>NW_027361910.1:14722500-15322500 GCF_039654945.1 Dendrobates tinctorius | reverse complement strand
TCTGTTGAGCTCACTGACTGGCTGTCCACGTGGTGACAGCAGGGCCAATTTTAGGCAAAGTGGGGCCAAGGGGAAAAGTTTAAAATGGGGCCCCAAATGCTGACATATTGCATCAATCAGAAACATTTTGATTGTAGTTCGGCTGCTAAACGAGCGCGATTGGCAATATTGAAGTCATTCGATGCTTATTTCCTGGCCTCTTTCCACCGGCTGAGGAAGAATAATGGGGATAGAACAATCTCTAGTAGAGCAATCTGTCCTCATACAGTATCATGTTATCAGCAGCACATCTGCAGTTTTCACTGGGCGATGTGCTCCCGAGAACAATGATTTTTGTTCCGGCATAAACAAGACGATCTCTCGATGAATAGGCAGCATTTTGCTTGCTTAGTATAATACACCCCATAGTCCTCCACATAGTAGGATGCACCCCACAGTCTTCCATATAGTATAATGTACACCAAAGTCCTCCATAATGTATAATGAACACCCCATAGTCCTCCATATATGTGTCCCATAGTCCACCATATAATATAATGTGCCCCATAGTCCTCCATATAGTATAAATACACCCCCATAGTCCTCTATGTAGCACAATTCACTTCCCATAGTATCATGCAGCTCATAGTTATTCATATACTGTACTGTATACTGTATGCCCCATAATCCTCAATACAGTATAACACAGGTCCCATGTAGTACATATAGTATAATGTGCTACCCATAGTCCAATAGAGTATAATGTAGCCCCCATATAGTATAATGCATCCACCCCTCAGAATATAAAATATAATACAGCCACCTCATAGGGTATAATGTAGCCCCCTCGAAGAGTATAATGCAACCACCCCCATGGAATATAATGCAGACCCCTCACAGAGTATAATGCATCCCCCCATAGAATATAATGCAGCCTGCCATAGAATATAATGCAGCCTCCCCATAAAACATAATGCAGCCCTCATATAGTATAATGCAGACCCCTCATAGGGTATAATGCAGACCCCCATAAAATATAATATAACCCCCTCACAGAGTATAATGCAGCCCTCCCCATAGAATATAATGTAGTATCCTCATAGAATATAATGCAGCTCCCCTTATATAGCATAATGCAGCACTCATAGAATATAATGTAGCCCCCTTATTTAGTATAATGCAGCCACCCCCACAGACTGTAATTTAGTCCCCTCATAGGGTATAATGCAGCCCCTATAGACTATAATGTAACCCCCTCATAGGGTATAATGAATCCTCCATAGAATATAATGCAGCCCCCTCATATAGTATAATGCAGCCCCCATAGAATATGATGTAGCCCCTTCATATAGGATAATGCAGCCCATTATATATTATAACGCAGCCCCTCTCATATAGTATAATGCAGCCCCCCATAGACTATAATGTAGCTCCCTCATATAATATAACATAGCTTCCTCAGAATATGATGCAGCCCCCCTCATAGAATGTAATACAGCCCACCCCCCCATAGAATATAATGTAGCCCCCACCCTTACCCTCCCTCCATATCATTTAGCCCCCCACCCTCCCTCCCCATCCAGCCCACAGCCACTTACTTACTGATATATCTAAAAAAAAACCACACACACACAATCCTCACCTCTCCACTTTCCCTGCACTTCTCCAGGCTCTGCTCTGGTCTCAGCAGCTGCACTGCCATCTGCCCGCCACACAGCAGGTGCTCGATAAAGTGATGCTATCTTGCAACTGCAATGTCAGATGCAGAGGAGAATGATGGGAGAGGGAGCATCATCTGACACTCTCTATTCCATCATTGCTTTCAACTGTATCGGCATCTATGATGCCGATACAGTTGAATGTGGCAGGTGCGAGGTGGGTGGGGGGTCCAGCGCTGGCGCCGGGCAGGCTCCCCTTACTCACAGGCCCCTTAACCGCCGTATGGTGTGCCTCTATTAGTGGCATACCACTGGTTGGGGGCCCCTGAAGGAGCGGGGGCCCTAGGCAGCTGCCTTGTCTGCCTGCCGCTAACACGGCCCTGGGTGACAGTGCCGTATCCAATGGCAGGCTTTGGAAGTAGTAGTGGAGACTTGATGGTAGAGCATGGTTTATTGTTTTATGAGCTGCAGCCAGGATAGAAGCTTAATTAAAAGGAAACAACTCCTGTATGATCTTTATTTTATCAATGTCTACATTTTGCTCTATTAATATAAAGCAAATGAGTTATATAATGTTAAAATTATTTTTTTAGACTTCTACAACTTATTCTTCTTTACAATAAAGGCCCCATACTATATTCATGAAAACTAATGTGAGAATTGGAAATTGTAAAACTCAAGAGAATTTGTTTTGTGGGTGTGCCAGGATTTCTCACTAAGGCCGGGGTCACACTAGAGAGGAATACGGACGAGTGAGAGACGTTAAAAGCACGCATTACACATGGACAAATGATTCTCTATGGGGCAGCTCCCATCAGCCGTATATTTCTTGTCCATATTCTACGGTCCGTGCCAATCTCAGCATGCTGCGATTGTCAGCGTACTACGCCTGTAGTACGCCAATGAAAGTCTATGTGTGCGCTAAAAATACGCATTACACATGGACCACACGTGTGACTTGCGAGAAATGCGCACCCGGTGTCTTTTAGAAAAGCCGTCAATTCAGTGCGCTATACAGTAAATTCACACTGACAGGTTTAATAAAGAAATGAAAGAATAGCTATATACACATAGAATACACATATATATATATATATATATATATATATATATACACACATGTCATTGAGACACACACACATATATATATATATATATTTATATTTCACAGAGTTCTTCATAGCAGAATAGCCGCTAATTCAATTGTCAGCTTCTGTCAAATCATTCCCCAACCCGACATGAAATGACACATGGTTTACATACAGTAAACAATTTCATTTCATGTTTTTTTATATGTCCCTGACTAATAATTAGATGAGGGTTTGTGTGCAAAATTTGGGAGGTCTAGGTGTTATTTTAAGGGGTTAATTCGTTGTAAAAAAATGCGTGGCCTCCCACTGTAATTTGTCAACCAGAGAGGTTAAGCAGGTGAGTGAGGGCAGATTTTAATAGCCATGAGAGGGACCATTGTTTCAATTCTAGCACTTGTCCTCTCTATTTCCATTGCCCTGTAGTGGTGGCGAATGGGTAAATATAACAAAGGGTTAATGTCACCATTCGATTGTAAGGTGACATTAAGCCAATTAATAATGGAGAGGTGTCAATAAGACACCAATCCATTATGAACCCTATACTAAGAAAGGGTTAAAAACCACGCACAGACACTAATTAAAAAGTCATTTAATGAAATAAATACACCAAGTTTTTGACAAATTTTTATTAGTCTGGCAATCCCAAAAAAAGCCATGACCTGCAAAAAAAATAACATAAAATATCACCAATATTCTTACCTCTCCGCCGTTCAGTCATGTCCCACGCTGCAATCCATCAGAAGGGGTTAAATAGTTTACAATGAGGACCGATGCTAATGCGACCAGACTCACTGTAATCTACTACAAAATGAATTGATTCAGCTCTGCACAGCCTCAATGGCTGCCTGTAGATGATCTAATTAACGTGGGAAAGTTTCTGACTTTTTTCCCACAGTCATTAGTTCATTCACAGATCAGCCGGGGGACTCCCGCTGACGTCACTGAGGCTGCGGGGAGTCCCCGGCTGATCTGTGAATGAACTAATGACCATGGGAATAAAGTCAGAAACTTTCCCACGGTAATTAGATCATCTACAGGCAGCCATTGAGGCTGCCCAGAGCTGAATTAATTCATTTAGTAGTAGTTTACAGTGGGGCTGGTCGCATTAGCACCAGTCCTCATTGTAAACTATTTAACCCCTTCTGATGGATTGCAGCGTGGGACATGACTGAACGGCGGAGTATTGGTGATTTTTTTATGTTATTTTTTTTGGAGGTCCTATTTTTTTTGAGATTACCAGACTAATAAAAATTTGTCAAAAACTTGGTGTATTTTTTTCATTAAATGACTTTTTAATTAATGTCTGTGTGTGGTTTTTAACCCTTTCTTAGTATAGGGTTAATAATGGATTGGTGTCTTATTGACACCTCTCCATTATTAATCAGCTTAATGTCAACTTACAATCGAATGGTGACATTAACCCTTTGCTATATTAACCCATTCGCCACCGATACAGGGCAATGGGAATAGAGAGGACAAGTGCCAGAATTGGAACATCTTATAGATGCGCCATTTCTGGGGTGTCTGGGGGCAGATTTTTGTAGCTGGGGGGGGCCAAAAACAATGGTCCCTCTCATGGCTATTAAAATCTGCCCACACTCACCTGCTTAACCTCTCTGGTTGACAAATTACAGGGGGAGGACACACATTTTTTTTACAACGAATTAACCCCTTAAAATAACACCTACACCTCCAAAATTTTGAACACAAACCCTCATCTAATTATTAGTCAGGGACATATAAAAAAAACATGAAATGAAATGGTTTACTGTATGTAAACCATGTGTCATTTCATGTCGGGCTGGGGAATGATTTGACAGAAGCCGGCAATTGAATTAGCGGCTATTCTGCTATGAAGAACTCTGTGAAATATAAATATATATATATGTTTTTCTCAATGACATGTGTATATATATATATATATATATGCATTCTATGTGTCTATATCTATTCTTTCGTTTCTGTTAGAAACCCTGTCATAGGGCTCCATTATATGTCCATTTTGCAAGCCGTCGAGAAAATCTCGGTATATGGATGCCATACGGATTACATACGGATGCTGACATGTGCAAAATACGCGACCATACCTTGCTTACGAATGACATACGGAGCACCATTTAGGGGTCATTCATCCGTATTACGCATGTAAAATACGGACCGTATTTTGCGTCGTTTAGTGTGACCCCGGCCTAAAAACTAAATATGAACTTTTAGAATTACACCAGTATTTCCATTTTAAAATATATTGCACCTAATAAAGTCAGATGCCACGCTCTAGTAAAATGTTAAAAGCCGTGTGATGTTGTGAGGTTTTATATATGGCACTTGTAGTAGATAATCTGTAACAACACAAAATTAATTCAACATATACTGTAGGATATATCAGTATACTTGAGTAGCTACTATAACTCGAGTGATAGCTTATATCAACACTATTAGAGAAATTCACAGATCATTTGCAGTATTCGTTCCATGCTTCCTGTAACTATAAAATTAAAATGATCACTGTTAGATAACAAAATTCCAGAGAAATATCTACTACCATGCATGAATTGTAACTACTTGCTGAATGTTTACTCCATTAAAATTAGTAGACAATTCTGTTTATTTCATATGTCTTTCGGTTGACGAAAATTATTTAACTGCTTCATTCTTCTCTGACATCTAAAGGCCCCCATTAGTGTTGAGCGATGCTTTCCGATATTGGGAAATATCGGACCGGATTGGATCGGACCGATACCCAAAAAGTATCGTGTATCGCCGATTCCGATACCGGAAACCCATGCAAGTTAATGGGACAGAAATATCGGAATTAAAAAAACCCTTTCTTTACTTGCACATCCAGTTCAGGAGGGGGGAAGAGTGTTGGTTCCTGGGCGGAAACTGTGCGTGTCTGTGTGTGTGGGCGGGGTCTGTACAGGCCTCTCGGGGGTCTGTGCGGGCCTGCCGGGGGTCTGTGCGGGCCTGCTGTGGGTCTGTGCCGGCCTGTCGGGGGTCTGTGCGGGCCTGCCGGGGGTTGTGTGTGTGTGCAGGCATCGTCCGATGGGACTACAAGTCCCATCGGGCTATGCCTGCTACAATGACAGTGATTGACACATTAGCCAATGATGGGACAGTAGTAGTCCCATCATCCGGCTAATGTGTTCAATGTAAAAAAAAATCATACATACTACATACATACTACATTCATACAACATACATACATACTTCATATATACTACATTCATACAACATACATACATACTACATACATACTTCATATATACTACATTCATACAACATGCATACATACATACTACTAACATACTACATATATACTACATTCATACAACATACATACATGCTACATACATACTTCATATATACTACAATCATACAACATACATACATACTTAGCACATACTACATATATACTACATTCATACAACATACATACATACTACATACATACTTCATATATACTACATTCATACAACATACATACATACTACATATATACTATATTCATACAACATACATACATACATAGTACATACTACATGGATTCAACATACATACATCATGCTACAGGCATACAACATACATACTACATACATGCTACATACAATACATTCATACAATACATATATAGACATACAGTACATATAACATAGAGTACATACTCACCATCACTTGTCACTTTGATCACCGAAGCCAGTGTCATCTGTAAAAAATATTAAAATAACAAACAACCGATATACTCCCTGATCCGCAGAAATCCACGAGTGTCCCACGACGATCTCCCGTGGAGAACAGCAGCATCAGCTGATGCCATCGCTCTCTAGGGGCCCCAAGAATACAATGACGGGAGGTAGGTATCCTTCCGCACTGTATTCCTCCGCCACTGTAAAAAAAATAGTCCCTAGTCTCACTTTTGGCATTGCTGTGTGAGAAAGTTCCCACGCAGCTTTTGCCATAAATTGAGACCAGTGAACTATAGTAACCTCTCAGTGATGCACTGCAGGAGATCGTCATGGGACACTCGTGGATTTCTGCGGATCAGGGAGTATATCGGTTGTTTGTTATTTTAATATTTTTTACAGTGAGATGACACTGGCTTTGGGGATCAAAGTGACAAGTGACGGTGAGTATGTACTCTATGTTATATGTACTGTATGTCTATATGTATGTATTGTATGAATGTATGAATATATTGTATGTAGTATGTATGTAGTATGTATGTTATATGAATGTAGTATATATGTAGTATGTATGTAGTATGTATGTATGTTGTATGAATGTAGTATGTATGTAGTATGTATGTAGTATGTATGTAGTATGCATGTATGTTGTATGAATGTAGTATATATGAAGTATGTATGTAGTATGTATGTATGTTGTATGAATGTTGCATATATGTAGTATGTATGTATGTAGTATGTATGTAGTATGTATGTTTTTTTTTACATTCAACACATTAGCCGGATGATGGGACTACTACTGTCCCATCATTGACTAATGTGTCAATCACTGTCATTGTAGCAGGCATAGCCCGATGGGACTTGTAGTCCCATCGGACGATGCCTGCACACACACACAACCCCTGGCAGGCCCGCACAGACCCCCGGCAGCCCACACAGACCCCCGGCAGGCCCGTACAGACCCCCCGGCAGGCCCGCACAGACTCCCGGCAGCCGACACAGACCCCCGGCAGGCCCGTACAGACCCCCGGCAGCCCGCACAGACCCCCGGCAGGTCCGTACAGACCCCCGGCAGCCCGCACAGACCCCCGGCATGCCCGCACAGACCCACGGCAGGCCCGCACAGACCACGCATCATGATGCACACAGACCGCGCATCATGTTGACATCATTTCAGTAGCCAATCACAGCCACAACACTGGCTCACTGCATTATGGGAACTTCCGATTCCGGTATTCGATATTGTAAAAATATCGGTACTCGGTATCGGAATTCCGATACAGCGAATATCGGCCGATACCCGATATTTGCAGCATCGGAATGCTCAACACTAGTCCCCATATAATATACATTAGACAAGTCACTCGAGGCTGCCAATATTAGTGAGTCAATCAAGAAAGGCACATCCAGCCCATGAACGGCAGCGCTTCCCAGGACTCACATCCAAAGATGATATTTCATATTTTTTTATTTCATAGGTTAAAAAAGAGGAGATACAACGCGTTTCGGATACAGTGTATATCCTTCATCAGGTATCATAAAAACACAGTACAAATCCTAATAGTATAAAATTCAGTTACACTTACAGTGGGGAAAAAAAGTATTTAGTCAGTCAGCAATAGTGCAAGTTCCACCACTTAAAAAGATGAGAGGCGTCTGTAATTTACATCATAGGTAGACCTCAAATATGGGAGACAAACTGAGAAAAAAAATCCAGAAAATCACATTGTCTGTTTTTTTTTCATTTTATTTGCATATTATGGTGGAAAATAAGTATTTGGTCAGAAACAAAATTTCATCTCAATACTTTGTGATATATCCTTTGTTGGCAATGACAGAGGTCAAACGTTTTCTGTAAGTCTTCACAAGGTTGCCACACACTGTTGTTGGTATGTTGGCCCATTCCTCCATGCAGATCTCCTCTAGAGCAGTGATGTTTTTGGCTTTTCGCTTGGCAACACGGAGTTTCAACTCCCTCCAAAGGTTTTCTATAGGGTTGAGATCTGGAGACTGGCTAGGCCACTCCAGGATCTTGAAATGCTTCTTACAAAGCCACTCCTTCGTTGCCCTGGCGGTGTGCTTTGGATCATTGTCATGTTGAAAGACCCAGCAACGTTTCATCTTCAATGCCCTTGCTGATGGAAGGAGGTTTGCACTCAAAATCTCACGATACATGGCCCCATTCATTCTTTCATGTACCCGGATCAGTCGTCCTGGCCCCTTTGCAGAGAAACAGCCCCAAAGCATGATGTTTCCACCACCATGCTTTACAGTAGGTATGGTGTTTGATGGATGCAACTCAGTATTCTTTTTCCTCCAAACACGACAAGTTGTGTTTCTACCAAACAGTTCCAGTTTGGTTTCATCAGACCATAGGACATTCTCCCAAAACTCCTCTGGATCATCCAAATGCTCTCTAGCAAACTTCAGACGGGCCCGGACATGTACAGGCTTAAGCAGTGGGACACGTCTGGCACTGCAGGATCTGAGTCCATGGTGGTGTAGTGTGTTACTTATGGTAGGCCTTGTTACATTGGTCCCAGCTCTCTGCAGTTCATTCACTAGGTCCCCCCGCGTGGTTCTGGGATTTTTGCTCACCGTTCTTGTGATCATTCTGACCCCACGGGGTGGGATTTTGCATGGAGCACCAGATCGAGGGAGATTATCAGTGGTCTTGTATGTCTTCCATTTTCTAATTATTGCTCCCACAGCTGATTTCTTCACTCCAAGCTGGTTGGCTATTGCAGATTCAGTCTTCCCAGCCTGGTGCAGGGCTACAATTTTGTTTCTGGTGTCCTTTGACAGCTCTTTGGTCTTCATCATAGTGGAGTTTGGAGTCAGACTGTTTGAGGGTGTGCACAGGTGTCTTTTTATACTGATAACAAGTTTAAACAGGTGCCATTACTACAGGTAATGAGTGGAGGAAAGAGGAGACTCTTAAAGAAGAAGTTACAGGTCTGTGAGAGCCAGAAATCTTGATTGCTTGTTTCTGACCAAATACTTATTTTCCACCATAATATGCAAATAAAATGAAAAAAAAACAGACAATGTGATTTTCTGGATTTTTTTTCTCAGTTTGTCTCCCATAGTTGAGGTCTACCTATGATGTAAATTACAGACGCCTCTCATCTTTTTAAGTGGTGGAACTTGCACTATTGCTGACTGACTAAATACTTTTTTTCTCCACTGTATATATAGTAGCAACCTTTTATCTCAGTCTCAGAAATTTGATTTAGGGTGTGGACCAAGTTCAGGAACACACCCACTGATTGATCCAACCTTGACAACATAGATGCAAGAAGGAAAAAAAAAAAAACCCAGAGAAAAAAAACAGAAAAAAAAAAGGCTACGTTCAAACTCTCTCTATGATATCATTCAATCCATTTGGATATAATGTTCCCAGACGATACATCCAAAACGTTTCTTTCCGGTTTAAAAGAGCATTCCTATTTGCAACACCAGAGGGTATCTGCTCCACCGGAGTTACTTTTATGTTAAAAATTTTATGTTTAATTAGCAGATGCCTTGAGAGACTATGTTTTAAAAAGCCGTTTTTTGCTCTATTTCTGCGACCATTAACCCCTTCACCCCCAAGGGTGGTTTGCACGTTCATGACCGGGCCAATTTTTACAATTCTGACCACTGTACCTTTATGAGGTCATAACTCTGGAACGCTTCCATTGATCCCGGTGATTCTGACATTGTTTTCTCGTGACATATTGTACGTCATGTTAGTGGTAAAATTTCATTCAAATAACTTGCGTTTATTTGTGAAAAAAATGGAAATTTGGCAAAAATTTTGAAAATTTTGCAATTTTCCAACTTTGAATTTTTATGCCCTTAAATCACAGAGATACGGCACACAAAAAACTTGATAAGTAACATTTCCCACATGTTTACTTTACATCAGCACAATTTTGGAACCAAAATTTTTTTTGTTAGGAAGTTATAAGGGTTAAAAGTTGACCAGCAATTTCTCATTTTTACAACACCATTTTATTTTTAGGACCACATCACATTTGAAGCCACTTTGAGGGGTCTATATGATAGAAAATACCCAAAAGTGACACCATTCTAAAAACTGAACCCCTTAAGGTGCTCAAAACCACATTCAAGAAGTTTATTAACCCATTAGGTGCGTCACAGGAATTTTTTTGAATATTTAAAAAGAAATGAACATCTAACTTTTTTTCACAAAAAAAATACTTCAGGTTCAATTTTTTTTATTTTACCAAGGGTAACAGGAGAAATTGGACTGCAAAAGTTATTGTGCAATTTGTCCTGAGTACGCTGATACCTGATTTGTGGGGGGGAACGACTGTTTCTGCGCATGGCAGAGCTCAGAATGGAAGGAGCGCCGTTTGACTTTTTCAATGCAAAATTGGCTGGAATTCAGATCGGACGCCATGTCACGTTTGGAGAGTCCCTGATGTACCTAAACAGTGGAAACCCCCTACAAGTGACCCCATTTTGGAAACTAGACCCCCCAAGGAACTTATCTAGATATGTGGTGAGAACTTTGAACCCACAAGGGCTTTACAGAAGTTTATAACGTACAGCGGTACAATTAAAAAATCATATTTTTTCCACAAAAATGATCTTTTCACCCCAATTTTTATTTTCCCAAGGGTAACAGGACCGTAAAAGTTATTGTGCAATTTGTCCTGAGTATGCTGATACCCCACATGTGGGGGTAAACCACTATTTGGGCGCATGGCAGAGCTCGGAAGGGAAGCAATGCCATTTGACGTTTTTGGCTGGAATTGAGATCGGACACCATGTCGCGTTTGGAAAACCCCTGATGTACCAAAACAGTGGAAACCCCCCACAAATGACACCATTTTGGAAACTAGACCCCCTAAGGAACTTATCTAGATGTGTGGTGAGAACTTTGAACCCCCATGGGCTTCACAGAAGTTTATAACATACAGCCATACAATTAAAAAATCATATTTTTTCCACAAAAATGATCTTTTCACCCTCAATTCTTATTTTTCCAAGGGTAACAGGACCCTAAAAGTTATTGTGCAATTTGTCCTGAGTACGCTGATACCCCACATGTGGGGGTAAACCACTATTTGGGCGCATGGCAGCGCTCGGAAGGGAAGCAGCGCCATTTGACGTTTTTGGCTGGAATTGAGATCGGACACCATGTCGCGTTTGGAAAACCCCTGATGTACCAAAACAGTGGAAATCCCCCACAAGTGACACCATTTTGGAAACTAGACCCCCTAAGGAACTTATCTAGATGTGTGGTGAGAACTTTGAACCCCCATGGGCTTCACAGAAGTTTATAACATAAAGCCATACAATTAAAAAATCATATTTTTTCCACAAAAATGATCTTTTCACCCTCAATTCTTATTTTTCCAAGGGTAACAGGACCGTAAAAGTTATTGTGCAATTTGTTCTGAGTACGCTGATACCCCACATGTGGGGGTAAACCACTATTTGGGCGCATGGCAGAGCTCTGAAGGGAAGCAGCGCCATTTGACGTTTTTGGCTGGAATTGAGATCGGACACCATGTCGCATTTGGAAAACTCCTGATGTACCAAAACAGTGGAAACCCCCCACAAATGACACCATTTTGGAAACTAGACCCCCTAAGGAACTTATCTAGATGTGTGGTGAGCACTTTGACCCC
The DNA here is from genome assembly GCF_039654945.1 of Dendrobates tinctorius. NCBI lineage: Eukaryota > Metazoa > Chordata > Amphibia > Anura > Dendrobatidae > Dendrobates > Dendrobates tinctorius. Next base: position 15,310,447 of record NW_027361910.1, on the reverse strand, counting down.
CCCCCAATTCTTCACAGAAGTTTATAATGCCCGGGCATGAAAATAAATAATTCGTATTTTTTCCACAAACATGATCTTTTAGTCACAATTTTTTTATTTTCCCACGGGTACCAGGAGAAATTGGACCCCAAAAGTTGTTGTCCAATTTGTCCTGAGTATGCTGATACCCCATATGTGGGAGAAAACTACTGTATGGGCACACGTCGGGGCTCGGAAGGGAAGTAGTGACGTTTTGGTATGCAGACTTTGATGGAATGGTCTGCGAGTGTCATGTTGCCTTTGGAGAGCCCCTAATGTACCTAAACAGTGGAAACCCCCCACAAATGACCCCATTTTGAAAACTAGACCCACTAAGGAACTTATCTAGATGTGAGGTGAGCACTTTGAACCCCCAAGGGCTTCACAGAAGTTTATAATGCCAGGGCATGAAAATAAAAAAATCGTCTTTTTTCCAGAAACATGATCAATTAGTCCCCAATTTTTTCATTTTCCCAAGGGTAACAGGAGAAATTGGACCCCAAAAGTTGTTGTCCAATTTGGCCTGAGTACGCTGACACCCCATATGTGGGAGAAAACTACTGTATGGACACACATCGGGGCTCGGAAGGGAAGTAGTGACGTTTTGGAATGCAGACTTTGATGGAATGGTCTGCGGGTGTCATGTTGCCTTTGGAGAGCCCCTAATGTACCTAAACAGTGGAAACCCCCCACAAATGACACCATTTTGAAAACTAGACCCACTAAGGAACTTATCTAGATGTGAGGTGAGCACTTTGAACCCCCAAGGGCTTCACAGAAGTTTATAATGCCAGGGCATGAAAATAAAAAAATCGTATTTTTTCCAGAAACATGATCAATTAGTCCCCAATTTTTTCATTTTCCCAAGGGTAACAGGAGAAATTGGACCCCAAAAGTTGTTGTCCAATTTGGCCTGAGTACGCTGACACCCCATATGTGGGAGAAAACTACTGTATGGACACACGTCGGGGCTCGGAAGGGAAGCAGTGACGTTTTGGAATGCAGACTTTGATGGAATGGTCTGCGGGTGTCATGTGCGTTTGGAGAGCCCCTGATGTACCTAAACTATTGAAACTCCCCACAAGTGACCCCATTTTGGACACTAGACCCCCCACGGAACTTATCTAGATGTGTGGTGAGCACTTTGAACCCCCAAGTGCTTCACAGAAGTTTATAACACTCGGACGTGAAAATAAAAAAAATCATTTTTTTCCACAAAAATGATATTTTTGCCCCCAATTTTTTATTTTCCTAAGGGTAACAGGAGAAATTGGACCCCAAAAATTGTTTTGCAATTTGTCCTGAGTAGGTTGATACCCTACATGTGGGGGTAAAACACTGTTTGGGCGCATGGCAGAGCTTGGAAGGGAAGGAGCACCATTTGACTTTTTCAACTTAGAATTGGCTGGAATTGAGATCAGACGCCATGTTGCATTTGGAGAGCCCCTGATGTGCCCAAACAGTGGAAACCCCCAATTATAACTCCAACCCTAACCCCAACACACCCCTAACCCTAATCTGAGCCCTAACCCTAGCCCTAACCCTAGCCCTAACCCTAGCCCTAACCCTAACCCTAGCCCTAACCCTAGCCCTAACCCTAGCCCTAACCCTAAGGCTGTGTGCACATGCTGCGGATTTTGCTGCGGTTCCGCAGCGGTTTTGGCTGCTGCGGACCCCAGTACCATGATTCCCTATGGGAATCAAAAACCGCAGTGCAGACGGTGCGGAATTTTCCGCGCGGATTATCTGCGGTTTTCAATCCGCAGAAAGAATTGACATGTCAATTCTTTCTGCGGATTCTCCTGCGGTTTGCCATCTCCTCTAATGAGGAGATGAAAAACCGCAGGACAAAACCGCAGAGCAATCTGCAGGTAAAACCGCAGGTCTTTTGACCTGCGGTTTCACCTGCGGATTTTACAAAATCCGCGCGGATGAATCCGCACCTAATCCGCAGCGTGTGCACACAGCCTTACCCTAACGGGAAAATGGAGATAAATACTTTTTTTTTAGTTTTATTATTTTTCCCTAACTAAGGGGGTGATAACGGGGGGTTTGACTTACTATTTATGGCGGTTTTTATGTTTGGCGGCTGTCACACGCTAAAAGACGCTTTTTTTTGTAAAATAGTTTTTGCATCACCACATTTTGAGAGCTATAATTTTTCCGTATTTTGACCCACTGAGTCATGTGAGGTCTTATTTTTTGCGGGACGAGTTGACGTTTTTATTGGTACCATTTTCGGGCATGTGACATTTTTTGATCGCTTTTTATTCCTATTTTTGGGACGCAGAATGAACAAAAACCAGCGTTTCATGAATTTCTTTTGGGGGGGTGCGTTTACACCGTTCCGCGTGCGGTAAAATTGATAAAGCGGTTTTATTCTTCGGGTCAGTACGGTTACAGCGATGCCTCATTTAGGTCGTTTTTTTATGTTTTTGTCGGTTTTATGCAATGAAAACTATTTTATATAAAAAATAATTATTTTTGCATCGCTTTTTTATTTTTTCGCTGATGATGCTGTGTGGTGGCTCGTTTTTTGCGGGACAAGATGACGTTTTCAGCGGTACCATGGATATTTATATGCGTCTTTTTGATCGCGCGTTATTACACTTTTTGTTTGGCGGTATGATAATAAATCATTATTTTTTGCTTCGTTTTTTATTTTTATTTTTTAAGGGGTTCGCTAAAAGGGTTAACTAATGGGACAGTTTTATAGGGCGGGTCATTACGGACGCGGCGATACCTAATATGTGTACTTTTATTGTTTTTTTTTTATTATTTTCAAAAAATGAATTTATTGGGGAATATTTTTTTTTTTTACTAATTTATTTGGCGATTTTTTTTAATTTATTTTTACATTTTTTTAAATTTTTTTTTACTTTATTACATAGTCCCAGGTGGGACATCACTGTCCTGTGACAGATCGCTGATCTGTCACATCACAGATCACTGTGACAGATCAGCAATCTGTCACAGGCATTGAAGCAGACTTCCTCTTGCCTGCGCTTTGCAGGCACTGAGGAAGCCAGCTTCCTCAGGTCCCCGAAGGCCCCCGTCGCCATCTTGGATTCGGGGGCCTGGAGGATAGGAGCCCCCCGCAGCAGCGCTGCACATTGCGCTGCCGTGGGGGGCTCAGGGAAGCACGGAGGGAGTTTTATAGGGCGGGTCATTACGGACGCGGCGATACCTAATATGTGTACTTTTATTTTTTTTTTTATTATTATTTTCAAAAAATGAATTTATTGGGGAATATTTTTTTTTTTTTTTACTAATTTATTTGGCGATTTTTTTAAATTTATTTTTACATTTTTTTTTAATTTTTTTTACTTTATTACATAGTCCCAGGTGGGACATCACTGTCCTGTGACAGATCGCTGATCTGTCACATCACAGATCACTGTGACAGATCAGCAATCTGTCACAGGCATTGAAGCAGACTTCCTCTTGCCTGCGCTTTGCAGGCACTGAGGAAGCCAGCTTCCTCAGGTCCCCGAAGGCCCCCGTCGCCATCTTGGATTCGGGGGCCTGGAGGATAGGAGCCCCCCGCAGCAGCGCTGCACATTGCGCTGCCGTGGGGGGCTCAGGGAAGCACGGAGGGAGCCCCCTCCCTGCCGATGCTTCCCTTTAACTCCCGGTACACCGCGATCATGTTTGATCGCGGTGTGCAAGGGGTTAACGTGTCGGGGGCGGTCCGTGACCGCCCCTGACACATAGTGCCGGGTGTCAGCTGTGATAATCAGCTGACACCCGGCTGCGATCAGCGGCGCTCACCACGTGGGCGCCGCTGATCGCGGTAGACGTACTATCCCATCCACGGTCATACGGGCCCGGGTACCGTGGACGGGAAAGTGCGTCGGATGTCAGGAAGGGGTTAATGTGCGACCGCAGTGTATGCACAGTGCGTCCCACATGTTGCAAACCACAACTGCATGTGATGACATATACAACAAAATCACTGCTACAGGTGAGTCTTTGTGAGATCTCAAAGACCTCACCAGTACTATTACATTTGATAGTTTTAGCCCCGTGATCTAGGATCCCACAGGTACAAGATTTTTTAGAGGTGCATTTAAAAACTCTGATTCCTTGAGAAACACCACATAAAATTTGATCCGTACTTTTTTTATTGTTTTTTCCTTTTGAATCCAACTGTTTTTTTAATTTACTGGGGGCCACCAAATTTTTCAAAGTTTTCCCCCATCTATATGTAATCCCTGGTTTATCAGGGAGATGTTTTCCCAAAACAGGGTCACGCTTCAAGATATACCAATATTTTGAAAGCACAGTTCTTATGACTTTATTTCCCCTATTGAATGTGGTCACAAAATTCAATTTCCAGCGATCATCACTTTTTTCTTTATCAATGGTCAAATTATCCCCCTTCCAATTTTTTCCTTTTAAACATTCCTCCTGTGTTTTTACTTTGTTATCTCTATATGTATGCACTATTTATCAAATTTTTGGGGTATCTTTTTTCCTTAAATTTTCTTTTTAGAATTTTAGACAGAGCTACATAATCAGATTCTCTTGTACAATTCTTTCTTATACGAAAGAATTGGCTATGGGGTATATTAACCTTCCACTTTTTGTAATGTGCACTGTTAAAATCTGAAAAGCCGTTTGAATCCACCTTTTTAAAGTGGACTTTTGTATAATTTTTTTCCCACTATGGCTGATAAAAAAATATGAAATATCATCTTTAGATGTGTGTCCTGGGAAGCGCTGCCGTTCATGGGCTGGATGTGCCTTTCTTGATATACTCATCCTGTGTGAGCCAGGCTCTTTCTCTTGGATCCACCCGAGGCAAGCTGCAAGCCATATCTATCTAAGAAGTATCCCAGAAGGAAGGATTTTTGAGGATACACAATCTAATGTCATATTAGTCTTCTATCAGGTGAGTGCATAAAATTGTGCACCCTTTAAAGACTACAATATTGTGCTTACGCACTTAGGGCGCCGCGATTTGTCTGTTCTTCTCTCCCAAACAGGGTTTTTTTTTAATATTAGTGAGTTGGCTAACAGTCTAACATGCCAAGTGTCCCCCTGATTCTCCCCTGACAGGTGATATCAAGGGAGAGAACATGGGAATCCTTGGCCAAGTGTTCCAGTGTATTGGGAAGTAGGGAGAGATAGCTGTCAGCCGAATGATGTTTCCATCAATAGTTATCGAATGTGAATGGGGGTCTTAAGTTTCATTCTGGATGGGTTTTATTGATCACAAAGGTTATTTTACTGTGATTGATAGACAGGAAGAGCTTATAAGCCTATAGCATGACATTGGTGAGTCTACATGGTTACACATGATTGAGTTTTGATAAAATTGAGGGATTACGTTGAAAATTATTTCATTTTAAAGGGGTTTTCTGGGCTGAAAGTCTATTAACCCAATCTCACAATAGAAACTAAGTACAGAGCCTTTAGGCCGGAGTCACACTAGCGATAAAATCGGACGAATGCAATGCGATAAAAAATCGCATTGCATTCGTCCCAATGTTATTCTATGGTGCTGCTCCCATCATGCGTTTTTTTATCAGATCCGTTCCTCGGACCGAGACAATCGCAGCATGCTGCGATTGTCACCGATTTTCGGATCGGATTCGCCAATGCAAGTCTATGGATGCGATTAAAAATCGCATTAAAAACGCACCACACGTGTGACTTGCGATTAAATCGCAAGACTTCTCCTGGTCAACAGGAAATAGCAGGAGGCATGGCCAGGAAGCTTTGGGATGCAAATTTCTCTTGCAGCATAAAAAAACCCAGGAAGAACGCCTCCACGGAGTCCTCCATCATGTCCACGCCAGTCAATGTGGAAATGCTCATAGTTCTGATCCAGGAGAGGCCAGAACTTTGGGACCAGAGAGATCCCCACTTTGCTGACTGCACATGCAGGGAGGCAGCATGGAAAAGAATCTGTGCCCAGATGTTCACTGGATATGCAGCAAGACCTCGGGAGGAGCAGGAGCAAATTAGTAAGTGAAATAATGTGTACACATAATCAAATACCCAAATGTAATATGCTCAATGTAAGTCCCAATATGTGTCGTCATTGCTCACATATCTGGACATAATTACTCCACCATTTTTATTGTGTGCATATTTTCAACATCTAAATTACAACTCCCTGACTGGTGGCACCATGACGAATTTGGCTTACAAAAATTGAAATATTTAGCTAATTGTTCTGCCACTAAATGCAGTGCTCTCCTTGTTTTTTTGCCCGTATCTTAGCCACTATATAACTTTTGTTTTTTGACTCAAAACATCATAGATGTTTGCATTATTACCACAGGTTTTTCTACATTTTGTTAGCAATTCTGTTGGTTAGAAGGTCCCTTGTAGTAGGCCTCAACCTTTTCCTTCTTTTTTTTATTGGTGTAGAGCCATCATGAATATAATTCATATCATTTGTAAAATGTGTGCCTAAGCATAGGTAAACCCTTGATACCATATGTGTGGTGTAACAAAATCCTGTGTTTTTGTTCACATTGTAGTGACTGATGTGGCAAGGCATTGGCGCAGCTGCAGGGACACATATAGGAGGGAGAGACAGCTGAGGTCCCGTAGTGCTGCGGCCGGAACCACAAAGAGAAAATACCTGTACTTCGACCACCTACATTTCCTTGCTCCTGTGATGGATCTGAGACCGTAAGTGCATGTTTTAATGTAGTACTTTGGATATTCTCTCTGCAAAATGTAATTTATGTTATTTTTTCCATTATAGCAGCGAGTCAAACCTCACAGAGAGGGAGACGGGTTCCAACTCTCAGGTGGTGATTAATCCTGAGTCGGATGTTGCTGCAGGGTCCGGCCCATCTGCAGGACTTCCCAGAGCCACACCACCATCACCAAGATCACCACCACCAGAATCTGTTAGCTAGCCATCACAGCATGATGACCAGGGCAACAGTAGCAGCCCCACCATGCCACTGTATCCCTCTCCACAGCCTTTGGCCGTACCACGACGAGGCAGGCGCAGGAGAGAAGGAGCACCTTTGGGAACAAGAATGCAGGTTGACAGAGGTAACCAAAAGCAAAACACAAAACAAATATCCTGGAATAAAAAAGTTAAAAAATATATTGCAAAAATTGCATGACGGTAGTAATAATAGTAATATTCTCTTCTCTCTAGGTTGACAGAGGTGTATTGGACTACTTGTCCACAGCTGCTCATGATGATGGGGAGGAGGCTTAAGGGCGCAGTCTGGCACAGTATTTGAGGGCAATTCCCCGTGGTTACAGGCTGCGTACGAGACGAGAGGGGCTCTCCAAATCGTTTTGGATGCCAGCACACCACCCAATAATCCCTGCAGTGTGTTTCAGTTTCTTGAAAGGTGGCAGCTGTCAGACGAGAATCAAATTGATAGGCTGGTTGAACTTGATGTGACAAGTCAACCATCCTTGGAACCTGTTGCTCCTCCTCCTCCGCCACGGGTGCTAACACCTCCACCTCAGCCTGCACACATCCCCAATGTGGCTCCACATATATGGGCCAGGGCGCACATGCCCAATATGGCCACTTTAACGTACCCAATGTTGGTGAGTGGCCACAACATGGGTATGTTAGACATGGACATATTGGGGGATATGGGCAATTAGGGCAGCCCTACCAGGACTACCCACACCAATATCAAAATTACCCCTACCCAAACCCACAAATTGATCCTGGCAGGATGCAACAGATGGCACAGCCAGCTGCCATTGCACAGGGGGACAGAGATGTGGCCAAGCAACCAAGGCCAAATGTCCAAACAGGCACCCCACCTTCACCACCCCCAACCTACCATGACTTGTAGGTTTTCGTTTTTCCCTTGATCTAATGTTTTGTGTTTTATACATGATGTTTCATTTTTGGTTTGGACTGTTAAATACTAATGTGCTGATAACATTAGGCCATAGGCCAGTACTATGGTTATTTGGTACGGCAATACCAAAAAAAACAAAGTAATAAACTTGTTAACATTCACAATGTGTGTCTGTTCATGTTCGTACATGTTCTGTAATGTGCTAGATAGATATAGTAAAAAGTACCGTTTAAAAAAAAAAAAAAAAAAAAAGGCCAAGCAAACAATCTTTATGAGAACACAACACAACCAAAGCACTACATAGATAAGGCATCATCTTGCCAGGGAGTAGCATCCTGAGGTGTTAGAAAATAAGTTGTAAACACATCACGTACTTTGAGTCCGGAAATTGGACGACGGGGTGGGTTTACATGTGTCCTAGGCCTAGACACATTTGCAGACTCCACTTCAGCATCATCATGTGAGGGGCAGTCATGAATTCTTGTGAAGTTATGTAGGACAACACAGGCTTTAATAACTTCATTGACATTAGCTTCACTCAGCTGAATTGCGGACTGTAGGACCCTCCATTTGGCAGTAAGAATACCAAAGGCACACTCCACCAGTCGGCGAGCACGTGATAGGCGAAAGATAAATATTCTACGCCGATGGTCAAGGGTTCGTCGTGGATATGGCCTCATGACATGTCTGGTCAATTGAAACGCCTCATCTGCTACAAGAACATAAGGCACCGGTTCCAGATTTGAGTTGGGAAGCTGACGTGGTGGTGGTAGGTCAAGCTCATTATTACGCTGCCGCCGACCCATCATGGAAGAATTGAAGACTCTGGAGTCTCCAGTTCTTCCATAGGCCCCAATATCTACAATTATAAACCTGTAGTGAGTATCAACCAAAGCCAACAATACTACAGAAAAATATTGTTTATAATTATAGAATTGGGACCCTGAGTTCGGCGGCTTACGCACACGGATGTGTTCCCATCTAGGGCTCCAATACATTGTGGAAACTGGCACGTGTCCTCAAATCCACGGGAGATACGCAACCAGTCAGGCATTTTGGGCTCCGGCATTACCACATGATGGAGTCTGGTCCAGATTTCGGAGCATGTAGACCGTACAATGCAAGAGATTGTGGCTTTCCCAATTAAAAATTCTAAATGCAGACCAGCATATGAAAGGCCAGTTGAAAGGAAGCTAAAATAAAAAAAAAAAATACATGAGTACACAGTCCATCAAACAACAGTTACAGTTTCAAACACATTTAAAGTCGAGGAATTCTAAAGTAGGCATGATGAACATGAAATTACATGCCATGGCTTGGTTCAGTAAGCCACAAGCATATAAATGTTTTGGGGAAATGTGGTGGAAAAAATTTAAGAAAATAGGGCAATAAGAAATAAGGTTCAAGGTCTGTTAAATAAATATGCTGCTTCACACATCATCAACATATTGGTTTGAGACATATCGTAAGGTGAGGAGTAGATGCTCCTCTGCAGAAATAGCTTTGCGCATCCTCGTGTCCTGAAACGTGATCCCAGGGCGCACAATCTCAAGCAAAATATCAAATGTAACAAGGCTCATCCGACAATATTGAAAGAACTTCTCCGGATGGCTACGCAGAGATGTATAGAGACGGTGGAAATGGCCTTAAGATATCCTTTGCAGCAAAAGTGGATGGACCCACATTCGTCTACGCCTCCTCGGATCCACAATCACAGGGTATTGCTCCCCAAAACATCGAGATATAACCCAATAGAAAAGAACACGCTCAGTGGTGTTAAAAGTGAGCCTGCCTGTCATGTTTAGCACAAAGCAGAGCTAACCAAATCCAAGCACTGACTGTATGTCAAAGGTAGCAGGCTCACACCTGTTGGAGAGCCCATAAATATAGGGTGGGATGATTTTTTTAAATGAGTTTCAGGCCTAAAAACCGTTATTTGTCAATTTTGGAATGGTCAGAAAAAAAATTGCCAGACGGATTTCAAACGGATGCTTACATGCGATTAAAATGGGATCAATGAAGAAAAATCGCATAAAAAATGGATCACTGGTCAAGAAACCTTTGTGCGATTTCGGACCGTTAAAATCGGACCGATTTTTTAATGGCTGTGTGTGACTCCAGCCTTAGGGTATATAGCCCATATAAAAGCTGCTCTTTTAGTGCTCTAATTACTGTCTCCATTCAGCAAACACCGAAGTTTAATCAAATATGATATTTAGGGTGCTCAGCATGGCCTTGTGGCTTAATGCACTGTTCTACCAACTGGTTTTGCATGTCCCCACCTCTTTAACTGGTGTTTGCCAGCTCTGTATAGCCTGAACTTTATCTGCAGACAATGATTGCTCCTGGCCAGTCAGCAGTGTCAATCACCAGTGGAGGAGGCAGGACATTCAAAAACAATGGGCAGAAATGTGCAATGAGTCTCTTGGTCATGCCAAGGCCTTACTAAGCACTCTGATTAGCATATTTGATTGCATTTAAGTTTCTGCGGAAGGGTGAGATTAGAGCACTTTTAATTAGGACTATATTCTCTAAAAGCCTACATGCTTAGGATATACTGTCAGTTCGAGCTGACAGATGCCATTTAAACTAACTTTTTGCAGTCATTTTATGAGACAGCAGTTTAGCGACTCCTGACAGTGTGCACTTTGCGGTCATGTGACCACAAGTCTGTGATCTGTACACTGGCGATCACGTGCCAACTAGATTCTCATTCTCTTTCAATGTTCTATTGAGAGAAGCAATTGACAAGTAGGTGGCACTTTATTACCAGTGTGCTACACTAGTTACGTGACTTACAAATAGGGACTGCAAAAATTTAGTTCAAGCTCATAAAATCTTAATTTTTTTGGGGGGGGTCTTGTTTAAAAAACTGACAAAGGGAAGCCAATGGGATAAGAAAAAATGGAAAAGATATACTCACATTGGGAATCAACTCCCCATTCCAGCACTGCTGTTCTGCCAGTCTGTCATTTTGCTAGTAGTTATGCCACAATCATCAATCACCTGGCCGCTTCCACCACTAATTGGCTGCAGGATCAGGTGATTACTAACTGGGATGTCATCGCTTTCAGTCTGGAATATGTTGGAGTGGGGAGGCAATTCTCTGGATGCGTAAATATTATTTTCCTTTTTTAAATGCGCATTGCTTACCATTTTTTTGTCTTGTAAACTAACCAGAAAGCATAGTCTATGTTATTTAACAGTGATAGTGTATATTTTCTACCAGTTCACTTGTTAATCGTTTTTTGCATTTTGCATATATTAGCCATTTAGCAATGTGATATTGTATTTTTTATCATTTGGCTTGACTCTATGGGGGGCTAATATTGGATTTAACCAGTTATTTATACCAATCTGGCTGGTAGGTGTTCTTTAAGTATTTTACACACTATTATTTTGACCCCAAATTTTCTATATATGTGCCCAGTTTGCAACTATTTAAATGTTTTTAACAATGTTTTGTGTTGTGTTTACAATAAAAACTTTTTTTGTATTGAAATTGTGGTGAACCCAATTTTTGATGCATTTACTTTTCTTCTCTGGTTTGCCTTCAGGTGTAAAGGTGTTAGGCACCAGGATTGTCCTGCTGAATGGGATGGATCTCAAGCCTTGTCTGTTGTTGTGGTTTCCCATTCAGGCTTGGCCACTGGGATGACTGCTCAGCCCAGACTACGGTCCCAGTACCTTGCCCAGGCTCATGCTGCACATGTAGTTGCTGCTGGCTCTCCAGCTAAGCCTATGGTGACAACTGGTTTACTCATGCAGCATTGTACTCTGTAGCCTAAGTCCGTGATGTGCCACCATCTCATTGGTGCTCGGACATCACCTGCTCTGGTTATATGGCAGCTTCTGATTGGTCCACAGGCAAGGTCCTGTCTGTCTGGACTTGAACTGTATGTTTAAAAGGTCCTCTGGAGCACATGCCTATGCACTAGTATGATGTGTGTTTGGTGTGTTGGTGGCCACTTTACCACCCTGTGTGCACCGCTAATAGCACTGTGAGTGTTTGTCTAGACAGCATCTGCACCGGGCATCCTCAAGCGCACGTGCTAAAGCACACCGTGTGTCAGAGTAGGGTCAACCACCAGCTTAGTCTTCCCTGGGGGGTTAAGTTATAGGGACCCCAATTAGTATTTTCCTATAAGCCTGTGCAGTCTAACAGAGTATAGTCCTTTTTGCTTTACTTCATTGTACTACTCTGTGGTGTAACAGAGCTTGTTACGTTGCTCTCTGTGCACACTGAGTGACATTTAACTCAGTGTGCTTTAAGTGTTTTTTCAAAGCCTTGCTCCTCCATTGTGCTAGTTGCGGTTTCTCCATCACCGCACGGTGGACCCCAGGTTGCGAACGCACCTTATTATAATTTCTTATTTGGTGCGTTCCGTCAACCCTAACAGTATACTAGCGCCAGTGTCTGGCTAGCAATGGCAAACTATCAGCATCTTCAGCGGTACATCCTGCAGCTTGAGAGCCCGGTAACCACCCTCAAGCAGATGTCCACAGCTGTGGATCTTGCCATATTGGTAGCACAAGCAGCCGCCGAAACCGCTACTAAGGTTACTGCTGCGGTTCCTGCTTCCTCTGTGCCACGTTTTTCGCTGCCCCCGAAAAATGTTCTGGGGACAGCAAGGCTTGTAGAGGGTTTGTGAATCAGTGCTCAATCCACCTGGAGTTGCTGGCTTCACGATTTCCAACTGACTTTTTGTCAGGCAGGGCGTTGGAGTGGGCTGCGACATTTTGGGAACAAGATGATTTCCTGATCCTTAGCGCCTCTCGTTTTCTGGGTGCCCTGAAAGAGGTTTTTTTCGGGCCACAAGTAACTCATGATACCGCACTCCAACTCCTGGCTTTACCTGAGGGTTCATCCTTGGTTAGCCAGTTTATCATTCAGTTTCGTACCCTGGCTACCGAGTTGGAATGGCCTGATAAGGTCCTAATATCGATATTCTGGAGGGGATTAGCAGATCATGTTAGGGATGCCTTGGCCACTAGGGAGATTCCAACTACCCTGGAGGAATTAATGTCAGTGGCCACCCGCATCGATCTGTGGCATGTTGAGTGTGGTTTGGAGCAAGCCCATACTAAACACCGGGTTCAGTTGGCTCTGAATTTCGCCAATCCCATGTGTCTTCCAAATCAGGTTGACGGCTCTGTAGAGCCCATGGACGTCTCTTGAGCAGTGTCAATCTCCTGTTCTGTATGTCGGCAGCCGACTTGTTTTGCCTGCGGGAAAGTCGGTCACTTTGCCAATAAATGTACCAAGCATCAGAAAGAGTCACAGCCTCAAGTGGCCTTGGGGAGACGTTCACTATTTCCTGTTGAGGTGTCACCCAAGTTGGCTTTTGGGGTTTCTCTGACATTTGGTTTGGCTACTCTTACAGTGCAGGCTTGCGTGGCCTCCGGGGATGAGGGCAATTTTATGTCCGCTACCTTCGCCCAGCGACATGCTATCCCATTAGTTATGCTACCTTAGCTGATGTCTTTTTGGGTAGCTAACGGGTCTGTTTTGCCAACCCTAATTTTCCATCGGACTGTACTCTTTACCCTCACCGTGTCTTCGAAGCCTCAGGAGATAATCTCCTTTCTAGTTATTTCTGAAGGTACGGATGAAGTGCTTCTGGGGTTACCCTGGCTGTGTCTTCACTGCCCCCAAATTGATTGGGCAATTGGGCAACGGGGAGCATACAAAAATGGGGTAGCTTCAGTGAGAGTCTGTGTCTAAAAGCCCATGTACCCCTGGGCAAGTTCTTTGTACCATATAGAACTTCAGCTAATCTGCAAAAACACTTCCATTCCTCCCAGCATATGGCGAATTCTGAGCATGGCAAATGTCACTGGGGAGGGGGTGTTAGAGAGGGCAATGTTAGGCACCGGGATTCTCCTGCTGCATGGGATGGATCTCAAGCCTTGTCTGGTGCTGTGGTCTTCCATTCAGGCTCAGCTGCTGGGATGACTGCTCAGCACAGAATTCGGTCCCAGCACCTTGCCCAGGCTCATGCTGCATATGTAGTTGCTGTTGGCTCTCCAGCTAAGCCTATGGTGACTACTGGTTTACTCATGCAGCTTTTTACTTTGGAGCCTAAGTCCAGATTTCATCCTACTGACCATGTCCGGGATGTGGCACCTTCTCATTGGTGCTCAGACATCACCTGCTCTGGTTATGTGGCAGCTTCTGATTGGTCCGCAGGCAAGGTCCTGTCTGTCTGGACTTGAGCTGTATGTATAAAAGGTCCTCTGGAGCGCATGCTTGTGTGCTAGTATCATGTGTGTTTCGTGCGTTGGTGGCTACTTTAACACCCTGTATGCATGTGTGCCACTAATAGTACTGCGAGTGTTGCTCTAGACAGACAGTGTAGGGTAGGAATTCCCACTTGAACTTAGCATCCACAGGTGCGCATGCTAAAGCACACTGTGTGTCAGAGTAGGGTAAACCACCAACTTAGTCTTCCCTGGGTGGTTAAGTTATAGGGATCTCAATTTTTCTATATGCCTGTGCAGTCTAATATAGTCATTTTTGTTTTGCTTCACAGTACCACTCTGTGGTTTAACAGAGCTTGTTACTTTGCCCTCTGTGCACACTGTGTGACATTTCACTCCGTGTGCTTTAAGTGTTCTTTCACAGCCTTGCTCCGCCATTATGCTAGCTGAAGTTTCTCCATCACTGCACGGTGGACCCCGGCTTACGAACGCACCTTATTATAATTTTTTATTTGGTGCGTTCCGTCAATCCTAACAAAAGGTGAGTATATCTGTGCTATTTTATTTCAAATAAAGCAGTCTGTGTCATTATTTAAATTAAAGGATTTTCTTTTGGCTGTGTTTGTTTTCTTTACAATCTACCTATGAGGTTAGTAATTGGGGCATCATATGAACGCCTCTCCATTACTAACCTCTGGGCTTGATGTCAGCGGCCATAAGACATCTGACATCAACTCCACAAGTATTAACCCACTTGCCACTGCTATTTTTAGGCTGGGAGGGCAATATCCATGGCCCCTTACCAGTCTGAGAATATCAGCCCCTAGGCTGTCTGATTTAGCTTGGCTGGTTGTAAAAAAATGGGGGGACTCACGCACCATTTTATTTAATTATTTATTTAAATTATTTAAAAACCTTTGTGGGGCACCTCTATTCTTGATAACCAGCCATGAGAAAGCTGACAGCTGAGGGCTGCCTCCCACAGCTGTCAGTTTTGCCTCTGCTAGTTAACAAAAATAGAAGCGAACCCATGTCACTTGTTTGTTTAGCTATAGCACAGGTACTGGCTGATGAATACTTCCAGACGTACACTGATGAGAGTAATATTCTTTTATCAGCCAATGCCTGTGACCGGCAGTAACTTTTTTACCTTAACCTTTCAATATGTATGAGAAAAAACAATGATGCACATAGCATCTGATTTTTGTGCACACATCTCAAATGAACGATAAAATTTAATTATGTTGTATAGTTTAGGAACAGACTGTGGGATTAAGGGTGTTTTCAACTACCATAATATACAGTACAAAGCAGCTCTGTTTAGAGCCAAACTATATTAGTTAGTGCTAGAATATCAGCTACATAAAATTCCTGCATACCAGCATATAAAAAAATATATTTCTACATCTAAATAACATTCGTCAGTGCCAGCATATAGTAAATGTCTTTTTTAAAACCTAATCGCTAAATAATATTCATTGCCTATTGCTGAAATAGCTAATATTTATCTAGCTGTTGTATGACAGGCACAAAATCTTCCGAGCTACGACAAAGCGACTGTTTACCAGTAATTTGCCTGAGTCTGCTGTTGTCGTGTCTCATAAAGGCAATATAAAAAAAATAAAAAAAAATATATTGGTTAAATAAATACAATGAAGGAAATAATTATTTGATCCCTTGCTGATTTTGTAAGTTTGCCCACTGACAAAGACATGAACAGTCTATAATGTTAAGGGTAGGTTAATTTTAACATTGAGAGATAGAATAACAAAAATAAAATCCAGAAAATCACATTTTATAAATTATATAAATTTATTTGCATTTTGCAGTGACAAATAGCTATTTGATCCCCTACGAACCATTAAGGGTTCTGGTTCCTCCAGACCAGTTAGATGCTCCAAATCAATTTGTTACCTGGATTAAAGACAGCTGTCTTACATAGTCACCTTTATAATGACAGTCACAGACTCAATTAATCAGACAGACTCTAATCTCTACAACATGGGCCAGACCAAAGAGCTTTCTAAGGATGTCAGGGACAAGATCATAGACCTTCACAAAGCTGGAATGGGCTAAAAAAAGCATAAGTAAGACGCCGGGTGAGAAGGAGACATTTGTTGGTGTAATAGTAAAAAAATGGAAGAAATACAAAATGACTGTCAATCGACATCGACCTGGGGCACCATGCAAAATCATACCACATGAGCTATCCTTGATCATGAGGAAGGTGAGAGATCAGCCTAAAACTACACGGTCACAAAGAAAACCATTGGTAACACATTACGCTGTAAAGGTTTAAAATCCTGCAGTGCCCGCAAGGTCCCCCTGCTCAAGAAGGCACATGTGCAGGCCCGTCTGAAGTTTGCCAATGAACACCTGGATGATTCTGTGAGTGATTGGGAGAAGTTGTTGTGGTCAGATGAGAAAAAATTGAGCTCTTAATGATTTAGAGATTATTTGCATAGAGGAGTGGACCTGTTGCTATTGACATGTGCGCAAACCTCATCATCAACTACAAAAAAAGTTTGACTGCTCTGCTTGCCAACAAGGGTTTTGCCACCAAGTAGTAATTCTTTTTGCCAGAGGGATCAAATACCTATTTCTAGCTGCAAAATGCAAATAAATTTATATAATGTATACAACGTGATTGTCATGGATTTTATTTTTGATATTCTATCTCTCAATGTTAAAATTTAACCTACCCTTAAAATTATAGGCTGGTCATGTCTTTATCAGTGGGCAAATTTACAAAATCAGGAAGGGGTCAAATAATTATTTCCATCACTTTAGCATATCTTTATCTAGCAGTTGTGCGAATTCTGCAAAGCATGCAGACATAAACAAATGTAAAAATTTACCAGTGGCAATAATTTTACTTCCTCTGCTGATGGCGAGTGTATAAAAAGTAATATAAAAAAATAATAATTTTCTGTTGGTTAAATAAATAGTGTATCTTTTATATTGCAGTTGTGCGACTGGCCCAAAGCGTGCAGAGAAATACAAACATCTTAATTTACCAGTGGCAATAATTTTCCTTACTCTGCTGTTGGCGAGTGTCCTAACGACGATATAAAAAAAATAATTTTCTATTGGTTAAATAAATAACGTATCTTTATCTAGCAGTTGTGCGACTGGCGCAAAGCCTACAGAGATACGCAGATGTCATAATTTACTAGTGGCAATACATTTCCTTAATGTGCTGTTGGTGCGTCATAAAGGTGGTGCAAAAAATTAGTATTTTCCATTGTTTTAAATAAATAGCGTATTAGTTATCTAGCAGTTGTGCAAATGGGGCAAAGCTTACAGAGATATGCAAATGTCACAGTTTACCAGAGCCAATAATTTTCCTAAATCTGCTGTTGTCATATGTCATAAAGGCGATATAAAAAAATTATAATTTTCTATTGGTTAAATAAATAGTGTATATTTATCTAACAGTTTTTCTACTGGTGCAAAGCATGCAGAGACAATCATATGTCACTATTAACCAGTAATTTCCCTGAATCTGCTGTTAGCATGTGTCATAAAGGCGATATAAAAAAATTGAATGGTTGACTCTTTGTAGTCTGCCACACATGGCACAGTTCATGCCCAGATGCCTTTCTCAAGACCCTCACGTGAAAGACATTTTGTCCACCATGAAATACTGGCTGTGCACATTTCATGACACATGCTACAAGGAGAAATTTCCTTCTCTCATGCTGGAGGCAGACGTGCCATTTTCAGCGCCTGCATGCCAAAGGACTGTTGTGGAAGACTTGATGAAAAGATTACCCTCAGACAAGGCTGCTGGCAGAGGTACCAGTTCTTTTCACCCACAAAGATTACAGGGGAGGGAAAACGTGCAGGTGCAACTCAGGAGGTGGGGGATGTCCACCAACTGGGCCATTTTCATGAAACTGTCACATAATCAAGGTCAATCTGTTGGTGTAACTGTAATGAGGAGGGTCACATAATCAAGGTCAATCTGTTGGTGTAACTGTGATGAGGAGGGAGAAGTTGACCAAGATGGTGAAGGAGTACTTAAGTGACCATATCAGCGCTTTTCCTTATTCTTCAGTTCCCTTTAACTATTTTTTGTCCAAGCTGCACACTTGGCCCGACCTCTCCTTGTACACATTGGTGGTGCTGCCATGCCCTGCAAGTGTCTTGTCTGGGCGAGTTTTTAGTTCTGCTGGTGCAATCATAAAGGATAGGTGCGCACACCTGTCAACGGAAAATGCAGACAGGCTGACTCTTCTAAAACTGAACAAAGGCTAGATTTCCTTTGACTTTGTAAGCCCTATGGATGACAGCAAACTAAGATAAATGCAGCCCAAATATTCTTTTTTGAAGTTGTCTTAATGTTCATACCTTACCATCCAAACCCATTTTGTTCAGGAAATCATGTCCTACTCTGCAACAAGTACTTAGTGGTCATATATGTATACCCCACGAGGGTAATGTTTTAAAATTTTTGGAACCTTTGTACATTGTGCAATGATGAAACTTGTACTAACTATAACTAGCAATTATAATAAGTGCAAAATGTATTATGATGTCCCCGTCATAGTCTCTTTCAGTATATAAGATACAGACCCCTTGGGTAATTTTTGTAAACCTTTGTGCATTGTGCAATGGTGAAACTTGTACTCCCTATCTCTACCTGTTCTTTTCCAAATATATTTATTGAATCTACCTGTTCTAATAACTGCAAAATGTATTGTGAGGTCCCCATCGGGGTCTCTTTCAGCATGTTTGATATGGACCCCTTAGGTAATTTTTGGGAAATTTTACACATTGTACAATGATGAAACTTGTACTCTCTATCGTTACCTATTCTAATACAGTATAAAAAACTTAAAAACAAGTTCCAAAACTTTGTATGGATTGAATTAGTGATCCATACACTTTAATGCAGTTCATGTTACATTACTGTGGTATATAAAACTGAAAAAAGTTCCAAAATTTTTAATGAATTCAGTTAGTCATCCATAATTTAATGCGACTCTCTTTAAATTACAGTGGAATATAAAACTCACAAAAACGTTCCAAATTTTTTTTTATGGACTCAGTTATTCATCCAAAAAGTTTAACATGCTTTGAGCAAAATTACGGTGGGTTAAAATATTTAAAAGCCACTAGGGTTGGTACAGTTCACAAAATATTTTATTTAAAAAAAAAATGACTATTGTCATATACAGTATACTGTAGAGCTTTGTTTGTGTGCAATTTCCGTGGTTTGAAATAAAAAACAAAATTGGCCTGCTACAAGTGTACAATTCTGGTTGTTCAAAAAATTACTGTCTTCTGTGGATGACTAGATATCCTTACTTATCATTCTTTCCTGGCTTTGCACTTTGTGCAAAGCATTTATGAGTGTAGAAGTAACACAACTTCACTTTGTTCACAATATCTGAAAGGGGTACCACAGTTGGTGCCTTTAGTGGTGTATGGATGACCCTGCTTGTAATTTTTGACAGAATTTGCACTAAGTGCATCGCCTTTATGAGTCGAGAAATACTACTACATTACATTTTGAACACAATGTGTATGAGGCCCTCCTTTACGTCAAATACAAGGTGTATCGTATGCCTTCCGAGTCCCTAATTTTTGGCACTACTTGCTTCCTTCAAAATTACACTGAAATTTCCAATTTTGAAATTACAAATTCAATTTTGGCTTACTTAAAATATGTTTTTTTTAAATCCTTTTTAAATTGTGCCTTATATACAAGTCATTATACAGGAAAAATGTCTCTTAATTTTTTCCCTGTAAACTCCAGTTTCTTTCCAATTTTGAACAAATTATTGTGAGTCCTTAACCCCTTCACGACCCATGATGCCTTCGTAGGCGTCATGAAAAGCAGTGCCCAAACGACCTATGACGCCTACGTAGGCGTCATGCTATAAATAGCCCCCCTGCGGGTCGGGTGACCGGGGTCACTGAAAGGTCACCCGACCCGCACACAAAGGACCCTTCAGAGGTAACACCTGGGGGTGTGGCTTAGCCCCCACGTGCCTACGATCGCTCTGATTGGCTGTTAAAAGTGAAACTGCCAATCAGAGCGATTGGTGAAAATTGGTGAAATATTACAATCCAGCCATGGCCGATGCTGAAATAGCATCGGACATGGCTGGACACCGAGACCCGACCCCCCCCACACCGACTGACGGCACCGATCGGCTGCCTCCACCGTCTGACGGCATGGATCGGCAGCCGCCGTCATGATCTGCCCCTCCGCCTTCCCTCCGCCCCCCCCAGCCCTCCGATCGCCCCTCCGATCACCACTCTCACCCTCCTTCGTGCCTCCGACCTCCCGCTATCTGTCCCGGTGTCCTGCCGTCCAGCATCATGGGCGCCGCCATCTTGCAAGATGGCGGGCGCATGCGCAGTGCGCCGAATCGAATCTGCAACGCTGCAGATTCATTCATTTATTTTGATCACTATGATAAACTTTCATAGTGATCAAAATAAATAAAAAGTAAATCACCGCCCCCTTATCACCCCCATAGGTAGGGACAAATAATAAAATATATATATTTTTTTTTTCCATTAGGGTTAGGTCCAGGGCTAGGGTTAGGGTTAGGGTTAGGGTTAGGGCCAGGGTTAGGGCTAGGGTTAGGGTTGGACTAAGGGTTAGGGTTGGACTAAGGGATAGGGTTGGACTAAGGGTTAGGGTTGGACTAAGGGTTAGGGTTGGACTAAGGGTTAGGGTTGGACTAAGGGTTAGGGTTGGACTAGGGGTTAGGGTTGGACTAAGGGTTAGGGTTGGACTAAGGGTTAGGGTTGGACTAAGGGTTAGGGTTGAACTTAGGGTTAGGGTTGAACTTAGGGTTAGGGTTGAACTTAGGGTTAGGGTTGGAATTGGGGTTAGGGTTGGGTTGGGGTTGGGATTACAGTTAGGCTTGTGGTTAGCGTTAGAGTTGGGATTTCGTTAGGGGTGTGTTGGGATTAGGGTTGTGGTTAGGGTTATGATTAGGGTTAGGGGTGTGTTGGGGTTAGGGTTGGAGATAGAATTGAGGGGTTTCCACTGTTTAGGCACATCAGGGGCTCTCCAAACGTGACATGGAGCCACCATTTATTCCAGCCAATTTTGCGTTCAAAAAGTCAAACGGTGCTCCCTCCATTTCGAGCCCCGACGTGTGCCCAAACAGTGGTGTACCCCCACTTATGGGGTATCAGGGTACTCAGGAAAAATTGCACAACAACTTTTGGGGTCTAATTTCTCCTGTTACCCTTGGGAAAATAAAAAAATGGGGGTTAAAATAATTATTTTTGTGGAAAAAAAAGATTTTTTATTTTCACGGTTCTGCGTTATAAACTTCTGTGAAGCACTATGGGGGTTCAACGTGCTCACCACACATCTAGATAAGTTCCTTGGGGGGTCTAGTTTCTAAAATGGGGTCACTTGTGGGGGGTTTCCACTGTTTAGGTACATCAGGGGCTCTGCAAACGTAACATGATGCCCACAGACCATTCCATCAAGTCGGCATTTCAAAACGCCACTACTTCCATTCCGAGCCCCAACGTGTCCCCGAACAGTGGTCCCCCCCATATATGGGGTATCAACGTACTCAGGACAAACTGGACAACAACTTTTGGGGTCCAGTTTATCCTGGTACCCTTGTGAAAATAAAAAATAGTGGGCTAAAAATCACTTTTTGAGGAAAAAAAAATATTTTTTTATTTTCACAGCTCTGCGTTATAAACTTCTGTGAAGCACTTGGGGGTTCAACGTGCTCACCACACATCTAGATAAGTTCCTTGGGGGGTCTAGTTTCCAAAATGGGGTCACTTGTGGGGGGTTTCCACTGTTTAGGTACATCAGGGGCTCTGCAAACGTAACATGACGCCCACAGACCATTCCATCAAGTCGGCATTTCAAAGCGTCACTACTTCCCTTCCGAGCCCCAACGTGTGCCCAAACAGTGGTCCCCCCCATATATGGGGTACCAACGTACTCAGGACAAACTGGACAACAACTTTTGGGGTCCAATTTATCCTGTTACCCTTGTGAAAATAAAAAATAGTGGGCTAAAAATCATTTTTTGAGGAAAAAAAAATATTTTTTTATTTTCATAGCTCTGCGTTATAAACTTCTATGAAGCACTTGGGGGTTCAAAGTGCTGACCTCACATCTAGATTAGTTCCTTAGGTGATATAGTTTCCAAAATGGGGTCACTTGTGGGGGGTTTCCACTGTTTATGTACATCAGGGGCTCTGCAAATGTAGCATGACGCCCACAGACCATTCCATCAAGTCTTCATTTCAAAGCTTCACTACTTCCCTTCCGAGCCCCAACGTGTGCCCAAACAGTGGTCCCCCCCACTTATGAGGTACCAGCGTACTCAGGACACACTGGACAACAACTTTTGGGGTCCCATTTATCCTGTTACCCTTGTGAAAATAAAAAATAGTGGACTAAAAATAATTTTTTGAGGAAAAAAAAATATTTTTTTATTTTCACGGCTCTGCGTTATAAACTTCTGTGAAGCACTTGGGGGTTCAAAGTGCTCACCACACATCTATATTAGTTTCTTGGGTGATCTAGTTTCCAAAATGGGGTCATTTGTGGGGGTTTCCACTGTTTAGGTACATCAGGGGCTCTGCAAACATAACATGACGCCCACAGACCATTCCATCAAGTCGGCATTTCAAAACGTCACTACTTCCCTTCTGAGCCCCAACGTGTGCCCAAACAGTGGTCCCCCCCACATATGTGGTACCAGCGTACTCAGGACAAGCTGGACAACAACTTTTGGGGTCCAATTTATCCTGTTACCTTTGTGAAAATAAAAAATAGCAGGCTAAAAATTTTTTATTTTAACGGCTCTGCGTTATAAACTTCTGCGTAGCACCTGGGGGTTCAAAGTGCTCACTATGCATCTAGATAAGTTCCTTAGGGGGTCTAGTTTCCAAAATGGGGTCATTTGTGGGGGAGCTCCAAAGTTTACGCACACAGGGGCTCTGCAAACACAACATGGTGTCCGCTAACGATTGGAGCTAATTTTCCATTCAAAAAGTCAAATGACGCTCCTTCCCTTCTGAGCCATGCCGTGCGCTCAAACAGTGGTTTTCCCCCACATATGGGGTACCAGTGTACTCAGGACAAACTGGACAACAACTTTTGGGGTCCAATTTATCCTGTTACCCTTGGGAAAATAAAAAATAGAGGGCTAAAAAATCATTTTTGAGGAAAAAAAAGTATTTTTTTATTTTCACTGCTCTGCGTTATAAACTTCTGTGAAGCACTTGGGGGTTCAAAGTGCTCACCACACATCTAGATAAGTTCCTTCGGGGGGTCTAGTTTCCAAAATGGGGTCACTTGTGGGGGAGCTCCAATGTTTAGGCACACAGGGGCTCTCCAAATGCGACATGGTGTCCGCTAACGATTGGAGCTAATTTTCCAATCAAAAAGTCACAAGGCGCTCCTTCCCTTCCGGGCCTTGCGGTGCGCCCAAACAGTGGTTTATGACCACATATGAGATATTGATGTACTCAGGAGAAATTGCCCAACAAATTTTAGGATCCATTTTGTCCTGTTGCCCATGTGAAAATGAAAAAACTGAGGCCAAATAAAATTTTTGTGAAAAAAAAAAGTACTTTTTTTTTTTTACAGATCAATTTGTGAAGCACCTGGGGGTTCAAAGTGCATACTATGCATCTAGATAAGTTCCTTGGAGGGTCTAGTTTCCAAAATGGGCTCACTTGTGGGGGAGCTCCAATGTTTAGGCACACAGGTACTCTTAAAACAAGACATGGCAACCGCTAAACATTCAAGCATATTTTACATTCAAAAAGTAAAATGGCGCTCCTTGCCTTCTGAGCCCTGCCGTGCGCCCAAACAGTGGTTTATGACCACATATGAGGTATCAGTGTACTCAGGAGAAATTGCCCAACAAATTTTAGGATACATTTTATCCTGTTACCCATGTGAAAATGAAAAAACTGATGCTAAAATAAAATTTTGGTTGGAAAAATTAAAATGTCCATTTTTTCATTCCATGTTGCTTTAGTTCCTGTGAAGCACCTAAAGGGTTAATAATCTTCTTGAATGTAGTTTTGAGTAGCTTGAGGGGTGCAGTTTTTAGAATGGTGACACTTTTGGGTATTTTCTGCCATTTAGACCCCTCAAAGTGACTTCAAATGTGAGGTGGTCCCTAAAAAAAATGGTTTTGTAAATTTTGTTGTAAAAATGAGAAATTGCTGGTCAACTTTTAACCCTTATAACTTCCTAACGAAAAAAAATGTTGTTTCCAAAATTGTGCTGATGTAAAGTAGACATGTGGGAAATGTTATTTATTAACTATTTTCTGTCACATAACTCTCTGGTTTAACAGAATAAAAATTCAAAATTTGAAAATTGCAAAATTTTCAAAATTTTCACCAAATTTCCATTTTTTTCACAAATAAACGCAAAAATTATCGACCTAAATTTACCACTATCATAAAGCCCAATATGTCACGAAAAAACAATCTCGGAATCACTAGGATACGTTGAAGCGTTCCTGAGTTATTACCTCATAAAGGGACACTGGTCAGAATTGCAAAAAATGGCCAGGTCATTAAGGTCAAAATAGGCTGGGTCATGAAGGGGTTAAAGTGGAGTAAAAGTGTTACACCATTGTTCTCAGCAGCAATCTGAGAGTCAAAGATGCTTCCAGAATTCTTCCCCAAGCTGTTCTCGTTCCATTCAGCACTTTTTACATCCATTTCAACAGTTTCACTGCCCCTGAGACCTCCTTGTAGTGTCTGCTGGAAAAATGCTTGGATTTCCTATTGACTCCCATTATACCTGTTACTCGAAACGAGCATCCAAGCATTAAGAATTGGTTGGTTTGAGTAACGAGCATCTGAGAATTTTAGTGCTCACTCATCTCTATTTATTAGGTTAAGCAAGCCTAAATACTGTAGCTGTAGAATGAACTCCACATGAAGGGCATTAAGGGGGTGCAAGTTTATAATATGTAGGGAAGCATGAAATTAAACATCTGCAGGATATCTATCTATCTAGAAAAAGAAAACACAGCAGCACTCTATATAAGCCAAGATATATGCAAACACTGAAGACATAGATTCTAAACTGTGTTATTATTCACAAGATTTAATTGTATAGGCTGATAGCTAAAAAGAAGTATGTACAGTAGAATAGAGACCCATCAGAGAGAGGTCACCTTGTCAATGTTGATGGGCATGCATGAATTGGCAAATTTATGCTCTAAGAACCTTCATTTTTGTAAGTACATGAGTAATGACACAGTTTAGATTCAATGTCTTCAGTGTTTGCATATATCTTGGCATATGTAGAGTGCTGCTGTGTTTTCTTTTTCTATATAATGCAGCTATCGCAGCTTGCACCTGTTCACACTTAGAAGGTGCTGGTCAGGTTTTTTTTTATCTATCTATCTATCTATCTATCTATCTATTGTGACAAAGTCACTGGCTTTGTAGAGGAAGGGAGGCACGTGTCACTGCGTATGAAGCAATCAGGCATGTGAAACCGGAGTGTTTTTGTGTTTCCAGCACACTAGGTGCTGAGAGGACATGTACAGAGTTCAATGGGCCAGTTTCATCTGAACACCTAGTGCGGGTGGGAGGGTTCTCACGTATACTTTTTCCCTGCAGGACCTGCTGGTGTTTGAGGACCTGCAGTGAAGTCATGATCACATGACCAGTACATGTGATATATACCTTGATGTTAGGGATGGCAGAACGCACTAAATATAAAAAAATTGAAAGTGCATTCGCTGCCCGGGGTCCACCGAGCAGAGGTGTTAAACTGCTGCTATATAATGGCAGACGCACAATATGGAGGTATATCGCACACGGGTTGAACGTCACCCGGTGTGCACTAGACGTACTCTGTTATATTCACAGAATCGCCTTAAGGCATAAACATAAATGCCGAGCCTGTTAACCTCACAGGTCTCAGCGGTGTGCACGCACAGTATATGGTCACAGGACTCGGGCCCACGACACAGGGTTGGTGTCCATCTAGACCTACCGTGCGTGTGGCGTCGCTGCCGTGGACGCCCACAAGGGCTGCTGACCGCAGCGTGGCAACTGACTTCGCCGCTATACGACAATGCCCAGGAGGGGCGCACTGTCGGATGCTAGCTCTGTGCAGATGAGCACTGTGGCTTGTAGCATGCCACTGACTGGCGCTGACTCTAAGGCTAAGTCCCTATCCACACACATAATATCAGAGGGAAGGGATCTTAATGAGTCATTTGAAGGTTCATGCATGCATCCATCATCATTCACACAGTAGCAATTAGAGACTACACTAGTGCATGGCCGAGTGGCCATGCGGACCTTTTATAGCCCTGCGGGACCTCCCAGATCTCTGGGATGGACCAATCAGATCAGGAGAAGGACCTGAGCACGTGACTCCCGATCTCCAATGGGAGATCGTCTCATGAGCATGCCCAGTAGCGTGACGAAAGGACTTAGCCACTGGAGTGGCTTGCTGCAGGGCAGCCTGCGCTGCTATTGCTGACCAAGAGGTGGCAGCAACAGCCAGTCCTACAGAGCTGGTCTGAGCAGCGCGCCTGTGACGCTGAGATTGCTGTGCAGGCTCCTGAGCGGCCGGAGAAGAATCGGAGACCGCAGGATGCAAGTCTCTGGATTCCCGCTGTGTAGCTGCAGGAACCTGCCTAACACCTTGATCTGTGGTTCAGCCTGTATGGTGTATTGGGAGAAAGGTGGAGCTCCCATAGGAGCTAAGGATGCTGTGTGCATTACCTGCAGTGAAGCCTGCAGGACAAGGACTCTGATAGACTTTATCTTTGTTTTACCATTATGTTAGAAAGGCTCTGTTTATTTATTTGAACCCTGCTAAGGTTTATGCTGTGTACAATAACCCAGCAGGTGAATTACTACCAGAGCTGCTCCTGTGACTACCTTGTGAAGCAGCGGAGTGAGTCAACTCCACACATGTGGTGGTTTGAGTGCGGGCAGAGATCCAGGAACCCAGATAGAGGCTGCAGATGATAACATGTCCTGGGTGAAATCCGCCATCCAGCATGAGACATCTGGCAACATGGAGAAGCTGGTGAAACATCTCGTGCAGGTGCAACATCAACACCAGTTGGCTACTCAGCAAGCACAGCTATCACAACAAGAAACAAAAAAGTTGTTGATACAGCAGCTTCAACAATCTCAATAGCAGCAACAGGAGGCGCTAACGCAACAAATGGAGCTCCTCGCAAAGGCGGTGCTGTCTCTTCCACATCTCTGGAAGATGATGCATATGCCTGGAAAACAGTAAGGTGAGCTATGCAGGACCCCGGGGGATGATGTGGAAGCCTTCTTGACATTTTTTAAGCTGGTGGCTGAATAGGAGAGACTTCCGCCTGCGCAGTGGGCAAAGGTACTGGCACCCTATCTGACGGGGGAGCCCCAGAAGACATATTATGACAGCCCTCCAGGATGATAAGGAGTATGAGAATTTAAAACTTATATACTGGCATGCCTCAGGGTGACAATGTCTGGAAGGGCTCAATGAATCCACTGTTGGTCATATGCTAGCGATACACCACCCTGCTCACAGATGTTTAACTTGCTACACCTGGTTCAAAAGTGGCTTCAGCCAGAGTCATCCACTCTGGTCCAGATGGTTAAGCAGGTGGTGATGGACTGGTTCATTCATTCCTTACCCAGGCCAATGCAGACCTGGGTTGCCCAGGGCGACCCTTGGAATGCAGATGATTTGGTAGGACTGTTTGGGAGGTACCAGGTGGTGAAGAAATCCCTGGGGAGACCAGAGGTTACTATGTCCCTGTACGGGGATACCCAAAAGGGGGCAGGACCACCAAAGAGGGTGGCTAGGCCAACAACTGGGGAAAGACCCAATCCCGCTGAGGGGACCTCTAAGACTGGGATTAAAGATGTGGTCTGTTGGTGGTATCATAATCCCGGGCATGTAGCCGCCCAGTGCAATATGTCCCCTCAACCGATAGACTGCAGTGTCAGCAGACGGTGCTCGTATTATGCTTACCCGGTCTGTGGTGTGGACTGTAAACCCAGCGATGGTTGCTAATTGTGTGCCATCTCCGTCAATAGGGTTAGGGTCCTTGGGCTGCTAGACTCTGGAAGTCTGGTGACACTAATCAGCACTGCACTACCCCACCAGTTCATCCCAAATAAGTTGGTGGGTGTCTGCTGCATGCATGCAGACACCAAGGACTACCCTGTCACCAGAGTAACCACGGGGATGGACTGTGGTGATAAGACCCATGAGGTTGGAGTAGTGAGAGACTTGATCCATCCTGTCATACTGGGTCTTAACTTTTCTCTATTCTGGGACTGGTGGCAGAATGGGCTGTACTGAGTGTCCCAGTTCAAAGCCAGGCCCCTCTGAAGGTAACTCCGTCTGGACCAAAGGTGATGGAATTTCTCCTTTGTGTTCTTGCTGGAGAGGAGAATGAGAATATATAGGTGGAGTCCAGGTTCCCTGACTTAGAGGTGCTCAGAGAGAACTTCAGGATGGCTCTGCTTCGAAACCTCACATTGAAATATGTTTTTGAAAATGTCACTGTATATAATGGAGTTGCTCAAGAGCCGGGGACTGACACCAGGTTCCCTGATTTTCCTGTTACTAGCGAGCTACTTTATCAGTTGACTAAACTGAGGGGTGGAGAAATTGTGGAAGAGCTGTTGGTTCCAATGTCTTACCGGCAGAGGGTTATAGATATGACCCATGCACATACACTATGCGTTCATCTAGGGGAAGAGAAAACACAGGAGAGAGTACTGCAGAGATTTTATTGGCCAGGTTGTTACCATGAGATTCTAGATTACTGTAGGTCTTGCCCTACCTGCCAGATAACTGCCCCTGTGTCTTACTTCAGAAGTCCCTTAGTTCCATTGCCAGTGATAGAAATTCTCTTCGAGAGAATCACTATGGACTTGATGGGTCTACTTGTTAAGTCAGCACAAGGCCATCAACATATCTTGGTGGTTATGGATTATGCGACCTGATACCCTGAAGCAGTGCCACTGAGAAACTCTTCAGCTAAGAGTAATGCCCGGGAGCTGGTATAGACCTTTGCTAGGACTGGTTTGCCCAAGAAATTTTGATGGATCAGGGAATGCCGTTTATGAGCAAAATGATGCTTGAACTGTGCAGATCTCTCAGCTGCGAACCTCCATGTACCATCCACAGACCAATGGTCTTGTAGAGGGCTTCAACAAGTTTGTTTACTGTAAGTGATAAATGTAATTTGTATGTAACCCCTTCTCATGTACAGCACCATGGAATCAATGGTGCTATATAAATAAATATTATTAATAATAATAATAATAATAATAACAAGACCTTGAAGGACATGCTCAAGAGGGTCATTGAGAAGGACAATCAACACTGGGACTATCTGGCCCTGTTCTTGCATTTCTCCATTAGAGAAGACCTACAGGCATCCACGGGGTTCTTGCCATTTGAGCGTCTGTACAGCCGACATCCATAAGGACTCCTGGACATCGCCAAGGAAAACTGGGAAGCAGAGGTCACGCCACACCAAAACATGATAAAGCATATCAGCCAGCTGCAGGAGAGGATGGCTCACATAATGCCCATCACGAAGGAACTTCTGCTCCAGGCGAAGGAGGCCCAAGCCAGGGTGTACTATTAGCAAGGCGGAGGCAGTTCCAGCCCAGCGACCGCATGCTAGTACGCATACCAATGATGGAGAGCAAGTTCCTGGCCAAGTGTCAAGACCCATATGAATTTGTGGAGAAACTTGGGGACATGAATTATAAGGTACACCAGCCCAGTCTCAGGAAGCCATACAAGGTGTAACATGTGAATGTCAGGATCCTGTCAGCGCCGACATTCAGCCACCGCTGAGCAGGGACTCACCCGCACTGTAGGGGGGCCCGGGGTCAGATACAGCCGGAAAGTACAGATACACAGGACCTGTGGACGCTGAAGTTTAGCAAGCTGTCATAGGACCTATGGTCATGTGACTGCAAGGGGGCGGGCTTAGCATCCTGCTTTCAGAGATGACAGGACATTATACAGAAATACTCAGAGTTAGGCAAAACGGAGGTCATACACAGAGATATCAGTAAAGTACCAGGGATGAGACAGAACGGATAGTCAGGGCCAAGCAGAAGTCAAAACCAAACAGACATAGAAGGTACCAAGCAGAATCCAAAGCAATATCCAGAGAACAGACTGAGTCGTACACAGAGAATCAAGCAACCAGAACACAGCACCAACACACTCAGGGGTCACCACACAATGCCAAGGGCGAAAGTATAACTGACGGGGATGGGAGCATCCTGAGGCTATAAGAAGCCTCTCCCAGAAGCACGGAGAGGCCACAATCTTAGCCACAGGTGTGCAAGTAAGCCTGCACTGGGATCACAACCTTTAACCCCAGAAATGCCAGTCATCAGCAATGGTTCCAGACATTAACCCCACGTGTGCGAGTCAAACTCGCACTGAGATCATGACAGTAAACCTGCTCAAACCCTTGCGAGACCCTGAGCCACTGGATGCTCCTTGCCTGGTGACCCGTCCAAAAGCCAAGGTCAAGGAGGTGGTGATTGCAGAGACGTTAATGTCAGCCCAGAAGCAGTAATGTCAAGAGCAGCTGCAGCAGAACCATTATCTATTCTCAGAATTGCCATGGTGCACACAGGTCATTGAACATAACAGGCTGTTGACCTGCAGGTACGGGTAAATCTAAAACCCTACAGATTCCTAGAAGCATGCCAGCAGATAATCTCACAAGAGTAGAAGAGGTTGCTGGACCTTGGGGTAATAGAAGAATCAAAAAGTGGCTAGTCCAGTCCCATCGTCCTCATACCGAAGCCCAGTGGCGAGTTGCAGTTTTGCAATGACTATCGCAAGCTCAACGAGGTGTCCAGTGTTGACACATACCCGATGCCACACGTGGATGAACTTATTGAGTGACCGGGGTCCGTGAGGTATTTCACAACCCTCAACCTAGCGAAGGGATACTGGCAGATTCTCAAGTCACAGCGTCAAAGACAAGACGGCTTTCTCAACACCGGATGGCTGCTTCCATTACACCAGGATGCCATTCGATCTGCAGGGCCACCGCTACCTTCCAGAGGGTGTTGGATCGGATCTTGGTGCCACATAAGAAGTATGCCACCACTTACTTGGATATGCAAAACACAAGCCGTGGAGACACCATGACATGTTTCTCAACGCAAGCAATGACTAGCCAGGTCTTTCCCCGGGAAAGAACAACCACAGGAAGGGCAGTCTCCAATGAAGGAAACCACCTATGCCAAAACATGGTATCCATCCACAGGCCAGCTGTTTCGGGGTATTGCCCCTCATCAGTGTGGAGTAGGAAACTGGCTAGTAGGAGCAATGCCTAGTAAAAGACTGTGAAAAATGAGGATGAATGAACTCATGGAGATCAGCATCCAACACTGCAGAGACACCATCACGTTTCTCAACGCAGTGATTCTAGAGCAATGCACCCATCCCTTATGGGGAATATGCAAAAACATGCAAAATACAAGCCGTGGGGACACCATCACATGTTTCTCAACGCAAGCAATGACTAGCCAGGTCTTTCCCCGGGAAGGAACAACCATGGGAAGGGCAGTCTCCAATGAAGGAAACCACCTATGCCAAAATATGGTATCCATCCACAGACAGCTGTTTCGGGGTATTGCCCCTCATCAGTGTGGAGTAGGAAACTGGCTAGTAGGAGCAATGCCTAGTAAAAGACTGTGAAAAATGAGAATGAATGAACTCATGGAGATCAACATCCAACACTGCGGAGACACCATCACATGTTTCTCAACACAGTGATTCTAGAGCAATGCCCCCATCCCTTATGGGAAATTTGCAAAAACATGCAAAACACAAGCCGCGGAGACACCATCACATGCGTTGAGAAACATGTGATGGTGTCTCCGCAGTGTTGGATGTTGATCTCCATGAGTTCATTCATCCTCATTTTTCACAGTCTTTTACTGGGCATTGCTCCTACTAGCCAGTTTCCTACTCCACACTGATGAGGGGCAATACCCCGAAACAGCTGTCTGTGGATGGATACCATGTTTTTGCATAGATGGCTTCCTTCATTGGAGACTGCCCTTCCTGTGGTTGTTCCTTCCCGAGGAAAGTCCTGGCTAGTCATTGCTGGCGTTGAGAAACATGTGATGGTGTCTCGGCAGCTTGTGTTTTGCATGTTTTTGCATATTTCCCATAAGGGATGGGGGCATTGCTCTAGAATCACTGCGTTGAGAAACATGTGATGGTGTTTCCGCAGTGTTGGATGTTGATCTCCATGAGTTCATTCATCCTCATTTTTCACCAATTACTTGGATGACATCGTTATCTTCAGCCATGACTGGAGTTCGCATCTTCCAAAAGTACAGGCTGTCCTTGATGCCTTGAGGAAAGTGGGGTTTACAATAAACCCAAAGAAATGTGCCATAGGGAAGGAGGCGGCCAGGTACTTAGGCTACATCGTTGGGCGCAGAGTAATCATCCCCAATGGAATAAAATAGAGGCATATCAGGAGTGGCAGCAACCGCTTTCCAAGAAGCAAGTAATGGCATTTCTTGGGATTCTGGGGTATTACCGGCAGTTTATCCCAAACTTTGCCATGATTGCCGCACCGCTAACAGAGCTTCTCAGTGGAACCAGGCCAACTGTTGACTCCTGACACAGAGAGGGCATTTCAGGAGCTAAAGTGGGCTCTGTGTAGGCATCTGGTCCTGGTCACACCAGACGTTAAGAAGGAGTTCGTATTACAGACTGATGCTTCAGAGGCTGGAATAGGAGCGCTAGTCTCACAAGAAATAAACGGAGAAGAGCATCCTGTCCTGTATCTGAGCCAAAAACTCTCTTTTTGAGGGAAGAATTATGCAATTGTGGAGAAGGAGTGCTTGGCCATAAAGTCGGCCGAAGGTAAACTAAAGTACTACCTTCTGAGCCGTAGATTCAAATTGGTGTCAGAACATGCCGCACTGAAATGGTTGAGTGAGAAAAAGGGTAAAAATGCTAGGGTGACTAGGTGGTTCTTAGCTCTACAGGACTTTTCATTTCATGTTGAACACAGGCCAGGGAATTTACATGGTAATGCGGATGCCCTCTCCCGAATTCCCTGCCTGGTGTCTGATGGTGCCAAAACCCCTGGCTTTGGGCAGAGGGGGAAATATGTGACAGAGTCATAGGCTTAGTAGAGGAAGGGAGGTACGTATCACTGTGCATGCAGCGACAAGTGATTTGAAACCGGAGTGTTTTTGTGTTTCGAGCACACTAGGTACTGAGACGCCATGTACAGAGTTCAATGGGGCAGTTTCATTTGAGCATCCGCAGTGCGGAAGGGAGGGTGCTCACCATATTCCTTTTCCCTGCAGGACCTGAAGGTGTTTGAGGACCTGCAGAGAGGTCAAGATCACATGACCAGTACATGTGATCTATACCTGGACCTGTGGTTCAGTCTGTGAGGTGTATTGGGAGAGAGGTGAAGCTCCCACGTGACTCCCACAGGAGCTAAGGATGCTGTGTGCATTACCTGCAGTGAAGCCTGCAGGACAAGGACTCTGATAGACTAACTTTGCCTTACCATTATGTCAGAAAGGCTCTGTTTATTTTTCTGAACCCTGCTAAGATTTATGCTGCCTACAATAAATCAGCAGGTGAATTACTACCAGAACTGTTCCTGTGACTACCTTGTGAAGCAGGGAGTGAGTCAGCCATAAGGAATCCACTCAAACATTGGAGCAAATTTTTAATATGATGATGTGAGTGAACCCAAAGAAGCGTTTTCCATCACTAAGAGCTTCTAGAATAAACGTAGGGTGTTTTATGAGGAGGATAATGCAAAAATGCGTAACTTTAATTGAAGCACAAGTTATGTTATATTTATATCTCGGCTGAACTATTTCAAACTATTCAGTAGAACTATCCATTTATCACACAAAAGATAATGATAGGCAAGCAGCAGGCTACTCCATCATTAATATCATTAATCCTTTCACCTTCTGCAAATGTCAGTCTTTTAACACCTTTAGGCATCATTAATCCCTTGGAAAGCTGATCAAAGACATAACAATGCATTGCCTTAATACAAAACATAGGATGTGTTCATAAAAATAGCTCTTTAATAAGAGAACAGAGTAGAGCTTTTCCAGGGTTAGGATTCAGAAGTGACTCTTATAGGTACAGAAACATTTGCTTCCACTGCATAGTCAGTAAAGCTGAATAAAATGACGGCTCATTATACTTTGTATTTCTCTCACTTGAAATGACAATCTATTCCAAACATTCCCTTAGCATATAATCATTTATTCTTTCTTGAACACAATCCATTATCACTATTGTTATAAAGTACTGACATGCTAGAATCTTGTCTATCACAGATCCTTAAGCACACACGCAGTGCATTGGAAAGAATAGACATGGGAGCTATAATTATCATCAATAACCTGTATGTGGATTTAAACTAGTCAGCAAGAATCTTTCTAAAAGAAAATGAAAAAAATAAATACAAATATATATACAGTATGTAATATACACGGTATATACAGTATGTATATATATATATATATATATATATATATACACTGTATAATAAATGTCCATAATAACATGTAAACATCAATCATAAAAATCTGTCACCTGTACAACAAGCCATAAAATTAATTGTATTTAATTGTACTTAATTACTAAGAATTGAAATCTACTCCCAAAAGGAATAACATCATCACTGGTATGTATGGGTCCTTGTACAAGTAGGTGCAGACCCATGGGCAAAAGTCCAACATTTCTTTTGTGTATAAACCAGAAAAAAAGACAGCACTCCAGAAAAAATTGTACAAAGCTGGTCAGCTTAATGAGACCATTCTGGAAAATCTCTATCTAATTTGTCTGTCTGTCTGTCTGTCTGTCTATCTAGCCATTTATCCATTCATCTATCTAAACAAAAGAATACAACAGCACTTTGTAAGCACTAAGATGTATGTAAATATTGAATATATGAAATTGTGACAACATTACTGCTATGCAGAATATACTTGAATGATGTTCCTTAGAACAAAAATTTGACAATCCAGGGGAGCCCATCAGCCACTACAAGGTGTACATTTCTTTCATGGGAACCTAAATCTAATATTTAGTAAACATGCCTTTCCCGGCTACAATAGGAAAGAAAAAAGGAGTTCCAGCGCCAGGAATGGAAAATTAAAAATCCATTTTATTGTGCCATTGCATATTAAAATTCCAGCAGGTACAGCATATCTGTCGGATGACTACAGAACAACGCGTTTCGACGCCTCAGGTCTTAATCATGTTCTGACATTAAATGCAACCAACTTCCTTTTGTTGGATTCTCCCACCTGAAAAAATCAGAAGCACATGTGTGGACTGCTCCAAAGCAGCTCCTGCTATGATAATTGTCGGAGTACCAAACAAAGTAGGAAAAAAAAAACAGTCAGTGTAGACAACACAACATAAACGACATACATATTTTAAAAGGGAGATATATATACTCCTGATGTAAGGTAACAAAGATGAATATAAAGAATAATTCCAATGACATATTCCAAAATACATATCACATATTCAAATCCTATACATAATATTCTATAATTATACCACAATGGGGAAAGAGAAAAAAAAAAAAAAGAAAAAAAATATATATTTTTTTTTATAAAAAACAAAAGAAAGAACAAAAAAAAACACCTATTCCCCTTTTTTCCTCCTTTCTCTTCTTTTCTTCCACTTTCCTTATCTCTTTTCCTCTACCAAGAATGGATCCCAAATTAAGAGGGCCCCAATCAAAAATAAAAAGCAATCAATATATATAATATTACCACCCCTAAATGGGAGAATGGAACGAACATATTCAATAATGCAATATAAGATCTTGTCGACTATTCATTCCATCCGGATATCTTGTGCCCAGGGTGAAGATCCAGAAGGATTCCCTATTCAAGAGTTTCCTTCTGTGGTCTCCACCCCGAATCGGTCTGTGCACCTGTTCTATTCCCATGGAATGAAAGCCGCTAACATCCCCTTTGTGAACTGTGGCAAAATGCTTTGATACTGCAGAAACCGCAACAGCATTGTGATTAGACACATCTGAGAGATGCCTCCTGATTCTAACCTTCAAGGGTCCCGTTGTGCAACCAGTGTATTGAATATTACAAATATTGCATGTTATTAAATATACAATATAAGAAGAATTACAATTTATTAAGTTTTTAATGGTAAATGTTTTTTATTTACTATAGAAAAAAATGTTTTTCCTTTTTGTACAAAATTACAGGTTTTACATCTAGCTGCACCACATTTGTAAAAACCCTTTAGTGTGATCCAGGAGGATCCCTCCATCTGGCCACTGTCACTTGTAAAAAGACTAGGGGAAAGAATAGTACTAAGTGTAGGTGCCCGTTTAGCAACATACCTAATACTATTCTGAATCACCTGTTTTAAAATAGGGTCCTCATTAGTGTTGAGCATTCCGATACCGCAAGTATCGGGTATCGGCCGATACTTGCTGTATCGGAATTCCGATACCGACTTCCGATATTTTTTCAATATCGGAATTCGGCATCGGAATCGGAAGTTCAAAGTTGATTGACAGCCTGACGTCATCATGATGCGCGGTGTGTGTGCATCATGATGCGCCGTCATTTCGGGCCTTCCGGGGGTCTCTGCCGGCCTGCCGGGGGCTGTGTGGACTGCCCGGGGTCTGTACCGGCCTGCCGGGGGGCTGTGCACCCTGTGGGGGTCTCTACCGGCCTGCCGGGGGGCTGTGCCGGCCTGCCGGTGGTCTGTGCACCCTGTGGGGGTCTGTACCGGCCTGCCGGGGGGCTGTGCCGGCCTGCCGGGGGGCTATGCTGATGTCCGGGGGTCTGTGCAAGCATCGTCCGATGGGACTACAAGTCCCATCTGGCGATGCCTGCTACCATGACAGTGATTGACACATTAGCCAATGATGGGACAGTAGTAGTCCCATCATCCGGCTAATGTGTTAAATGTTAAAAAAAAAAAAAAACTACATACATACTACATACATACTACATGCATGCTACATACATACTACATGCTACATACATACTACATGCTACATACATACTACATATATGCCTGCACAGACCCCCGAAGCCTGCACAGACCACCGTCAGGCCGGCACAGCCCCCCGGCAGGCCGGCACAGCCCCCCGGAGCCTGCACAGACCACCGGCAGGCCGGCACAGCCCCCCGGCAGGCCGGCACAGCCCACCGGAGCCTGCACAGACCACCGGCAGGCCGGCACAGCCCCCCGGCAGGCCGGCACAGACCACCGGAGCCTGCACAGACCCCCTGGCAGGCCGGCACAGCCCCCCGAAAGGCCCGTACAGACCCCAGAGAGGCTGTACAAGGCAAAAACAGGGTTTTTCTTATTCCGATACCGGAAGTCCCATAGACTTGAATGGGACTTCCGGTATCGGAATCGGCGATACCGATACTTTTTTTAAAGATCGGCCGATCCATTCCGATCCGATACTTTGAAGTATCGGACGGTATCGCTCAACTCTAGTCCTCATTAAGAATTGGTAAGTATTTTTTCACAATACTAGTAACAGTATTAAACTGATTACTATAATTGGTTGAAAAGACAATACTGTTATTAGGTTTATTTTTCTTATAAGATGATTTATGTTTAAACAATAAGTCTTCCCTGTTGATTTCGCTTACAATTGATTTAGCTCTATTGAGAATCCAAGGACGATACCCCCTCTTGGAAAGCCTATTACAAACCTGACTTTCTTCCCTATTATAATCACTGGATTGGTAACAGTTTCGTTTTGTTCGAATCAATTCTCCTACCGGAATATTATTCTTGGTCTGTGCCGCATGGCAGGAATCTGCCGTTAAAATGGAATTACTGGCAGTAGGTTTGCGGTAAGGGGTAATTATGACAACATCCGAATCACTAATAGATAGGGTGACATCCAGAAAATTCACTGTAGTCAAATGATGATAAGAGGTAAATTTTAAGTTAAATTCATTAGTATTCAGATATGAAACAAACCCCTGTATACTATCCTCTGGACCACACCAAATCATCAGCAGATCATCCAGATATCTGGCATACCATAGCAGACATTTGGAAAATGGGTTCTCATCCGAATATAGGAAATCCTCCTCCCACCTCGCCATAACAATATTTGCAAGGGAGGGGGAGAAGCGAGCTCCCATACTAACTCCTCTGCACTGCAAATAAAAATTTTTATCAAAAGAAAAATAATTGTGCTTTAGGAGAAAATCAATGCATGAGACTATAAAATCTTTTAAACAGGTGTCATAGTCACTAAATCTGTCTAGATGTTGAGCGTAATGCAACATTATGAGGTATAGATGGATATAAAGAAATTACTTCGCATGAGAGCCAAGAGTAATAGGATTTCCAACAAAAATTGTCCAGAGCTTTAACAACCTCTTTGGTATCCCTGATATAACCTGGTATATCAAGAATCAAAGGTTGAAGAAAATGATCTATCCAGCCTCCCAAATTCTCCCCCAATGAGCCAATGCCTGAAACTATTGGTCTCAGTGGGGGAGGAAATACATTTTTATGAACTTTTGGAAGACAATGGTAAATCGGAACCACAGGGTTTAGTTTTCTCATTAATAGCACCCACACAGACCCCCTCCTCTAGACATTTCAACAATAAATTATTATAATGTCTAGTGGGGTCCTGATCTAACTCTATGTAGGTGTCTACATCTTGTAGGTCCTGAAGTATCAATTTTTTATATAGACCTGAGTTCAATAGTACAATGCCCCCCCCCTTGTCAGCTTCCCTGATTATAAGATCAGGGTTAAGTTTTAACTCTTTCAGGGCTAATCTTTCCCTGTGTGTTAAATTATCTTTAGGTGGGACCATTGTATCATTCAACTCTATGAGTTCAGTAACAACAAGTTCCTGGAACAAATCCAGTATTGGGGGTCGTGATTGTACCTGGTAATATTCCCGATTAGAAAGTACAGGTTGGGTAAACATAGTAGGTTTAATTGAGGCAGTATCACAATTAGCAGAAAGGAGTCTGAGATCCATTATGGCCTTCTGTTCACAAAAGGAAAAAAAAGTGTTATTACAATTAGGAGTGACTATATCAGCATTAGCATTGACATCAAGATCCTGTGGGGAGATCCCATTGTTATTATCAAAAAAATGACGTTTTAATGTAATGTTATGTAGGGAAGGTGACCTGACGGACGGACGGACTAGTCAGAGTGAAGAAAGATAGGTTTGCACAGTGTAGGTAGGAGACAGTGATTACAGTGGGGAAACAACTAGAAAAGTGTAGTGGACGTGCAGTACCTTGGGATGACCATTAGATGGCAGGGTGGAGTGTGAGCAAAGGACTTTACAGCAGCTTAGGGCTTTAGAAACCGTTGGTCATGGGGGGCGTGGTGACAGTTAGTGACAGTTTCAAGGAACCGGGGAAGTTATAAATTCTGAGGGAGGGTTCCAGAAGATTCCAGTCCCCAGGGGGAGCTCAAGTGACAGGAGGACTACGACAGTCTGTGCACTCTGAGGAGAATCCAGACCAGGGGGACTGAGGAGAGAGGACGTCAGGGGCGTGGTCCTGACAGGAAAGGACCGCAGTTGAGACGAGGTACTGGGTGTAAGACACCGTATGTGACACGACGACTGAGCAGTAGAAGCGCTGTTGGTTAATGGGCCTAAGGCGGCCACAGTGACGGAACTGTCAGGAGCGTCGACAGTAAAGGAGGGGACGGTGTGTGCAGACACGTCTTCAGTGTACGGTGTGAGAAGCGGCTCTGGAAACGGAGGGCTGCGAGGTGTGCCGTCAGTCGGACGGCAAGTGAAGAAATAAACTTGGACCTGTTGCACCCAGAATCTGCCTCCATCGTGTCTCTGTTGTCATCTCTGCGCGGTATAAAAGTAGGACCACCCCCCCCAGCTCGGCACCCCACCACCGACACTACATTTGGCGTAGTCGGCAGGATCGCCGCCGCTAATACGCTATCTTCTGCGGCAGGCCTGCAACTGAAGGACTGAGGAAAACTTGGACTGCTCTATTTCGGATTATAAATACCTGTGGACTAAAAATTACTGACCTGTGGATTACAAATTGGGACGCTGTGTCGGATCTGTGTTGCTTGCAGAGGATCCAAGGCAGTAGCTGATTCTGCCCAAGATGGCGGTATTACTTCAGCGCAGAGGAGAGGTCCGGGTGTTTGCAGTTGTTCAGAGTGGACTGGGACCCCCTCCAACGTACCCCAAAAGGAAGCAATATATGCCCGGAGACCGACGTTTCCATATATTGGACCCTGGCAGATGGATGGAGAGGCCTGCCGACACCCCACCTCACAGAGGGAGTGGCACAAAAGAAAAACTTGGCTGCGGCTGTCTGACGCCATTCGAGTGCTGCCCAACCAACGGTATGAGATGCTGCGGGTGTCGGGGCATCGGCCGCCTAGAGTGGCAATGGCGGCGAGAGATGGAGCTGCACCAGAAGTCATCTTCAGATTTACGGGCAGGCAGCGGGATGCTGAGCCGGGGAGCGGAGCCTGAGGGGAGTCAGCGAGAACGGCTGCCACCAATACCAGCAGAGGACTTCTCAGCGGAGCCCCCGAGTCCGGAGGGAAGGCCCGCAGGACAGTGGAGCAAGGAACGGAGGCTGCGGGGGAAACTGCGTGATGATGGAACGGAGGCCGCAGCGCCGGGGAAGGTGAGAGTACCCCCGGCCCTACCAGTGCCTCCGCAAGCGGCCCCCACCATTCTGCTGCAGCACGCGGCTCCCTGCGCACCGGAAGGCCTAGTTACCACGGGCCCCGTGGTGTATGCAGAGCTGAGCGAGGTCCCCGCTCATGTCCCCGAACTACCCCGCCCGGAGTCACCAGTGCAGAGATCACCCAAAGAAGGCGCTGCTGCGCTTTTCCTGCTAATAGCAGCTGCATCGTTGAATTCGGCCGTTACTCCGACTCCGTTGGAAGTAGTGGATGCGGCCTGTCCTGAGGCCGTGGTTATGCCGCTGCTGGAGTCGGCTGCGACCGATTTAGCGGGCCCTGTGATTCCAGCCCCCGAGGACCCGGTTCTCCCCATTTGCCACCTGACCCCAGCGGCTGCTGGGCCGCAGAAATCTTCGGCCGTTTCTGTCTTGCGGTCTTTTTCAGCGGAGTCCCGCCCACCGGACTCCAGGGCCTGTGCTGTTCCCTCCGTGTGGGAAGCGGAGGTGATCAGGAAGAAAAAGGCCCGGGAGCAGGAAGTGTGGAACCTGCTCCACACTCAAGGAGAGGCCGTCATGGAAAAGAAGAGGACTTGAATGGACACCCTCAGTATCCCCGTGGAGCCCTCACCTCTGTCCATTGAGAGTGGTATAG
Organism: Dendrobates tinctorius; assembly: GCF_039654945.1. Classification (NCBI taxonomy): domain Eukaryota; kingdom Metazoa; phylum Chordata; class Amphibia; order Anura; family Dendrobatidae; genus Dendrobates; species Dendrobates tinctorius. Next base: position 15,269,095 of record NW_027361910.1, on the reverse strand, counting down.
ACTGTCAGGAGTTCGATGCACCGTTGTGCAGATTATAAGGACAGTTGCATTTAGAAAAAAGTTTTGTTGTTGTTTAACTGATGCAACTATTTTCTCTCTCTCTCTCTTTCTTTCTTCTTTCTATGTTCTTTATATACGAAAATATGTTTACCTGACAGAACGGGGATATAGAAAGCGGAGGAGTGTCCAGGTCCAAGGAAGGGGGGAGGAGGAAAGAAGACATGCAATGTTATGTTGTTATATGTTGGTTTTAAAATGAGCAAAAGAAAACGGAAAAAAAAAAAAAAATTATAAAAAAATGGGGTACTTGTGCTATTATAAAGTTGTATGATGTATAATATGCAAAGTAAAATGCAACAGGTCCGGGTAAGGGAAGGTCTGCGGGACCAAAGGAAAGTGTGAGATCCGGTAGGGATCTAAGAGTTGAGGTCTGGGAGACCGGGACGCCGACCATGACATGTAATTGAAAGAAGGAAAATGAATGGGAAGATGTGAGAAAGACAGCCGTCCTAGGTCAGGTCCCCGACACCACGGACACCCCTGAAGAAGGAAAGGCGGGCGCCGGCAATGATCTGGTAGGTGAGTGGCCTCGATCATGGCGTACCGGATAGTGAAAGGTAACAGTAGGGGAGAGTAGGGGAAAGATACACGCCGTAGAGAGAATACGGGTGTACCTTGCCCAATTTGAAAGACGTTGTCATGTGGCGTGCGCGCTGGTGAGTAGCAGTAGGCTGCTCAGAGCATAGTGCTCCCAGTATGGTTCGGCCCCCGCAGATAGTGGGTTTGGCTCAACTTCTGGTCCGACAACAGAATGTAGGTGTAGATTCAGAACGACGAAGGCAGGGATGACGATTGTCGAGGACGACAATGGACAAAGGAAGGGGGAGTGTAGGGAAGGTGACCTGACGGACGGACGGACTAGTCAGAGTGAAGAAAGATAGGTTTGCACAGTGTAGGTAGGAGACAGTGATTACAGTGGGGAAACAACTAGAAAAGTGTAGTGGACGTGCAGTACCTTGGGATGACCATTAGATGGCAGGGTGGAGTGTGAGCAAAGGACTTTACAGCAGCTTAGGGCTTTAGAAACCGTTGGCCATGGGGGGCGTGGTGACAGTTAGTGACAGTTTCAAGGAACCGGGGAAGTTATAAATTCTGAGGGAGGGTTCCAGAAGATTCCAGTCCCCAGGGGGAGCTCAAGTGACAGGAGGACTACGACAGTCTGTGCACTCTGAGGAGAATCCAGACCAGGGGGACTGAGGAGAGAGGACGTCAGGGGGGTGGTCCTGACAGGAAAGGACCGCAGTTGAGACGAGGTACTGGGTGTAAGACACCGTATGTGACACGACGACTGAGCAGTAGAAGCGCTGTTGGTTAATGGGCCTAAGGCGGCCACAGTGACGGAACTGTCAGGAGCGTCAACAGTAAAGGAGGGGACGGTGTGTGCAGACACGTCTTCAGTGTACGGTGTGAGAAGCGGCTCTGGAAACGGAGGGCCGCGAGGTGTGCCGTCAGTCGGACGGCAAGTGAAGAAATAAACTTGGACCTGTTGCACCCAGAATCTGCCTCCATCATGTCTCTGTTGTCATCTCTGCGCGGTATAAAAGTAGGACCACCCCCCCCAGCTCGGCACCCCACCACCGACACTACAGTTACGTGCAAATTTATTCAAGTCCAAAATAGTCTGAAAAATGTTGAAATTTATATTGGGGGCAAATACCAAACCCCTACTCAGCAAGGAAATCTGCTCTTCAGATAGCACGTAGCTGGACAAATTCCACACGGGAAGAGTTAATGTCTCTGATGTTGGTGATATACAGGAAAAGCATTGTTTCTGATGTTTCCTACCCGCTCTTCTGGTACGTTTTTTTACTTTTTTTGGAACACTTGTGATGGATTCTTGTTTTTATATTGTTTAGATCTTGTAGTGATGCCTGATATATTTAATGAGGACTTGGAAAGTTCAGTTGCTCCATCTGAAGTGGAGGGCAGAGATGTATCACCTGTAGAGTCAGAGTTGTCAAAGTTGACTCGATTAAAACTGGAGTGACGTCTCCTTCTAATAATCGATCTGGGTTTATAATTCCAGGTGTAAATCTCATTTTTGGTATAGTCTGTGGAGTCTCTCATAAACTTCTTCTTTTTAATATCCATAATATTACTCTCCAATTTTGACAATTTAGTTTGTATTTTGTCATAGGAGGTTTTATATGAGTCCAAGTTGTTATATTTCTTGAGAGAGTCCTTTTTATTAAGTATGTTAGACTTTGTCTGTACCAATTCCAATTCCTCCTGTTTAACAATTAGATGCATCAACTTAATGGAACAGTCACTTAATATATTATTCCAGTTTGTAATGAACTCAGTGTTGTATTTAGTAGTGGGAAATTTTCTTAAACGTAAACCTCTAGGTATCATACCTTTGTCAATGTATGTCTTTAAAGAGGTAAAGGCCCACCATATCTTGAGTTCTTTGACCATGTTCCGTTCAAGATCCAGCATGTGTTTTTGAAATAAGTCCTGTTCAGATGATGGCAATGCGTTTTCCGTTGCATTAAAAATTGATGCCAATTTGGAAAGTCTATTGGTATATTCATCTTGATCCATAAAAGAATCTACACCAGGTTCCGACCTTTAGATGTTAAAAATATGCAATTCCAATATAACAAAATCCTCAGTCGGGAGCACAGGATTCAAAGCCAATATAAATAAAAAAAGAGAAATTAATCCAGATCACCGCAGTGCCTTGCTGGTAGGATCCAGATCCTGCGCACGGATTTGACTAGGCAGTCAATCAATAATAGGAAAGAAAAAAGGAGTTCCAGCGCCTGGAATGGAAAATTAAAAATCCATTTTATTGTGCCATTGCATATTAAAATTCCAGCAGGTACAGCATATCTGTCGGATGACTACAGAACAACGCGTTTCGATGCCTCAGGTCTTAATCATGTTCTGACATTAAATGCAACCAACTTCCTTTTGTTGGATTCTCCCACCTGAAAAAATCAGAAGCACATGTGTGGACTGCTCCAAAGCAGCTCCTGCTATGATAATTGTAGGAGTACCAAACAAAGTAGGAAAAAAAAAAACAGTCAGTGTAGACAACACAACATAAACGACATACATATTTTAAAAGGGAGATATATATACTCCTGATGTAAGGTAACAAAGATGAATATAAAGAATAATTCCAATGACATATTCCAAAATACATATCATATATTCAAATCCTATACATAATATTCTATAATTCCCGGCTACAAGTTTGCAAATGTAAAGGGGAGGTAGAACCCAAAAAGAACATGTGCATTTTACCCTTCATAAAGCTACAATGATCCTCGGATTGGCCTGAGTGGTGAGACGACAATCTTAAATATGAAACATATATGAATCCATGAACTAAAGACTAAGGTTTAGACTGAAACGCATAGGAAAATGTAAATACACTTGGATGTACACATGAATGTCTTTTTTTAATTAATATTGGAGTAAAGCTCATCCATATTTTGGACCAGAATATGTCTGGAAAGTCTCCTCCGTCAGTTAGGATTCAGCACTAATTAAAAAACAGCCGTATGGTGGGTGCAGATGACTGTTTTCTCTCCGTCCAAGAAAAATGGTCCAATTATTCTGGTCAGACTTTGTTCAGAGTTTGATCAGCTTTTCTTGGAGGTGGAGAGAAAATAAAAAGTTTCATCCGAGTGCCTTGCAATGTTTCCCACAGACCCTTAGATTTCCATTGCCGATTTTGATCCAACACTCAGATCAAAATCATTCCCGTCACCAAATAGATTTTTGGGTAGAATAACAAGGGTTCTAGAACTGTCCGTGAATACCACAGATGGCACATGTCCAATATTTGGTAGTGTGAACGAGCCCTTAGGCTCATGGGAGGAGTGTTCAGCTAAATATGGTGTTAGTCTCCACCCCCAACAGTATACTACAAAAAACTTACCAGGACCTACAAACATAATTAAGCAAGTTTGAACAGGTGCACACTGCTATGATTGCATAATATGGAAACAAAAGAATACAGGAGATCTATCTACCTAACTATATTCAGTGAAGCTTGTTAATTTGTTAGTCTTTCAGAATTTTGCATATTTGACCTGAAAGTACTTTATATTTTCACATAAGTCCTAGACATAGAAAATGATACCTAAATTAGGCAAATGAACAAAAAATATAAGACTTTTTTTATTGAAGAAAATTACCCACTATCACATCTCTTAGTAGCAAAAGTGTGAGAAGCTTTACGATTAGCAGATCATTTAAAAGCCGTATTTAATTCTGGTATTTTCAAACAAAGGGATGACAATCAAGCATGAGTGGGACACATAACGATTGTGGTCGCAGAGGATGCGACCACTAATGCGTCTTAGGAGGTAGGGGGTACACCTACACCTATTTCAGCCGGATTTACTTTGATTTGATATGTACTGCAGAGAAGAAAGCCACAGTCTCCATGTAACACAATGGCTATATGCACCACTGGCCTATCAGAGGTCAGCAGCTGACTCCGATGTGCCTGTGCCCCTGTGCTGGTTATGGAAGATGAAGAAGACAATGCTTGCCATGGGAGTGAGAATATGTAAGAAGAATCAGCTTATTTTCGCTTGCTTTTTTTGTTTTAAACCTGTTAGACAAGTGCGCCAGCAAGATGGAAATAACAAAAATGAAAAAGGGGCAGGATGGAAGACATTAGTGAAAAAACAGGACAGAATTAGGGATATTATCTAAAGAGAGAATCCTTGATGGAAGACGTTATTAAGGCATGGGGCCAAGATGGGGGAAATTATTACAGCATGGGGTCAGGATGAAAACCATTATTAAAGGATTTGGGCATTATTAAAAAAGGAGCCAGAGTGTGAGACATTATTTGATGATATTGGCCACCATGGAAAGCTGTTCAGAATCACCCAATCTCTCAATATAAATAAAAACCCGATCGCTAAATGGCGTAATGAGAAACACTAAAAACGTCAGCTCGGTGTGCAAAAAATAAACCCTCACCCAGCCCTAGATCATGAAAAATAAAGGCGCTACGGGTTTCGGAAAATGGAGCAATTTTTTTAAACAGATTTTGGAATTTTTTTTCACCCATTAGATAAAAAAGAACCTAGACATGTTTGGTGTCTATGAACTTGTAATGACCTGGAGAATCATAATGGCAGGTCAGTTTTAGCACTTAGTGAATATGGTAAAAAAAAAACTGTGGAATTGTACTTTTTTGCAATTTCACCACACTTGGAATTTTTTTTCCCATTTTCCAGTACATGATATGGTAAAACCAATAGTGTCATTTAAAAGTACAACTTGTCCCACAAAAACCAAGCCCTAATATGGCCATATTGACTGAAAAATAAAAAAGTTATGGCTCTCGGAAGAAGGGGAGCAAAAAGCGAAAATCTGAATTACCCCTGGTCGTTAATGGGTTAAGCTAGCAAGTGGGGGCTATAAGGTTGATAGGAGGCCAATTGGAGGACATTATAATACCACGGGGCCAAGTGGAGGAAATATTTCTATATTGGGTTCAGAATGGGGACACTGTTACTCCACAATAGTGGACATTAGATTACCCAGTGTGGCCCACATATTGTTAATTATTATACAGTATATATAGCCATTATATGGGATGTTCCAACTGTATTGATGCAAAAAAATTATTTTGCTCACTTATATAGAGCCATTAATTCCTCAGTGCTTTACACTATGCTTTTAGCGTGTGGAAGAAAACCAGAGTACCTGGAGGAAACTCACACAAACACAAGGAAAACATACAAACTCCTTGCAGATATTGTCTTTGGTGGGATTTGAATGCAGGACCCCAGTATTGCAAGGCTACAGTGCTAACCACTGAGCCACCATGCTACCCAAAAAAGCTGGATGCTATTACTACAAGAGGGCAAAATGGCATACGTTACTATTGTTCATTTGACACTATGATGGTGGCATTACTGTTGTAATTGATGACAAAGGCAGATATCACTCATGTATGGGGCATTAATGGGAATTTTACTATTGCACTGTGCCTCAAAAGGGGACATATGCATTAAAACTGTATGGCATCCACAGAGGGGGACATTTCTACAGTGAGGAGGTCCCAAAGGAAACATCATTTCTGTAATATATTTTATTTTTGCAGATACTTTTACTGAAGAAAGAGCAAAAGGGAGGTACTGTTACTATGCAGGGCACCAGGGCAGTGCTATTGCAGCTTTTTTCTTCATCTGGCTCAGTGTAGAAGTGGGTCAAAATTGTGGAAGGTTCTTTAGAAATGATCCACCTTAAGCCTTCTTCACACATCCATTTTTTATGTCTGTATGCAGTCTGTTTTTTAAGGACTGCAAATACGGGCACATGCACACCCATTGTATTCAATCATGGTGCACACATGTCAGGTTTTTCACGCGGCTGTGTGTGACCAGTGGTGACATCGTTAAAGCTACCATCTGTAAAAGGCAGTGCTTCTCACGCTTAGCTCAGTGTGGTCCTGCTGGCTTGGTGAGAGGTCGTATCACTGATGTGACCGCTCAGCAAACTATCCGGATCGTCATGGGACATTATTAATGGATTATCGGCGGAAAGGTGAGTATAAATTTGCTTTTTTATGTTTGTGTAATAAATGGGTATTAGAGCGTAGGGAGTTTTTTCAAATAAAGGACTTTGTGTGTTTATTGTTGTCTCAAATTGTGACATGAAAATATTGCCGCAGAGGGCCGTCACATTAGAACCCCTTGTGGTTCCAGTGCAATGCATATAAAACTGATCTTCAAATAAAAAAATAGTTCTTGGTCAAGATCAGGGTTAGAAGAGACAAAACAGAAGACTTTCTGGGGTATGGAAAATGTAGTAGTCGTATCCAGAAATCTTTTCACTGCTGTGATCCCCTTCTCATGATCAATAGCCTGTGTACAAGCTATTGACACCTAGTGTCACCAATATTGATTTAACAGGAATCTTTCACAGTTCATGTAGACAGGTAAGGAAATGGGATGTATCTCTAAGGTATGAAATGTAGAAGAGGGGTAAGTATCTTTTCTAATACCATTTCAAGGGTTAATAACAGAGAATTAGTGAAAACCACAATAGGGTGATCGGGTAGATGAGTGAGATTCTTGTGATTCTTAGGCAAGGTATAGAATACTGACAAAATTGGGTAAATGTTATCTGTATGTCTTTTCTAACCCTGATGTTGACCAAAAACTATTTTCTCTTTGAAGATCAGTTTTCTATACAGAGAACTGGGACCATAATGGGTTCTAATGTTGCCTGCCACGCCAATATTTTCTTTGCACAATTTGAGACAACATTCACCTATGCCAAAACTCTATTTCATCAATGCTCAGTCTTTTTGAAAAGATACATAGATGATATGTTTATGATTTGTAAGGGCGACTTGGAATCATTTAACACTTTCTTTGATATCATCAATCACTTTATTCCCAATTGGACCTTTTCTATTCACTACCACTCCTATAAGTTGAATTTTCTTGATACCAATGTCACAGTGAGTGATGATGGATTTTTCACTATCGATCTCTGTTAAACCAACAGATGGAAATAACCGCTTGCACTACTCAAGTTGTCAACCCCAACACACTAAAAAAGCACTGCCCAGGTCACAATACCATTGAATCAATCGCATAGTATCAGACATCTCTGCCCACAGACTAAGAATGGATGAAATGGATGATGCGCCCCCTGATGAAGACTTGGGTGAAACGTGCATTGGGGCTTGTAGGCCAGGACACATGTACGCTACCTCCTTCTAATGACATACCATCTAGATGTAAATATTTACTTATCTTCTCTTTTTCACTAAATCATTTAGGAATAGTCATAGCACCATGCTCCCTTACTAGGGGTACTTATTATAGGGTCTTTACGTGTTTAGTGTTTTTCACAAAAAATTTTGTGTATGTTATACATGTGTACTGGCACAACTTTCAGGAACACTGTTTTTGTTATATATATATGTTTTTTTCATATCTCTATACTTTTTAATTATATCTAAATAAAATGTTATTTTTATGAGACCCTTTTTGCACTCTTTTTTCTAGTGTTGTTTTACAAATGGATTAAATAAGTAAGAAATTTAAAAATAGAGTTTATCATGAGAGAATCTTAAAGTTTATGCAGATAGGTATTACAATCCAAAAATCATAAACCTCACGAGTAGCATTTATCAACATGTACCATCCCTTTATGCCTTTATGCACTCAATTCACCAAATGGTAAGGAAACATTGGTTATTATTGAGTCAAGAATATCCAGGTATTTTGGAATTTAAAACTCCCCCATTGATTTGCCTCAAAATTTGTGAAATAAATTAGTCAGCGCAGACAAAGGATCCCATAAAACCAATGTTTCACAAATAGTGATTGGTGAGTGTGCTTGTTACTCGGTCGAGCATCTGAGTGCTCGATCAAGTACCGAGCAGTGCCGAGTATCACATGGTGCTCAAGTGCTTGGGTCCCTAAGCAGTTTCTCCCTCTCTCTCAACTCTGCCATGTAAATGCTTGCCGGGGAAATGCTCATATTCTTCATTGACATGCGTTATGCTCAGTACTCAAATCGAGTACCCGAGCATTCCCAACTGCTCGATTCGTGAACTGAGCATTCGAGCAGTTTACTGCTTGTTCATCATTATTCACAATTCTTTATATACATTCAAAATAAAGTCACCAGCCGATTCCCAGTGATGCTGATACCACCCTTTCACACTATTTTAAGCTGGTGGTTCTCTTTTGATGACACTTCGCAGTGGCCTTATGCACGTCATTCTTATATAGGCGACGACACACAGCACACCAGGTGAGTTTTATTTATCCTTCTTTTTCTCTACTCACCATACTACATCCTCACTTCTTTTTCATTAATTCATTAGCATGCAGCATCTTCATACATACTCTTTGTATATAGATGCAGATACACAGAGCAGCAGATGAGATATACTTTTAATTTTTTTTCTAGAATAATATATCTCTGTATTTATCATATTGAGTCTTTCTTTCTCACTAATCAACTGGTTGCCAGAAGTGGGACACTATTATAACATTGGTATGAATCGATTTGCTCCAATTTTTTCAACATGATATCATACAAATTCTCACATTCACTGTGGTTATTTTCGATTCTCTCCTTTTCTTATAGAGATAAAGTATAACCTGAATGAGCATCAACTTCCAGGAAATGATTTGAAAACTTTAGAAAGGTATTCCACACACTCTAGATTACTTTTTTACCAGGTTTATTATACTTTAATTTTTGTGCTTACCTGGTGATAATTTTGGTGATGTAATTTTGCATTTACCTTCATTGGAAATTATTTCTAGAAATACTTGGGTCAGATTACACTCAAGTTAATAAGATTTTCTCTCTGATTCTTTCCAGGAGGTTTTTTCTATTGGACTCTATCTATTTTTCCTTAAGAATATGACAATAAGGAGTGCAAATTCATTCATAAACTTCAGATTGGCTACAGTGCAATGGATTGGTTTGTAAACTTTTTGATTATATAGTGCATCACGGATAAAGGAAAATCAAGATCTCTGGAGAAGGACTTGTACTAACCCCTTCCCGACCTGTGACACAGCGTATGCATCATGAAAGTCAGTGCCAATCCGACCTATGACGCATACGCTGTGTCATGAGTTTAAAGCCCCCTTGTGGGTCGGGTGACCGGGGTCATGGAAAGGTCATCTGACCCGCAGTGACAGGACCCTTTGTGCTTCACCACAGGGGAGTGGCTTTGCCCCCACGGTGGCTACGATTGCTCTGATTGGCTGTTGAAAGTGAAACAGCCAATCAGAGCGATAGTAATAGTTCATCAATGAAATCTGATGAACTATTACAATCCAGCCATGGCTGATGCTGAAATAGCATCGGACATGGCTAGAGACACTAAGTTAACCCCCACTGACTGACGGTGCCGATTGGCCTCCGTCACCGACTGATGGCGGCGATCGTCCGGCACTGTCACAATCTGCCCCCCTCCCCCTTCCCTCCGTTTCCCCCCCACCTTCCGTCCCCCCCACGATACTCACTAACCCCCCTGGCCATCCCAGTTTCCCGCCGTCCCGGTCCATGGGCGCCGCCATCTTGGAAAATGGCGGGCGCATGTGCAGTTCCCGGCGGCAGATTCATTTTTATTATTTTGATCACTGTGATAAACTCTCACAGTGATCAAAAATAAAAAAAGTAAATCACTGCCTCCCTTATCACCCCCCATAGGTACAAATAATAAAATATTTTTATTTTTCAATTAGGGTTAGAAATAGGGTTAGGGTTAGAAAAAGGGCTAGGGCTAGGGTTAGGGCTAGGGTTAGGGCTAGGGCTAGGGCTAGGGTTAGGGCTAGGGTTAGGGCTAGGGCTAGGGTTAGGGTTAGTGCTAGGGTTAGGGCTAGGGTTAGGGGTGGGTTGGGATTAGGGTTAGGTTTGTGATTAGGGTTAGAGTTGGGATTAGGGTTAGGGGTGTGTTGGGGTTATGATTAGGGTTGGGATTAGGGTTAGGGGTGTGTTGGGATTGGGTTGTGGTTAGGGTTATGATTAGGGTTGAGATTAGGGTTAGGGGTGTGTTGGGTTTAGGATTGGAGTTAGAATTGAGGGGTTTCCACTGTTTAGGCATATCAGGGGATCTCCAAACACGACATGGCGCCACCATTTATTCCAGCCAATTTTGCTTTCAAAAAGTCGAACAGCGCTGCCTCCATTTCGAGCCCTGACGTGTGCCCAAACAGTGGTTTACCCCCACATATGGGGTATCAGTGTACTCAGGAAAAATTGCACAACAACTTTGGGGGTCTAATTTCTCCTTTTACCCTTGGGAAAATTAAAAATTGGGGGCTAAATAATAATTTTTGTGGAGAAAAAATGATTTTTTATTTTCACGGCTCTGCGTTATAAACTTCTGTGAAGCACTTGGGGGTTAAACGTGCTCACCACACATCTAGATTATTTCCTTGAATGGTCTAGTTTCCAAAAAGGGGTCACTTGTGGGGGGTTTCCACTGTTTAGGTACATCAGGGGCTCTGCAAATGTAACATGACACTTGCAGACCATTCCTTTAAGTCAACATTTCAAAACGTCACTACTTCCCTTCCGAGCCCCAACGTGTGCCCAAACAGTGGTCGCCCCCCCACATATGGGGTACCAGCGTACTCAGGACAAACTGGACAACAACTTTTGGGGACCAATTTATACCCTTGTGAAAATAAAAAAATAGTGGGCTAAAAATCATTTTTTGAGGGAAAAAATATTTTTGATTTTCACGGTTCTGAGTTATAAACTTCTGTGAAGCACTTGGGGGTTCAGAGTGCTCACCACACATCTAGATAAGATCCTTAGGGGGTCTAGTTTCCAAAATTGGGTCATTTGTGGGGGGTTTCCACTGTTTAGGTACATCAGGGGCTCTGCAAACGTAACATGACACTTGCAGACCATTTCATCAAGTCGACATTTCAAAACGTCACTACTTCCCTTCTGAGCCCCAACATGTGCCCAAACAGTGGTCCCCCACATATGGGGTACCAGCGTACTCAGGACAAAGTGGACAACAACTTTTGGGGTCCAAATTATCTTATTACCCTTGTGAAAATAAAAATAGTGGGCTAAAAGTCATTTTTTGAGGGAAAAAATATTTTTTATTTTCACGGATCTGCTTTATAAACTTCTGTGAAGCACTTGGGGGTTCGGAGTGCTCACCACACATCTAGATAAGCTCCTTAGGGGGTCTAGTTTCCAAAATGGGGTCACTTGTGGGGGAGCTCCAATGTTTAGGTACACAGGGTCTCTCCAAACATGACATGGTGTCCACTAACGATTGGAGTTAATTTTCCATTCCAAAAGTCAAATGCGCTCCTTCCCTTCCGGGCCCTGCCGTGCGCCTAAACAGTGGTTTATGACCACATATGATGTATCTGTGTACTCAGGAGAATTTGCCCAACAAATTTTAGCATCCAGTTTATCCTGTTGCCCTTGTGAAAATGAAAAGACTGAGGCTAAAAAACATTTTTGTGAAAAAATAGTACTCTTTTTTACGGATCAATTTGTGAAGCACCTGGGGGTTCAAATTGCTCATTATGCATCTAGATAAGTTCCTTGGAGGGTGTAGTATCCAAAATGGGGTCAGTTGTGGGGGAGCTCCAATGTTTAGGCACACAGGGGCTCTCCAAAACCGACATGGCAACCGCTAAATATTCCAGCATATTTTCCATTCAAAAAGTCAAATGGCGCTCTGTTGTGAGTTCATTCTCTGGTCCACCAGTGGTGAGTTCCCCTTCCGGACTCCCTCTGGTGGTGACGGGAGGTGGTGGGGCTGATTTGGTCAGTAGAGATCTACCACCTGGTGATGAGGATGACGATTGGACCTCAGGAATCTTGGACTGGATTTAGGACAGCCGACGCCCTAGGTCAGTGCTGGTGATTGCTTCTGGTTTCTCAGGTCTGGGTTTTCAGCTCTGTTCCAGCCTTATCAAAGCTAAGTGTTTTTGCTAATGTTCACACTTGATTTTGTTGGTCTATTCAGTTTTTTGTGTGTTCAGCCAGCCCCGGCTGGTGCTGTGCTGAATTTCCACTCTTATTTATCAGTATTTGCCAGTTTGCTTTTTAGTCCCTTATTAGATTGACCTCTTTTTGCTCTGTCTCAGAATATTTCAGAGTGCTGATATAGTGGGAGAAGTCTAGTGACTTCAGGGTTAATTTTGTTATCAGAAGTGTTGGACATTATTTTTGTAGGATTTTTGGCAGATTGCAGACAGTGTCTTTCCTTTCCTGTTCTTTCTAGTTAGTTTGGGCCCCATCATTTGCTCAGCCTATTTTCCTGCCTGTGTTTGTGCTTTCATCTTGTCTCACCATCAATACATGTGTGGGGGCTGTCTATTCCTTTGGGGTCTGCTCTGGGGCAGTTAGTTTTCCCTTTTCTTACTTTAGGCTTATGTAGTCCTCTGGCGGTGACGACGTGTCTAGATCATCGTAGGAACGCTCCACTGCTACTGCTAGTTGTGTGGTTAAGATCAGGGATCTGCCATCTGCATAGTTACCAACCTCTCTGGTTTTCTGGGACTTAGCTTTTGTTGTCCTCCTCGGTGACCCGTTTCATAACAGCGCTTCTTCCCTTCTGAGCCCTGCCGTGAGCACAAACAGTGGTTTATGACCACATATGAGGTATCAGTGTACTCAGGAGAAATTGCCCAACAAATTTTAGGATCCACTTTATCTGTTGCCCATGTGAAAATGAAAAAACTGAGGTTAAAAGAAAATGTTTGTTAAAAAAATGTACTTTTTTTATGGATCAATTTGTGAAGCACCTGGGGGTTCAAATTGCTCATTATGCATCTAGATAAGTTCCTTGGAGGGTCTAGTTTCCAAAATGGGGTCACTTGTGGGGAAGCTCCAATGTTTAGGAGCACAGGGGCTCTCCAAACGCGACATGGCAACCGCTAAATATTCCAGCATATTTTCCATTCAAAAAGTCAAATGGTGCTCCTTCCCTTCTGAGCCCTGCCGTGCATCCAAACAGTGGTTTATGACCACATTTGAGGTATCGATGTACTCCGGAGAAATTGCAAAACAAATTTTATGATCCATTTTATCCTGTTACCCACGTGAAATTGAAAAAATTGATTCTAAAAGAAAATTTTTGTTGGAAAAATTAAAATGTCCATTTTTTCCTTCCACGTTGCTTTAGTTCCTGTGAAGCACCTGAAGGGTTAATAATCTTCTTGAATGTAGTTTGAGTAGCTTGAGGGGTGCAGTTTTTAGAACGGTGTCACTGTTGGGTATTTTCTGCCCTATAGACCCCTCAAAGTGACTTCAAATGTGAGGTGGTCCCTAAAAAAATAGTCTTGTAAATTTTGTTGTAAAAATGAGAAATTGCTGGTCTACTTTTAACCCTTATAACTTCCTGACAAAAGAAAATTTTGTTTCCAAAATTGTGCTGATGTAAAGTAGACATGTGGGAAATGTTATTTAGTAACTATTTTGTGTCATATACTTCTCTGGTTTAACAGAATAAAAATTCAAAACTTGAAAATTGCAAAACTTTAAAAATGTTCACCAAATTTCCGTTTTTTCCCAAATAAATGCAAAAATTATTGACCTAAATTTACCACTATCATGAAGCCCAATATGTCATGAACAGTCTTAGAATCGCTAGGATGCGTTGAAGTGTTCCTGAGTTATTACCTCATAAAGGGACACTGGTCAGAATTGCAAAAAATGGCCAGGTCATTAAAGTCAAAATAGCCTGGGTCATGAAGGGGTTAAGACTTAAGATTGTTGATATTTTTCAACAATTTTGTTTCTCAAGTCCTCAGACAGTTTTCTTCTCTTTCTGTTCTCCATGCTTAGCGTGCCACACAAGGACAAACAATGCAAAGATTGAGTCAACTTCTCCCCTTTTTATCTGGTTTCAGATGTGATTTTCATATTGCCCACACCTGATACTTATCACAGGTGAGTTTGAATGAGCATCAAATGCTTGAAACACAGTTGTTTATGTAACCCGTCATTCCATCTCATTCAACTATCGAGCATTAGGTAAGGAGCATTTGCCTTGGAGGCTGCAAGAACTGATGGCTGGAACTAGGGTCACATTCCTCAAAATGGAGGGGCAACATTGCTGGTATGCAGTGGGTGTGATCTCAGAAGGAAGGAAGCATGATGAATCTTTCTTGAGAAATGAACTGGACTGGGATAGGTTTATTTTAGGTGGCTTGAGACAGGGTGACTACCACCTCTGAGTGATTGTTGTTTCCTTGGAGTTGCCCACCTCCTATGCATGAGCAGCCAATGGTGCAGGTGACACAGGGGGCTGTTACCCATTTCTATATGTCAGCGGCTCCGGCACTACCTGAAGCCTGGTCACATATAGTCTAGGCACCTGGTAATCAGGCTTCAGGAAGAAGGTGGAGGCAGTTCCACCAGCCTAAAGAGAACGGAGAAGAAGACACGGACACCTGAAGAGGATTACAGTATTACCCGGCTTATAATATCTTTACTGGCTTTGTACATTGTGCAAAGCCTTTATTAGATTAGTAATGCAGTAATTACATTTTAAAAATATTTCGATGAGTCCTGCAACCTCTCAGTGATCTATGGATAACTGTCCCTATAATTTTTTCCTGGCTTTGCACTTTGTGCAAAGACTTTATTAATGTAGAAGTACAGCAACTATACTTTTAAAATATTTGAATAAGGCCTGACAGTTGATGCCTTTCAGGAGTCTGTGGATGACCCTCCTTATAATTCTTTAACTGCTTTGCACTTTCTGCAAATCCTTTATTAGTGTGTAAGTACATAAAGTACAATTTCAAAATATTTAAGTTCAAATTTTTTTATGGATTCAATGATTCATCCATACAGTTTAACATGGTTATTGTTGCATTACAGTAGTATGTAAACCTTACAAAAAGTGTTGAAAAATATTTCTGGATTATATTACTCATCCATAAAGTATTAAGTGTTTCATGAAATATTTTTGATGGTGCATTCCTGAAAATGATTGCAAACACAAATTCTTTGGTATTATTATCTTCATTTAATTTGTCTTAAATGAAAAAACACAAAAAGAATTGTCCTAAAGCCAAATTGGATATAATTCCACACCAAACATAACAAAGAGGGTGGACAAAAGTATTGGCACTGTTCGAAAAATCATGTGATGCTTCTCTAATTGTGTAATTAACAGCACCTGTAACTTACCTGTGGCACCTAACAGGTGTTGGCAATAACTCACACTTGCAGCCAGTTGACATGGATTAAAGTTGACTCAACCTCTGTCCTGTGTCCTTGTGTGTACCACATTGAGCATGGAGAAAAGAAAGAAGACCAAAGAACTGTCTGAGGACTTGAGAAACCAAATTGTGAGGAAGCATGAGCAATCTCAAGGCTACAAGTCCATCTCCAAAGACCTGAATGTTCCTGTGTCTACCGTGCGCAGTGTCATCAAGAAGTTTAAAGCCCATGGCACTGTGGCTAACCTCCATGGATTTGGACGGAAAAGAAAAATTGACAAGAGATTTCAACGCAAGATTGTGCGGATGTTGGATAAAGAACCTCGACTAACATCCAAACAAGTTCAAGCTGCCCTGCAGTCCGAGGGTACAACAGTGTCAACCCGTACTATCCGTCGGCATCTGAATAAAAAGGGACTGTATGGCAGGAGACCCAGGAAGACCCCACTTCTTACTCTGAGACATAAAAAAGCCAGGCTGGAGTTTGCCAAAACTTACCTGAAAAAGCCTAAAACATTTAAGAATGTTCTCTGGTCAGATGAGACAAAAGTAGAGCTTTTTGGGCAAAGGCATCAACATAGAGTTTACAGGAGAAAAAAAGAGGCATTCAAAGAAAAAAACACGGTCCCTACAGTCAAACATGGCGGAGGTTCCCTGATGTTTTGGGGTTGCTTTGCTGCCTCTGGCACTGGACTGCTTGACCATGTGCATGGCATTATGAAGTCTGAAGACTACCAACAAATTTTGCAGCGTAATGTAGGGCCCAGTGTGAGAAAGCTGGGTCTCCCTCAGAAGTCATGGGTCTTCCAGCAGAATAATGACCCAAAACACACTTCAAAAAGCACTAGAAAATGGTTTGAGAGAAAGCACTGGAGACATCTAAGGTGGCCAGCAATGAGTCCAGACCTGAATCCCATGGAACACCTGTGGAGAGATCTAAAAATGGCAGTTTGGAGAAGGCACCCTTCAAATATCAGGGACCTGGAGCAGTTAGCCAAAGAAGAATGGTCTAAAATTCCAGCAGAGCATTGTAAGAAACTCATTGATGGTTACCGGAAGCGGTTGGTCGCAGTTATTTTGGCTAAAGGTTGTGCAACCAAGTATTAGGCTGAGGGTGCCAATACTTTTGTCTGGCCCATTTTTGGAGTTTTGTGTGAAATGATCAATATTTTGCTTTTTGCTTCATTCTCTTTTGTGTTTTTTCATTTAAGACAAATTAAATGAAGATAATAATACCAAAGAATTTGTGATTGCAATCATTTTCAGGAAGAAACTGAGTATTATCTGACAAAATTGCAGGGGTGTCAATACTTTTGGCCACAACTGTATACTAAACACCTGGAGAAAAGATGAATCTGCTTGTGGCTCAGTATACAGAGAAGCTGACCACAAAGCATGGGTTCAGGGGTTTGAACTCAGACGCAGTGCTACACAATTTGCTAAAGATCACCTGGACAATTCAGAAACCTTTTGGAACAATAGAGACCAAAATAGAGTTTTTTTTTATAGAAATTAGAAACTTTGTTTAGAGAAAGAAAAACACTGCATTGCAGCATAAAATACTATCTTTAAACAACTGTCAGGAAACAGCTGGGGAATCATGCAGTTACCCCACTGCTGCCACCAATTTGTCAGGGAATAGCTGCGGATTCATACAGATATCCCACCTTGGACACCAATTTGTCACCAAAAGCACTCCGCTGCCTCCAATTGTCAAGACATTCACAAAATTGACTGATGATTGATGGAAAAAGCAACAGCTGCTTTCCTATTAGGCCCGTTGTGTGTTTCCCTGTGAACATACTGTATAGCATTCACTTCCAACACATGGTTTTATATATATTTAAATACAGTCACCACCAAGCTATGCGATAACCACAGAAAGAGTAGAAGCCACCACTAATTGTTTAAACAGGCCGATTGGACACCCGTGTTTGGAAACATAATGTTAGGGTTGCGGATCGCACTAAATATAAAATATGAGAAAGTGCGATCGCAAACCGGGGTCCACCGTGCAGAGGTGGTATACTGCTGCTAGGTAATGGCAGATGCTATATGGCGGTATAAAAGAAGCACACATGCGGGTTAACGTCACCCGGTGTGTACAGGGCGAACTCTGTTACCTCACAGAGCCGCACTACCGCAGAACATAAATGCCAGAGCCTGTTTAGCTCACAGAGCTCGGCAACGGAGCGCACAGAATGCTGTCACAGAACTCTGCCCAAGGACATGGAGTCAGAGTCCCTCTAGACCTTCTGAGCGCACGGCGTTGCATCTGCGGACATCACTATAGACGCTGACTATGGAGGAGTGTCGAGCACATGTACCGTGGCATGCAGAGCCACGGGTGGACACTGATGCCAGTCTCAGACTCTGCCCCTACCTACACCTAAACCTGGGCGCTTAACAGGCTAGGCTGCGCAACACATGCGTACCAAGGGTAGGGGTTTCTTAATGAGTCATTCACCAGAGACATTCATACATGCATACAACACTCACTCCTCATAGTCTGGTAATGCAGTCTATACTAGCGCATGGCCGAGCGGCCATGCAACCCTTTTATACCAGGGTCCTTCCGGGACCTTCCTGATGGTCCAATCCAAGCTAGAGATGGACTTGAGCACGTGACCTCCGATCTCCAATGGGAGATCGTCCCATGGGCATGCTCAGTGGACCGAATGGAGGACTTAGCCCCTGGAGTAGTTTGCTGCTGACCAGCATGCGTTGCTATAGCTGGACCAGAGGTGGCAGCAGCAACCAAACCCACAGAGCTAGTCTGGGCAGAGCGCCGGGACCGACGAGTCTGCTGAGCAGCCTCCTCTGCAGCTGAAGAGGAATGGGAGAATGCTGAAAGCAAGGCTCAGGATTCCTGCTGTGCAGCGAAAGGAACCCGATGCCTAGCATATATGGCCTCATGAAGCTTAAGGGGTGCGGTTTATAGAGCAATAGGAACTAAGCTATTACATTTTATATATTTAATCCCAAAAAATAGGCAGCGTTTAAAAAAAATATACAAAATATATTAACAAAGGGTACAAGACAATACAACATACAGTATACAATCTCATAAAATAAAATGGATAAAGAAAAGTTACTAGACCTGATGTGATGGAAAAGGCGCAGGTATTCATGGAGAGGAGCTCTCCATTTGGAAATGGTACAAACCTACAGCAAGCTGTATCTCCCAGCACTGAACAATGGCAATAATTCTGAGTCTGCTTTTATCAAATAAGAATCACATACACACACATACTTCACCTTGGTGATCTCAGCTGGAGGCAGGTAAATGGAATGCGGCTCAGTTACTAAAAATTAAGATCCCTGATCTCAAGAATATCTGCAAATCTGCCAGCAAATTTTATAGTAAAATGGCAGAACAGGAACTGCTACCTTGGATCTAATCCTTATAAAAAGGGAGGAAATGTTTGAGGAGGTAAAAGTGGCTGGGACCCTAGGAGGTAGCTATTTTAGAATTTTGGATAACTAGAGGAGGAAGACCTCTGAAGACTCAGACGTCAAGGTTGGATTTCAGAAAGGCAGATTTTAATGGATTCAGAAAGAGAATTGGAGGGATCCAATGGCTGGATATCCTTAAGGACAAAAATGTCCAGGGAGGATGGGAAATCTTGAAAAATGAAATTCTCAAAGCACAATTGTTAACAATTCCAAAAAGAGGGAAGAATAGGAAGCATTTAAAAAACCCAGAATGGATGAACACAGAACTTAAGCACATGCTAAAAAGGAAGAAAGAAATGTTTATAAAATGGAAAGAGGGTGGCATATCTAAAGAAGAATATAATGCTGCACAAATCAGATTTAAAAGCTGACAATGAATTGAGGCTTGCAAGAGATGTCAAAAGCAATAATAAAGAATAACATCAGAGACAGTTTTGGTCAACAAACCCCGTGCCCTTCCTCCTACCTGCCCTGCCCTGCCCTCCTCCCCCAAAACCAACTTCTCCACCATTACAGAAGATCGACTCTCCACTCTACTCTCAAGATCACATCTCACTACCTGTGCACTTGACCCGATCCCATCCCACTTCATCCCAAACCTCACCACAGTCTTCATCCCAACCCTAACCCATCTCTTCAACCTATCACTAACAACTGGTGTTTCCCCCTCAAGCTTTAAACATGCCTCAATCACACATATCCTCAAAAAACCCTCTCTTGACCCATCCTCTGCATCTAGCTATCGCCCTATATCACTTCTCCCCTATGCCTCAAAACTACTGGAACAGCACGTCCATCTTGAACTATCCTCCCACCTCTCTTCTTGCTCCCTCCTTGACCACTTGCAATCCGGCTTCCGGCCACACCACTCCACTGAAACTGCCCTAACTAAGGTCACCAATGACCTACTAGCCGCCAAGGCCAAGCAACACTACTCTGTCCTCCTCCTCCTGGACCTGTCCTCTGCCTTTGACACAGTGGACCATTCCCTATTACTACAGACCCTCTCATCTCTTGGAATCACAGACTTGGCCCTATCTTGGATTGCGTCATACCTAGCAGACCGGACATTCAGCGTCTCCCATTCGCATACCACCTCCTCACCACGCCCCCTATCCGTCGGCGTCCTGCAAGGTTCAGTCCTAGGGCCCCTGCTCTCCTCCATTTACACCTTCGGCCTCGGACAGCTCATAGAATCTCATGGCTTTCAGTATCATCTCTATGCTGATGACACACAGATCTACATCTCTGGACCAGATATCACCTCCCTACTAAACAGAATCCCTCAATGTCTGTCTGCTATTTCATCCTTCTTCTCCGCTAGATTTCTAAAACTTAATATGGACAAAACAGAATTAATCATCTTTCGCCCATCTCACGTGACCCCCCAACAGACCTATCCATTAAAGTAAACGGCTGCCCACTCTCTCCAGTCCCACAAGCTCGCTGCCTCGGGGTTATCCTTGACACTGAT
This sequence comes from Dendrobates tinctorius, assembly GCF_039654945.1. NCBI lineage: Eukaryota > Metazoa > Chordata > Amphibia > Anura > Dendrobatidae > Dendrobates > Dendrobates tinctorius. The sequence continues at coordinate 15,248,431 of NW_027361910.1, read as the reverse complement.
CTCTCCTTCAAACCACATATCCAAGCCCTTTCCGCTTCCTGCCGACTTCAACTCAAAAATATTTCATGGATCCATACATTCCTCAACCAAGAATCTGAAAAAACCGTAGTCCATGCCCTCATCATCTCCCGCCTTGACTACTGCAACCTCCTGCTCTGTGGCCTCCCCTCTAACACTCACGCACCCCTCCAATCTATTCTTAACTCTGCTGCCCGACTAATCCACCTGTCCCCCAGCTATTCCCCGACCTCTCACCTCTGTCAATCCCTGCACTGGCTCCCCATTACCCAAAGACTCCAGTTCAAAACCCTAACCATGGCATACAAAGCCATCCACAACCTGCTTCCTCCGTACATCTGTGACCTAGTCTCCCGGTACTTACCTGCACGAAACCTCCGATCCTCACAAGATCTCCTTCTGTACTCCCCTCTTATCTCCTCTTCCCACAATCGCATACAAGATTTGTCCTGCACATCCCCTCTACTCTGGAGCTCTCTACCACAACATATCAGACTCTCGACTACCATGGAAACCTTCAGAAAGAACTTGAAGACCTACCTCTTCCGACAAGCCTACAACTTGCAGTAACCACCGATCCACCAAACCGCTGCACGACCACCTCTACCCTCGCCTACTGTATCCTCACCCATCCCATTGTAGATTGTGAGCCCTCGCAGGCAGGGTCCTCTCTCATCCTGTACCAGTCGTGACATGTATTGTTTAAGATTACTGTACTTGTATGTATTATGTATACCCCTCCTCACATGTAAAGCGCCATGGAATAAATGGCGCTATAATAATAAATAATAATAATAATTTTGGGGATCTGTCAAAAGTAAAAGAAAAGTCAAAGATACTATAGGATTTTTACAGGATGAAAATGATGAAATGGTAAGACAGGATGTTGAGAAAGCCGAACTTTTTAAATTCCTATTTTGCATCTGTTTTCTCTCAGAAAGGAAATTTAACATCAGCTGTTCTTCACTATCCTATTAAAGGTAATAGAAGAATCCAATCTATAAACAGAAAGATAGTGAGGAAACACTTAGCTAACCTAAATGAATTCAAGCCTCCAGGTCCAGATGAATTACACCCCAGAGTACTGAAGGAGATAGCAGAAGAAATTTTTGAACCCCTCTCCATAATCTTTGAAAATTCTTGGAGAACAGGAGAAGTCCGAACATAAAGAAAAAAATCCCAAAAATTCAAAAAAACACATTTGAAAGGTTGACTTACCAAAACCCTGACTAATGCACTAACAGGATGCAGCAGACCTCCATTGATAAAGGCTGGGGCAGCACAGCTGCAAACCACTGATGAAAACAGCCAGTAACCCAAGAGGGTCTGGCTGCCTAGTGGAAAAAATGCACACAAATAGGGCTTGCATAGGACATCAGTCACACAGATAAGTGTGGTGCAAAGTGTCTGAACAGCCTATTAATGACGCCCATAGTATTAGGGGGCGGGCTGCTCAGCACTATATATATGCATCACACAGAAAAAACCAAGCCAATTTGGGGACCCTTGACGTTGGGTTGCGAGCTAATCTGCTTTGGCCAAAATAGTAACTAATACCCCATATCTTTTTATCTTTTTGAACTTTTTATCATTTTTGCAGGATGCAGCTAGACCTCTTCATTTCAGGGAAATGCTGTAGATATAGTATATTTTGACTTCAGCAAAGCAATTGACAAAGTATCTCACACAATCCTTATTGAAAAAATGGCTAAATATGGAATGGACAAGGCAACTGCTAGGTGGATTCATAACTGGCTTAGTGATCGGACCCAAAGAGTGGTCGTAAATGGCTGCACATCCAGTTGGAAGAATGTCTCAAGTGGGGTACCACAGGGCTCTGTCCTGGGCCCTGTATTGTTCAACATCTTTATCAACAATTTAGATGAAGGAATGTTTAGCTTGCAGAAGAGAAGACTGAGAGGAGACTTAATAGCTGTCTGCAAATATCTGAAGGGCTGTCACATTGTAGAAGGATCATCCTTATTCTCATTTGCACAAGGAAAGACTAGAAGCAATGGGATGACACTGAATGGGAGGAGATACAGATTAGATATTAGAAAAAACTTTTGGACAGTGAGGGTGATCAATGAGTGGAACAGGCTGCCATGAGAGGTGGTAAGTTCTCCTTCAATAGAAGTCTTCAAACAGAGGCTGGACAGACATCTGTCTAGGATGATTTAGTGAATCCTGCTTTGAGCAGAGGGTTGGACCAAATGGCCCAGGAGGTCCCTTCCAACTCTAGCATTCTATGATTCTATGATTCTATGACATGTTCACATTGCCTTCTGCAGGCTAAAAAGTGCCGCAGAAAAGCTGAAAGAATTGATATGCTGCAGTGCTCAATTTCAGTTAGGCTAAATAAAGCTATGTTTGCATGAGATTTCTGAAATATCATAGCTTTTGCTGGTACTGTAAAACACAGCTTCTTTTAAGCAGAAAAAAAGCAGCAAAAATGGCGAGTATGAACTGTGTGAGTCCTGCAGCATGCTCGTTCTGCTCTCCATCTCTATGAAGCTTGCTGATGATCATAGGCAACAGTCCCATGATTTTACTGTACAAAACTCACAGCAGAGTATCTGGCTGAGCCATTCAAGCACATACAGGAAATATAAGTACTTTGAATGAACTATAGCAGGAAGTAAGAAGCTGTAGGTCACATCACCACATGTGTCATCTCAGGAGCCAAGTAAAAAATTAACAGCAACTATATTATGAAGTTTCATCATTTCTCATAGATTTGACTATGCTTTAATAATCTATGGACCCAGAAGGCCCATCAAAGGTATGAAATGGTCTTTGCATCTGGTCTTAGAGCGGTGCAAAAAATATCTTTTTTAAATTACTAATATTATAATCCATCCCTTTAAGAAAAAATACCAATTCTTTATTGATGGAATTTTCTGTATTCTAATCAGATGGAATTCAGAGATTGTTGGTTCTTGCAGATTTTAAGGTGAAAGTAATTGAATCAACCATCTCACAAAGTGATAAATATTGAGTGACAGCAAGAGAGAAACATTGAATTATTAATTAAAAATAAAAGCTGAGGATGCTGATAAAAGCTAACACCTTGGAAGTGTTAAAGTCAGAGGATTTGTGTGAGGTGCTCCATGGGTCACATCTAATACACTTACACTTACAAATTAGACAGGTGGAGTACCAGTCCAAACTCCCCAAGGGCACCTTCAGACCATTACTGTACTTTTCCCAGCAGTCGCCCCATTGTTTGTTTTAGTTACTCACAAAGGAAAAAAATATGCAATTCTTATGACAACAATTGTGAGTGTTTAGTAATTCTGATGCTATATCTTGGTCACATGCTGAATTATAAAGCAATCAGCCTGTATGTTCTCTTAAATTATCATTAAACATCTGAACAGCACACAGTTTTAGTTGGCATGCAAAAATATTAAAGTATTATTGAATTGATTTCTGTAAAGCTGGACATTCCATCTACAGCTTTTAGACAGATTCTGAGAACTTTTGATAACTGTAATGGGGCATGGGTCCACTGAGAAGTACACCAAGCTCTTTAAATTTCTACAAAGGTCTTAATGGTCACTAATGAAATTAATGGATAGAATATATTAGCAAACAAAATAAAAATTGTACCATATAAACCTAGGATGGCTTTATCAAACTGCATCTATCTATCTATCTATCTATCTATCTATCTATCTATCTATGATAAAGCCTAGGCCTTGGCTACTCTTAAACCCCCCTGGACATGATGTGATAGACCTAATGGAAAAAATAAGAAATAACTTGGTAGAAGGGTAAGTACACATTACTATACAGCTCTGGCAAAAATTAATAGACCACTACATCAAAACCCTGTCATGGGCAGCCCATTCTCCAGACCTGAACCCCATTGAAAACCTCTGGAATGTAATCAAGAGGATGATGGATAGTCACAAGCCTTTAAACAAAGAAGAACTGCTTAAATTTTTGAGCCAGAAGCAGTGTGAAAGACTGGTGGAAAGCATGCCAAGATGCATGAAAGCTGTTTTTAAAAATCATGGTTATTTACAAATTATTGATTTCTGAACTCTTCCTGAGTTAAAATATTAGTATTGTTTCTAAATGATTATGAACTTGTTTTCTTTGCATTACTGTATTTGAGGTCTGAAATCACTGGGTTTTCTTTTTAATTTTGACCACTTTTCTTGGTTAGAAAAAAAATAAAAAATGTATTGCTTGGAAATTCGGAGGCAGTTTATAGACTAAAAGAACATTTTACATTTTAGTCAAAAATATACCTATAAAGAGAAAGATCAGACAAACTGAACATTTGGAAGTGGTCTTTTAATTTTCCCCAGAGCTGTATAATATGATATTTGCAGTATATTTTGATAACATCTTTGATGGGAGTACTTCTTTAACTCCAAATTTTCATTTTTTAAAATAATATAGTTAATGTATTGTGGTTGGTATATTGTTATATTTAACTTGTGCCTTTTTACTGAAACTAATCATGACTATTCAGATCATTTGGTTAATTCCTCAAAGATGTTTTTTGTTTAGGTTGGGTTTACACAATGACTTTGGAGGTGGCAAAGGTTGTGCTGCCACAAGGTGATAAAATTTTCATCGCAAGTAAGCAATATCACACAGCCAGACATGAGAGATGTCATGATCCAGGACGGGATTTCACTTTGGCCCATGCTGGTCAGACTGGAGGTTAATTGTTCTGCCTCTCTCTGGCAGAGGGCGGCTATTTAATGCTCACTGGACCTAGGTCCAGTGTCAGTTATACTCCTGCTCTCGGCTGAGTTAGTTGACCTCTTGTATACGTGTGCCTTGTGCCTGATTGCTTATTGCTTCTTTGGTTGTGATCCGGTTCTGTCCCTGTTACAAGTTCTGCCTGCCCCTCTTGTACCGCACCGCTCTCTCGTGTATGACTCTCTGCTTGTGACTCGACTGCTCTCTGCCCATCCCTTTGGTACCGCACCACCCTCTTGTGTATGACCTTTGGCTTTGTCTGACCTCCCGTCTGTTTATCCCTCCTGTACCTTGCTGACTGTACTGTGTATGACCTCCGTTTTGCCCGACTCTGAGTTTTCTACCTTCTCTGAAAGCAGGACGCTAAGCCCCGCCCCCTTGCAGTCACATGACCGTAGGTCCCGTGCCGGCTTGCTAAACTTCAGCGTTCAGGTCCTGTACATCTGTATTTTCCGGCTGTTCTTGTCCGCAGGGGTCTCTACAGTACTGGTGAGTCCCTGCTTAGTGGAGGCAGTACGACGGCGCTGTCAGGACCCTGATATTATACATCCCTGAATTCTGTGTTTCAACCCCTACCTCATGAGTACATAGCAAACACCTGCTGATAGATTCACTTTAAGTCAGATGAATAGAACAGATGTAGAAATATTTGCTGCAAATCTGCTACATTTGAATTCACTTTTAACAATCGCAAGTAGAAAATATTATACTGAAGCGCTCATTTACAGCTTCTCTCAAAATATATATTGGTTGTAGGATTTTTTTGCCCTAATTTTGGAAGCAAGAATAAAAACTCTACACTGATAACAGTCAGAACTCCATTACAGAGCAAATACACATGTCTTTACACAACGAGCTACATTTTTAGTAAGCTTCTTTCTGTAACAGAGAAATCCACAGATAATAGCCCCAAACAGAAATTTATGGAGACTAATGAAAGCTAAAGTACAAAATAAATTGCTTGTCTGGTACATTGATGGACAAAACACTTGGTAATGGGTTTTAGATTTCCAAGATATAGATACAGCACCAGATCACTGAAGGGAATAGGTTTATAATACTGGGGTTAATTACAGATTCTTGCACATTTATTCAGATCTCTTTCCATTAGAAGACTGCGTACACAGCACTGAAGTCCCACAGTGACATGAAAATTTTACACTAATAAGAAATTCTAAATTCCATTAAATGTTTTCAGAAAGATTTTAGGCTTTTTAGCAAATTGCATGCTTTTAATAAAGAAGACTGTATGAAAAATAAAGGTGTCCTATGTTTTGGTTAATCAACTTTTAGAAGGGTTCCTGTGGAGATGATTTTTTTTTAAATGGACCTGATGTGAATTGAATTTGATTAGATTAGATTTTTTAATTAGATTTTTCAAATAAACTGTGTTAAGTGGAACAATTTGCAATTTGATTCACGTGAATTGACAAAAAAAGCCTACTAACACTTTACACATTGCAGAAGACTGACAGGACCTCAAGCAAGACCACCTGGAATTCCCTAAAATGCCTTGCAGCTGTCACTATCACATCACATAGAATAGCCTCTACAAAAGCTTAGGCAGGGATAAAAAAAAAAACACAGGATGTCTTATCTAACTGATGACTTTCATCCCTTGACACTGGATATACCATTTGCCACCTGATAAACTTAAGGCTCCGTCACACTAAGCGATATCGCTAGCAGTATCGCTATAACGTCACTGGTTTTGTGACGCAGCAGCGATATCGCTAGCGATATCGCTATGTGTGATACTTACCTCCGACCGGCTCCCCCCGCTGGTTATCGCTGATCGCGCGAGAACGGCCTGGGCCATTTCTCGTCGTCAGCTTTCTGCTGTGGCGACGAGCGGCGCGTGGACGCGGGCGGGAGGACGTCTTCATCGCCTCGTCTGACAGGTAAGTAGCAACCGCCGACCGCTGCTATGTCACTGGTGAGATCTGCCTGTTTGGCAGCTCACTAGCGACCACTTAGCGATGCACCAGCGATCCTGACCGGATCGTATCGTTGTCGGGATCGCTGGTGCATCTCTAAGTGTGATGGTACCTTTACACCATGGAAGGGAAATGCGTTGAAGCATTTTTTAGTTCTTCGGATCCCAGATAAGAATTTGATTTTACATGGTTCTATCATGGGCATAGTGCAAAAAGTATATTGTTTCCCAGGTGAATCTCTATGTGGGCACTAACATTTCAAGGGCATTAATACTGTTTTGATTTTTTGATAGTAAGGCTACTTTCACACTTGCGTTTTTTGCGCTGCGCTTTTGCGCGTACATGCGCATGCGTTTTTTCCTATACTTAACATGGGTGCGCATTGTCATGCGTTTGTACGCGTTTGTACGCACATGCTTTTTTCTGTAGTGTGCACCCGGGTGCACAAAATGCATCCTGTTGCATTTTTTGTGCGTCCGACCTGTCTCAAAAAAACGCATGCGCACGCAATGCGCACAAAATTCACCCAAAACCCATTAAAAGTCTATGGGAGCGCTGACGTGCGCATGATGTCAGCGCAAAAAAGCATGCTTTTTTTTGCAAAAACCATGCGCTAAAAACCAGAAAACGCATTAAAAAACGCATGATGCGTTTTTATGCACGTTTGCACTGCCACGCAGCGCAAAAAAAACGCAAGTGTGAAAGTAGCCTAAGTGATCTGTTTTGCCTTGGAAATAATTGATATGATTAAGAGGATCACTTATTGCACATGGTGATATATTTAACATTTTGTGGTATGGCTTGTGCATGTGACACTGTGGAAGACATGCAATCTCAGACATCTAAAAGATACATGTTGTAGATGCCATGCATTGAAATCTATCATTGTTTGTTTTGCCGCAGTTTATCATTTATCACTGTTTGTTTTATATCCATGGTTTACATAAAATCACTATAGCACTTTTTCTGCCATTGTAACGCACCAGTATATTAGTCGATGAGACTTGGGTCTCTTTTACTATTTCTATCACTAAAGAGTTTGAGCCAACTTCACATTCCCCCTTCTCCTTTTCGCTACTACACATTGGGTCATGGAGAGTTGGAAGGGATGTTGCTGAGGGTAAGCCGATTTTGAGCGGTGGCGCCATTTTGCATTATTATCTAGGGTGCCAACCTCCGTGGCAAGGTAGGGACTTGTGATTATGGCGAGTGGAGGGTGATTTAATTTAGGCAAACCCCTTGCCTTTCCCTTTCCTACCTATTGAATTCATACCAATCATTTGATTTTTGGTCATTGGTCTGGGTATTCAGTTGTTTTTTAGCTTTTTTTGTATGTTTGGAGTGGTTCACATGGACTCCTAAGGGGGTAACTTTTGGTTGTCTGGCTGCTACCCATGAACAGACCACCTTTTATATGGGCATACCTCCTTTGGTTCACTGATTGACAAAAACTTCACACCCTTTTCCTTCTTTCTAACTACTGCAGCACACCATTTTTGAACATTAATAACATGTTCTTTGCATCCTGGTACACAGCTAGGGATTTCTAGGCTGAATTCAGGGTGAGCCGATGGTGAGCGGGGGCGCCATATTACATTCAAGTTAGGGTGCCAACCTCCGCTGTAAGGAAGGGTGTACTAGGGTTTACTAGGGCTTTTTAGAGCATTGGTAATTTCCACCACTTAGTTCTATTGCTGGACGGCTGGTTGTAATTTTTGATAATTTTGTCTGTGTGTACTTTTTAATGGTTTAAATAAAATTGAGTTTTAGGTTATAGGTTTATGTTAGACACTTTAGGCAGGGAAAGCATCAGCCCAGTAGCGTAGCTACCGGGGGGGGCAGAGGGAGCGGTCGCCCCGGGCCCTGCTCTCTGAGGGGGCCCACCGGAGCTACACTAATGTAACTGTATCGGCGGTTACATTCTGCGGCAGAACAGGGAGAATGGATCTCCCTACTCTGCCACCCAGCCGCTATGGGCCCCTGAGAAGGCAGTGGGGGGCCCCGGTGCCAGCAGTGGGCTCACAGCCAGCAATGTCACCCTGAGTTAATCTGTGCACACAGGACCTGTGATGAGGTCACACGAGGGGCGGAGTCAGGCGGTCACATGATCAGGGACTTCAGTGGCTGGCTGCAGGACTCTGCAGTGCTGGTTGTCATGCATTGGTGCTGGATAAGGTGAAGTTTATGTGTGGGGTCGGGAGGGGTTTACAGCCAGGTGGATGTAGCAGAGTTGTGTGTGTATGAGGTGTACAGAGCGGAGCCGTGTGTGTAGAAGGTGTGCGAAGCGGAGATATGCATGTATGAGGTGTACGGAGGAGCGGAGCCGCGTATGTGTGGGGTGAGCAGAGCCGGTAGTGTACAAGGTGTACGGAGCGGAAACGTGTGTGTACGGAGTGGAGCCGTATGTGTACAAGGTGTATGGAGTGAATGGGGGGTGCTGCCTTATACTACAGTCTGCCTATAGGGGATGGGGGTGCCTTATACTACAGTCTGCCTATGGGGGGAGTGCTGCCTTATATTACAGGCTGCCTATAGGGGGGTTGGGGGGGCTGCCTTACATTACAGTCTGAATATGGGGGGCTGCAATATACTATTGAGTCTGCCCATGGGGGGGCTGCATTATACTGTAGAGTCTGCCTATGGGGTCTGCATTATACTATATTGAGGACTATCTGGTGTATTATACTATATGGAGGCTATCTAGGGGGGCATCATACAATGTGGAGATTATTGAGGGGGCCATCATACAGTGTTGGAGCCATCATTGGGGGATACTAAGGGGTCAGTATGTATACAGTGAGGGGGCATATTACTGTGTATAGGGGAGCTGTACAGGGGGGGACTCAGGACATTAATAAATGTAAAGTGGGCACTTATTGTTATAGGGGAACTCAGGTTACAGTGACTGTCAAACGGGGCACACAGAGGGCAATATTACATTCTAGGAGACAATATGTGGGAACCGTTTTCTAGGGCAATTGCACCCGGCAGTACTATATTATAGAGGGATGCTTTAGAATTTAGAGGTCACACAGAACCACACAGTAGGTGCAGTAATAGGGACACATACAGCTGCAGCGACCCAGTATTGGGGTATCAGGTACAGTAATAGGGACACATAGGGCAGCAGTGGCTCAGTATTGGGGTATCAGGTGCAGTAATAGGGACACATACGGCAGCAGCGGCTCAGTATTGGGGTATCAGGTGCAGTAATAGGGACACATACAGCTGCAGTGGCTCAGTATTAGGGTATCAGGTGCAGTAATAGGGACACATGGCAGCAGCGGCTCAGCATTGGGATATCAGGTGCAGTAATAGGGACACATACGGCAGCAGCGGCTCAGTATTGGGGTATCAGGTGCAGTAATAGGGACACATACAGCAGCAGCGGCTCAGCATTGGGGTATGAGGTGCAGTAATAGGGACACATACGGCAGCAGAGGCTCAGTATTGGGGTATCAGGTGCAGTAATAGGGACACATACGGCAGCAGCAGCTTAGTATTGGGGTATCAGGTGCAGTAATAGGGACACTTACGGCAGCAGCGGCTCAGTATTGGGGTATCAGGTGCAGTAATACGGACACATACGGCAGCAGCGGCTTAGTATTGGGGTATCAGGTGCAGTAATAGGGACACATACAGAAGCAGCTAAGTATTGGGGTATCAGGTGCAGTAATAGTGACACATACGGCAGCAACGGCTCAGTATTGGGGTAGCAGCAGGATGAGAAGTTTGTGCAGGTTGGGGATAGATGGTGATGGAGCTGGAATATGAGAAGTGAAACATGTCTTTGTTGTATTCTCTGTAGCAGAGTCGTGGCTGGAGAAGTTGTCATGTTAGTCTGGGCCAGATGGAAAAGACGTGAAAAGTGAAAGATTCCATCAGAAAGAACGACAGCTGTAAGGCACTATCTGTGACTGTGCAGTAATCACTTGTATGTTTTGTAGGACTGGTATTTACCACTGACCATGTAATATCCATGTTGGTCTTGATATTGGGATTATTTTCAGTAACAGCGCAGTCATCTCCTACATCCACTATTAGGGGGCGTCACCGAGTTGTAATCAAAGTTACCTAGTTAGGGGCCCACTCAGAAGTTTCGCCCCCCTAAAGCAAAACCCTAGTTACAAATCTGCATCAGCCATTAAAGGGTGATCACTGATTTTAGGATAATGAGAGCATGTCAGAGCTCTCAGCTCATGAATGGAGATAGGAAGAGAAAGCCCTAATGTATTTGACAAATACTCCAGAATGCAATGTGTTGTGTAACTGCAACACTGAACAAGATGAGAGTAGAAGTTTGTGAATAATACTGAAATTCAATTGATAGGGGAGAAAGAGGTAGGAGAGGTCCAACAGCAGATCCAGACTTCATGTGATTGATCAGTAATATTATGTAGCTTGCATCTTTTCTAGTAGTTATGAATTACAATTGCACATTTTTTCTTCATTACTAATGCACTAGTAAGCAGAAGCAACACAGCAGAATATTTATTGTGCAATCATTTATTGTGAAAGAAAAACTGTCTACCTTACAAAGTGTGCATTTTGCAAACATTTTTTTGCATATATTTGTCTTTTTCAAATGTTTTATTGTTGAAAAAGCAGAGGGCATTATGGAATGTATGGCACATCACAGTAGGAATATGCTATACGTAATAAAGACAGCATCGTCATTGATTTGCACAGAACAGTGAGCCTGATTACAGGTGACTAAGAGGAATAATTTTGTATTTTAATTAAAGAAAAACATAAGTTTGTATATGGGCCCAGCGTACTATGTTAATAAATGGGTTGTTGTTTACTATCGGATTACTATATGTTTTTATGGAGAGGTCACTTTGACATTACGAATTCTCTGTTTGATTTATAGAACTTAAACAGGGTTGGATATAGTCCTAGGAAACTTCAGTCAAGTAGCTCTTTGACAATAAAACATCTAATTAAGAAGAAATCTACTTGTCATATAATTGCATGGATTACCTTTGAAATGTAAAGCAAGACAGTTCCTTTAGAACAAGGGTCCCCAACTCCAGTCCTCAAGGCCAACCAACAGATCATGTTTTCAGGATTTCCTTAGTATTGCTCAGGTGATAATTGCATCACCAGTGCAATACAAAGGAAATCCAGAAAGCATAATAATAATAATAATAATAATTATAATAATAAATTTTATTTCTATAATAATAATAATTTTTATTTCTATGGCGCTGACATATTCTGCAGCACTTTACATTTCAGAGGGGACTTGTACAGACGATAGACATTACAGCATAACAATAATCATATAGATCATAACAGATACCAAGAGGAATGAGGGCCCTGCTCGCAAGCTTACAATCTATGAGGAAAAAAGGTAGACACGAAAGGTGGGTGGTAACAATTGCCTTGACTGTATGGACCAGCCATAATGTTAAGTATGTAACAGTACAGACACAGAGGGCTAATGGATGCATAAAGCATGTGGGAACATGATGCGGGGAACCTGGTTAACCTGGTTATGGTAAAACTTTTGGCTGTGCCACACAGGGATAGATTTTGTTGGGGCGATAGGCCAGTCTGAATAAATGCGTTTTCAGGGCACGCTTAAAATTGTGGGTATTGGGGACTAATCGTATTGACCTGGGAAGTGCATTCCAAAGAATTGTTGCAGCACGTGAAAAGTCTTGGAGATGGGAGTGGGAGGTTCTGATTATTGAGGATGCTAACCTCAGGTCATCAGAAGAATGGAGGGTGCGGGTAGGGTGGTAGACTGAAACAAGGGAGGAGATGTAGGGTGGTGCTGAGCCATGGAGAGCTTTGTGGGTGAGGGTAATAAGTTTGTACTGGATTCTGGAGTGGATGGGTAGCCAGTGTAATGACTGGCACAAGGTAGAGGCATCGGTATAACGATTGGTGAGTAATATGATCCTGGCTGCAGCATTCAAGACAGATTGGAGGGGGGAGAGTTTGGTAAGAGGGAGACCGATTAGAAGAGAGTTACAATAGTGGAGTCGAGAATGAATAAGAGAAACAGTAAGAGTTTTTGCAGAGTCAAAAGTAAGAAAAGGTCGAATTCTAGAAATGTTTTTGAGGTGAAGATAACAAGAGCCAGCCAGTGATCGGATGTGGGGGTCAAAGGAAAGCTCGGAGTCAAGTATGACTCCAAGACAGCGGGCATGTTGCTGGGGAGTAATAGTGGAACCACACACAGAAATGGCAATGTCGGGTATAGGTACATTAGTAGCGGGAGGAAACACAAGTAGTTCTGTCTTTGACAGGTTCAGTTTCAAAACATGATCTGTTGGTGGGCCTTGATCACTGGAGTTTTGGAACCCTGCTTTAGAATAAGAAATGCACTATGGCCAAGAGATAAGGAGCATGCCTAGATGACTTCTACTATTAAAAGTCTTGCCCTACTTAAAAAATATGCACTTAAAATAGCTCAATATATCATAGGCAGCAGCTTTACAGCGCTGGAGTCCTGGGTTCAAATCCCACCAAGGACAACATCTGCAAGGAGTTTGTATGTTCTCCCCGTGTTTGCATGGGTTTCCTCTCACATTGCAGAGACATATTTCTGTACTGACTTGAGTTCAAAACTGGAAAGCAAAACCAGTATTTGTGCATCAAGTGCTCTATGTGAAGGAGGCTTACTGACTGGCTCATTTCAACAGGTAACCCAATTGACTTTTTATTTTTGCATTGACTATGACAGAGAAAGATAATGGAATTCCGAAACCTTTCTAACATGCATAAACACTCTGGGTGCTGCCATGGCATCTTAAGTTGTCTTCATGAAACACTGTATTTTCCCTGGAGACAATGCTTTTAGGGGAGATTAACTACCGTAATTTAGCACTATAGTGTGCATGAGTGCTTAGAATATATAACAACGCATAAACAATCTGCAAAAAAAAGCCAAAAATGATCACAGATAAACATTTCTGTTGACATTTTGCATTTGAATAAATCTCTATGAAACATATAAATCTCCATAAAACAGAATTGGAAGAAAGTTTGCATCCCTGAGTGACCTCACCCAAGAAAAACTGGGACAATGTCTACAGTAAACTGTTACATTTTTTTCTATATTTTTGTTTTACTATAAAACATGCTTTATTCATAGTGCATAAAAAATCATTTCCTATTTGTGCTGTAAAATGATAATTTTATGCTTTGATAAATAGAAGATTTCAAGGATTTATTATCTTTAACTCTTTTCCTACATTAGACGTACTATTCCGTCCATGTGGCCTGGGACCTAAGTCCCAAGGACGGAATAGTACATCTAGCGCGATCAGCTGCGCTCACGGGATGAGCGCAGCTGATCACAGCCGAGTGTCAGCTGATTATCACAGTTGACACCCGGCACTATGTGTCAGGGGCGGTCACGGACCACCCCCGACACCTTAACCCCTGGCACACTGCGATCAAACACAATCGCAGTGTACCGGGGGTTTAAGGAAGCATCGTGAGGGAGGGGGCTTCCCTGAGACCCCCACAGCAGCACGATGTGCAGCGCTGCTGCGGGGGTCTCCTTCCCTGCAGGTCCCTGAATCCAAAATGGTGACAGGGACCTTCAGGGGCCTGCAGGGAGGCGGCTTCCTCATGCCTGCAAAGTGCCGGGATGAGGAAGCCTGCAGCACTGCCTGTGACAGATCGCTGATCTGTCACAGCGATTAGTGATGTGACAGATCAGCGATCTGTCACATGACAGTTATGTCCCCCTGGGACATTGTAATAAAGTTAAAAAAAAGTGTAAAAATAATTTATAAAAAATCGCTAAGTAAATTAAAAAAAAATTATTCCCTAATAAATTCATTTTTTGAAAATAAAAAAAACAATAAAAGTACACATATTTGGTATCGCCACATCCGTAACGACCCACCCTATAAAACTGTCCCACTAGTTAACCCCTTTATTGAACCCCTTAAAAAATAAAAATAAACTCAATGGAAGCAAGGGAGGAGTTCCCGCCTTGCCGGGCGAAGGTGACAAATACGAGAGCTTACTGGAGGGAGTCTTTCTGCTGACGCTCATGACGGCCGGGGCTGTGCCTGGGATTCTGGAGCACACAGTCATGTATCCGGTGGAATCTGTCAAGGTGAGAGCCCGGCAGGGTGCGGGGCCGGGTGACAGATGTCATGGCCCTGTGCATGAAGCATGGCTGTGACAGGACAGTGATGCCCCATCACCTACTATGTGTGCTCTCAGGGGCCCCCATAAGGTGACCAGTGACAGCAAGAGTCCCACAGTGATAATGGCAGGACAGAGTTCAGAGCAGACTTTACACAGCAACAAAACAACTCTGCAGTGAAGCAGAAAATTGAAACAAAGCTAAAACCAGCCATTCTGAGACAGGAGAAGTTGCAGCTTCCCCCCACGACATTACCTGCACATCCAGCGCTGCAGTCACCCAGGTGCCAAACGACTCAAACAAATATTAAATCCCTGGCTACACTGTCCTCCTGCCAAACCCTCTGCAAACAAAGCTAACCTGGCCGCCAGAGCGCACAGGACGATGGGAAAGGTAGTTCTGTTTCCTGGTCTGTTCATGCAGCCGCAGCACTGACACAGAAGGGAGAGACTACAGCTCCCATCAACCCTTTCAGACAGTACGTTGACTGTCTGTTTCAAAAATTTCAACTCATCTCCCCAAAGACAAGCCCACGTTACAGTACTGTATGTCAAATTACCGCTCTTGGAAGAAAGATAAATTAAACTACAAAACTTTAAGTTGGTTGTGACCATCAAGTTAAATGAAAACCTCATACCACAAAAAACTAAAGTAGAAAATGAGTGCGTCCACAGGACTGATGACAGTTAAGCTTCCCTTGTTAGTACAGGTCAGCAGCATTGGAGGAATTTAGCATGGGCTGTGCCATGGTAGAGCAGCCCAGAGTGTAATGAAGCTGCCACAGGACAGGCACGGTGTAAGGTAATGTTGGGGGCTCTGAGCTCAGCTGCCCCAGGACAGAGGAAGGACAGGCACAGTGTGAGGTAATGTTGGGGGCTCTGAGCTCAGATGCCCCAGGACTGAGGCAGGACAGGCCCAGTGTGAGGTAATGCCGGCAACTCCGAGCTCAGGTGCTGGCGGTACATAACAGGACCCTGAGGAGACCCATGCTCCTAGCACTGCAGCTGTGTATGGCAGCCGCTCTCCCGCGCACCGACCACAGCTACCTGCACCAACATCCCCAGTCACACCGAGTGTAATACAGTCACCACTCCCGGCGGCTCCCACACTCCTACAGGGACCTACCTGACCTGCGGAGCTCTCCCAAGGACATCGCAATACGCTCGTCCTTGTCGGTGCTCCCCTGGGTGTCCCCCGGCTGGGTGCCACGGTGCCTGGCTCTGCTGTCTATGGTACCGGTGCTGTCAGCAGTGTCGGGAGATTTCAGGGTCATTGGCACTTACAGGGGCTACGCCGGTGGTCCACATCACCTCAACCTCATCCCGGTGCTGCAGCGGCTGGAAGGTCGGGGTCTGCGGCAGATTCCTTCCTGGAAAGCAGATGAGCAGCGATCAGTCCCCAATATATACACACACACACGTTTCTAGTCATGACGTATGAAAACATGTTGCCGATACCGGAGTCCAGATCCTCGCTGCCTCCTGTACCAGACTCCGATAAGCACTCACTCCTGGCAGATGCTATGTCTCCCCAGCCGCATCACTGGTGATCGGAAGGTGAGGCTCCCCACAGCCCCGACTGTACACTCCAGGGCAGGTGCTTGGCAGCACGCCCACAACTCCTGCATGCGACTTGTACCCGCATTCTTATAGGAGATCGCAGCGGTATGGATCTAGATCGTGCATGCGACTTCCTATATAGTTGTTTTATTTAACATTAACAGTGTCGCATGTCACAGACGATCGCCTGGGCATCTGCGATTCCTGCCTGCGGCTTCCCATATGTAATGGGATTAATAATGACATCGCAGAAGTATGTACAGCTCCTGAATTTCTCCCATATGTAACAATCGCATCAGTTATACACCAGGATTGCCTGCCTCCCAGGTAATGCACTAATATCGCATGTCACAGACGATCAGCAGATCGCATCGGCACATGCAGTTTGTGCATGCAACCTTTCATATGCCTATTGTTGGAGGGCTCGCAGGCTCCTTGCCCAGTGCGGCCACCTAGCAGCTGGCAGGACATAGCAGCATCCTCGGCTGTCAAGGAACAGACATGCAGCCTGCGTATCTGCGGCTGCCGGCCGTCCTCACACAACCCCTGTCCTATACAGTGGAGGGCTCATATGTACACGCAGAGCACCTCCTTGCTCAATGCCCAGGCTCCATGGTTCCTTGCAGCAGTAACGTTTGTTTGTGTGCGGCGCGCGTAGTGATTTCACCTCGTGACCTCCCCATTCCCAGTGATGTGTGAGCTGCTGCTGTCGCCTCCCTCCCCCTTCTGTGATCTCCTCCACTGTCTCTCCCTTCCCATATCTGGCAGTGATGGATTATAATGAGGTCAATTTACAGGGCTGGTGGGCTCCCCACACCACTGGGCCCTGGGCTACCGCCCAGATTGACCTCATTATAATCCGCCACTGTATATCCCACCCAATTGGAAAATGTAATGATGTAACATACCAAACATCTACAGCAAAACATGGTGGTGGCAATGTCTTGGCTTAGGGTTGCTTTTATGCATCTGTTATTTGCCTTCTGCATAGAATAGATCGAAATATGAATGCATGCCATGTAAGGATATACTGGAGAATGCAATGATGCCACATGGTAAAACCAAAGTAGGCAGGTGCTGGAAATTCCAGCAAGACAATGATCCTAAGCACACATTCAATTTAGTAAAAAATTGATTAGCAAAGAAAAATGTTTGCCTGTTGCTATGGCCAAGCCAGTCCCCTGATTTACACCCTATAGAGCACCTTTGGGATGAGTTAGTGTGATGAGTTGGGTCCCGAACCCCCAGCTATAAAGATGAAGTGTTTGCAGATTTGCAAATAGAATAGAGAAAGATACCTCAGGCTTAGGAAGTGGCGAACCTGAACTGTCAAATTCGGGACCAGTACCGAACATGATCACAAGGTCCCGAATACGGGTTTCCATGGGAAACCCGTGTTATAGTTCGGGTCCAGGGCCGGCTGTTAAAAAAATCAGCATCCGACAAAGAATGTGCGAGTGGAGATTGCAATGCGCACGTGCAAAATATGGACAAGAACTACGGAAATTACCTGAAATATTGCATACAGCGGACAAGGCGGGGTGGAGGGAAGGAGCAAAAACACCACCCATTGGACCGGACCCAACTAATTTACATACAGCACAAAAATGAGGTAACAGATTCACTTTAAGGCTGACTACTAGGGGCTGGTATTCTCAGACTGGCCATGGATATTGGTCTTCCCTAGCTTAAAAAAAGCAGCTCGCAGCCACCCTTGAAAAGGCACACCCATTAGATGCACCAATTTTTGCACTTTGCCTTACTCTTCTCACTTGCCTTGGTGCAGTTGCAAGTGAGGTAATAGCTTTGGTGTTGATGTAAGCTTCATAATGTCAGCTGACATCAAGCCCCGGGTTTAGTAATGGAGAGGTATCTTTCAAAAACTCCAATACTTACCCCATAGTCAAATTTAATTCATTTATTTATTGAAATAAACACACAAAGTCTTTTATTTGAAATAAAAGCTCCCCAATCCTCTTTTACTCTTTTATTCATCAAAAATAAAAATTAAAAAAACAATAGTAATAATCTTTATTTATATAGCACCAACATATTTCACAGCGCTTTACAGTTAAACAGTTTCAAACACAACAGTCATAAGTGACAATGTTAACAATAATACAATAATTAAAGCAAAATAAAACAACCCTGCTCATGAGCGCTTGCAATCTACAATGAGGTGGGGGAGATACAAAGTACAGGTGTGTATTTATAATGATGGTCCAGCCATCTTCAGGGAGTGGGGGATAGAAGGATAAAGGGAATGAGCTGCACACACACACTTACACATAAAATGACTTTGATTAGGGAAAGTGATAGGCTGCACTGAACAAATGTGTTTTGAGGGATCGCCTAAAACAAGGTTATACTCACCTTTCTACTGATAATCCATTAATGCCCATGTCCCATCACGATCCGGATGGTTATGGTGAGTAGTCACATCAGTGATGCAACTGCTTACCACACCAGCCGGAACACACTGGGCTGAGTATAGGAATGGCGGTGACATCATTAAGATTATCGCTGGTCACAGGCAGCACTTCTTACATTCAGCTCAGTGTGATCTGGTTGCCAGGTTGAGCGGTGATGTCACTGCTAAGCACTGCAACTAGATGTAGCAGAGGTGGTGATTGTCATGGTACATATGAATTATCGGTGGACAGGAGAGGATAGATTAGATTTTTTATTTTTACATTAATAAATGGGTAAAAGAGGGTTTGGGAGTCTTTATTTAATTAAATTACTGTTTTCTGTTTGTATCTTTCTTACTTTTGATTATGGGGTTAGTAATGGGGGTGTCTAATAAAAGCATCTCGATTGCTGACCACTGGGCTTGATTTCTGCTGATATTACAAAGCTGACATCAATCCCAAAACAAACTTCTCAACGCACCAGGACAAGTGGGAAGAGCCAAAGCTAAGCTGCAGAATTGGTTCATCTAATGGATTCACTATTTCTGGGGTGGCTGAGGGCCAGAACATCTGGCATTACCCATGCTGTCATCTGGCAGCACAAAAAACACTGATTTAATGGATGCACCATTTCTTGGGCCTCTGAGGGCTGGTGTTTTTAGTCTGGGAGTGGGCCAATGTCCATGGCACTTTCCTAGTCTATTAATATCAGCCCCCAGCTGCCTGTTTAGCCTTTGCTGATTATTAAATAAAGAGGTGACTCCACATCATTTTTTGTGGGTCCACTCATTTTACTAACCAGTAAAGGCTATGGAGACAGCTGTGAGCTGATATTAATAGACTGAGAAGCTTCATGGTTATTGGCCCCTTCGCAGAATAATAATACCAGCCCACAGCTGTTTGCATTCCCTCAGCTGGTTAGGAAAACACTACACCTTTTTTAACATTTATTTAAATGAGCAATAAAAATATATATGGGGTACCCCCCATTTTTGATAACCAGCCAAGGGTAAGCAGGCAGCTGTAAGCTGGTGTTATTTATCTGGGAAGAGGCCAATATCCATGAAGCTTTCCTGGCTTTTAATATCCACTCAAAGCTGTCTGTGTAGCCTTTATTGGTTAGTAAAATTAGGGAAACTCCACAAAAAATGATGTATGGACCCCCAATATGAAATTACCAGTAAAGGCTAAATAGACAGTTGTGAGATTAAATTAATTGCTTAGAAAGGGTCTATGGATATTAGACCCTCCCAGACTAAAACACCAGCCCTTAGAGGCCCAAGAAATGGCGCATCCATTAAATCAGTTTTTTTTGTGCTGTCAGATGACAGCATGGGTAATGCCAGATGTTCTGGCCCCCTGTTTGATTGAATGGGGTCTGGGTTTGGGTTCGAATTGAGATATCATTCTTGAACCCAAACCTATCTTTTTTTTAAAGTTCAGCTGAACCCAACAGACCCAAACATCCACGGGTCTGCCAATCACTGTTTATCTGAGATCCCACTGGCCAGGAGCTATGGTATGACCAAACCATGTTCCTCCACAGTCAGATATAGTCATTACACAGTACATAGCAAGGGCATATTTATAAGATTATCTTAGTAGAGGAATTTTTTAACACATCTAATTGTGCAACTTATTTTTAAGATTAAAATTCACTAAGATTAATTAAATAAAATGTACTTTGTTCATGGGAAAACCCATTTAAGTAGCGTATGTTTTTTATTTAGTTGTAGATTTTCAGTTTTTATCCCAGTTTTATGGTATTTGTTAAAGTAAAGGGAACCTTTCACCAGAAAAAAACTATTAACCTGCAGATATAGGGTTAATCTGCAGTTTAATAGCATTACTAACCTACCCGGCTCCTGCACTTAGCCAAACGCTGCATGGAGAAAATTATCTTCATTACTCCCGTTAGTGGTCTGATTTCAGTAATGAGGGTAATACTGGAGCGGGATCAGTCACTGCTCTATATATAGAGAGTGGTGGCTGAAACCGCGTCCCCAGCACTGACTAACAGCAGGCCCCAATGGAGAGGGAGTGTCAATCATCAGGAATTGCAGTTACAGCCTTCACTCTGTATACTCAGAAGTGACTGAACCAGTGCAGGTGCCCCCATGACTGAAACCAGAACACTGCAGTGAAGAATAAAGTTCATTTTCTCTTCACAACGTTGGGCTAAGTGTAGGTGCTGGGCAGGTTAATTAACCTGTAGATTAACCCCATATCTGCAGATTAATAGCCGTTTCCTGGGGACAGGTTTCCTTAACATAGAGCCGTAAGATGGTGCTCATAGACATGTAGAATTATACTGTAGGTCTGAATATTTCTCATTTTAAGATATGGTAGATTGGCTACTCTTAGAGGTAGACACAAGGATGATTATTCTGCTTGTTTATTTAAACATGGCATAAACCAGTGCAGGGTTGACCGAAATATACATAGCCTTTCTGGCATATCGGCAAAACAAAAGATATCTTATAGCACAGTCTATATGCCTGCGAGATTCACCTTCTCAGGATACAACAAACTTCAGCTCCCACTGGAGCTTAATACTGGAGACTTCCTTGTCTCCAAACACACAGACCCAGAAAAAAACTCAGTGGTCAGACATTTAACTAGCCGAACCACACACTTGGGGTGGAGATATGGTGAGTATCCGTCCCACCCATCTATTTCAGCTAGTTACAAAAAAACCCAATCCTTTCATGGCTGATTAACTCCTCTCAGCACATAACATACTGGAGAAAAACTTCTGGGTTTCACATCACGGAAGATAGCAATCTTCGTGTTACAAATCTCGCACATACATTGCCAGTGACTCTGTCACAATATATGCAAAAGATTTTTTATATGAATCCATCAGAAAATTAGACTATGTGATGTTCTCTTGGATGCTGTACCTGCCTGCTATACTGTAATTTATTGGAGGCATCATACATTGGGACACAGAGTGTCTGTCTCTGTAATAATGCTGCCGTTCTCATAAAGCCTCTGGGTAATTGTTTTTCAAATTGAATTACATCCATAAATAAGTGATTTTAGTGGAAATATCAGTAAGATTCCCTATAACAACTGTACCAATGTCATTGCATAATGTTTTGAGTTGTTTTACTAAATACAATTAAAGTTTCCTATGACTAAGTCATTTTATTTTGACAACTTATACAGTAGTTTTGTGCATCTTTTCATCTCTGACTACTTTTATATGTATTTGCTGGCATGAAGTCTAGCTATGTTAGTTTTGCAATACTGTGGAAGATGTACAATGACATTTAAAGAAAGGGAGAAAGTATATTGTGTTTTTCAATGGCATAGTGTAATTGTTGTTTTCAAACATTTTGTACTTTGTTATACAAAACAAGGGACTACTTTATGAGTAAGGATAATAGTTTGTATGCTTATATATAGAAAAAAAGGTTTCATGGACATTGAGACCCTGAGCAACATGCAATTTAGCCTGTCTTTATTAGACCAATTTAGACCTTTCCTTGGCTTGTCATTATTAGACCTTTACTGTTGCAATATTAAGTGGTAAGGTAATATTGGAATCCACTATCCATACAATACAATATAATAATATAACAATATATGGTATACGCTATAATACAAAATAATTCAATTTACATTAAATAATGCCATTTTATACTACTAAATAAAGTTAGGTAGCTTGCTTGGTTTTCTATCTTTGTTAGACCTTAAAAGGGAAAGTGTCAAAAGAAGAAAACTTACTTTTTAAATCAGGTCTTAACCCCTTCGAGACATCCAGACTGGTAGCTACTTACTGACCTTGGATGTATGGATAAGTCATTTATTTAACACAGTCATGGTGATTGCATTAAGGTGAATTCTGAATCTTGCAGCAGGGCACCGGGAGTCATAGTCCCAGTGTGGTGGCACCACCTCACCCGGCGACTACTATCATTGTGATTGGTAGTTCAATTCTGAACATCCAATTACAGGGTTTCAGTGTTTCAGGCAATAAAATTGCCGATAACACTGATGTCCAACCTATGATTGCTGCTGTAACAGCACCTATCTGAGACTGGAGCCAACATCACCAGGACCAGCTCTGATTGGTGCAGTCATACGATGACATAGATCACACCAGAGTAAACAGAGGCGATCTGAAATCAGGATGAAAACCCTGCACTTCTTTCTAGTATCAGACATGTGTAGGGTGGTCATACTGTCGGTCTGTTGCGCTGTTCTGGGCCTTATAGTGCCACAGACTTTTAAAGCCTGTGCTATCACTTCTGCTGGTGCTGCTGCTGTTGAAGAAAGAATAAAAAAGACATCTTTGATTCTTCGCTAATCCATTCCTGATCCCTGATCTTTCCTAATCCATCGCAATATCCCTCACACCTTTCCCATCATTTTCACTTTTTCTCTAACCCCCCACTTCACCCCATTGTGCCACTGAGCAATGAACAGTACTTGATAACGGATCAGTACTTGTTTGCTCAATTTTTGGCAGTTTTGTTTGTTCATACATTCTGCAGCCACTGAGCGCTGACCAGTGACACAAATCATGTTGCACAGCTTGTTGTATAGCTCCTGAATACCCACAGTTATAGTAGAAAACTTCACAGACCAGATTACATGTGATAACAAGCTTTTACTTCTTAGAACATGAGGTAAAGGAAAAATGCACAGTCATTCAGTGCTGCATCAGGAAGTGGGAAAATACAAAACTGAAACTAACAAGAGAGACCTTTTCTCTTACAATACATTAAGCAAGGAAACTTTACACAATATTGCCATCTATTGTCAGATCAGCATAAAGTCCTCCTTCACACAAACAAGAAGTCCACAACTGTTGCATATGCCAGCAAATCACTGATCAGTATCCATGCTCACTGTTTAACAGGAATTTTTCTGTCCCTGCTTTTTTCCCCTTACACCACCTCCATGTGTGCGTCCTACAGCCACCAAGCTGTTGATAAGACGCATATCACTGTTTGGCACCCGTGCTCCCTTTTGGCATGGACTTTTTTCCTGTCATTTTTTTTTCACCCCCTATTTGCACTACATCTGTGTGTGCTTTCTACTGCCATCAAGAGCTAGTTGATGACACAAATCCCTGATTTTTTTTACATTCACCACATTAGCCGGATGATGGGAATACTACTTTCCCATCATCCGCTAATGCTGTCACTATAGCGGGCATAGCTGGATGGGATAAGTAGTCTCATCGGATAATGCCTGCACAGCCCGCACAGCATCGGTACAGCCTGCACAAGCCCCACACAGCCCGCACAAAGCCTGCACACAGCTTGCACACAGTCCGGCACAGGCCCGCACAGCCCTGCACAGGCCTGCACAGCACCGCACAGGCTGGCACAGCCCCGCTCCGGTACAGGAGAGCCTGCAGAGCCTGGCAAAGCCCCACACACACACAGCCCCACAGACCCCTGCACACATTCTCCACACACATTCTCCACACACATAGTCTCCACCCACACACATTCTCCGCCCACATGCATTCTCTGCCCATTACTCACATTTCCCATAGACTTACATTGGACTCGCTACTCATTACGAGTACCCGAGTATTAGGAGCTACTCGTAACAAGTACAGTGATTCAGAGTATTTCACAACTCACTCATCCTTAATCCATGATCAACCTCCAGTTGTTGATTTTTGTTTTGTGTGAAAAAAGTATAAAAAATAATTATTTAGATTAGTTGATAGGACTAGATTATGGACAATAAAAATATGCTGTAGTAATCAACATCTACTACAGTATTTTTTTACTGAATTTAGTCAGGATTAGTGTCAGATAGCGTGGAAAACAAGAATCACATCAGTGCGTGCGTCTTACAGTTGTCACGCACCGATCAGCGATACATCAATGATCAACCTCTGGTTGTCAGTTTTTGTTTTTTTGGTGTAAAAAAAGGTTTAGGTTAGTTGATAGGACTATATTAGGGGCATTAAAAATATACTGTAACGACCACAATAGTATTTTTTACTTAAATAGTCAAGATTAGTGTCAACTGCGGGTGCTCAGTAATTTTTTTTTTTCACTAAAGTCCAATAAGAAAGTTTGTTTTTTATTTTACCAAATTTTTGTATTCCTTTTATTTTATTTTTTATTTTTATTTTCAGATTCTCTTCTTTGTTTTTTCTCTTCTAAATAAAAAAGTTTATACCAAACACTCGCACACACACACACATCTGAATAAATTTGGAACACATTTAAACACCGCATATGTGAAAAATGTCCCGCTTGTCCCAATCATAGCATTCAACGGAGGAGGCATGTACTTTCCTTTCCTCCGACACTGATGATGAGAGAGATTATGCCTCCTTCTTTTACTTTTCATCGTCCTCCTACTCTCTTCCTTTTTCTCAATTGATACTAAACCATTAAGCAGACGTCCCAGGACAGAAAATGAACCCACAGTCACTGACCCTATATGGACCTCACCCCCCCCTAAGAGTATGAGACACTGATTCCTGATTCTGTGGCACAACCAGGAATCAAATTTGACACCACCAGCCTCACAGAAATAAACTTTTTCAAAGTCTTTTTGTATGAGGATTTTGTAAACCTCATGATGGCCAAGACAAATGTGTATGCCCAGCAATTTTTGGCACAAAACCGCCCTTCATCATTTTCTAACTGGACCCCTGTAGACGCAGTAGAAATTTTGACTTTTTGGTGCCTTGTCCTTAATATGAGTTTAGTGAAGAAGCCAGAGCTTCGGCGATATTGGAGCGTTGATGCTTTATGCAACACTCCACTGTTCTGCATGGCTATAACCTTTAAACCATTTGAGGCAATCCAAAAAAGTTTGCATTACAGTGATAATGTACAATGTCCTCCCCTAGATGACCCCCACTTTGATCATCTTTTTAAAGTTCAGCCTGTCATTCAGCACTTCAGCAGCAAGTATGCTGAGGTGTACATTCCCCAAATGGACATATGAATGGATGAGTCCCTAATACATTACAAGAGGAGGCTCAAATTCTCGCAATATCAGCCCAGTAAGAGGGCCAGGTATGAAATTTAGCTCTACAAATTGTGTGAGAGTACCTTAGGTTACACCTACAGAATTAGAGTTTATGAAGGCATGGATACCCAGATTGAACCACCTGAATGTCTGCCTGTACTGGGAGTGAGAAAATTGTGTGGGATTTGGTTAGTGATGAGTGAGAATACTCGTTGCTTGAGTTTTCCCGAGCATGCTTGGGTGTCCTCCGAGTATTTTGGCATACTCGGAGATTTCGTTTTCATAGCCTCACCTGCATAATTTGCGGCTGCTGGACAGGCTGAATACATGTGAGGAATGCCTGTTTTTAGTTATAACAGAGGTTTGTTTATTTTGCTTCTTTTAGATTTTTTCAATGTTTTATGGCCAAAGTGAACATGCGTTTATATGCTGCATGTATACCAACTTTAAGCTCAATTTTTGTGTGTTTCTTTCTTTATATTTTTGCATTCTGTGCAAGATGGGGTGGGGCCTCACCCTCTTGAGCTGTAAGTCACATTTAAAAGCTTCCCCAGGCTGGTATCCTTAGGTTGGGACCTGGTCCTTTTGTCTGACCTTATTCGTACATTGAGGTCAACTTTGACACATGGTAAAGTTTTAATAATGGACAGAGTAGGACAGTCTCGATCAGGGTCACCTTGACGACGGTGAGATGGCTTTCTTTGCATTTTTTGATCAAAAATCATATTACTAAGAACCCTGTGTTATTTAAATGCACATTTGCTTTTTAGTTATTTAGCTATAGCAGGGTTTTTGTTTATTTTGCTTCTTGTAGGATTTTTCAATCTTATACAGGCCTTATCGATGGGCCCAAAAAAAGCTTCCGTCACTAACGTCATACAGAAGGGGACATCTCAATTTTTGGAAGCAGATCTTCTTTGTCATACAGGCCTCATTGACACTGAAACAATTCTCTCTGCTGTGAGTAACGTGATTAATCATGCCATATTTCACTTTCAAATTTTGTGCCGCTGAAATTCAGCTGTGTGCAGATGTTGTGCAGAGTAAAATATCTATTTTTAGTTGCTAATAGTGTGTTCCTAGCATACTATCTGAGCAACATGACTGAAAAAGCGAGGTCGTGGAGGAATTAGGATTAGCCCTCATCGCAGCCGGGTGTCAGCTGATTATCACAGCTGACACCCGGCACTATGTGTCAGGAGCGGTCACGCACCGCCCCCAGCACATTATCCCCTGACACACTGCGATCAAACATGATGGCAGTGTACCGGGGTATTAGGGAAGCATCGGGCAGGGAGGGGGCTCCCTGCGTGCTTCGCTGAGACCCTCGGAGCAACGCGATGCGCTCATGTTGCTCCAAGAGCCTCCTCCCTACAGGCCCCTGGATCCAAGATGGCCACGGGGGCCTACGGGGGCCTGCAGGGAGGCATCTTTCTCAGTGCCTGCTGAGAGCAGGCTCTGAGAAAGCATGCAGCAGCGCCTGTCAGATCGCTGGGACAATAAAATAAAGTTAAAAAAAAACGTGTAAAAGTAATTTATGAAAAATCCCTAAATAAATTTAAAAAAATAAAAAATATTCCCTAATAAATTCATTTTTTGGAAATAAAAAAAAACAATAAAAGTACACGTATTTTGTATTGCCGCGTCCGTAATGACTCGCCCTATATAAATGTCCCACTAGTTAACCCCTTTAGTGAACCCCTTAAAAAATAAAATTAAAAAACAAAGCAAAAAACAATGCTTATTATCTTACCGCCTAACAAAAAGTGCAATAACACGCGATCAAAAAGACGTATAGAAATAAACATGAGACCGCTGAAAACGTAATCTTGTCCCACAAAAAACGAGCTGCAATACAGCATCATCAGCAAAAAACTAAAAAAGCTATAGCTCGCAGAATAAAGCGATGCAAAAATAATTATTTTTTAAATAAAATTGTTTTCATTGCATAAAAGCGCCAAAACATTAAAAAATGACATAAATGAGGTATCACTGTAATCATACTGACCTGAAGAATAAAACCGCTTTATCAATTTTTGCCACACATGGAATGGTGTAAACGCACCCCCCAAAAGAAATTCACATGCCCGAAAAAGGTACCAATAAAAGCGTCAACTCGTCCTGCAAAAAATAAGACCTCACATGACACGATGGGTCAAAATATGGAAAAATTATAGCTCTCCAGATGCAGTGATGCAAAATCTATTTTTACAATAAAAAGCATCTTTTAGCAAATGACAGCTGCCAAACATAAAAACCCGCTAAAAATAGTAAATCAAACCCCCTTAGGGAAAAATAATAAAATTTAAAAAAAATTGTATTTATTTCCATTTTTCCGTTAGGGTTAGGGTTAGGGCTAGGGTTAGGGGTTTGTTGGGGTTAGGGCTGGAGTTAGAATTGGGGGTTTCCACTGTTTCGGCACATCAGGGGCTCTCCAAACGCAACATGGTGTCTGATCTCAATTCCAGCCAATTCTGCATTGAAAAAGTCAAATGGTTCTCCTTCCCTTCCAAGCTCTGCCATGCGCCCAAACAGTGGTTTACCCCCACATATGGGGTATCAGCATACTCAGGACAAATTGCAAAAACAGTTTTGGGGTCCAATTTCTCCTTTTACCCTTGGAAAAATAAAAAATTGGGAGCAGAAATATTATTTTTGTGGAAAAAAAATATGATTTTTTTTTATTTTTATGGCTCTACGTTATAAACTAGATAAGTTCCTTGGGGGTCTAGTTTTCAAAATGGGAGGTTTCAACAATTTAGGCACATCAGGGGCTCTCCAAACGTGACATGACAACGGCAGACCATTTACCAAAGTCTGCATTCCAAAACATCACTACTTTCCTACAAAGCCCCGACGTGTGCACATACAGTAGTTTTCTCCCACATTTGGGGTATCAGCGTACTCAGGACAAATTGGACAACAACTTTTGGGGTCCAATTTCCCTGTTACCTTTGGGAAAAAAAAAAAAATTGGGGACTAAAAGATCACGTTTGTGGAAAAAATATGATTTTTTTATTTTCACGCCCAGGCGTTATAAACTTCTGTGAAGCCCTTGGTGGTTCAAAGTGCTCACCACACATCTATATGTTACCTGGGGGGGTCTAGTTTCCAAAATGGGGTCACTTGTGGGGGCTTTCCACATTTTAGGCACATCAGGGGCTCTCCAAAGGCAACATGACACCCGAAGACCATTCCATCAAAGTCTGCATTCCAAAACGTCACTACTTCCCTTCCGAGCCCCGACGTGTGCCCATACAGTAGTTTTCTCCCACATATGGGATATGAGCGTACTCAGGGCAAATTGGACATCAACTTTTGGGGTCCAATTTCTCCTGTTACCCTTGGGAAAATAAAAAATTGGGGACTAAAAGATCATGTTTGTGGAAAAAATATTATTTTTTTTATTTTCACGCCCGGGCATTATAAACTTCTGTGAAGCACTTGGGGGTTCAAAGTGCTCACCACCACATTCATGGCTTTAATTAGCGATACCACGTGACCGCTGAATGCAGGACAGCTGCGGTGCCAAGACCATAGGAGAAGAGGGACTGCAGAGACCGTGCGCCAGGAGGGGGTGAGTATGATCTCTGACACCCCGCTGCCCCGCTGAGCCCCATAAATGACTTGAGTATAAGCCGAGAGGGGGACTTTCAGCCCCAAAAAATGGGCTGAAAATCTTGGCTTATACACGAGTATATACGGTAGTTTTCCATTTGGCCTATGATTCCTTTGCTTTGTTTGGGGAATGCAGGAATAAGAAGCATGGGAATGAAGTGATGGAGATAGACACAAGGAGGCAAACCCACAGAGAAAAATAAGAAGGGAGAAGAATACAAAGAAAAGTGAAAAACATGGAAAAATAAGAAAAAAATCAGAAAAGTAAAAAAATGGGAAAAATAGGAAAGAATGGGAAAAAAGAGAAAAATGAAAAAAATAAGGACAATAAGAAAAATCGTAAAAAAATTGGAAAAAAATAAAAAGGAAAGTTAAATATAAATGAATCAAATAACCAGAATATGTTGCCTGCCTTATGTTTGCTTAAAGTAATTCTCGGTCCATGCATGGCACATATTCTGAATTTCATTCTGCAACATTTCTTAAAAATATTGCCTCGGTTAAGTAAAAGTGGTGGCTATGGCCAGGAAAGTGCTTATTTCAACCATTCTTGTGGCAAAGCACACATTCTTGGCATTGCAAAAACAGAACTGTCAGGCACCTAGATGGAGTGCTGCCTAGTTTGCGATGCTGCAGCACCTGTAGGGATTTGATGCCGTATATGCTGGACTATCTATAAAAGCAGCATAAAGTGGTGATAGACTATATCAAGCAACAGCAAAGCTGAAGCATGCGGAACTTTATGTGCTCTTGAATGTTATCTGTTTATCCAGTATTTTAACTTTGTTGTCATATATATCACAACATGTATGATTATACAGTACATGATTGCACATATTTATTTTTATTTTGACCACATGTCACTTTTTGTTAATTTATATTGTGCATGTTTGAAAGGTTGTATTGACCGAAACATCACTCAACATTTCTGTACATTACTGGACTGAACATAAGTGAAGATTTTCTTTAATATTAAAGTCCCTGTTTCTTTTCTACAAGTGTTACAGGGATGGACCCTATCCAAGCACCCTACACTGCCTTACTTACCTATTGTATACTGATTTACTTTACTACGAGAACCCAGAAGCTGAAATATCCAGTGAGTTCTACTCTTATGAGATGACAGTCAGCAGATATCCTCAGGCAAGTCACAATCCCGATATCACAGGTTTATTACGATAGAGAGGAGCCAGAAGAGCACAGCATCTGATTTCTCCTAGTCTTGCACTGATTAGTAGCACTTCACCTTCATATTACACAGTGTAAATATCTTTTAGCAGTGCAGGGGTTAATCTGCTCAGTTGAGAGCTCCTGGAGCATTAAAGCTCTCCTCTGTGCATTGTTAGTCACTCCCATCTCCTATATAAACTGGGTCCTGGCTAGCACTCATTGTCAGATAGCTTATGTTGCATGGCTGGAGGTTGTTGTTGATAATTATCTGTGACTGTTGCTAGGTTTTGAGTGTGTGGTAATTCCCTTTCTTCTCCTACTATGTTTTATCCCCATCCTCCACTCCCCAGTGCATTCCTCTGTTAAATGTGTCAGTATATTTGTATGTTTGGTATAATTCGTTACCCCTGTTCGTATTACCTTGTTAGTCTGATTGGTGCACTACAGTACACTACTACTCCCTTCTTCCCTGGACAAGGGAAGGGTACACACTGATGGCGGATTCAGGAGATAAGGCAAGGTACGTGGCCCCGATGTCTTCACCATAAGATGTAATCCAGGGAGAAGGTTAAGCTAGGGCACCCCTAGTGTTGGGGACAAGGAAGGAGCCCCTGGTCCCTGGACACCTGACACAGAGTCATGAGAGCATAGGATCCTTGCAAGCTTGGTGCTGCTTTTCAACAAATGGACTTGGGAATTTAGTAAAAAATAATGTTATCCTCAATGCTGAGAAATATAGACAGATATTAACCACCATTAAATACTCTCTGGGAGAAATCTGATTGGTTCTATATTCATTGGACAGCAGGATAACAATCCCAAACTTACAGCCTATCTCATTAAGCACTATTTTCAGTGTGAAGAAAAACAAGAAGTTTTAGAAGTTGCGATATTGCACCCATAGAGCCTTGACCTCAAGATCATCATGTCTGTCTGGAACTACATGAAAAGACTGATTTGCACAAGTCTACATCTACAGATGATCTGTGGTTAATTCTCCAAGATTTTGGGGCAACCTTCTTGTTGACTTCCTTGATTGCATCTATAAGAATTGATAATTTAATGCTGTTTTGAAAGGTGAATGTAACAGCAAATAATAATATGATTTACATTTATCTTTTTGTTTACTCACTTTGCATTTTGATAATTGAGAGAAACTTTTAACTTTTCAATTATTGAAAACTTTCATAAAAGTTTTACACAACATTGTATGTGATTTTTTTTTATATATTATATTGCTTGTCATTTTAATGATGCAACAATTAAGGATAATATATTTTTATATAACTATTTTCTCTAATGGTTTGTTGGTGTTTCTCCATGGAAAATAAGTTACCCTTATCCAACAGTGTAGCCAATCGGATTTCGTGAATGATCCTGGTAATATCACTAAGTAGATTTGCAAGCAAATTCTTAGCATAACCATGACTATTGCTAAGCTAACCTGTAATATCTACAGAAATCTTAATGATGAACTTACCAACGGAAAGACAAAAACAATATAAAAGAATGAATAAAGGAGTTTTCCAATAATTGGAAAAAAAAATCTCACCTGGAGTGTACACCTGTTACTCCAGAACCAATATATCCAGGGTGCCCGCAAATATTAGTTTTTTACATCAGACAACATGGAGTGATGTGACAACATGCAATGGCTGCAGTCATCAACTGTTTGCAAAGCTCATCTGACTCCCTTCTTTGCATAACTGCTTTCTATTTGGCATAATGATCACCTGCCAGTATGGGACGTCATTGCTGTTAGTATGTAATGTCAGGAACACCGCACTGCACTTGCTCACTGAGCCAGTGCGCGTGTCATGAGTAAGACAAGCTGTGCTCAGAGATACCTGTGGAGTGGAGCAACAGCGGTGAAGATGTGTGCTTCAGACCAACAGGACCTGAAGCATGTGACTGCTGGGGGCGTGGCCTAAGCTCCAGAGAGCTAGGAGCTGAAGGAAAATTCCTAGATGGTAACTACGGGACAAAGTTACCAAGGGGCACAGACAGAGACATAAACCAGATCAGGCCAGGGTCAAAGCACGAGATAGCATGACAATACCAAAGGATTAGACAGAAGGGATAATCAGGACGTAGCCAAGAAGTTAGAAACCAGAGAAACAGATATACAGTACAGAATCAACAGGCAAACTCACAGTGGGGGACAGAACTGGGACAGAACCATAGAAGCAAGCTAGAAGGCAGGAAAAAGGCACAGGCACACTCGGTCAACTAACTCAGCCGAGGGCAGGAGTATAACTGACACCAGACCTAGGTCAATTGACAACTAAGTAGTCACCCTCTGCCAGAGAAAGGCAGAAACAATTAACCCCTGTCTTACCAGGATGGGACAAAGACAAAACCCTGTCCTGGATCATGACATGTAAGCTGTCATGCAAATAGGCTAGAGGATAGATGTTGGGTACCTTTACATTTTTTTTTTTGCTTCTTCTGTTTAATGCCTTTTTTATTTAAACCCTTGTATACACCTTACTGTGTAAGTTTATCACTTGCTAATATCTCACAACATACGCTCTCCACACTTAGCTTCATTATTATTCAATCAGGATTTCCACTTTCAAAACTGAAGAAGCGAAATGTCACTTGTTGTCAAATCGCTTGCCAGCCTTCACAGTATATTTCTGAATGGTTATCTCATTGAACATTTCTATGAATTCTTTTTACTGTATTTTGAATTGCCAACAAAACAATATTCACTGAATCCACTTTCCTTCTAGAATCTCTTTTTACCGAGATTGTATAATTTAACAGTTTCTCCGGTGAAAACGCTCTTGAAAAACATGACACTAGTCAATCTATCATTTTAACAGTGAAAATGCCATTGCAACATCTGAAAAACAATTTGCTTATTATACTCACTATTTGAAATATAATATGAAATATGAATTATCTGTTTTGAAATACACTGAGACTAGTGTGATACAAAGTTGAAAGAATTTCTCAGAATGTAGTCCTGGTCAAATTATATTTACATAGTGATAGTAAAAAAATTATGAAACTCCCCTTTTAACCTCTTCACCCCTGGACCATTTTCCATTTTTCATTTTCCCCCACCCATTCTACTAAGAGCCATAGCTTTTATATTTTTCCATCAATATAGCTGTATGAGGGCTTGTTTTTGCGGTCTGAGTTGAACTTTTGAATAACAGCATTGATTTTGCCTGGGGTTTCAAGGTGCTCACCACACATCTAGATATGTTCCCTGAGGGGTCTAGTTTCCAAAATGGTGTTACCTGAGGGGGGCAAATTGTATGGTGCAATTCATCATGTTACTCTTATGAAAATGCAAAATTCGGAGCTAAAAATAATTTTTGTGGGAACAATGTGATTTTTGTTTATTTTTATGGCTCAATGTTATAAATTTCTGTGAAACACTTGGAGGTTCAAGGTGCTCAATACACATCTAGATAAGCTCCCTGAGGGGTCTAGTTTCCAAAATGGTGTCACTTGTGGGGGGTTCCACTGTTTTTTTAAAACTGGCTTCTGGGTGAAGGGGTCAATGGCTAAATGAAAAGATGGAAACAAATAGCAAGCTCTTCAGACTACTCAAATCTTTTCATGAAGCATAGTATGAAGAGATCTGAGTAGTTTTGAAAGCTTGCTATTTGGGACTCTCTTTTCAGTTAGCCAATAAAAGCTATCAACCACTGAGGATTCTCAAATTATGACATTTTTCTATCCACTGGCTAACATGGTACAAAGATATATTTTTCATGCATAGCTCATGTGATTTTGTCAAATGTACAGAATTGTTGCTAGCTGACTACTGTCTTTGGTCTAATCAGGGTTAACTTAAAACTTTGATATGCTGTCTTAAGGCTTCAGGAAACAAAAATTGCAGGTACGGAAAGTAATTTTCCTTATTTAGAGCATTAGGCTGTATTGACAGCCATGTTAGAAATGACTTGAGCACATTGGAAAATAATTAAGGGTACTGGAGGCAATTTAGGCTTGTCAATGTACCCAATAAAACAACTTGAAGTTTTGTATCTGTAATTAACCTTGAATCTCTGCATATAAAGAGACTTGTCTTATCTCTACACGGGAAGAAAAAAACAGAATGAAGGAAGAATGGGACTGACATTTGTGAAGAATGTGGCTTATGTAAAAGGCATGAATAAATATATTCAGTCACCCTATAAGAAAGAGGGTTTTTTTTTTCAACATTTTATTAGCTTATTGGCCTATGGTGGTCCTACAAAGCAGACATACTCACCTACTGTATATTCCTCCCTGCTGATCCTCTGTACTGCTGTCAGTGTCCCCCTAGGGTCTTCTAGCTTCCCCTGGTGGGGAGCACGTGAATTGAACTTTGCAGTCATTTTTTGCAACATATTTCATCTGAGCAGAAATTAAATACTTTTTTCTTTTGTCTTGAATGGAGCGTAAGGACTGCAGGTGGCCATTGACTGGCTATAGCGGTCTCTTGATGATTGGCTGTTTTCATTCATTCTGTAGGTTATGCCCATAGCAGCAGCGCACATATCCAGCCAGTAGTTTATTCAAACCTCACCTTGAAAGATCTATTGGATTCACTAATAAAGAATATCAAATTGAAAAAAATTGTCAATTTCTCTATGCCATGACTTATATGAGTAATACAATTCTCAGAAAACGTCAACTTCAACCATGAAATGAAGGTATGGAGCTGTCAAGACATTGTTGTAGTTGTATACAGATGTGTCTGCTTGTCTATTTATGTATCTTTCACAATTATTTAGAGAGATTAATGAATATTACTAGTAACATCATTTGTATTAATTCTTTGCGTTGGGGAGCATTGTTCAGTAATGATTTTCAGTTCTGAGTGTTGGTGAGGAATGATGAAAATTGGTACTTAGTAGTGATGAACGAGTATAGTCCTTGCTCGGGTTTTTCCGCACATGTTCGGGTGATCTTCAAGTATTTTGGCATGCATGGAGACGTAGTGTTTGTCGACGCAGCTGCATGATTTGCGGCTGCTAGACAGGCTGAATACATGTGGGGGTTGCCTGTTTGTTAGGAATTCCACACATGTATTCAGGCTGTCTAGCAGCCGCAAACCATGCAGCTGCAGTCAACAAACACTAAATCTCCGAGCACGCCAAAATACTCAGAGACCACCAGAGCATGCTCGGGAAAACCCGAACAATGAGTATGCTCGCTCATCACGAGTACTAAGGCAATGTTCACCAATGTAGAAAAGAAGTACAAAACAAGTGCAAACATCCCCTCTACTCAAAAAATCCCAGCACAGTGCACATCATCTGCATTTTTGCACTTGTCTCATTAAATTGAAGCTGCAATAGTTGCCTAGTTACTGAGTAAGGCAGCAAGAAATGGGTAATTCTGGAGATCCATAGCCACATGTCATAGTGTCTTCAGTATTTTGATATGTATCAAGTATTTCTACACCAAAATGGGAAATAGCAGAACAAAGCGGAAACAAGACGGAACAAGAGACACTATCCACATGGCACTGCGAGGAGCTACTCAGTCCTCGACAGCAATAGCGTGCCATAACAGGGTGGCGCTAGGACAATATATACTGTATAGACACTGTTGTGTAGCAGCATCGGAAATTAAGAGTGTCCAATCTATAGTAGATATTTAATTGATTTACAGTTTGATGATTTGAGTATTATTAAACAAACAAATTGGATAAATTCCATCACGCAATCCAACTCTTCTTTAAAATGATAATGTCATTATTTCATAATGATAAATATCTACACAGGTTAAAGCTAGAGTTGAATAACCTACGCATTTCAAACTATAATTTTTCTTATTCATGGTATAATTTAAATAATGAGATAAGAATGCTTTTGAAAGAAATGGATAATAACAAAAATTATACTTTTCTGCTTGTTGTCTAGACACACACTAGCAACATGATTGAAACACATACAAAGACATTGGAAGCAAAGCTATAGTGCACTTTGGTAGTGAAAAATATTTCCAGTTACTTGTTAACAGAAGATTTCAATAAACTTTTTCTTATATGATTGTTTAAAGGATGTTTTTCAGTAAACATATAATAAGTATTTTTTGTTGTTCATGCCAGAGGGCGTTTTGGAATCTAATCGTATGATCCAAAATGCCTCTCAGGCTAGAACCTGTTCATTCTAATTCTCACTTCTGATTGATTTTTGTACCTGTTCAATACCAAAAAAAGAAAAATATAAAAAATTGTCAATTTTTTTTCATTAACATGCTTTGCTGACCATGATATTTTGATTATTTGTTATTAATCTAAAAATATGTTCAATAATACTTTCTTTTACCGTATATACTTGTGTAAAAGCCAAGCTTTCAGCACATTTTTTTGTGCTGAAAACACCCCCCTCGACTTATACACAAGTCAATTGTCCCAGAGGGCCGGAGGGGGAGTGGCAGAGCAGCATTTCACAGGAGGCAGGAGCCTGCGGCTGTGTGTGTCACTGTGCCCGCTGCTAAAGAGAAATAAATATTCATTTCACTTATACTTACGCCCTCAGCAACCGGCTTCCAGAAGACAGCCTACTCATAGTAACATAGTAACATAGTTTTGAAGGCTGAAGGAAGACCTTATGTCCACCTAGTTCAGCCTATTTTTAGTGCAGCTGTTCTGCATCGTTGATCCTGGGGAAGGCAAAAACCCACAGAGTAAAAGCCAATTTTCTCCATAGGGAAAACATTTCCTTCCCCTAAGCTGAGTCAACCATCTACCTATAATATTATGTTATTCGTAACCTTCTTTACTGTTACAAGAAAAGCATCCATTCCTTTCTTAAATTCATTCAGTGAGTTGGCCATCACCACTTCCTCAGGAAGAGAATTCCAGAGCTTCACTGCTCTTACCGTGAAGAACCCTCTTCTATGCTGGTGCAGAAATTGTCTTTCCTCCAAACAAAGAGAATGCCCCCTTGTTCTTGTCACAGTCCTTGGTACAAACAGTTCATTGGAGAGATCTCTGTATTGCCCTCTGATATACTTGTACATATATATTAGGTCTCCCCTAAGTCTTCTCTTTTCTAGAGTAAATAGACCTAATTTTGATAACCTTTCTGGGTATTGTAGTGAACCAACTCCATTTATCATTTTAGTAGCCCGCCTTTGAACCCTTTCAAGTTCAGTAATGTCTTTCTTGATCACCGGTGTCCAAAATTGCACACAATACTCCAAGTGTGGTCTGACGAGTGATTTGTACAGAGGGAGAATTATGTTTTCATCTCATGTCCCCAGACCTCTACTAATGCATCCCATGACCCTATTTGCTTTGGTGGCAGCTGCCTGACACTGGACACTCCAATTTAGCTTCTTATTGACTAAGATGCCTAAGTCTTTTTCCATGTCTGATTTCCTCAGCAGTTTCCCATTTAGTAAGTAATTGTAGCATATGTTTCTCCTTCCCATGTGCATAACCTTACACTTATCTGTGTTAAACCTCATTTGCCATTTTTCAGCCGAATTCTCCAATTTACTCAAATCTGTCTGTAGTTGCAAACTGTCCTCCTTTGTGTTAACTACCTTACATAGTTTTGTATCATCTGCAAATACTGATATTTTACTGTGTAAGCCATCCACTAGATCATTAATAAATTTATTAAATAGTAAGGGGCCCAATACAGAACCCTGTGGTACCCCACTAGTAACCCTGGCCGAATCTGAGTATGCCCCATTAATAACCACTCTTTGTTTTCTATCACTAAGCCAGCTACCTACCCATCTACACACATTTTCCCCTAGCCCAAGCTTTCTCATCTTACTTACCAATCTTTTATGTGGGACAGTGTCAAATGCTTTAGAGAAGTCGAGATAAATGATATCCAATGATTCTCCTTGGTCCATTTGAGAGCTTACATCCTCATAGAAGCTGATCATGTTAGTTTGACAGGAGCGATCCTTCATAAATCCATGTTGATATGGAGTTAAACATTTATTAACATTGAGATATTTCATAATGGTATCCCTTAGAAACCCTTCAAAAATTTTACCCACAACAGATGTTAAGCTTACCGACCTATTGTTTCCAGGTTCCCTTTTACACCCCTTTTTGAATATTGGTACCACATTTGCTTGCCGCCAATCAAAAGGAACAGACCCTGTTTCTATAGAGTCTTTGAATATAAGGAATAGAGGCCTTTCTATCACATTACTTAACTCCCTTAATACCCGAATGCCATCAGGGCCTGGTGATTTGTCAATTTTAATCTTACTAAGGCAGTTCTGCACTTCTTCCTGGGTTAGGCAGGTAATACTTAATGCGGAGTTTACATTATCACTCTGCATTTCCCCTGGCAAATCCTTTTCCTGTGTGAACACTATTGAGAAAAAAGTATTTAAAACATTTGCTTTTCCCACATCGCTCTCTATGATTTCACTCTCATTGTTCTTTAAAGGGCTGACACCATCAATTTTAATCATTTTACTGTTTATATAATTAAAGAATAGTTTGGGGTTTGCTTTACTTTCCTTAGCAATGAGTCTCTCAGTTTCCACTTTAGCTAAATGTACTTGTTTTTTACACATTTTATTTTTTTCTCTATAACTTTTTAATGCTTCTTCATTGCCTTCTTGTTTTAGCTTCTTAAATGCCTTGTTCTTGTTATTTATTGCCCTTTTTACATCCTTATTTAGCCACATTGGTGTTCTCCTGTTCCTAGCCCTTTTATTTCTGTACTGTATGGCTAGCTCGCAGTGGGTGTGTAAAACTGATTTAAATATTTCCCATTTATTTTCTGTGCTCCTGTTTTTGAGGACATTGTCCCATTCAATTCGGAGAAGGTCCTCTCTAAGCTGATCAAACTTTGCTTTCCTGAAATTCAGCGTTTTTGAAACCCCCTTCCATGGCACCTTACTGAAGGACAAGTGGAATTGTATTATATTGTGGTCATTGTTCCCTAGGTGCCCATCGACTCGTACTTCTGTTATTCTATCTGGCCTGTTGCTTAAAATTAAGTCCAGAAGGGCTTTCCCTCTATTTGGGCCCTGCACAAGTTGTGACAGATAATTATCCTTGGTCACTGACAGAAATTGGTTTCCTTTCTGAGATACGCAGGTTTCAGTTTCCCAGTCTATGTCGGGTTAGTTGAAGTCTCCCATAATAATTACCTCATTGTGATTTGCTGCTTTGTCTGTTTGTTTCAATAATACATTCTCAGTGGTTTCTGTTATATTTGGTGGATTATAACAAACCCCTTTGAGGATTTTATTACTTTTCCCTCCTTGTATCTCCACCCATAGAGACTCCACCTCTTCATTTCCCTCTTGTATATCTTCTCTTAGTGTGGGCTTTAAAGTGGACTTTATATATAGACAGACTCCACCCCCTTTCCTTTTTTTACGATCCCTCCTAAACAAATCATATCCTTGCAAGTTAGCCGCCCAGTCATAGCTGTCATCTAACCATGTCTCAGTTATTCCTACTATGTCGTATTTTTCCTCATACATTACCAACTCCAGATCTTCAATCTTATTGGTCAGGCTTCTTGCATTGGTCAGCATGCAGGAAAGAAGTTTTGCTTCCTTTTTCTTAACTTCCTTCTGAGTACCCTGTCTTGGGTCCTCTTTACCACATCTAGTATCCTTGATTAGTTTGTCCTTCTTCTGCATGTTCTTGTCTGCTGTTTTTCCTCCCATCCCCTCTTCTAGTTTAAAGCCCTCCTGATGAGTGTGGCAAGTCTTCTTGCGAATGTGTGTTTCCCAGGTTTTGTGAGGTGTATCCCATCTGCATCTCATTCCGGCGCCAGCAGCTCTTCATGCCGAGCTATCACATGGCCCTGCTCATTAAGGTAATAATAATAATAGTACATTTTATTTCTATAGCGCTGACATATTCCGCAGCACTTTACATTTCAGAGGGGATTTGTACAGACAATAGACATTACAGCATAACAATAATCACATAGATTATAACAAATACCAAGAGGAATGAGGGCCCTGCTCGCAAGCTTACA
The DNA here is from genome assembly GCF_039654945.1 of Dendrobates tinctorius. Taxonomy (NCBI): domain Eukaryota; kingdom Metazoa; phylum Chordata; class Amphibia; order Anura; family Dendrobatidae; genus Dendrobates; species Dendrobates tinctorius. The sequence continues at coordinate 15,207,982 of NW_027361910.1, read as the reverse complement.
GTCTATTAGGAATGAGGTAGACATGAAAGGTGGGTGGTAACAGTTGCCCTGATTGTATGGACCAGCCATAATGTTAAGTGTGTAACAGTACAGACACAGAGGGCTAATGGATGCATAAAGCATGTGGGAACATGATGCGGGGAACCTGGTTATGGTGAAACTTTTGGCTGTGCCACATAGGGATAGATTAGGTTAATGTGTTGAGGCGATAAGCCAGTCTGTATAAATGCGTTTTCAGGGCACGCTTAAAATTCTGGGGATTGGGGACTAAGCATATTGACCTGGGAAGTGCATTCCAAAGAATTGGCGCAGCACATGTAAAGTCTTGGAGACAGGAGTGGGAGGTTCTGATTACTGAGGATGCTAACCTCAGGTCATCAGCAGAACGGAGGGCACGGGTAGGGTGATATACTGAAACAAGGGAGGAGATGTAGGGTGGTGCTGAGCCATGGAGGGCTTTGTGGGTGAGGGTAATAAGTTTATACTGAATTTTGGAGTGGATGGGTAGCCAGTGTAATGACTGGCACAAGGTAGAGGCATCGGTGTAACGATTGGTGAGGAATATGATCCTGGATGCAGCATTCAAGACAGATTGGAGAGGGGAGAGTTTGGTAAGAGGGAGACCGATTAGAAGAGAGTTAAAATAGTCAAGACGAGAATGAATAAGAGAAACAGTAAGAGTTTTTGCAGTGTCAAAAGTAAGAAAAGGTCGAATTCTAGAAATGTTTTTGAGGTGCAGATAACAAGAGCGAGCCAGTGATCGGATGTGGGGGCAAAGGAAAGCTCGGAGTCAAGTATGACCCCAATACAGCGGGCATGTTGCTGGGGAGTAATAGTGGAACCACACACAGAAATGGCAATGTCGGGTATAGGTACATTAGTAGAGTGAGGAAACACAAGGAGTTCAGTCTTTGACAGGTTCAGTATCAGATATAGTGAGGACATGATGTTAGACACAGCATTTAGACAATCGCCGGAGCTTTCTAGAAAGGCTGGCATGATGTCAGGAGAAGAAACGTATAATTGGGTGTCATCAGCATAGAGATGGTACTGGAAACCAAATCTACTGATTGTTTGACCAATAGGGGCAGTGTGCAAGGAGAAGAGGAGGGGGCTTAGAGCCGATCCTTGAGGAACCCCAACAGTAAGGGGAAGGTGAGAGGAGGAGGAAGCGGCAAAAGATACAGTAAAGGAGCGGTCAGAGAGATAGGAGGAGAACCAGGAGAGAACGGTGCAGGAGAGAACGGTGTCCTTGAGGCCAAAGAAACGGAGCATAGTGAGGAGGAGCTGATGATCCACAGTGTCGAATGCTGCAGAGAGACCCAAGAGAATTAGCATGGAGTAATGACCATTTGATTTAGCTGTTAGTAGATCATTAGAGACTTTAGTGAGGGCAGTTTCAGTAGAGTGTAAAGAGCGGAAACCAGATTGGAGAGGGTCGAGAAGAGAGTTATCAGAGAGATAGCGGATAAGACGGGAGTGGACCAGGCGTTCCAGGAGTTTAGAGATGAAGAGAAGATTAGAGACATGTCTATAGTTAGCGGCACAGTTTTGGTTGAGGGATGGTTTTTTAAGTAGTGGATGTATGACTGCATGCTTAAATGAGGAGGGAAAGATACCAGAAGAGAGAGAGAGGTTAAATATTTTAGTTAGATGAGGGGTGACAGCAGGGGAAAGGGACTGGAGGAGATGTGCCGGAAATGGGTCACTGGTGTAAGTGGTTGGGCAAGAAGATGCAAGGAACCTGCTTACGTCTTCTTCTGTGACTGGTTCAAAATCAGAGCGTGAGCTAGATGCAGTGGGGGAGGGAGGATGGTGCATGGTATGAGGTGATTGGGAGATAATTTCCTGTCGAATCTGGTCAATTTTTTCTTTGACGTAATTGGCCAGATCCCAATGAAATGAAGAAGAGCAGCATCCAATCCAGGTGAGAAATGTATAAATTTATTCAGCCATGAAGAAATGCAACGTTTCAACCACCAAGTGGTCTTTTTTATGAGTAATTGGCCAGATCGTCAGCTCGGAGCTCCGTGATTGGGGCCTGTACTCTTGGGTTGAGAAGAGAATGAAAAGTGTCAAAGAGACGTTTCCGGTTATTGGACAGTGAGGTGATGAGGGTGTTGAAATAGGTTTGTTTGGAGAGGTGAAGGGCAGTGTTGTATGTTCTAAGCATAAACTTATAATGGATGAAATATTCGTGTAGATTGGATTTTCTCCACAGACGTTCGGCGCACCTGGAGCACCGCTGCAGGAAACGTGTTTGCAGGGTGTGCCAGGGTTGTCGCCGTCTGTGTTGTGGTGTTCTATTTATAGGGGATGCAAATTCATCCAGGGCACTTTGAAGTGTTTCATTGTAATGCTTCAATGCAGAATCAGGACATGAGAGGGAGGAGATAGGGGCCAATGAAGACTGCAAGTTCTTCATAAGTTTCTGGGTGTTAATGGCCTGTATGTTTCTATAAGTATGGACAGTGGGGGTGACCTGAGCAGCCTGGCAGTTCTTGGTAGAAAATGAAAGAAGATTGTGGTCAGAGAGCAGGAGAGGGGAGTTTGTAAAATCATCCACTGCACAAAGCCGAGAGAAGACCAAGTCGAGGGAGTTTCCGTCTTCATGCGTTGGAGAATTAGTAAGCTGCAAAAGGCCAAACGAGGAGGTGAGAGATAAAAGGTGAGTAGCAGATGGGGAGAGGGGAAGAGCAATGGGGATATTGAAATCTCCCATGATGAGGGTAGGGATGTCACAGGAGAGAAAATGTGGAAGCCAAGTGGCAAAATGATCCAGGAACTGATGGGAGGGGCTGGGAGGACAATACACCACCGCCACTCGCATGGAGAAGGGGGTGTAGTCTGATGGCATGGACCTCAAAAGAAGGGAAGACTAATGAGGGTAGTTGAGGGATAACCTGAAAGGTACATTTTGGTGATAGGAGCAGACCAACGCCTCCACCTGGTCTATTGTCTGATCTTGGGGTATGAGAGAAGTGTAGTCCCCCATATGAAAGAGCAGCAGCAGCGGTAGTGTCGGACTGCTGGATCCAGGTTTCAGTAAGAGCCAGGAGGTTAAGAGAATTAGAAAAGAAAAAGTCACGAGTGAAGGAGAGTTTGTTACACACTGAGCGAGAATTCCAAAGGGCACAATTAAGAGAGACAGATGGCATGCAGGGAACTTTAATAAGATTAGAGGGGTTTCTGAGTGTAGCAGTTGGGGGGTTTGACTTTCTATTACATGGGGGGCCAGGGTTGGGAGCAATGTCTCCTGCGACTAGGAGGAGGATAGAAAGAGTGAGCAGATGGTTAAGTGATTTGTGAGAGCGTCTCTTATGTTGAATGGTGGGACTGACTGGATCTGTGCAATTTAACAATGTGAAAAGAGCGTGAGTGCTATACATAGGAGAGGAAAGGAGCGAGGGGCCGATATGGATGGAGTGTAGAGAGTTAATGCCAGGGCGGTGGATGTGTGTGAATGCAGCGGCCAGGATATAAATTACACAATTCCATATGGTATATATTTGTTGTACTCCAAATGTACAGGGAGTAGATGCATATAAATGTCTTACCTGTCTCCTGCCCTGTCTAAATGCCATGTTATAACTGCCAGTGCTTTGATTCATGTACTTCGATTACATATGCATAAATGCCCCCTGCATAAATGCTCCCCCAAGCTATGTTTGAATATATAGGAGGCTAAGACTTAGATTTTTTTTTTTTTGCTCTCTCTCTTCTCGTTAATCAATCAAACTAAATTGAGACAGCAGGACCCAATAAAATGTTGTGGTCATATAAAGGAGGAAATGAAGGTAATGAAAGGTAATGAGGTAATGAAAATGCACGCCTCTCCTCTCCCATTGTCGTGGAGTGCACCTCGATGAGCGGGGCCATGTGATCGCTTGGCAGGAAGAGCTTCTGACGCCGGGACGAGATGCATCAGCGTGTGCAAGAAGGTGAGTAGGATGTTTGTTTTTTTTATATGAAACATGCATACAACGGCAGAGACCGGGGAGCCATGAATACAATGACAGAGACTGAGGAGCCATGCATACAACGACAAGGACGGGGGAGCCATGCATACAATGACAGGGACTGGGGAGCTATGCATATAACGATAGGGACCAGGGAGACATGCATACAACAACAAGGACTGAAAGCCATGCATACAACGACAGGGATCGTGGAGACATGCATACAACGACAGGGACCAGGGAGCCATGCATACAATGACGGGGTCCGGGGAGCCATGCATACAGTGACAGGGATGGGGGAGCCATGCATACAACTACAGGGACTGAGGAGTCATGCACACAATGACAGGGACGGGGAGCCATGCATACAATGGCAGGGGTCGAGGAGACATGCATATAACGATAGGGACCACGAAGACATGCATACAACAACAAGGACTGAGAGCCATGCATACAACGACAGGGATCATGGAGACATGCATACGACAGGGACCGGGGAGCCATGCATACAATGACGGGGTCCGAGGAGCCATGCATACAATGACAGGGACGGGGGAGCCAGGCATACAACTACAGGGACTGAGGAGCCATGCACACAATGACAGGGACAGGGAGCTATGCATACAACGACAAGGGCCGGGGAGACATGCACACAATGGCAGAGATGAGGGAGCCATGCACACAATGACAGGGACGGGGAGCCATGCATATCAGAACAGAGATGAAGGGACAATGCATACCTGGCTTATACTCGAGTCAATAAGCTTTCCCAGTTTTTCGTGGCAAAATTAGGTACCTTATCTTACACTCGGGTCGGCTTATACTCAAGTATATATGGTAATTTTCTGGTTGTGCAGCCAGCATAAAAAATATCATAATAGGCACGATGTATAATATATATTGCATGATATCTGTCACATTTTAGAAAAGATTGTAATTTTTAAGTCGGTTGTTTGTTGCTATGAAAAAAGTCATTTGTCTTCTTGGCCCATGTGTGCATGGTGCATTTTTAGCCACTGAATTTGAAGAAAACCTTTTAATCATAACCATGTTTTGGCAGCGGTTTTTGTTTTAAAAAAATTGGTGGATAAACAATACCCCAATGTATATCCCCTTCCAGGTACTGTTGTAGATTGGCTGACTCTTAGTGAGGTACTCAGAGAAATGTTTTTCATTTAAATCTTCAACTGGTTTATTAAAACCGGCTTCAACAACCAGTCCAAAACAAATTAGACATATTCAGTCTTGTTGGCATAAACAAACAACACTCATTACAGTCCGTATAATTGCGGGGTTCACTCACTCAGGGTTCACCAGTGTTTAACACACAGAGCTCTGAGTGAGTCCAGAGGCTAAACTTTTACCTCCTGGACCACGCCCTATGGTGGAGATATAGTGAACACTTTTCCCACCTAACTCTTTAGCTCTTCATAAAAATCTGGGCCTGCTATGGCCGATTAACCCCTCTCAGCATATAACATGCTGGAGCCAAATTTTGGGTTCATGTCATTGAAGCTAAAAATTTCAGTGAAACATATCTCCCCTCAAGTATTTTACCAATGACCCTCTTACAGTACATATTGAACACCTTGTTGCAACATATAAGATAAAATATTGTCCTGTATGAGGACAGGTAGATATTTATTAAAAAAAAATATTATCTGATCATTATTTTTGAAATGTGTAGAAATAAACAAGTTTATTATTATTAATTTTTACGAGTTCTTACTTTTTTGTAGAACTGTAATTCATATTGTGATTTATTTATTAGACAGGCCTCATCTTTCTGTTTATAGTCTCATTATTTGACTGCATAAAGTTTTTTAAGAAATTCAGGTAAAAGTAACTGTGAACACTTTTATTGCTAAGAGAGGGCTGAAATGTCGAAAAGTCTGTGTATAAAAAGTATTGTATTAAAAACAGCTAACAGAGAAAAGCCAATTTATAACAAGAAACCCCAACCTGTAGGTAAGGGGCGTACATAGAAATCAAGAGCCCCATAGCAAAAGTCCTATTCGTACCCCCTACAAAAAAATTGTGATACTTCTTTAGTGAATTCTCCTGCAGTACCTCCATCATGCACATTTGATGGACCCACAGTGTCATTAGAAAAGTATGATACCTTGACAGTGCCCTCAGCACAGTATGATGCTGCCACAGTGCTTACAAAATGGTATGATGTCCGTGTAAAGCCACTCACACATTATAATGACTCCATAACAACCAACACAGTATGAAGCCCTACAAACATCATGAGGCCCCCAGAAATATTCCCCCACAATATGATACACTTACACAGCCCCCATATCTGGTAAGCCCCTCCTGCAGTATGATGCTCTCTATCACCACTGCAGTATGATGACCACAGCACCCCACATTGTATGATCCTCCATAGAGTCATGAAGCCCTCAAACATGTATCATAACAGTATGATACAGCCATAATTCATTTCCCCATGTTAACTCCCACATACACAGTGTGATGACCCTACCATGTCCCTATAAAAGTATTATGGCCATGCAGTGTCCCAAATACATTAACGACTAAACAGTGTGATGTCCTCACTCTGCCCCTAATAGCTCAGAAAAACAGAACCCCTACAGTGCCTAACACAATTTGTGAGGATTTCACAATGCCCCCCACATAGTATGATGACTTTACAGTTTTTCTAGTAAAGTAACTTACCCCTACAGTACCCTCAACACTCTATGATGTTTCCACATTATCTTGAAAACTTTATAATGTTCTCAACAAAGCCGTGACACAGTATAATGACTCCTCAGCTCCCCAACAGAGTATGAAACTACTTCAGTGCTCTATACTAATAATGAGAACCTCAAAGTGACCCCCATGCAGTATGAGGCCCCTACAATGCCTCCCAGACAGTATGATGTCTTCACAATTTCATTATACACATTACAAGGACCTCAAAATGACCCTACCACAGTATGATGGTGATGGAGTGCTCCACACACACAAAGTATTATGTCCATAGTTTACCAAACAGATTGTGAGGCCCCACAATTAACCCTCCCACAGTATAATAACCCTACAGTATCTCCCATACAGTATTGTGTCCAGCACAGCTTAAGGGCACATAGTGATCCTCAGGACATTAGGATGTCCCCACAGCCCCTCAACACACTGTAAGATACCCCCAGCCTCTTCCAACAGTATAATTATCCAATACAATATGATCCACTCTACAATATGATGCCTTCACAGCTCTTCATGCAGTATAATGGCCTGAACAGGCTCCCCATATATTATGATTGCCACCACATAGCATGATGCACCCAGAGCCACAACATAGTTTGATGGCGCTGTAGCCTCCATAGTTTCCTACACAGTATAATGACCCCTACACTATGATGTTACTTCCAACAATATAATGGCCCCACACAGTATTATCCCCTCACAGTATGATGTCCCTGTCCACCAGTATGACCCCTCCACATTATGATGCAACTAGTCTCTCTCCACAACATGCAACAAGTCTCTCTCCAACTAGTCTCTCCCCACAAATCCTCACAAAGTATGGTCCTCCTCCACAATATGATGCCCAACAGCCCCTCAAACAGCTTGATGGCAGAGCAAAGCAGATGTTTCTGCACAGTGTATTAAAATGGCCATTGTTTGGCCAAACAAATTTCTGCATTAGCCTACAATGCAGTATACTAGCTAAGTATTGTAGCTTTGTATGGAAGTGAAAGGAGTGCTGCATGATATTATAATGGATTTAGATAAAGACATAAAAAGACAATTATGTAATGTTGACCAGTTTGGACAATAGCACAAAATCAGGTCGTGCTGCTGTAATAAAGAATCCTTGGGACCAAGATGAGTTGAACCGTTTTTATTTTCACAACATGTTTCAACGCTGGATTAGCGTCTTTTTCAAGTGAAAGATACAATTGCATAGTAGCTAATTGTACAATATTGTCTTCATAATATATAGCATTATATTACAACATTATACTTCATCAAGTTATTCTTGCTGAGACAGAAAAGAGTTACAATGGATAATTGCCCACTCATATGAAGTGCATCATATGCTACATACATAAACTGCATGGTTTACATAGCCTTTAGTTATTATATAATAAGGATACCATAGTAACTGAGTGGGTGAGGCTGGCATCAGCACCTGGGCAAGTTCCGGGGCCCTGAGCAGGCAGGGGCCCTGTACCTGTGCCAGTGCTGGCACTCATGAGTGGGCCCCCACACTGGCTCAAGCCTTGGTACTCGTGATACTTACCTCTCCATGTTCCTCTGCTGTGATATTTCAGGTAAGAGGACACAATGATGTCACTACTGTGTGCCCTCTGCCTGAAAAGTCACAGTGCAGTTAGCCAGAAGATGCCGACACTGAGTAGTCCGGAGCTGAGCAGAGGCCAGCCAGGAGAGGTGAGTATTTTTTTATTTTTTTTGTTTGGAGCAATATAACGGAGTTCATCATATGGGGCCTATCATATATGGAGCATTATATAGGGCCCTTTGTATATGAAGCATTGCATGGGATCTATCATATATGAAGCATTATATAGGGCCCATTATATATGAAGCATCAAATGGGATCCATCATATATGGAGCATTATATGGGGCCCATTATATATGGAACATTAGATGGGGTCCATAATATATGGAGCAATATATGGGGCTCACTATACTGTATGGAGCAATATATGGGGCTCATTATACTGTATGGAGCAATATATGGGACTCATTGCACTGTATGGAGAAAAATGTGTGGCTTATTATACTGTATGGAGAATTATATGGGGTCCATTATTCTGTACGGAGTAATATATGGGGCTCATTATTCTGTATGGAGCACTATGTGGTGCCCACAATACGTAAAGGAACAATAAATGGGGCTCATTATTCTGTAGGCAGCACTTTGTGGTGCCCATAATACTGTATGGAGCAATATATGGGGCTCATTATTCTGTGTGGAGCACTATGCGGTGCTCATAATACTGTATGGAGGAATATACTGTCATGTTTTCAAGCTATTGCAGAATTTACAATAGATATAACCCATGTAATGTACTCATACAATGTAAGTGACATCTTTGGAATTGTACTACACCTATTTTTCTCTGCTGTATCTGTGCTTCATAAATTGAGGTACCGTATATGTTAAAGGGGCCAACTGAGAGTCTTTCGCCAGGCCCATGAATGCCTGGAGATGGCCCTGTGTGGTAGCATGTGCCTTACAGTAGTATCGGGTTCCTTTGTTTGAGTCAAGTAAAGAACATCTGCATTGAGTTTGGATGTTCTCCCCGTGCTTGTGTAGGTTTCCTTTCGGTATTCCTGCTTCCTCTAATACTCCATACATTAGGAAAGCAGACTCTACTGCACATACTATATTTAATAGATAAATAGTTCTTCCACAAGTTAAAGATCATTTTTTCTTTTAAAGTGCCCATTTTTTTTTGTTTTTAGATGCTCCAACATTCACATTTAGAATACAAATGCATGGCCTATGCGTTTGTATTCTATTGGTTTCTTGCTTTTGCAAGTTTTTGGGAGGTCTCCACCCCTCTCTTGTGGGCCATGCACATATAAAGCCGTCTCACACAGCGTGTCCACATCAGACATCACCTCTCTGAATCCTGCTCATATAGGTGCTGTCCACATGGTCAGGTTGTAAATACATTGGTTAGGACTGCTCTGATATGGGTTACCTTGGCGTTTGGTAGAGCGGTTCAGTATACATTTTTTGTGAAAAACGTATCAACTAAATACTCTGTTTTGTTATCATCTTTTTACTAGCACTTGCTGTTTATTGTTAGATATTTTTTTTACAGCAGAGTATTTTTTCATGTTTGGTGTACTGTGTTTCTCTGTGTTTCAACATTCACATTTAGCATCAGGAGTGATCGTCCTGTTGCAAAAATGCAAAAATCTGTGCTGAGGCTAGCAATTAGCTGATGCGGCTAAGTGGCTAATGTATGGGATATGATCACTTCTGGTACTGACAGGATCACACAAGCAGAAAGGGATTAAAGAGGTAAATAATGTGTATCTCTTTATTTTACATTATTTCTGGACAAGTTTTAAAAATCCCAGCAAAAAAAACCCTTTAAATTCTTATATTGATCCATTTTATTTGTTTATAGCTTTATTTCCATGCTTTCAGGACCCATGATGAAAAAAACAACTGTGAATAAACTCTATATATCAATATTGATGGACTGAATGTTTTTAAAGAAAATAATTTGAGCATTTTGTTAACTCTCAGAAAAGCAATTCATGTCAGTTTCTATGGTAATTTACCACCCACGCACTGTAATTGATGCTATATATTATTTATTCATGTATAAGTAACTTTGCTGCAGAGGATTTATTGAAACAAATATCTAATTTTCTTGCATGGCATCATTTTCTGATGGATGACTTTATATGCCACTGCTGCAGATACACAAAGTCACGTTTGCTTTTGCATAAGATAAAACCCCGTATAAGCGACGTGTTACTTGTATGACCGTAAATGCAGCAAAAGTGGCAGCTTAAAACGGGTCTAAGCTTATTTCCAATGCTAAATAATAAGCTGAAAAGTTGAATGTAAGAGGCATCTGCACAATTCCACAATTTGAGCTACTCGTAAGTTCAGAAGAGTCTACTCCGCTTATCCAATAATAATAATAACTAAAGCCTCCAGCAATGTCAGCGTTCTTCAATAAAGCCTTGCACTGTATATTTAAGCACTGGTTATAGACCTGAAACAGATTATGGTGATAAGGTATAATAATAGATGCAGGGGGGGAGAGACTACATTTTGTTGGCTAGAATATTAATGAAGCTCGGGACAGATCAGCAGAATATTTTAATACAATATTTTAAGCATTCAAAAACATTTCTAATGCCATAAAATAACATTTTCCATGATGCTAAGAGGATACAGTTTATTTCACATTTGTATAGTGTTAGACCTGCCAAACATACACTTCTGCCATTGCCGTGGAGCATGATTGTTGCAGCAATCTGGAGATGTAGACGCATCATCACCTTTGCAGCCATATCAACAAAGAAATTAAGGGGAATCTGTCAGCTGGTTTTTGCTACGTAATCTGAAGACAGCATGAGGCAGGGTTCAAAACACAAAATTCAATGATGTGCCACATGTCAGGCTGTGTGCTGGTGTTTATTTACACTGAAGATTTTATCACGTGGTGATTATCATTGCGGTGACTAGCTGGCGCAGGCTTGTAAGTCCGCCTTCGCCTCCTCCCCTAATAAGCAGCTCACTGTCTATAGACATTGTATATACAGAGCATGGTGTGAGCGGGGTTACCTTTTTCAGCTCTGCTGTATTGCTAAATCTAAAAACTGATTGTGTTACAAATGCTGTACCCAGGAAAACTAAGTGATACATCATTGAATCAAGGGTCACTTTCTCTACATCATATTGCTCTCAGATGAGATAGCAAAAAACTACTTACAGATTCCCTTTAAGTAATGTTGATCAGTCCATGCAGATCAGGTCTTTGGACCAATTCACTGTAAAAATAGACAATCCCTTTAAATAAATGAGAGTTATGGAAATTTCTATATGACTGGGAAATTTTCATGTATCTTTGTGTTAGTTTTAAAGTGAACCTGTCAGCAGGATTTTGCAAAGTAAAGTACAGACAGGGCCATATTGCCACTATTATACTGATTAAAATGATACGTGCGGTGAAGAAATCCGTTTTCCAGATTTTGTTTAATCTGAGTTTGAACTTTTTTTGTAATCATATCTTCATGCATTAGTGCAGGCCCTAAGGGCTGAACTAAGGGTAGGATCTTCAGCTCTCCTCTAGCCCCTCCCGCTGACTCTGGTGTCTTTATCTTCTTCCTGTTTTAAATTATGCACTAGCGCTATCCTAGCTGTTGGTGGCACTTGCGCAGATAGAACTCGTGGTGAGCTTCAGTAAGATGGTGCCTGTGGCAATGAGCATCTACAGCCACTGGCGCCATTTTCCTGAAGACTGCTTGCAGATCAATATTGACAAGCGCTATCCACGGCAAGGACTTGTGGTGCAAAATGTAAAACAGGAAGAAGATAAAGACACAAAAGGTGGTGGAGGGGCCGGAGCAGAGCTGAAGACCATACCCACAGTCCAGCCTTGAAGTTCTGCCCAATGCACGAAGATATGATTACATGAAAACTTCAAATGCAGATTAAACAAAATCCACAAAATAGATTTCTTCAATGCAGGTATCATTTTAATCAGTATAACAGGTAGATTGTGACCATTTCTGTACTTTGCTAAACAAAATCCTGCTCACAGGGTCTCTATATGTAAAAAAAAACTTGTGTTGATCAAAAACATTCCCAGGAACATGGTCCTTCAGTCATATCGATGGTCCTTGACCACTAAGCCCAATCCTGGGAACCTCCACCCACAATCTGGCATCACTATGCCTCTTCTTAATAGTAGGCCCTGCTCTACGTCATTGTTATGACGCAAGCATGATGTCATGCAGAGCCTACTAATCAGATGAAGCTATGGAAATGCTGGCTGGGAGGATTAGGTTTACCAGGATCTGGTATGGTGGCTATGAAATTCTGGTGTGGCCACTTGATAAGGTATCTGCTAATATTTATGATCAGTTAAAAAAACAACCTGTTAGGGCTGGTGGAACGCACCAAATAATAAAATAACAGTAAGGTGCGTTCGTAGCCGGGGTCCACCGTGCAGGGGTGGTAAACTGCTGCTTAGTAATGGCCGAAGTATAAAGAAGTATACAAGAGGTCACACGTGGGTTAACGTCACCCATTGTGAACTGAAGCGAACTCTGTTACGACACAGAGCCGCGCCACCGCTGAGCATAAATGCCGGAGCCTGTTAAAATCACAGCAGTCAGCAAGAGAGTGCACAGTATGCGGTCACAGAACTCAGCCCCAAGGACGCAAGGTCTGAGTCCCTCTAGACCTACTGAGCATGCGGTGTCGCACCTACGGATGCCACTATAGATGCTGACAATGGTGGAGTATTGAGCACGTGCACCGTGGCGTGCAGAGCCACCAGTGGACACTGGTGTCAGTCTCAGACTCTGCCTCTACCTACACCTAAGCCTGGGTGCTTAACAGGCTAGGCTGCACAACACATGTGTACCAAGGGTAGGGGTTTCAAATAAGTCAGTCACCAGAGACATTCATACTTGCATACAACACTCACTCCTCATAGTCTGGTATTGCAGTCGATACTAGCGCATGACCAAGCGGCCATGCGAACCTTTTATAGCCGTGTCCTTCCGGGACCTTCCTGACCTTTCTGATGGTCCAATCAGAGCTGGAGAAGGACCTGAGCATGTCACCTCCGATCTCCAATGAGAGATCGTCCCACGGTCATGCTCAGTGGACCGAAAGGAGGACTTAGTCCCTGGAGTAGCTCGCTGCTGACCAGCATGCTTTGCTATAGCTGGGCCAGAGGTGACAGCAGCAACCAAACCCACGGAGCTAGTCTGGGCAGAGCGCCGGGACTGACGAGTCTGCTGAGCAGCCTCTTCTGCAGCTAGAGAGTAATGGGGGACCGCCAGAAGCAAGGCTCAGGATTCCTGCTGTTCAGCGACAGGACCCGACGCCTAACAGAACCCTTTTACTTTTGTCTGCTATAAGGGTATTTTTAGACTGTATTACGCAATTGCCATTGGATTAAGTTGGAAGGGGGTCTACATATGCTCAATATCTCCAAAATATTTTTCCGATGGATGTAAATACTGGCATCTGTCACCCATAGTCTGTTAAGTATTTTCCTGGATGTATCTCTGCGGATTGGAATTGAGTTGTGCTATGGGAGTTTGATCCCTGCAGTTGGCAAGGGACAAAATGAAGGTCAGTGTAGAAGAATCCTAATATCTGATATAAAATATTGTGTACTTTCCTGTTACCTAGTAGCTCTGATAATTGAAATATGTGCTCTATAAATTCATGGAAATACTTACATTAACATTTGATTTTCTGCTTGAGCTCTGGGAACTAACAGACATCATCTCTCAAACACTGGCGTGACTAAGTTTGATGATCAATTGTTATTTAGATTTTAATGGGTTATAAGCTTCACTTCGCAATGCTAAATAGAGTCTTACGCATCTATTTAGGAGGGTAATGGAATGCAAATCTAAGCTGGATAGAAGGCTTATTGATTTTTTTATGCCAGAAATTAAAGACTTCAACTATATTCTCCAGTCAAGGTGCTTCTGTTTCTTGCCAGCGGTAATTAAGTTCTAATGTTTTAAGAGACCAGAAAGTATGTTGTCTATTCAGTGAGTAACTATATTAAATCAATGGCTAAATACATATTTAATAGTCTTATCTAGTGAATTAATATAAACCTTAAAATTCTTATCATAATGCAAGGGTGCTTCCATTGTGAATTACTCTGCCTTCTGCATTTCCATGCACTTTGGTCTTCTTGGATCTCCTCAAGGTACAAATCAATGTCAGAGGTGCTTAAATCCAATCTAGATGGACAGAATGAAGAGAATTGAAAACCATTCACAAAGTGGCAGCAAAGTTGTCATATGCTACATAAAAAAGAAATAATCCAAAAAAATGGTATTTGCATAAAAAAATCATATTATCTGCTTAGCTATAAATATGGAGCTTCGTTATGTCACCTACATATTAGTAGCAAAATAGTATTAGTACTTTATGGTGTTCTGATATAGTGTTACTGTTCACATTGTTATTTAACCCAGTAAAGGCTTGTTAACTTAAAGGAGGAGATAATGATAACTACCAATATATGTAGTATCATCATCATACTACCAAACAAAAGGGAGGAGCCTGTTTACTGACCTTAAAATGTGTGGGTGAAACCATACTCCAATACTTATAGGGATTGATTTTTTATGATACCTTTTTGGCAGAAACCTAGGGTCTCTCAATGTTAAGCTGCTCACAAAGGCCCCGATACATAAAGACCGGCAAGCCCACGAGTGTGCGTGCTGCAGTCAGATACTCCTGATTCATGAAGAGATGTATGCCTCTTTTTGAATTTGGAGAGTCTGGTGAATGGCGTGGACTCTGTGCGTCACAACCTAGGGTCTCTCAATGTTAAACTGCTCACAAAGGCCCCGATACATAAAGACCGGCAAGCCCACGAGTGTGCGTGCTGCAGTCAGATGCTCCTGATTCATGAAGAGATGTATGCCTCTTCTTGAATTTGGAGAGTCTGGTGAATGGCGTGGCCTCTGTGCGTCACACCAGAAATCTTTGTCCAGTCAGGTACTAGAGTAACACTTCTGGAGAATGCCACAGCTCATCATGAATTACAATAGCTGTGGTGTTATGCCCCCACAACACCCCTTTCCCGACCAGATGTGTTAATTTTGTCAGAGCTTGTGGAAAGTGGCAAAAATTCTGAATTGTGCCAAGTGCCAACGCTTTTCATCTTTTCAAAGCTATTACCTTTTTTCACAGTATTCTGACGTGAAAGCTTTGATGAATCGGGTCCAAAGAGTTCTTGTTTTGAGCTTTCCTTGTAAAATGAATCCTCTAACTCGTATTTCTGGATGATTTTTTTTTTACCATAAAATGAATGCTGCATAAACTAAGACTGAAAAACAATAATAGAATTTCAATTATTCCCAGCAGCCTAGAAGCTAAATGAGCAGCATGGTGTGTGGCATGGCAAAGGGCTGTGTAGTCGATGGGAGATATGTGTCTCATAAATGGCTTGTCTCCAAAATGTAAAGCATAACAAATATTGCTGTGCTGTTATTGTTTTGCAAGGACCTGTGGTGAGGTCATAGTCACATGACCAGTCAGCTGCTGGGTTCGTGGGTGTGGCTACACCCTTATAATGTGGCCTGTTCCTGAACCAGGTAGCTGTATGTGGGGAGGACTACAACTCCCATGTGTGCTGAGACTCCCGGTCTGAGTCTGAAACCACGAATGTTTATGTTTTGTTTGCCTAAGCTAGAGGCTATTTTTGGTGATACGATGATTTATGGTTTATGACATAAATAAACCTCATGAACTTTGGAAGAACCTGTCTCATGATTGTCTCCCGCTGCACCTGAGCGAGTCACATCCCTACAATTGGTGCTAGACATGCGGGCAGCGATCCCAGCAGAGACTTGAGACAGTTGCTTCATGTCCTGGGTAAAGTTTGCAGCGGGGCAACAAGCACTGCCTGGAATAATGGAGGACCTGCTGAAACACCTGGTCCAGTCCCAGGCACAGCAACAGAAAACCAACAAGCTTTTGTTACAGCAGATCAAGCAAAGCCAGCAGGAGCAAGGCAGCAGTTCCAGCAGAGCCAGCAGGAACAACAGCAGCAGATGCAGCTTCTGGCAACCGCCATCCAGGAGGGCAGGACGAGCGCCCCAACCCCAGGTCTGGCTGATGAAACCAACGCCAGGAATGCGGTAAGATGCACGTTGCAAAAAATGACCCCTGAGGATGATGTGGAGGCCTTCTTGACAGTGTTTGAGAGGGTGGCTGAGAGGGGAAAACTTCAGCCAGAGCAGTGGGCAGAGGTAATGACCCCATACCTGACGAGGGAGCACCAGAAGGCATACTTTGATTTAACTTTGCAAGATGCCAAGGAGTATCCCAAGCTAAAAGCCGAGATTCTCGCACGTTTGGGGGTGACAATGACTGTCAGGGCACAGCGAGTTCACAGCTGGGCCTATCACTGGGAAAAACCGCCTTGCTCCCAAATATTTGACCTGTTGCACCTGGTCCAGAAATGGCTGCAGCCCGAGTCTTCTACACCTGCGCAGATGGTAGAGCGAGTGGTGATAGATCGGTTTGTGCATGCCATGCCGAGACCCCTACAGACTTGGGTTGCCCAGGGCAATCCCTAAAATGCCGATGAACTGGTTGGGCTGGTCGAGAGATACCAGGGGATAGAAAGTTCCTTGGGGAAGCAGCCCATTCTGTATTGGGGGTCCCAGCAGGGGGCGGAGTCCCAAAAAGGGGTGGTGCGTCCAAGGTCAAAAGGGGCAGGGGAGGCGGTGCCCAAGGTCCCCTCGGGTGATATTATTTTCTGGAAGTGTCACAGGCCAGGACATATAGCTGCCCGTTGTCCCCAGACCACCGAGCAGATGGACTGCAGCATGGGACGCCGTAGTTCATACTACGCCTATCCAGCTTGCAGTGTGAACTCGCCACCTAACGAGGGGCCACAAGCATGTCCCGTGAAGGTGAACAGTTGAGCAGTAATGGCGCTTCTAGACTCTGGGAGCTTGGTGACCCTTGTGAGGGCCAGTTTTCCTCTCAACATACTCCCGGGTAAAAAGATTGGCGTTCGGTGCATACATGGCGATGCAAAGGACTACCCTATGGCCAGGGTGAATATTGAAATGGCGCATGGCACTGAGTAGCAGGAAGTTGGCGTTGTTCGAGACTTGTTACATCCTATAATTATTGGATGGGATTTCTGTCTGTTTTGGGATCTGTGGGGGAAGGGTTCTGAGTGTGCTAGCAAGAGCAGGGAACCAATCCACCCCACTGAGGTATCGCCACCACCAGAGGCAGATGGGTTTCCTTTATGTGTCCTTGTTGGGGATGAGGAGGAAGGGTCCCCTGTACCTGACATCCCAAAGTTAGGGGTGGCCGGGGAGAATTTTGGGACTGCCCAACATAGGGTCCCCACGCTGAGGGAAGCCTTTAACAATGTCACCGTCATTAATGGGGTTGCACAAGAGCCGGGAGCAGACACACGGTTTCCTTATTTTATATTGAGTGGGGAATTGTTATACCGGGTCATGAAAATAAGGGAGGAGGTGGTAGAGCAGTTAATAGTACCAGGCCTCTATAGACGGAAAGTGTTGGACATGGCCCATTCACACATCTTGGGGGGACACCTGGGGGTGGAAAAAACGCAGGAACGGATTGTGCAGAGGTTCTATTGGCCTGGGTGTCACTGGGAAATAGCAAACTATTGCAGGTCCTGCCCGACATGTCAGTTAACTGCCCCCATATCTCATTTTCGGAACCCCCTTGTGCCACTGCCCATTATTGAGGTGCCATTTGAGAGAATTGCCATGGACTTGGTCGGTCCCTTAGTTAAATCAGCTCGGGGCCATCAGTATATATTAGTCATCCTGGACTATGCCACACGCTATCCTGAGGCCATTCCCCTGAGAAACTCCTCCGCGAAGTGTATAGCCCACGAGCTGATCCATGTGTTTTCTTGGACGGGTTTGCCGAAGGAGATCCTGACCAACCAGGAGACACCTTTTATGAGCAAGGTGATGAGGGAATTGTGCAGAGTCTTGCCAATCTCCCAGCTGAAGACTTTAGTGTACCATCCGCAGTCAGATGGCATTGTTGAGAGGTTTAACAAGACACTGAAAAGCATGCTGAGAAAAGTCACAGAGAAAGATGGTAGAGACTGGGATTGTCTCTTACCGTACTTACTGTTTTCTATCTGTGAAGTTCCCCAGGCCTCAACGGGGTTCTCACCCTTCGAGCTTCTGTACAGCCGGCATCCACGAGGTCTCCTTGACATAGCAAAGGAAACCTGGGAAGCTGAAGTCACGCCCCACAGAAGCATCATTGAGCATGTGGCACTGATGCAGCAGAGGGTTGCGAAGGTGATGCCCATTGTTAAAGAACATCTCCGCCAGGCGCAAGAGGCTCAGGTCAGGGTCTACAACCGGTCAGCCAGAGTGAGGCAGTTCAATCCGGTAGACCGAGTTCTCGTGCTAATCCCGATGGTGGAGAGTAAGTTCTTGGCCAAGTGGCAAGGGCCAAATGAGGTGGTAGAGAAGCTGGGAGACGTAAACTACAAGATCCACCAACCCGGAAGACGGGAGCCATACCAGGTTTACCATGTCAACCTCATCAAGCCGTGGCAAGATAGAGAGCCAGCGGTAACTCCGTGCTTGCTGGGAAACCTAGAAGGAGAGGTTGGAGCGGTTACCATAGCAGAGACGCTATTGAAGACCCAGAAACAGCAGTGCCGGGAGTTACTCCAAAACAACAGGGACCTGTTCTCAGAGTTGCCGGGGTGCACGAAGGTGGTGGAGCACGAAGTTCTGACCGAGCCACATGTGTGGGTGAACGTGAAACCGTATCGTATTCCTGATGCCCGGAGAGGGGTAATCTCCAAGGAGGTGCAGCGTATGTTGAAACTCGGGGTCATTGAGGAATCCAAGAGCGGCTGGTTGAGCCCGATTGTCCTGGTCCCAAAACCTGATGGTGAATGGAGGTTCTGCAACGATTACCGGAAGCTGAATGTGGTCTCCAAGTTCGACGCTTATCCCATGCCACGTGTTGATGAGCTCATCAAGAGACTTGGACCTGCCAGGTACATAACCACTTTGGATCTGACAAAGGGATACTAGCAGATCCCAATGGCACAGGAAGCCAAGGAGAAGACAGCATTCTCCACACCAGACGAGTGCTTCCAGTATGTCCAGATGCCGTTCGGGCCTGCAAGGAGCTCCGGTAACCTTCCAGAGGGCTATGGATAGAATCCTTGCACCTCATAAGCTATACGCTGCCGTGTACCTGGATGATATCGTCATCTTTACCCCGGACTGGGAGTCTCACCTAGAAAAGGTCCAAGCAGTGTTTGATGCTCTAAAGGAGGCGGGGTTTACAATAAACCAGAAAAAGTGTGCCTTGGGTAAGGAGGAAGCCAAGTACCTTGGATATGTAGTGGGGCGTGGCGAGATCAAACCCCAAATCAATAAAGTGGAGGCAATTCAAACATGGCCGAGACCTCTGTCAAAGAAGCAAGTTAAAGCCTTCCTGGGGATTGTGGGATATTACAGGAGGTTCATCCCAAACTTCACCACAATGGCTGCACCTCTAACTGATCTGCTTAAGGGGACAAAGTCAGTGATGGTCAGCTGGTCCGAAGAAGCAGAGTCAGCCTTCTAAGAAATGAAGGGAGCTCTTTGTAAGCAACCCGTTTTGGTGGCCCCAGACTTTAAAAAAGAGTTCATCCTTCAGACAGACACCTCAGATGTCGGGGTAGGTGCAGTCCTCTCCCAGGAGACACATGGGGAGGAGCATCCCGTCCTCCACCTGAGTAGGAAGCTATCTTCTTGCGAAAAGAATTACTCAGTTGTAGAGAAGGAGTGTTTGGCCATAAAGTGGGCAGTGGATACGTTACGGTACTATCTGGTGGGACGCAAGTTTAGATTAATATCTGACCATGCCCCACTCAGGTGGATGAGGGGAACAAAGGGTAAGAATGCTAGGGTCACCAGCTGGTTCTTAGTCCTGCAAGACTTCAACTTCCTTGTAGAGCATAGGGCCGGGAAACTACATGGTAATGCCGATGCCTTCTCAAGAATCCCTTGCCTGGTAGGTGAAAGTGCCAAGCCCCATGGCTTTAGGCAGAGGGGGGAGGTATGTGGCATGGCAAAGGGCTGTGTAGTCGATGGGAGATAATTGTCTCATAAATGGCTTGTCTCCATAATGTAAAGCATAACAAATATTGCTCTGCTGTTATTGTTTTGCAAGGACCTGTGGTGAGGTCACAGTCACATGACCAGTCAGCTTCTGGGTTCGTGGGTGTGGCTACACCCTTATAATGTGGCCTGCTCCTGAACCAGGTAGTTGTATGTGGGGAGGACTACAACTCCCACGTGTGCTGAGACTCCTGGTCTGAGTCTGAAACCACGAACGTTTATGTTTTGTTTGCCTAAGCTAGAGGCTATTTTTGGTGATACGCTGATTTATGGTTTATGACAGAAATAAACCTCATGAACTTTGGAAGAACCTGTCTCATGATTGTCTCCCGCTGCACCTGAGTGAGTCACATACCTAGAGGTGGTTCAATGGTAAGCACTGCAGCCTTTCAGCGCTGGGGTCTTGGCGTCAAAATTCCACGAAGAACAACATCTGCAAGGAGATTGTATGTTCTTTCTATTTTTGCATGGGTTTCCTCCTGGTTCTTTAGCTTCCTACTACACTACAAAGACATAATGATAGGGAATTAAGAATGTGAGTCCCAATGGGGACAGTGATGTCTGTAAAGTACTTTGGAATTTATGGCGCTGTATTAGTGAGTAAAACATGTTAATAGCATTAAATGTTGCAATATTCTAGATAAAATATATATTGATATATGTTATTTTCATTTAATATTAATTAGCTTCCATTGCTTGATTTCCAAACAATGAAGCTGAAATGTTATTCCTGAAAGAAGAAAGCATTAGGGTTGAGGACAGCTTGCTACAGGGAAGACTACATATGCAAGAGGGTTGGTGTTAAGCTGTGGGGCTGTCACAAGAGGTAGCTACGGTAGCATAGATTATCTACTATTTCTCTGTTTGCACCAAAACTGAATTTACCTACCATGTATTTTTCAGAAGCAATGCAAGCATGTCAAGAATATGAGATAAAAATGGCTGTAAGGAACTGAGCATCAATGCACCATTTGTCACAGGATCTTCCAACGTCATACTATGATAGTCATATATGGTCATGTGGGCATTCTAGACACCATCGGACATGACAGGAGATGGTCACCATGGGACCAGAGCTTTCAGGTTTCCTGCACCCTTCCTCACGACGAGACCATTGAACGTGGGCAAAAATGCCATGTGAAAGGGGCCTTACAAATCTTTTTAATATGACTTCTATGAAAATTTTCAAATGTGATGTGAGGGTGACTCTATTAATTAAAGGGGGTTGTGCGATAAGAGGCACTCTGGACACCATCAATGATGATGGTGAGGTCGCCATGGGACCAAAACATTTTTGGTTCCCTTTTTCAGATGCTGTCAGTGGTCATGTATCTAAATCACCATTGTCAAAGTGTGTTAGGATTTAATAGAAGCCTGCCTATGCCAAGCAGGAGGAATCTCAATAGGTGATATATCATGCTATATGCTTGCACAGTTGGATTCTTGCAGTCTGCTATGGGTTGGATACATTACAATTACTTCCAAAATATACCTCCAAATGAAATGCTCAATTGTGATGTGAATGGGGTCTTATTTTTTTAATCACCATCTTTTCTCAGGAAGACATTCTCTTACTTGATGTATGTCCTTCTCTCAAAATTTCCACAATCCATTGTCAAAGAGAATAGATGTACTTGATTAATAATTCTGCTCATAGTATTTGCATTATTGAACTATATGACAAAATTATTTTGACAGCTTAAGAGTGTCTACAACCTTTTCACTTGTAACCTTTTGCTCTTTAAAATGACTGTTATTATCTTGACTCTAGGGTTATTGATTGCTTATTTTTCCCCCAAGCAGAAATATCAGCTAAGGTTGATGTTCAGGTGTGTCGTGGGTGTAGGTCTCCAGTAAATCATTTATTAAATTTGATATATCTATTAATTTAGTGTTATCACTCAATGGGCTAGATTTATCAAGCAATGTAAAAAACTCTCAAGGGAGAAAGAACATTCCAAATCTTATATTACATAAAGGGCAATATTCATCAAAGCTTGAGGTTTCCAGCTTTTTTAAAGTACTTAGTATGAAAAATGTGCTGTTTGGACAGGAAGGATGGATTTTCATAGAACAGTTCAGTAATTTTAACAGGGAGTTCCAATTAAATTAGTCAACTAATGTTAGGTACTCACATTTCTGGGTCACATTTCAGAATTGCAATGATTTTTTTAAATATTTTTAAAATATGAAAAATGAACAGTTAACCTGCATTTACACTGTCTGATAAGCCATTACGTTTAAAATTAATGACCCATTATTTATGATAATTGTACAAAGAGAAAATTTTGTGCAACTCAACAATGTGTCTAAAAGTGCATGTTCTTCATGTATGAAATAGTTTAGACAAGCAAAATAATTTTCATTCAACTTTAGAAAATTGTACAATGTAAATGATACAGGAAAGATATATATCTTTGTACCGTGTTAGCCAGTAGATAGAAGAATATTTAGAATTGAGAGTCCTCAGTGGTTGATACCTTTTAATGGCTAACTGAAAAGATGGTAACAAATTGCATGCTTTCGAGACTACTAAGGTCTCTTCATCAGGCTGACTAATACAATATCTGAAGAATCAGATATTTATGCACAAAACAGCACAGAAATAACGCAATAGATAAGACAAGTGATGTGAAGCAGAATTGCCATTATGGGAGAGGGATAAACATAAATATTAGAACAGTTCATAGATAAGGAGTGTGAACGTTTTATTGTCCTCTGATTGGGGTCTGGTTCTGTGTTGTGTGATGACCCCAGAAGGTATGAAGAGCAAATTCCTTAATTGATGTAAAAAGACATAAATCCATGCGACACATTCATTCCTGCATTGAGTGTGTCAAAAGTTGTCATAAATTTGTACTCCCAGACTCTTCTGTGTCTCTGAGACTTGAAGTTACCTTTTAATATAAGTAATTTAATATCCATCATGCTATGACCAGGGATACAAAAATGTTTTGCCACAGGTAATATAGTAACATAGTAACATAGTTGTTAAGGTTGAAGGGAGACTTTAAGTCCATCTAGCTCAACCCATATCCTGTCCTAACCTGCCCTAACATGTTGATCCAGAGGAAGGCAAAAAAAAACCATGTGGCAAACAGTAAGCTTCACATTGGGGAAAAAAATTCCTTCCCGACTCCACATACGGCAATCAGACTAGCTCCCTGGATCAATGCAATATTAAGGAAACTAGTGTATATACCCTGTAATATTATACTTTTCAAGAAAGGCATCCAGTCCCTTCTTAAATTTTAATAGGGAATCACTCATTACAACATCATATGGCAGAGAGTTCCATAGTCTCACTGCTCTTACAGTAAAGAATCCGCGTCTGTGAGTATGCTTAAACCTTCTTTCCTCCAGACGTAGAGGATGCCCCCTTGTCCCCGTCACAGGTCTAAGAGTAAAAAGATCATTAGAAAGGTCTTAGTACTGTCCCCGCATATATTTATACATTGTAATAAGATCACCCCTAAGCCTTCGATTCTCCAAACTAAATAACCCCAAGTGTAATAACCTGTCTTGGTATTGCAGACCCCCTAGTTCCCTAATAACCTTGGTTGCTCTTCTCTGCACCCGCTCCAGTTCAGCTATGTCTTTCTTATACACCAGAGACCAGAACTGTACACAGTATTCTAAGTGTGGTCGCACTAGTGACTTATATAGAGGTAAAATTCTGTTCTCCTCATGAACATCTATGCCTCTTTTAATGCATCCCATTATTTTATTTGCCTTTGCAGCAGCTGCCTGACTCTGGCCACTAAATGTGAGTTTCTTAGCCATAGTGGTTTCTTCCTATTTCTCGCATGTTTATTCCCATACGGTATATATTGTGCACAGGTCCTATTCAGGATGCTAATAAACGTCTCCCATTTACTTTGTGTATTTTTATGTCTCAGGATATCGTCCAGTTAATTGCACCAAGATCATCTCTCATCCGTTGGAAATTTGCTTTCCTGAAGTTTAGTGTCCTTGTAACCCCTCTACTACACATCTTATTAAAGGATACATGAAAACTTATTAATTTGTGATCACTATTAACCAAGTGACCCCCAACCCTTACATTTGATATGCGGTCTGGCCTGTCGGTTAATATTAGGTCTAGCAGTGCCCCCCCTCTTGTTGGGTCCTGAACTAGTTGTGAAAGGTAATTGCCTCTCATAGTTGTCAAAAACCTATTACCTTTGCTGGAACTGCAGGTTTCGGTTCCCCAGTGTATTTCAGGGTAGTTGAAGTCCCCCATAATAATGACTTCTCCTTGAGTCGCTGCTTCATCTATTTGCTTTATGAGGATATTCTCTGTTGCTTCCATTATCTTTGGAGACTTATAACAGACCCCTATCATTAATTTATTATTTTTCCCCCCTCCCCTTATCTCTACCCACAGGGACTCTACATTTTCATTAGATTCATATATATTATCACGCAGGATGGGTTTTAAGGATGATTTTACATATAAACACAGGCCACCCCCTCGTTTATTTGTACGGTCATTTCTGAACAGACTATAGCCCTGTAAATTAACCGCCCAGTCATGGCTCTCGTCCAGCCATGTCTCAGATATCCCCACCATGTCATAATTATGTTCCAACAACATTAACTCCAATTCCTCCATTTTGTTGGCGAGGCTTCTGGCATTAGTATACATGCACTTTATGTATCTCTCTGTACCTTTATTCTTTCTTAAATTATTAACTGTTCTAACCCCACCCCCCCATGCCACCCCCAATTTCATTATTTGCGCCCAGGTCTCTATCTGCACTGTCTTCCCCTCCTATAAAAGGAATACCCTCCCCCCCGCCCCTAGTTTAAACACTCCTTCAACCTTCTAGCCATTTTCTCCCCCAGCACAGCTGCACCCTCCCATTGAAGTGCAGCCCGTCCCTAGCATAGAACCTGTAGCCAACTGAGAAGTCCGCCCAGTTCTGCAGGAACCCAAACTCAAACCCCAGATCCATTCTTTTTTCTCTTATTGTGTGGTGATAAGAATTCATCCTTGTTCTCAGTTTTTTGCCCTGTCTACCCCACATACAGACCCCCAGTTGGACATTTAGTACAAATGACTAGGTACACCACATTAGATGTGGCTATTTTTTCTTACCACACTCCAAAAATTCCTGTGAAGCGCCTGAAGGGTTAATAAACTTATTAAATGTGGTTTTGAGTACCTTGAGGGGTGCAGTTTTAGAATTGCATCACTTTTGGGTATTTTCCTTCATATAGACCACTCAAAGTGACTTCAAATGTGATGTGGTCAGTAAAAAAATTGTTTTGTAAAATTTGTTGAAAAAAATTAAAAATCGCTGGTCAAATTATAACCCTTTTAACTTCCTAACAAAAAAAAAATTGGTTCCAAAATTGTGCTAATGCTGATGTAAAGTAGAAATGTGGGAATTGTTATTTATTAACTATTTTGTGTGATATAACTTTGATTTAAGCACATAAAATTTAAAAGTTTTAAAATTGCAAAATGTTCTAAATTTTTGCCAATTTTCCATTTTATTCACAAATAAACGCAAGTCATATTGAAGAATCTTTATGGCTATCATAAAGTACAATATGTCTTGAGAAAACATTCTCTGGATCACGAGGATTCTTTGACGTGTTCCTCATAAATTGACATTGGTCTGAATTGTAAACATTGGCCTGGTCAGGAAGGTGAAAACAGGCTGGCTCTCAAAGGGGTTAACCGAGTGTGCTGTCAGGGAAATGTATCATCCCTGTCCACAAGAACTTGTCCATGTAACTGTGGTTAGGTGGTCCATCCCTGTGACTGTGTTGGCCAGAGCATGGTTGATATTGTGTAACATATGCTTATGAAATGTGGGACAGCACACCAGGAAAAATAATAATGGCTGGGAATCGAGCACTGTGGAGCTTTCACCGCCAAGAGGTCACGGAAAGACTCAGTTACCACAAGTCCAAACTGCAACATTTCCAGGGCTAGCAATCTTGCAATGTGGGTGTTTAGCATTTGGACCTGTGGGTGGATGTTTTTGCTTTCTGGTAAACATCTGGGACAGGGACAACTGAACTGAAAGTGGTTGCTGACTGTTGTGTCTATGCAACTGCAGGATGTGGACAGCAGGCATCATCACCTGCTTCTTGGACAGCAGTTTGGGAAGGCTGTAACACAGGCAATGGGGTAGTGGTTTCTCCCTCAGATACAGATTTTGTACCAAGGTGTTCCACACACCTACTGGGGTGTTTGGCTGCCATGTGCTTTTGCATGCCGGTGGTTCTCAGTTTGGCAGTGTTCTTGCTTCTTCTTAGCTTGTGAGTCGCCCTCCCAGGGCTGTGGGGGTACTCGGTACCGGGCCGGCGTCAGGGGGATGTGTCACAGCAGCAGTGACCCCGTGGTCCTGGGCGCCCAAGCAATGGGGAGATGTAGTTAATGGTAGAATAGTTTGTGACGCCACCCGTGGTGTTTGGCAAATATGGTGTTAGGCCATCGCCGCATACAGATCCGCTGGGACTGATGGTATGTGCAGCTTAGATGGTAAAGCTCACCACAGGTGGAGCTGTAGTCCCAGGGCAGTGTAGATATAGCTGGCACGGGGATGTAGTAGTGCCAAAAGCGTAGGGAACAGACAAGACACAGCGGTTGTAGTTTCTGTACCTTTACTGAGTATATGCAGTCCAGAGTCCTGATTACAGATGGTATTGGAGCAGGTTAGCCTGGAAGCAGATCAGGATTCTCTCTCAGCAGAAGGGCTGTGCAGTCTCCTTCCTAGCGCTTTGTAGTGTGAAGCACTCCAGTACTTATTTACTCTGAAATGCCTCTCTTGGGATGTTCCTAGAACTTTACTTGTATGACAGACAGCTGTAGCCTCTCACGGGTACTCCTCTCCTGAGTCCTGGCTCTCTATTCAATTGCTGTTGTGTCCCAAGTCTTTGGTGAGAGCAGGGCATTTACAGCCTCCTACTTCTCTGGTATCTGTGGCAGGACCGTTAGTATCCGTACCACCGTGGAGACCAGGCTCCAGTCTTTGCGCTCTAGCGGTGAGGGAGCTCTCCTCCCGGAGCTCAACCTCCACCCCGCTCCACACGTCTGCACACGTGGACCTCCTCACACTATCTGATCCTTCTTCCTCCTGGCCCTCAGAGGACACTCCTCTCCAGAATCTTGGTTCAGAGTTCCCCCTGCTGGCCTGGAGTGGAATTGTGTTGCATGCATTAGGTTAACTGCTGGAGAGACCCATCACTGCTTCCAAGCCTGGCATTACCCTCCCCTGGAGGAAGGAAAAGCCAGTGTGGTGACCATACCCCCGGGGGCGCCACACTTGATTTGGCAGATGATGCAAATTACAGTTGTTTTCCCTGAAGGAACTTCAGAAAAAACAGCCATACAGGGGAACAACGCACCCTTGGCCTGTTATCTAGCCAAGTGGGGGGAGCACTGTGGAACAGTTTGCTGAGTTCTCCTTCTGGTCAAACCACTACCTCCTCTTGCCTGTTTTCATGCTAGGGTCCATCCCTCTCTGCACTGCTGTGCTCGCTAGGTGTGTCACTGTGCCAAGTTGGATTAGTGGCCTCATCATTGACCACATCATCTTACAATTCCTCAATCTGATCCTCCTTATGAGTTGAGATTTGAGGATGACCTGAAGGCAACTGTGCATCATGATTATCCTCCACCTCTTCAGGCATGAATTGACATTCCCCAATGTGGCTTTCTTCTGGCCGTGGGTGCTCAAATGTTTGGGCATCACAGCACTCTACCTCCTCATGACTCTCTTTAATGGTGCACATTAAGAGGCCTGACAAATTACAAGGGGATATAAACAGTTCCTCAGAGTGGCCAGCATTGGGGTCATTTGTCTCCTGGGACTTTTTGATGGTGGGAGGAAGGAGGACCAGTTTGAGGATTCAGAAGCCCAGCCTCTTGGCTACTGAGACTGGACCATGTGGAAGACTTTGTAGTGCTGTTTGTCATCACACTGGAGCCTTTGTCTGCCATGCAACCCACAATAACCCTTGTCTGGATTCATTAGTCATGTAGCACACTGAACAAATTTTGACAGGAAGCTAGAATGACATAAAGTCACCTTTGGATTTGTCGCATGGCCTCGGAGGGCACCACCACATCCATGTCCCTTAATATCACCCTTTATCATATTGACTGTGTTATGCTTATGAAAAAAAATACTGGCTTTATTTTTCACAAGTACCCTCAGAAAGATCTTACATACAAATTCACTGTATAGAGTAATGTATGGCTATTTTTTTCAGATCTCAGCTTTATTATACATGGCAACAGCAGACTGATGTAAATTACAGATAAATAGTCACGTTTGAGTATCTCTGTAGGCTTTTCGACAGTCGCTCAACTGCTAGATAAAGATACAGTACTTATTAAACCAATAGAAAATTATGATTTGTTTTTATATTTAGAAAAAAAATGGAAATACCATGATTAAGGCTGGTTTCACACTTGCGTTTTTTTACGCTTTTTTTTTGCGCAAAAAAAGCATGCGTTTTTTTTCCTATTCTTTACATGGGTGTGCATACACATGCGTTTGTACACATTTGTATGCGCATGCTTTTTTTGTAGTGTGAGCTCGGGCGCACAAATTGCACTCTGTTGCATTTTTTGAGCGTCCGACTTGCCCCCAAAAAACGCATGCGCACGCAATGCGTTTTTTTTTTCACCCAACCACCCATTAAAGTCTATGGGTGCACTGACGTGTGCATGGTAATGCGCACGTCAGCGCAAAAAAAGCATGCTTTTTTTAAAAAAACGAGCACAAAACCAACAAAAAAACGCACAAAAACACATGATGCGCGTTTTTTATGTGCGTTTGCACTGCGCACGGTGCGCAGCGCAAAAAAACGCAAGTGTGAAAGTAGCCTAAGACTTAGAGTCGAAACGCGTTGGATTATGCTGCTATGTGTGTTATGCTGCTAAGTTCTTTTGTACTGAACACAAGATTTGTTCTGATTTTATAATACGAATGTGGATCCTGCTAGAATTCAACTGCTTTTTGATTGTTTTTATATTGTTGTGCTGACACACTGCAACATCTGACTAATGAAAATTATTGCCAGTGGTAAGTTGTGATGTTTGCTTATCTCTATCCGGATTACACAAGAAGCACAACTGCTAGATAAAGATAAACTATTTATTAACCCTTTAAGATCCATGGACGTGCACAGTCCATGATAGCTGGGTGTAACTTACGGCACCGTGACGGACTGTGCACATCATGCCTTTGAACTGTCACTGCGTATAAACACATGACAGCTGACAGGCACGGCAAGGGGTGCAGGGACCCTTGCAGTCAGTCCCTGCACCCAGAGCACAATCAGGCAGGAGATGTTGAAATTTCAGCATCTCCTGCCCGATCAGTGCAGGAGCTCAGTGCTGCAGTGACTGAGCATCCTACACTGACAGCCAGGAGTGGCGTCCGCACCACCCCTAGCTGTTAACCCCCTGACTGCTGCGATCGAGCGCGATTGCAGCGTTCGGGGGGAGGCAGAGGGCTGGGGGCTTCCTCTGCCTCAGATCGGCGTCCTCGTGATGTAATCGCGGGGACCGATCTGTGCCATGATGACCTGGGGGTTGTCATGACAACCTCCGGGTCATCCAGCTACGGAAAGCTGCTGAGATCATGCTAACAGCATGGTCTCAGCAGCTTTCAGCATAGGCATAATACATTGCAATGCTGGAGCATTGCAATGTATTATACCTGCAATCAAACTGAAAGTGAAAGTCCCATAAAGGGACAAGGTAAAAAAAATACATTTTTTAAAAAAATATGTAAAAAATAATAAAAATAATAAAAAATTTCTCCTAAAATATCCCCCAATAAATACACATTTTTAGGTAAAAAAAATAAACAAAAAAATACACGTTTGGTATCGCCGCATCCTTAAAAATCCCATCTATAAAAGTGGCACCCTAGTTCAGGGTTCCCGAACTCCAGTCCTCAAGGCCCACCAACAGATCATGTTTTCAGTATTTCCTTTGTATTACACAGGTGAAGCAATTATCACCTGAGCAATACTAAGGAAATCCTGAAAACATGATCTGTTGGTGGGCCTTGAGGACTGGAGTTGGGGAACCCTGCCCTAGTTAACCCCTTCAGTGGACACCTTAAAAAAACACAAAAAAGTAGCAAATTAGGCTTTTTCCAAGCGGTATCATCATACCGCTTGGAAAAAGTGCAATAACACTCGATCAAAAACACTGATATAAATAAACATGGTTATGCTGAAAATGTCATCTTGTCCTGCAAAAAACAAGCCACCATACAGTATCATCAGTGAAAAAATAAAAAAAGTTATAGCTGTCAGAATAAAGTGATGCAAAAATAATTATTTTTTTATAAAAGTTTTTATTGTGCAAAAAACGCCAAAACATAAAAAAAGATATAAATGAGGTATCTTTTTAATCGTAGTGACCCAAAGAATAAAGCTGCGTTACCAAATTTACCACATGTGGAACGGAGAAAAAACAAACAATTCCTGAATTGCTGGTTTTTGTTCATTCTGCCTCCACAAAAATTGGAATAGAAAGTGATCAAAAAACGTAATGTTCCTGAAAATGGTACTAATAAAAATGTCAGCTCATCCCACAAAAAACAAGTCCACCTATGACTCTGTTGGCCAAAATATGGAAAAATTATAGCTCTCAAAATATGGTGATGCAAAAAATTCTTCCAAAAAAGTCTTCCAAAAAAAAAGCATCTTTTAGTGTATGACAGAAGCTAAACGTGAAAAAAGGATATAAATCTGGTATCTCTGTAATTGCAATGACCTGAAGAATAAAGCTGCCTAATCATTAATACAGCACGAGGAGCGGCGTAAAAAATAAAACCAATTCTTCACCTTTTGTGGATTTGTTCATTCTGCCTCCCAAAGATTGCAGTAAGGCGATCACCGTAGTTTACCCCCATATATTTGTGAATCAGCGTACTCAGGATAAATTGCACAACATCTTTGGAGGTGTAATTTCTCCTGTTACCCTTGTGAAAATAAAAATTTTGGGGCAAAATGATCATTTTTATTTTCTCGGCTCTATGGGGTATCAGCATACACAAGACAAATTGCACAACAACTTTTGTGGTCCTATTTCTTCTGTTACCCTTGTGAAAGTAAAAATTTGTTGGCAAAAAGATCATTTTTGTGGAAAAAATATGATTTTTTTTATTTTCACGGCTCCATGTTATAAACTTCTTTGAAGCACTTGGGGGTTCAAATTGCTCACCACACATCTACATAAGCTCCTTGGGGGGTTAGTTTCCAAAATCGGGTTACTTGTGGGGAGTTTCTACTGTTTAAGCACATCAGGGGCTCTGCAAACACAACATGACACCCGCAGACCATTCCATCAAAGTCTGCATTCCAAAATGGCGCTCCTTCGCTTCTGAGCTCTGCCATGCGCCCAAACAGTGGTTCCACCAAAATTATAGGCTATGAGCGCACTCAGGACAAATTGCACAATAACTTTTGGGGTTTTATTACCCTTGGGAAAATAATAATTGGGGGTGAAAGGATCATATTTGTGGAAAAAATATGATTTTTCAATTTTACGGCTCTACGTTATAACCTTCTGTGAAGCCCTTGGGGGTTCAAAGTGCTCACCACAAATTTAGATAAGTTCCTTTGGGGGGGGTTCTAGTTTCCAAAATGGGGTCACTAATGGGGAGTTTTCACTGTTTAGTTACATCAGGGGTTCTCCAAAGGCGACATGGCGCCCGCTCTCGATTCCAGCCAATTTGACATTCAAAATCTAAAATCATGCTCCTTCCCTTCTGAGCACTGCCATGGGCCTAAAGATTGATCTTCCTCCACATGGGGTATCGGTGTACTGAGGAGAAATTGACAACAAATATTGTGGTTCATTTTCTCCTGATACCCTTGACAAAATTAAAAAAATTGTGTCCAAAGAAAAATTTTGGGGAAAAAAAGTTAAATGTTCATTTTTTCCTTCCATATTGCTTAAATTCTTGTGAATTACCTAAAGGGTTAATAAACTTCTTGAATGTAGTTTTGTACATCTTGAGGGGTGCAGTTTTTAGAATGGTGTCGCTTTTGGGTATTTCCTGCCATACAGACCCCTAAAAGTGACTTCTAATGTGAGGTGGTCACTAAAAAAATGGTTTTGTAAATTTTGTTCCAAAAATGAGAAATCACTGGTCAACTTTTAACCCTTATAACTTCCTAACAAAAAAAAATTTGGTTCTAAAATTGTGCTGATGTAAAGTAGACATGTGGGAAATGTTATTTATTAACTATTTTTTGTGACATATTTCTCTGATTTAAGGGCATAAAAATTGAAAGTTTGAAGACGCAAGTCATGTCGAAGAAATTTTACCACTAACATGAAGTACAATATGTCACGAAAAAACAATCTCAGAATCAGTGGGATCCGTTGAAGCGTTCCAGAGTTATAAGCACATAAAGTGACAGTGGTCCGATTTCAAAATTAAGGCCTGGTCATTAACCTACAAAATTGCTTGGTCCTTAAGGGATTAAACCAATAGAAAATTATGATTTTATTTATATATTGCCTTGCTGACATACAGCAACAGCGGACTAATGAAAATTATTACCACTGGTAAATTGTGACGTTTGCTTATCTCTACCAGGGTTGCACAAGTCACACAACTGCTAGATAAAGATATGCTATTTATTAACCCCTTATCCCCAGAGATTTTTTCATTTTTGTGCTTTTGTTTTTCGCTCCTCTTCTTCCCAGAGCCATAATTTTTTTTATATTTCCATCAATATGGGATTATGAGGGCTTCTTTTTGCTGCATGAGTTGTACTTTTGAATGACACCAAGTGTGTAGAAGTTGTAGAATTGTAGACAATTCCAAGTATGTAGAAGTTGCAAAAAAAAGTGCTATCCCACATTTGTGCGACGCTCCCGTTCCCAGCGATGCCTTGCGAGACCTGTGATGACGTTGGTCTCGCATTGCTATAGCGATCTCATGAGACCGCTAGAGTCACGTGAGACTACATCATCACAGGACCTTGCCGCAAGGCATTACTGGGAACGCTGAGGCCCGGAAAGGCAGCGCGGGACTTCGGAAGGTAAATATACACAGATTTTTTATTTTTTATTCTTTTTTTCACAGGGGTATGGTACCCAGGGCCTGGAGGACAGTCTCCTCTCCTCCACACCGTGGGTACCAACCGCACATGAGACGCTTAACTTCGCGCATGGTGGGCATAGCCACATGTGGGAAGTAAGCGATTCTCATGCATTCCTATGGGTGCGGAATCACGGCAATTCTTTGCGACTCCGCACAAAAGAATGAGCATGCTGCGATTTTTTCCGCAATGCGATTCCGCAGCGGAAAAAAGCGCAGCATTAGCACAGCATGTGCGGAATGCCATAGGAATGCATGGGGTGCATTCTGTACAAGATTTTTAAACGTTTTCGCAGCATTTTTGCGCCGAAAATCGTGGCAAAAACGCTTAAAAATCGCATCATGGGCACACAGCCTTAAGATAAAAAAAATTGTGGCGTCTCCATTTTTTGTGATCTCGGGTTGGATGAGGGCTTATTTTTTGTGTTCCAAGCTGAAGTTTTTAATGATACTATATTGATGCAGATACGATCTGTTGATCGCCCATTATTGCATTTAAATGCAATGTCGCGGCAACCAAAATAACTTAATTCTGGAGTTTTGACTTTTTTTTCTCGCTACGCCGTTTAGCGATCAGGTCAATCCTTTTTTAATTGATAGATCGATCGATTCTGAATGTGGAAATACTAAATATGTGTATGTTTGATTTTTTTAATGTTTTATTTTGAATGGGGCGAAAGTGGGGTTATTTGAACTTTCATTTTTTAATTTTTTTATTATTTTTATAAACTTTTTTTTTTACTTTTGGCACGTTTCAATAGTCTCTATGGAAGACTAGAAGCTGCCAGAACTTGATCGGCTCTACTAAAAAGAGGCGATGATCAGTCGCCTCTATGTAGTAGAATTACTCACTTGCTATGAGCGCCGACCACTGCAAACTGGCAGTGACAACCATAGAGGTCTCCAGGACACCTCCGGCTGTCATGCCAATACACTGGTGACATGTGATCACGTGATGCAGGTTACGAGTAGGAGGATTTCTGGCACGATCGCCGAAGAGCTTTTTAAATGCTGCTGTCAGCATTTGACAGCATCATTTATCAGGTTAATAGCTGCGAGTGGATCGCAATTCCACCCGCAGCTATTGCGGGCACATTTCAGCTTTTCAAAACAGCCGACATGTCCTGGGAAAGATGTGGGCTCACCACTGGAGCCCACATCAAAGGGAGGGAGTCCATCATCGGCGTACTATTACCCCCGATGTCAGAAAGGGGTTTAATCAATAGAAAATTATCACTTTTTTATATTGCCTTGCTGACACATTGCAACAGCGAAGTAATGCAAATTATTACCACCGGTAAATTGTCACGTTTGATTATCTCTGCCTGGATTGTGCCAGTCACATAAATGCAAAATAGAAATACGCTATTTATTAAACCAATAGAAAATTATGATTTTTTTTTAATCGCTTTGCTGACACACTGCAACAGCGGACTAATGAAAATTATTTCCACTGCTAAATTGTGATGTTTGATTATCTCTGCATGGATCCCAGCAGTCACACAACTACTAGATAAAAATACACTATTTTTTCAACCAATAGAAATTTTGGGGGATTTTTTTACATTGTCTTTATGAGACACTCCAACAGCAGACTCAGGGAATTTACTGGTAATTAGTGATGTTTCCGTAGCTTAACAGGTTTTGCACCAGTCGCACAACTTCTAGAGAAATGTTAGGTATTTAAGCAATAGACAAGGAATATTGTTTAGCAATTAGCTTTTAAAGTGCCTGCTACTATATGCTGGCTCTGATGAATATTATTATGTGGTAAAAAAAAATTATAGTCTGCTACACAGGAATGTTATGTAGCTCCAAAAATGGTTTTGTATATGCTGGTACTACTTAATATTCTTCCCACTGGCCTGAGTGCCAGGCCAGTGGGAAGAATACAAAATGAAGTCCATTTAAAAAGAGATGTGTTGTCGACAATTATTTCTGTGATTATCTCAGCTGAGATTGAAATCTAACTGAGTGTAGGCTGGACACCAAACAACTTAGGGAATCCGGGTGCACACCAAAAAAATAAATCACTTATAGTCCAAAAACAGAAAAAAAAAGTGGCACTCACCAACTGGAAAAACATTCCTTTATTTAGTCCATAACACGGGTACAGCGGGAATGGAGCAGATACCTTCTGTGGAAGATGGCCGTTTCATGTTAGCTGCGCGTCAACAGGTCCTATGCTAACAGGAAATGATAGGGCACCCTGATATAGAGAATGAATCACAGGTGGTTCAAACCAAATAGGTCTGGAACACTAAGTCACTACTCCCAGCAAAACAGAAAAAAGATCACAGAAAATGAACCACAAAACATTTAAAAACATATGTGCAAATATACCTTTAAATAAAAGCAACCAATGTATAATATACTATATTACCCTTTTACAGAAATATCCTCATATCTATTTTGTCATTTAGTAAAGAGGTACCCTGCGTCCATGTGCACACAATCCATCTGGACTCTTTTTGCAATAAAAGCTTATGGAGATCACCCCATTGTTAAGGCAAATGAAACTGTTCCAATGCTGCAAATGTAAGTAAGTCTGGATTCCCTGCATGCTTTTCCTGCATGTACTCAACCAGACACCGGAAACCTTTTCCTATATTAACGGATCTGGAATGCTCATGGATCCAAACAAACAACAGGTGAATGGTCTTACCGATGTAAAAGAAACTGCATGGACAAAAGATAACATACAATAATAGACAGGTCCTGCACGAGATGAAATCCTGGACCTGGTGAGTAATCTGCATATCAACCCGAAAACAAAAGCAAAAGACCTTGTGAAGATGATAGCGGAAGCTGGTAAGATAATGTCAATATCCACAGAGAAATGAGTACTGCATCAGCAAGAGCTGAAAGGCCACTCTCCCAGGAACTATACATAACTCCAAAAGAAGCTAAAAAAAGCCAAGGTTAATGTTTACAGATGCACACAGGAACAAATACCTTCATTTTTGGAGACGTCCTTTGGTCTGATGAACCTTAAATTTATTTTTTTCGGCATAATGACCATTGTTATGTTTGGAGGAATGAGGTAGAAGCTTGGAGGTCTAAGAACACTATCCCAACTGTGAAACACGGGGGTGGCAGCATCATATTGTGGGGTTGTTTTGCTGCAAGAGGGACTGGGGAACTTCATAAAATAGATGGCATCATGAGAAAAGAAGATTATGTGGTAATACTGAAGCAACATCTCAAGACATCAGCCAGGAAGTTAAATCTGGGGAGGAAATAGATCTTCCGAATGGAAAATGACCTGAAGCATACTGCCACAATGGTAACAAGGTGGCTTAAGGATAACAAAGTCAATGTTTTGGAGTGCCCATCACAAAGCCCTGATCTCAATCCTACTGAAAATGTATGGGCAAAGCTGAAAAGGCCGGTGCGAGCAAGGCAACCAACAAACCTTGATCAGTTACACCAGTTTTGTCAGGAGGAATTGGCCCAAATTCCGACCAACTATTGTGAGAAGCTTGTGGAAGGATTTCCCAAACATCTGACCCAATTCATTCAGTTTAAGGGCAATGGTACCAAATACTAATGAAATGTATGTAAACTTTTGACTTTGCAGTAAGTAATAAAAATGACTTAAAACATTCTCTCTCTCATCATTCTGTCATTTGGCAAATATTAATAATTATGATAATCCTAATTGATCTAAAATGGGGAAGGTTTATTCTGCCTTCATGTAAGATATTGAGAAAAACATGTATATGTGTCTTTTTATATATTGTATGTAAACTTCTGGTTGGTTTAGCCAAGATTAGTATAGTAGTCTCACATTTGAAGCAGCAGTGGATAGTGCGATATGGAGCCTGGAATTCAAAAGTTCAAGACATTGTTACCATTTTATTTCCCTAAAATCTGGACACATAGGAATTGTCATTGACTATGATTTCAATTTATTTAATTAACTATAAAAGAATCATGCAAAGCGCATCAACCTTTGCATTGCAAATGATGGAAGTCATATTAAAGAAGCCATTTGAATAAAATGTTGTTAATAAATGTCACTTCATGAAAACATGTATTTTTGCCTATGTGTCCAGACTTTAGGAACACCCTATGCATACAAACATACATTTACATATACTTATAATCACTAAGAGCAGATTATTGTTGTTTTGCTTTTTTTTTTAAGCTTTATGAGTAATTTATATATCAAAATTTCACTTTCTACAGGAAGTTTTTGTAATATTACAATTGTTTACAAGCTTCTAGCAAATCATTAACCCTAAATACATGATTTTTAGGCTTTTTCAATTTCAAGTGAACCAATATTTCTTAATCTTTACTGTATATCTAATTTTTGAGCACCTCCATGACTTGAGCTTACTTGAGGAAAGATATTTCGCTTTTCAGCACACTTAGCTAGTAGATTTGTGCACTGAACTGGAAGGCTGGGCACAATTCTCTATAAATAGTCCCACATCCTTAATAGCTTAGAAAGCAAGTTTCTTTTCTTAAAGTATAAGCACAAAGTCTGTCAGTTTCATTGGTAGTTGTGTGAAATTGCTTGATTACTATGTCCGCTCTGTAGGATATTGAAAATTTTCTCAAGATAATCCATCAGTCAGCACAACATTAATGTTTAAAATCCGTGGTGAAAATATACAAAGCAAAAATGAAAGCAAATAAATCTAAGTAATGTCAGGCGAATATGTAAAATGGTGCTTTAACATGAAAAAAGTGGTGATTTTTAAACTAGATTTGTGCCAATAACAGAGGCATAATGATTGTGGTCAGAAAAGATGCGACTGTGACAGGACCCAGAGCAAAGAGAGGTCTACCCAGTGGCCAGAGCTAACTTGGCGTACACACTTGAACATACATTTTGTTGAAAACTACTATGGGGCAGAGAACCACTGGTTACCAGCCATACATTAAAGGGGTTGTTTGGTCTCAGAAAAAAGTCTGCAGTCATTTTTGTTACTACAGACTGTTGAATTGTGACTAAGTGCTGAATTGTGTCATAATTCTGCTCCTCTCAATTCTGTTTTATTGAGAGAAGGCAGATAAGACTAGACAACATGTGCAGATTTGTGATGAGCGAGTATGCTCGTTGCTCGGGTTTCCTCGAGCATGCTTGGGTGGTCTCCGAATATTTGGAAGTGCTCGGAGATTTAGTTTGTTGCCACAGCTGCATGATTTGTGGCTACTTCACAGCCTGAATACATGTGGGAATTCCCTAACAAACAGGCAATCTCCACATGTATTCAGGCTGTCAATCATGCAGCTGTGGCAACAAACTAAATCTCCGAGCACTTCCAAATACTCAGAGATCACCCGAGCAACGAGCATACTCGCTCATCACTAGTGCAGATACATATCTATCTTTAGTATTACTATTCAGTTTCTGTCAAAGTGATGAAAACAGTTTGTCCCTAGGGATGAGTGAACGTACTCAGTGATACTCGGTTATCACTTGGTAAACAATGAGCGGTGCTCAATGTAAAACTGGAATCCCAGGCCCACATCTTTGTTACACAGCCAGTAACCATGTGGATATTTCCTGTGAGACATTGCAATGCTGTAGCCATCTTGGTTATGGCATTACTGTGATTGGCTGACTATCTGACATCATCAGGGATTATAAAAGAACAGGTGCTACCCAGCTCGGCACACTGATGCCATTTCACAGCTCTGTGACACTTCGTATTGGAGGAAGAGAGTGCTTGTCTAGGCCTATTTGCACAGTACAGTGAATCAGAGGACTGTAATGTTGATACTGGTGCTGAAGCTGATCCATCATACTAACAACACTTCTAGGGGTTAATTGTTTGCTTTGCAGTATGTATCACATACAATCTGCATTTAGTCTAGTAAGGTAGAGAGAGTCACAGGAGCAGGCAGTGTGACATAATCCAGTCTGTAGAAAGAGAATAGGCCTGGTTAAATGAGAAAAATCAGTAACTGGATTAGAAGCAAGCATGGCATAAGCAAGCATGGTAGAATTTGTGACTGATACATAGTTGAGTCCATCTGTAGTGCCCAAAAACTGCAATGTCAATTCTGTTTATTCCAAAGAATTTGGAGTCTAGACTTGTAGATAGGGGATATCCAAGCTGGATGTTGAAACGTGCCTCTAGTAATACCAAAAGCAAAGATAGGTCACAAATTTCTCACACCAATGCTGGCTCACCTAAACCTGTTTTGTCACTTCAATATAGTTCGCAATTAACTATTATAAAACGATCAATAAATATTTACCATTACTACAGGAGGGCATCATCTTTTTCCCTTCCCCATGACAGCACCATAGATGAGAGATGGCATCCGCCCCCAGGAACAGGAAACCTGCAGCAGAGATAAAAGAAGGGACGGCACCTCTCTCCTCAGTTTTGGTTTCCTGCTCCTGAAGATGGATGCCTGTGGCATGCTAATTAGCTCCAGGGCGATCACCCTCTGATGATGTCCAGTCCGGAGACCAAGGTCCACGGTGGGGGGGCAGATGGGCGTGGTGGCACGCGTCCGTCATCCCGGCATCCTGGGTGCTGCTATGTGTCGTGCCTCACCCCCCCGCTGGACTCCCTGGCGGCCGCTCCTGTCAGGAGGCTGGGCCGGGAAGGGGCATGTCCATCACGTCGCTAGCGCCGAATGAATGGGATGGTTTTCAGCAGCATAGGAAGTGACATCACACGCCGGGGGAGATGGTGTGATGGACACTTCCGGGAGGGAGTTGCTTCAGGGGCATGCACACCGCTCCTCCTACCAAATAAAGAAGCAGTGTGCAGTGGATGCAGCAGCAGCGGCTTCTCAAGTAATCATGGCTGTCCCTGCAGCATAACCGCTCATACCAGTGGATGAAGCAAACCACAGGCTACTGTGGTAACCTGGGCTCTGGTGGGTGAGTGCTTTGTAAGGCAAAACATGTCGGTAATAATAGTCTCTGTGTCATGTTTTTGTTTAGGGGAAGAAGGCCACATCAAAACAGAAAAACAGGGCATGTGCACTGTGTAGGAAAACCCTCCCTAGAACATATGACAAGTGAATCTATCATTCGTGTATTTACAAAACGATGGCTGAGGAGTCACCGTCTTTACTCCAAAGCATAAAATCTATTATTAGAGATAAAGTAAAGACCACAGTAAAGAAACAGATGAAGCAGCATACTGCACTCAGTTCCGGAAAACCCACCCTTCCCCCTCCTCCTACAGATATCCCAAGCCCTGATGTAGATTTGGAGGAAGAGCAGGGAGAATTAGCCCCCTCTGATGACTAAGACCTTGACTCCTCAAATGAGGAATATGGCCACCCTTGTTTTTTATCTGAGGATATTGGAAAATTACTCAAGCTTGTCAGGTCTACGATGGGGGTCGAAACGCCTAAGGAGCAGCGATCAATTCAGGATTCCATATTTAGTAACCTGGAGGGGAAAAAACATAGGGTTTTTCCCTTTCATGATAATCTGCTGAATTTGATTAAAAGGGAGTGGAAAAAGCCAAACAAAAGATGTCCGTTCCGCAGACACTGAAATGCAAATACCTATTTGATG
The DNA here is from genome assembly GCF_039654945.1 of Dendrobates tinctorius. Classification (NCBI taxonomy): domain Eukaryota; kingdom Metazoa; phylum Chordata; class Amphibia; order Anura; family Dendrobatidae; genus Dendrobates; species Dendrobates tinctorius. Next base: position 15,167,047 of record NW_027361910.1, on the reverse strand, counting down.
AGGAAATCTGTGAAAAATGGAAAAGGCTCCTAGACTGGATGCTGCTATTGTCAGTACCTCTAGAGCAGTGTTTCTCAACTCCAGTCCTCAAGACGCACCAACAGGTCAAGTTTTCAGGATATCCTTACCATTGTACAGGTGATTTCATCACCTGCTCAAGCATTAATTCCATCACCTGTGCAATACTAAGGAAATCCTGAAAACATGACCTGTTGGTGGGTCTTGAGGACTGGAGTTTAGAAACACTGCTCTAGAGGAATAGCTCTTCCATTTGAGGACATGGGTGCCTTAAAAGATCCCCTCGACAAGAAAGCTGAAGCCTTTAAACCTGGGGTAGCCACCACTTGTACAGTTCGTGCTATGGTCAAGTGGTTAGAGGATTTGAGTGAACAAATAAAAGACAAATGCCCGAGAGAGGCTGCTGGAGGCAATACTTTCCTTGCAAAAAGCGGCAGGTTTCCAAGCGGATGCCGCAATTGACTCTGTCCGATGTGCCGCCCGTGCATGCGCCTTATCCAATTCAGGTCGCAGAGCTTTCAATCAAAAGTTAAGCTCTGTGCAGTTCCTTGTGAAGGATAGTATCTCTTTGGGAAAGCATTAGATGAAATCTTTGAGAAGGCGGCGGACAAGAAAAAATGTTTTCCACCACCCCCTTCTCTAGACGTCGTTGGAATGACTCTCAGTCTTCCTTTCAATAGTCAGACAGTAGAGTAGGCTGCTCATATAACAAGTCCATGTGAGGCAAACCCTGGAGAGAGAGGAAAGATAAAAGATTCCTCTTCAGTTACCCTCCCCCTATGTCAGATTCCAAACACCAATGACTAGAGTTGAGCGACTTTTGGTTTTTTAGGGTCGCGTTTCGTTTCGTGAAACCCGACTTTTCCAAAAGTCGGGTCGAGCAAGATCGTCCGATTATAGGGAAAAGTCGGGGTCGTCCCGAAACACGAAACCCAATGTAAGTCAATGGGGAATAAAAGTCGGCAGTGAGAGGAGGACAGGAAACACACCTAAAGTGCCCATTTGAATGCCAAAAGCATCAATTCTTCTTTCTTAAGCTTGTCAACCTTAATTAACTTCATAATACAAGTTACGCACTGAAAAATGGGGGTTATTTGGCTGCAAACTGTGAGGGGGGGAGGGCTGGCTCCAGGTTTTCATGTGCCCTGGGCGAAAGAGCGCCCCTTTAACACATACCACAACTCATCATGCTCCGATACGGCAGAGAAATAGCGGTATAGTACAATGAAAAATACCTCACTTTTTACATCTCATGACGAGTCCCATCTATTTCTCCATACAGAATCATTGGTCCCATATAATGTTTGAAACAGTATATGATGAGCTCCACATAATGCTACAGTATATGTTGGTCCCCATGGATGAAGCTCCACTGTCTTATGGGCCCAAATAATGCTCCAAACATAATGGGCCCCATTTCTAATGCTCTAGTGTATAATGGGCCCTGTAAATGCTGCTCCAGTGTCTGATGTCCACCTTTGGAATGTTCCAGTGTATGGTGGGCCCCATCTATCATTCTCCAGAGTATAGTGCTCCCCAAAAATTGCTGTCCCAACATTGAAAACAATCAAATAAGTCTCCTTACTAGGGAATCCCTGTACTTGTCTGGACAGGTGCTGTAGCTTGCTTAACAGCTCGCCAGCCGTTCTCACGCCCAGTATGGATTACACGTGCTTGCACAAAGGTGAGAAAGGGTACCGTATCCCCAGATAACATGTATGGATAGCGTACACATTCAAAATATATGTCTCAGGAGGCAGGCTCAGACGGTGTTAGGCCCAGTATGGATTGCACGTGATTGCACAAAGGTTAGAAAGGGTACCGTATCCCCGGATAACATGTATGGATAGCGTACACATTCAAAATATATGTCTATACAGCATGAGGCAGGCTCAGACGGTGTTAGGCCCAGTATGGATTGCACGTGATTGCACAAAGGTTAGAAAGGGTACCGTATCCCTAGATAACATGTATGGATAGCGTACACATTCTAAATATATGTCTCAGGAGGCAGGCTCAGACGGTGTTAGGCCCAGTATGGATCGCACGTGATTGCACAAAGGTTAGAAAGGGTACCGTATCCCTGGATAACATGTATGGATAGCGTACACATTCAAAATATATGTCTCAGGAGGCAGGCTCAGACGGTGTTAGGCCCAGTATGGATTGCACGTGATTGCACAAAGGTTAGAAAGGGTACCGTATCCCCGGATAACATGTATGGATAGCGTACACATTCAAAATATATGTCTATACAGCATGAGGCAGGCTCAGACGGTGTTAGGCTCAGTATGGATTGCACGTGATTGCACAAAGGTTAGAAAGGGTACCGTATCCCTGGATAACATGTATGGATAGCGTACACATTCAAAATATATGTCTATACAGCATGAGGCAGGCTCAGACGGTGTTAGGCCCAGTATGGATTGCACATGATTGCACAAAGGTTAGAAAGGGTACCGTATCCCTGGATAACATGTATGGATAGTGTACACATTCAAAATATATGTCTATACAGCATGAGGCAGGCTCAGACGGTGTTAGGCCCAGTATGGATTGCACCTGATTGCACAAAGGTTAGAAAGGGTACCGTATCCCTGGATAACATGTATGGATAGCGTACACATTCAAAATATATGTCTCAGGAGGCAGGCTCAGACGGTGTTAGGCCCAGTATGGATCGCACGTGATTGCACAAAGGTTAGAAAGGGTACCGTATCCCTGGATAACAAGTATGGATAGCGTACACATTCAAAATATATGTCTCAGGAGGCAGGCTCAGACGGTGTTAGGCCCAGTATGGATTGCACGTGATTGCACAAAGGTTAGAAAGGGTACCGTATCCCTGGATAACATGTATGGATAGCGTACACATTCAAAATATATGTCTATACAGCATGAGGCAGGCTCAGACGGTGTTAGGCCCAGTATGGATTGCACGTGATTGCACAAAGGTTAGAAAGGGTACCGTATCCCTGGATAACATGTATGGATAGCGTACACATTCAAAATATATGTCTCAGGAGGCAGGCTCAGACGGTGTCAGGCACAGTATGGATTTGACGGCCCAGATTACACAGCGGAGGAGCAGGGAGAGGTAAAGATTGCAAATGCTGGGGCCCTGCCCAAGCAAGGGGTGCCCACTCGTGGGCGTCGGTACTGGCACTGGGCCCCTCATAGTACAGCAGTGTGTCTGACGGCGGGTGTGCACCACCACCATCAGAGACACTTGATTGCACTATGAGGGACCCTGTGCCAGTGCCCGCGCCCAAGAGTCGGCCTACCCACCTGTCCAGGGCAACGGCACTCGTACGGTGTCGTGCGGTAGGTGGTGACCCCGGCCATGGGGGGGGAGGCAGCACAGTTAGGGAGTTTTAGAAAGTGGCATATGTTGATGTTGGACATTCAGCTGATGCAAAAGGCGAAATAGGTGAAGTACCAGGAAGAGGTGGACCAAAGCAAGCCATTTTTCTGTCACCCTATGTGTCATCAGGGGAAGGTGGGACAAAATCCTTGGAAACCCATGCGTGGTTCATTTTAATGAAGGTTAGATCATCCACATTTTGGGTTGACAGACGGGTCCTTTTTTCTGTCAGGATTGATCCAGCTGCACTGAAGACTCTTTCCGATAGCACACTTGCAGCTGGGCAAGCGAGCTCCTGTAAGGCATATTGGGCCAATTCAGGCCAGGTGTCCAGTTTAGCGGCCCAATAGTCAAAGGGGAATGACCTGTGTGGGAGAACATCGATATGGGAGGAAAAGTAGTTTGTTACCATAGTTGACAACTGCTGTCTCCTGTCACTTTCCATCGATGCAGTATTACCAGTTGTGTGAGCGGTATTTGAAAAATCAGTCCACAACATTGTCATGAAACCCCTGTCTCCAACGCCACTTCTGCTGTGTGCACCACGAACACCTCTGCCAAGCTGCCCCCGACCCGTATGGCTCGTGTGAGAACCATCACCGCTGCTGTGTGCTGGGAATGCCTCAAGCAACCGATTTACCAGAGTTGCTTGTTTATTAGCCAATATTAGGTCAAGGTTCTCCTGTGGCATGATGTTTTGTAATTTGCCTTTATAGCGTGGATCCAGGATGCTGGCCAACCAGTAGTCGTCATCGTTCATCATTTTGGCAATGCGGGGGTCCCTTTTTAGGATCTGCAAGGCATAATCTGACATGTGGGCCAATGTTCCCGGTGTCAATGATGCACTGCGAGTGCTGGGTGGAGGAGCACTTTCTGGCAAATCCACATCCCTCCAGTCACGCACAAACCCTGTACCAGACCTTGCCACGCCAACATTTTCACTTGCCCCACGAGATGCATCCTCCTCCCCTAAGTAATCATCCCCATCATCCTCCTCCTCCTCCTCTTCTTCCTCCACCTCGTCCAGGAGAGGTCCCTGAGCAGACAATGGCTGAATGTCATCAAGGATTCCCTCCTCCTCTTCCTCCTCATCAACATTGGCTGCAGACGCCTGCTCCTTAAGGTGCGTCAAAGTTTGCATGAGCAGACGCATAAGTGGGATGCTCATGCTTAGGATGGCGTCGTCTGCGCTTACCAGCCGTGTGCATTCCTCAAAACACTGAAGGACTTTACAAAGGTCTTTCAGCTTCGACCACTGCACACCTGTCAACTCCATGTCTGCTCTCAAAGTGCCTGGCCGTGTATCCTCCCACAAATGCATTATGGCCTGCCTCTGCTCGCACAGCCGCTCCACCATGTGCAGGGTGGAGTTCCACCTTGTTGCAATGTCGATAATGAGGCGGTGGTTGGGAAGGTGGAGCAATCGCTGCAGCTTCTGCATACGAACGGAGTGTACAGGCGACCGGCGGATGTGCGCGCACAGTCTTCGCACCTTCTGGAGCAGGGCTGTTAACTCCAGATAATTTTTGAGGAAGCACTGCACCACCAGGTTCAAGGTGTGAGCCAAGCAAGGTATGTGGCTGAGTTTTGAAAGGGCTATGGCTGCCACAAAATTACGGCCGTTATCACTAACTACCTTGCCTGCCTCAAGATGTACACTGCCCAGCCATGACTCAGTTTGTCGCTTCAAGTACTCGGCCAGCACCTCGGCCGTGTGTCTGTCGCCCAAACACATCATCTGCAACACAGCCTGCTGACGCTTTCCACTAGCTGCTTGATAGGGGGACACATCGTGTGCAACAGTGGCAGCTGCAGATGGAGTGCTCGTACGACTGCGCTCTGTGGACGAGCTTTCGCTTCTGGAGGAGGTGGAGGAGGAGGAGGGTCGAACGCCTACAGCCAACTGTTTCCTATACCGTGGGCTAGGCAGCACTGTCCCACCACCGCTGTCCCCTGTGGACCCTGCATCCACCACATTAACCCAGTGCGCAGTGATGGACACGTAACGGACCTGGCCATGCCGACTGGACCATGCATCAGTTGTGAGGTGCACCTTTCCGCTCACTGACTGCTTGAGTGCATGGACAATGCGGTCTTTCACATGATGGTGGAGGGCTGGGATGGCTTTGCGAGAGAAGAAGTGGCGACTGGGTAGGTCATAGCGTGGTACTGCATAGGCCATGAGTTCGCGGAAAGCTGTGCTTTCCACCAACCGAAAGGGCATCATCTCAAACGAGATTAGTTTGGCAATGTGGGCGTTCAAACCCAGTGTACGCGGATGAGAGACTGAGTACTTTCTTGACCTACTCATAGTGTCTGGGAGGGTGAGCTGGACTTGAGAGCTGCATATGGTGGAAGTAGCGGTGGACAGGGCGGACTGAGAGAGGGTTGATGATGGTGATGGAGTTGGTGTTCTTTCTGATGGCCTAGAATCAGTCTTTCGTTGATATAACAGTGGGATTCCCTGACTGCTGTGGCCTTGCAACGACACCTCAACATTTGCTGCTGTGCTAACCGGTGGGCTTACAGTGGGGGAAACAATGTAGCGTTGCTGACTACCTTCGTTGTGATCAGTTGCACATGTGGCACTTGAGGTTTGGTGTTGTGTCCACGCTTGCAAGTGCATGCTGGTTAAATGTCTAAGCATGCAACTGGTATTCAAATTTTTCAGATTTTTCCCTCGGCTAAAGGTCTTTGCGCACTTCTTACAGATAACCTTGGCCTGATCATGAGGATTTTGTTCAAAAAAGTGCCACACTGCACTCTTCCTACTTTGGCAGACATTTTGCGGCCTAGCACGCTGTGATCTTTTGACCCTCTGGACAAGCTGTCCAGCAACTCTTTTGCTGTTTGGAACCTGTCTTTGGAGTGCTCCGGGCCTGCCAGATAACAGCTGTTGCGATGTCGATGTCTGCTGTGGATGCTCCTCATCTGAGCTATTGGAAGCAGCACCCTCTTCCCCCAATGGATGCCAATCTGGGTCAACAACTGGGTCATCCATCACCTCCTCTTCTATGTCATGTGCACCTTCCTCTGTGTCACCGTGTATGGTGGTATAGTGTGCGGGAAGGGGCACCTGAGTCTCATCAGGGTCAGAATCTGGCTCTGTACACTGCGAGGACAATGTAGTGCTCTGAGTGAATGTACCAGCAGAATCATCCATCAGCGGCTGTGCATCAGTGCACTCCATGTCAGATTCATCTTGGCCTGGGTAATTCACCATTTCACTTGATAATCCAGGCATGGTATGTGAAAACAGCTCCATGGAGTAATCAGTAGTATGGCCTGCGTCATCCTTCAATCTTGGTTGGGGTGAAGGACACAAGGAAAGGTGTGGTTCATGAACATGAGCCTCCAATGACGACTCAGTGCTTTTACTTTTTACAACTGAAGAAGAGGAGGCGATAGAGCTGGAGGCTGAGTCAGCAATGTAAGACAAAACTTTTTCCTGATGCTCTGGCTTTAAAAGCGGTTTGCCAACTCCTAGAAAACTAAGCGTTCGAGGCCTTATGTAGCCAGACGATGACGCAGGCTCAACACCTCCTGCATTCGGTCCTATTTTGCTCTTGCCACTACCATCAGATCCACCACCAACACCATCATTACCAGCTGCCAACCCCCGCCCAATTCCACGGCCTCTTCCACCAGCCTTCCTCATTTTTGATAGAAATGTAGACAAAATCCAACAAACTATATAGTATGTAAAACAAGGTGTCTATAGGACAGGGGAGATTTTGAATTTCTGCACACACTTTTGGACACTGGACACTTTTGGATTGTGTGAGGCCCACTGATATCTGAGCGCTATGTGACAGGCTCGATGGCACAGCTGTGACCTAAGTGACTAGAGAATAAGTGAGATTTTGAATCTCTGCACACACTTTTGGACACTGGACACTTTTGGATTGTGTGACGCCCACTGATATCTGAGCGCTATGTGACAGGCTCGATGGCACAGCTGTGACCTAAGTGACTAGAGAATAAGTGAGATTTTGAATCTCTACACACACTTTTGGACACTGGACACTTTTGGATTGTGTGAGGCCCAATGAATATCTGAGCGCTATGTGACAAGCTCGATGGCACAGCTGTGACCTAAGTGACTAGAGGATAAGTGAGAGTTTGAATCTCTGCACACACGTTTGGACACTGGACACTTTTGGATTGTGTGAGGCCCAATGAATATCTGAGCGCTATGTGACAAGCTCGATGGCACAGCTGTGACCTAAGTGACTAGAGGATAAGTGAGAGTTTGAATCTCTGCACACACTTTTGGACACTGGACACTTTTGGATTGTGTGAGGCCCAATGAATATCTGAGCGCTATGTGACAAGCTCGATGGCACAGCTGTGACCTAAGTGACTAGAGGATAAGTGAGAGTTTGAATCTCTGCACACACTTTTGGACACTGGACACTTTTGGATTGTGTGAGGCCCAATGAATATCTGAGCGCTATGTGACAAGCTCGATGGCACAGCTGTGACCTAAGTGACTAGAGGATAAGTGAGAGTTTGAATCTCTGCACACACTTTTGGACACTGGACACTTTTGGATTGTGTGAGGCCCAATGAATATCTGAGCGCTATGTGACAAGCTCGATGGCACAGCTGTGACCTAAGTGACTGGAGGATAAGTGAGAGTTTGAATCTCTGCACACACTTTTGGACACTGGACACTTTTGGATTGTGTGAGGCCCAATGAATATCTGAGCGCTATGTGACAAGCTCGATGGCACAGCTGTGACCTAAGTGACTAGAGGATAAGTGAGAGTTTGAATCTCTGCACACACTTTTGGACACTGGACACTTTTGGATTGTGTGAGGCCCAATGAATATCTGAGCGCTATGTGACAAGCTCGATGGCACAGCTGTGACCTAAGTGACTAGAGAATAAGTGAGATTTTGAATCTCTGCACACACTTTTGGACACTGGACACTTTTGGATTGTGTGAGGCCCAATGAATATCTGAGCGCTATGTGACAAGCTCGATGGCACAGCTGTGACCTAAGTGACTAGAGGATAAGTGAGAGTTTGAATCTCTGCACACACTTTTGGACACTGGACACTTTTGGATTGTGTGCGGCCCAATGAATATCTGAGCGCTATGTGACAAGCTCGATGGCACAGTTGTGACCTAAGTGACTAGAGGATAAGGGAGATTGGATTGCTTTTAAAAAAGCAGTTTGCGGAGCAGTGGGTAGACAGCAATGCCAGCCTGTCAGGAAGCCTTAAAAGGCAGCCCAACAACCAACACCACTGATACACCACTATATAGCCTCCCCTTGCACTGCACACAGTGACTGGTGTGTTGTGCAGGCCAAATTGCTATCAGCAGCAGAAGCAGTTTTTTTTTCTTCTCAGCAGGACAAAAAAAAAAAATTGGGATTGCTTTTAAAAAAGCAGTTTGAGGCCCAATGAATATCTGAGCGCTATGTGACAGGCTCGATGGCACAGCTGTGACCAAAGTGACTAGAGGATAAGGGAGATTGGATTGCTTTTAAAAAAGCAGTTTGCGGAGCAGTGGGTAAACAGCAATGCCAGCCTGTCAGGAAGCCTTAGAAGGCAGCCCAACAACCAAATCCACTGATACACCACTATATAGCCTCCCCTTGCACTGCACACACAGTGACTGGTGTGTTGTGCAGGCCAAATCGCTAGCAGCAGAAGCAGTTTTTTGGTCTTCTTCCCTGCCTAACGCTCTCCCTACAGAATCAGCAGCAACCTCTCCCTATACTGAGATCGGCAGAAGTAAGATGGCGGTCGGCGTGCACGCCCTTTTATACCCCCTGTGACGCCCACCAAAGCAAGCCAATCACTTGCATGCCCTTCTGAAAGATGGTGGTGACCCGTGCCTATGTCATCACGTTGCCCACAGTGTCCGTGGATCCTGATTGGCTGAAAAAGAGCGCAAAACAAACTTTTGAAACGCGACTTTGGCGCGTAAGTCGCCGACCTCGTGGCCGACCTCATCCTAGGGTCGGGTTTCGTTTCATGAAACCCGACTTTGCCAAAAGTCGGCGACTTTTGAATTTTTTCGACCCGTTTCGCTCAACTCTACCATTGACGCCAAAGTTCCGGTGGGGGGAAGACTTTGATTTTTTGTCCACCAGTGGACAGCATTACCAGCCTGACAGTGGATAACCAACCTGTTATCCAAAGGCATGTGGCTAATTCAGCCCCTCGCCACAGCGAATGATAATGACTCATATGGCAAAGAAAAATCAAGCCACATTAGAAAAAAAAGTTCATCTCCTCATACAGAAGGAAGTGCTAATAAAAGTGCCACATCAGGAAATAGGGAAGGGATTCTACAGCACCCTATTTCTCACGTCAAAACCGGACGGCTCGCTGAGAACAATATTCAATTTAAAAACACTGAATCGTTATATCCGAGTAGAGAAGTTCAAGTTGGAAACTCTAAAGTCAGCAGTAAGGCTACTCGATCCAAGCTGTTACATGTAATAGATCTGACAGATGCTTACTACCATGTACCAATTTGTGGGGAACATCAGCAGCACCTAAGATTGGTGGATATTGCACAAGTTCCCACTCATTTACCATACCAATGTCTTCCCTTTGGGGTGTCAGTAACCCCTCGCATGTTCACAAAGAATTTCCGAAATAGCATCCTTCGTGAGAAAAGAAAACATACTACTGGTACCCTATATGGACGACTTTCTTGTTGTGGCAGACAGCAAGGAAAACAGTGTAAGGGCAGTCACGAGGGTGCTGGAGGTGCTAACCAGGCTGGGCTGGATAATAAATTTTAAAAAATCGAGGTTAGTTCTAGCTCTGCCACTTCCACTGCTGAATGAATTAATTCATCTCTGCGCAGCCTCCTCGGCTGACCAGAGATGAAATAATAAGCGTGGGAAAGTTTCGGAACTTTTTCCCATGCTCATCAGTTCACCTCAGGTCAGCCAGGGAACTCCGCGCAGCCTCACTGACTACCGCTGATGGCAGTGGTTTACAGCGGGGCTGGTCACATTAGCACCAATCCCTGTTGTAAACTAGTTAGCCCCTTCTGATGGATTGCAGCGAGGGACCTGACTGAACAGCGGAGAGGTATGTACAGTATATTTTTTTTTATTTTCTTTTTTTTACAGCTCCATTGCTTTTTTTGGATTAGCAGATTAATAAATTTTGTCAAAAACTTGGTGCGTTTATTTCATTAAAATAATTTTTAATTAATGTCTGTGTGTGTTTTTTTAACCTTTTACTATTCTAGGGTTAATAATGGAGAGGTGTCTTATTGACACCTCTCCATTATTAATCTGGCTTAATGTCACCTTTCAATAGCAAGGTGACATTAACCCATTCTTATTAACCCATTAGCCACCACTACAGGGCAATGGGAATAGAGAGGCTAAGTGCCAGGAAAGGCGTATCTTATAGATGCGCCTTTTCTGGGGTGGCTGGGGGCAGATTTTTTTAGCCAGGGGGGGCAAAAACAATGGTCCCTCTCTAGGTTATTAAAATCTGTTGTCACTCACTGGCTTTCCCTCTCTGGTGGAGAAATTACCGCGATAGCCCACGCAATTTTTTTTTAACTAATTAACACCTTAATTTAACACCTACATGTCCCAAACACACATACCCTAATCTAATTATTAGTCAAAGACATATAAAAACCTAAATGAAATTAAATTATTTACTGTATGTAAACCATGTGTCATTTCTCCTATGTAGAACTCTATGAAATATATATACTGTGTATATATATATATATATATATATATGTATAAACATATGTCTCAATGACATGTGTGTATATATGTGTATATATATATTAGGGTGCCAAGGAAATGCATGGTAAAAATTAAGTAGGAAATTTTTGAAGGTCTTACTTCCTAATTTTGTTCCTTTTTGGTCATAGATATTTTATAATTTTCTTTTTGTAAGATTAGTTATCATTTACTGGTTGCTCAAAGGCACATCATATTGCAGTTTTAAATGTTTGTTTAATATTTATCGTCCTGCATATCCCAGGTTATGTATGGTATGTTATGCCGTTTACCGATCAGATTAATTGATTTTATATTTTGATAGATCTGGTGTTTCTGAATGCGGCGATACCAACTGTGTGTATATATATATATATATATATATATAATATATACTTGAACAAGTGTTAAATCTAAATTTAATGTTAACATATTTTACATGGTGAATCCTTATGCCAAAAGGAACAAATTTGAGGGGTAAGACTTACCAATTTGCAAAGTTAATTTTTCCTTGGCACCCTAATATATATATATTGTAATGCGGTGATCCCTGTTACAGCTAGGGGGCGCTATATGGGCTCCCCAGGACATGCATGCAGGTGTTTCTTTTATTGTGATGGGGAAACAGTGAGAGGCATGGTTGTAAATTCCCGATATGTATCACAGGGGTGGGTGGCCCTGTGATGGAAGCCTGTGCGTGTTTTGATCAGCAGATCTGCTGCTGATGGTATTTGCTTTACATTGAGAGGCTTCCAGGTGACTTGGAGAGATGGATGGGTCCAGTAAACCTACATACCCAAGGGTGTGTCTCTTAACACCCAAGATAAAGCTTGTGTGTGTGTGTGTGTGTGTGTGTGTGTGTGTGTGTGTGTGTGGCTGTGTGTAAAGGGACCTGCAGTGAGGTCATGACCATGTGGCCAGCCCATGTGGTCCATACCTCACCTGTGGGTGTGGTTACGTACCATATAATGTGACTGAGGTCTGGTCACATTGGAAGAGTGCATTGACCTAACTGGTTCTTGTGGAAGGTCCTGAAAGGCCTACGTGTTGGAGGGTGTGCTACCTCCCTGAAGAGAGCGTATTCGGCTTTGGACCTGGTGGCCGGTGTGTTGGGAGATTCTGGGAGTAGGATCGGTTCCCTGAAAAGCACCTGGACAGGCCACGTGAGTTTGCAGAGTCTGTGAAGGCACTGCGTTTTGTTGGAGCTACCTTTTGTTTGAGGATCTGGACTGTCGGTAGTGCACTGGACACAAGGACGGTGATCCCAGTTCAACAGCTTCCCCAGGAACCAGGACTAACAGGAGGTCAGTCTGTGGAGCAGGAACTCCTGTAAGGTAACTCCAAAGACTGTTGGTGCTTGTGATGTTCCGTGGATGTTACTGAACTGTTCGGCATGCGGTCTCACACGGCAACTGGATGCAGTGAGAAGTCTGGCATGGGTAAAGTCTGCTATATAATGTCGTGCAATATGAAGTGCTCTGGACTATGAGTTAGGTCTGTGATGTGCAACATGACCTACTGTGCGGTTTATGCTGAGTAAAACAATAAACTGCATGGACTGTTTTATGTGAAATACCCGTGCCTAACCATGTTAATCCGCTGCCAAGTGAGTGTCCCCCAACACAAACAGTAAGCGTTGCTTTACAATATATATATATATATATATATTTATATATATAGAGTGTATGTATTCTATGTGTATATATCTATTCTTTCGTTTGTGTTTTAATCTGTTCATTTTGCAAGCCGGCAAGAAAATCATATGGATGCAATACGGATGTCATATGGATGCTTACATGCTCAAAAAATGCAGCCACGCCTTGCCAAAGGATGACATACGGATCACTGTTCAGGGAACATTTCTGCGTATTACGACCGTATAATACAGACCGTATTTTTATACGTTGTGTCTGACTCCAGCCTAACTTTTACATCGATGCCTCCACCCTTTGACAGTCACTACACTGGCTGCCCATTTGCTACAGAGTTCAATATAAACTTATCACTTACACCCACATAGCAATCCATGGTTCAGCACTACCTTACATCTCCTACCTCCGCTTAGTCTACTACCCTACCTGTGCCCTCCATACTGCTATTGACCTAAGACTAACATCCTCAATAATCTGAACCTTCCATTCCCGTCTCTAAGATATGGAATTTAGATTGTGAGCCCCATTGGGGACAGTGATGATAATGTGTGCAAACTGTAAAGCGCTGTGGAATATGTTAGCGCTATATAAAAATAAAGATTATTATTATTATTATCAATAAATATTTATGGATATATCTATGGAAATTTCTATTGATATATATATGAATATATCTATGGAAATATCTATGCATATATCTATGGATATATCTATAGATATATTTATGGAAATATCTATAGATATATCCATAAGTAGCAAAAAAAAGGGAAATAGCATATGAAGTAAAAAAAAAAAAGTGAACTTTAATGCCCAATGGCGTGGCAACGTTTCGGATCAGCCCGGCAGAGCTCGCACAGACCCCCGATCAGCCCGGCAGAGCCCGCACATACCCCCGAGTAGCACGGCAGAGCCCGCACAGACCCCCGATCAGCCCGACAGAGCCCGCATAGAGCCCCAATCAGCCCGGCAGAGCCTGCACAGGGCCCCGATCAGCCTGGCAGAGCCCGCACAGAGCCCCGATCAGCCCAGCAGAGCCCACACAGACCCCCAATCAGCCCGGCAGAGCCCGCACAGAGCCACGATCAGCCCGGCAGAGCCTGCACAGAGCCACGATCATCCCGGCAGAGCCTGCACAGACCACCGATCAGCCCGGCAGAGCCCGCAAAGAGCCCCGATCAGCCCGGCAGAGCCCGCACAGAGCCCCAATTAGCCCAGCAGAGGCCGCACAGACCCCCGATCAGTGCGGCAGAGCCCGCACAGACCCACACACACAGTCATAGCTTATGTCTCATAGGCTATGACGCTGCGTGGCCAGTCAATCACATTAATTCTACAACAAAGAAGGCCATGTCTTTACTGTGATTGGCTGACACATGCCGGGTGGGAGATCCGAATATTGCGAGGCAAGTAGTGAAATTTACTCGCTAGGATTCGAATACCGCGACTACCGCATTACTCGCCAAGTACAGAATCCTAACGAGTATACTCGCTCATCCCTACTTTAGACCTATCACTTGAACACATTTATCTAACTATCCATGTTTTGCAGACACCACACAAAATTTCCTTACAAATCAGGAGCCTCTTAGCATCTGTTCACACACCCTTCACTCACTTATTAGCCCTCTGTGTTTGTACTTGTACTGATAGTGGCTGGTGACTGGTTCTTGCAGCATTGTGAATCCCCCAATGTATTTTTATTGAGGGCCAGAACATAAAATGCAAGTATTTTTTACTATTCTCCTTTCATGTCTCCCCTTTTTCTTCATAGATTGTCTAAAATGTAAAGTTTTTCGGAATATGTTGGAGCTATAGAAATAAAAATTATTATTATAATTGGTCATATTGTTTTCATGAATGCTTGATTTATATTATTGAGGCCATTTGGTTTGCAGTAGTTTATAGTTTTGGAGCCATTCGTATTAGTGTTGTTCCTGATCTTTCCAAAACCAAAGAATGTAGGGGGGGGGGGAGTTTTTCCATTGCATTCTATCGTGTTACACTAGTTTATTTAGTATACTATACTAGGAAATATCTATACTTTCTAAAGGTATCTTCTTGTCATGATATTCTGCAATATGTTCCTCAACAGCCAACTCTGGTCAATTTATTTTGTAATTTTACAGACAGCTACTTATCACCTGACATTATTTTATTCAAATACATGCACAAGGACAGGCAACATTCACAAATTAACATTCATTTATTCGCTAAGGTCTGAATATATATTTCATTGCTATCAACACAACAGTATAAATTCTTGCTGCTGGCCAAACACATCTCAAGTATTGACAGTATGATCAAATAGGCTTGGTGCACTATACTTCTCAAGAGGATAGCAGAAAATGGAATTGGTGTACGTATACCTAGTAATCCCGGATGGACTATTGTTAATAAAATGCTGTTGATTTGATGTTCAATATAAAGTGCTGTGTTAAATATATAAAACAAAGTTTGCTACAGTTCTTAAATTATTTCCAAAATTATTAGCTGAAAACTGAACAATTGTCTTGTGCAATAGAGATTCTAAGGGTCCCGTTACATTTAGCGATGCACCAGCGATCCCGACAATGTTATGACCTGGTCACTAAATGGTCGCTAGTGAGCTGCCAAACAGGCAGATGTCACCAGCGATGCAGCAGCGATAAGCGATCCCTCGGCGGTCGCTCTTACCTGTCACACCGCAGCGATGATGACGACTTCCGCCTGCGTCCATGCATCTCTATTCGGTGCCAACGGGACGCCAATGAGGAAAAAATGGCCCAGGACATTAGAGCGCGGTCAGCAATATCAAGCAGGGGGGTCGGTCCCAGGTACTTGTTACACAAAGCGAGATTGCTTTAGCGAAATCGCTAGCAATCTTACTATGTGTAAAAGGCCCTTAAGTCAAGTACAGTGCTCAAGTCAGTCACTTACAACGTAATTGTTAGGTTCCTTTCACATTGTGTTCTTGCACACGTTCAGTGGTCCCATTGGTGCTCACTTAGGAACCACCACGCAAAATGAGATTCTGGTGTATGTGCCAATGGAGCCATAGACAATAATGGTGCCGGCAGGGACAACATGTGCTCTGCCGTGCATCATTTTTGGATGTATATGCCTAGTGGAGGTGGAGACTCAGACATAGTAGATTGCATTTAAGTGTCTGCCTCAAGAAGCCATGTACGCACGAAAATGATGGATGTTACAGCATACAGAGACGATGTAGAGAACACGAAGCACACATGTCAGAGAATATCTTGCTCATTACCATTATGGAACATGGAAAAGGGCTATCTAGATATGTCAAACTTTTACGCCTTTAAATTTATAGACATGAATTATGGTAAATACTTGATCTATTACCTAATGAATATAAAAAGTACATTTAATTCTAGCAGTGTTTTCCCAAATGAGATGAAATGGTGAGCAAAAAATTAAATTTTGCCTTAGTTTTTGAGGTGTCATTATAGTGTTTATTTTGTAGCAACAATAATCTGGAATCATAATTCACAAGGTCGGTATTATTACGGTAATACCAAAGTTGCACTGATTTATGGTGAAAAAAAAACCAGGTTTGTGAAAATTACCGTATTTTGCTTGTGTCATTATTTTACAAGACCCTTAATATTTTTACGTCAATTGAGCTACGTGTAGCCTTTTTTTATGTAGCGAGCTTACAGTTTTAATAATGCTAACTTGATTTTTAGTTAATTATGGCTTATATCGTTTCATTTAATTCATTTTACATTTTAATAGACTGGATTTTTTGGACAAGGCAAAACAATTTTATTTTTTCATTTATTTTTAATGGGGAAAGCGGGGTTTGATTAAAATGATATTTTTAAATTGCTTTTAATTTTTAAATTTCTTTTTCAAATTTTAGTACACTTGAACCAGCATTTGTCCAATGACTCATGCTATTTATTGCAATACCATAATATGGCAATATAGTGAAATCTGCCATAATCCTAAGAATTTCAGCCTGTGCTAAGCTTCACAGGTGAACTAGGAGAACAGCAGCGGGGTCTGACAGCAGTCCATGTTATCCTATTGATTTCCAGTGACAGCGAATACCCACAACTGCTTGATTTAAATGCAGCTGACAGTGGTATGCAAGTGGTTGATAGCAGCGATCGGAGCTGCTGCTGTTAGAAACAGATGCTAGCTGTATAATATAGCCAGCAGGTACCACGTGTAGAGAAAGGACAGCTCTTTAGTCATCTTCATGGATGGACCCTTCATCAATGAAGAACCTACACATCATTTTGGGTTCAGGTGTTAATATGTCAAATTTTACAAAGTTTTCTCTATGTAAATGTTCACCTTAACTGGTAATGATTAGTAAAGTTTCTTGGTGTTCACACGGTTATTATATGGTTGCAGTGCATTAAATGAGCAGTCAAGTGGACGGAAAACAGATTAATAGAGAAAATGCTGCCTGTCTACGCATTGTACTGATTACCTGAGCACATCAAAGTCAGGAAAGTTCATTGTGAATAGAACAAATACAAAACCCACCCAGTAAAAATGCTGTTCAGGTCTATCAAAGGTGCTCTCAGTACAATTCCTATTTGACATCTTGCGTAGGCTGTAATAAATTAATTATCCTGCCATGTTCTCCTGGCACACAGAAGCAGAATAAAGGGCACACATCAGCCCATTACATAAAAACAGCATTATTCTGACGCACTGCTGAGATTTCCGTAAACAAAGTACTTAATTTTTTTTGTATAACATGTCGGCTTTTTGTCATTTTTTCTAAGAATTTTACTGACTAAAGCTGGAGTACAATCAGAAAAAACTGCAATCAAAATGATTATGGTTAAATGGAGCACAGATTTTGCTTTGTGGATTTATATTTACCATGTCACACTTAGAAATATCAAGCTTTTGTAATAGGTACCAAGCACAGAATCGCTGCTGATTAATTTTACCTCAAGGTTTAGATCCTCTAGATTATTTAAAAGAAACTTTCATGTCATGTCTTGTTATATTTGAAAAATAAACAGTTATAC
Organism: Dendrobates tinctorius; assembly: GCF_039654945.1. NCBI lineage: Eukaryota > Metazoa > Chordata > Amphibia > Anura > Dendrobatidae > Dendrobates > Dendrobates tinctorius. The sequence goes on along the minus strand of NW_027361910.1, from coordinate 15,149,291 downwards.
ACACTGGCGCTCCTTTTACAAGTGCACCTAGATGGAGAAGCTGCAGGTGAAAACAGGCACTGTTCAAGTCCTGCCAGATAAGCTACAAGTAAAAGATTCAGAAATAAAATTCACTGCGCTTGCTCACTGAAAATTAGCAAGATTACATACTAAGAAAAAACATGTGTACCTAAAAAAATCCTCCAGATAGACTGTTCACTGCCTCTGCCAGATAGCAATGATTTAAAATAGCAGATAATAGCTGTGCCGAGTAAGCGCTATGTAGATTAACCTCTCACTTCCTGCAGCAGAGTGTTGAAATGTAACCCCCACTGGTGCGGCTGTAAAATATAGTGGTTAAATACTGCTGGATGATCAATTAAACGTCACAGAAATGTTACAAAGAATTACAGCCTGCCAATGTCAGTGGGTAGTGGTGATATGAGACACTTACTTGTTAGGTGGTGAGGCACTAAGGCTAGATGGTAAGTCAGGATGCCATATGGTCTGAGGAAGAAAGCTCCCAATGCGTTGCTAGGGGTTAAAGTACTGCCAGCACGTGAAAGGTGCAGGCAGGGAGCTTGGAGAGGGCAGAGGCTGACGGTGGGCTCCGGCCGAAGCACCGCCGACAACACACTGCAAAACACAGAGAGCCGGGGGCGTGACGTCACGTGACCAGCCGCCGTGCTGAACGGGTGGTGCTCAGGGTCAATCCGAACGGCGCGTTTCGAGAGACACGGTCCCTCTTCATCAAGGCTCTGCTGCAGGAAGTGAGAGGTTAATCTCCATAGCGCTTACTCAGCACAGCTATTATCTGCTATTTTAACTCATTGCTATCTGGCAGAGGCAGTGAACAGTCACTGGAGGATTTTTTTAGGTACACATATTTTTTCTTAGTATTGTAATCTTGCTAATTTTCAGTGAGCAAGCGCAGTGAATTTTATTTCTGAATCTTTTTCTTGTTATATTTGGCTGAGAATTGGCTTAAAAGCTTACATCTAGAAAATAACAATAATGTACCTATGAATCACTAATATTGCCTCTGCTCAAATATTACTACTTACAGTTACATTCAAAATTATTCACCCCTATTGCAAATTAATAAACTTCTTGCACCTTGAGGGGTGCAGTTTTTAGAATGGTGTCACTTTTGGGTATTTTCTATCATATACACCCCTCAAAGTGACTTCAAATGTGATGTGGTCACTAAAAAAAAATGGTGTTGCAAAAATATGAAATCGATGGTCAACTTTTAACCCTTGTAACGTCATAACAAAAAAACTTGTTTCCAAAATTGCACTGATGTAAAGTAAACATGTGTTAAATGTTACTTAATAAGTATTTTGTTTGACATATCTCTGTGATTAAAGGGCATGAAAATTCAAAATTGGAAAATTGCGAAAGTTTCAAAATTTTCACAAAATTTCCATTTTTTTCACAAATAAACGCAAGTCATACCAAAGGAATTTTACCACTGTAACGAAGTACAATATTTCACAAGAAAACAGTCTCAGAATCACCAGGATCCATTGAGTTTTTACCTCATAACGGGACAGTGGTCAGAATTGTAAAAATTGGCCAGGTCACTAACATGCAAACCACCCTTGGGGGTAAAGGAGTTAAAAATCGGACCGTATACGTACATAAAAAAACAGACAAGTGAAGAAAGCCTTAAACTGTATTTTACTAAGTTCTAAAGATACCTTTATGTATGGATTGTATTATTATGGAACTCCCACAGTGTGGGAACCACAGCTTTCTGACCGGCGATAATGATCTTACAGCCGATCAGAGCAGCAAATGTTTCTTCTTCTGTCATGCAGATGACATTATAGGAAATACCCAATGTTCGGGATGTCGAACCCGAACAGTATCATGGACTTCCGTGCCCGAACACTGATGTGTGTTTGATATGGACCCCGAACTTTACTGTTCAGGTCCTCTCATCTCTAATTGTGAATTATTTGCAATAGTGTAAACGAGGATGGAGTCCCACAGCGAAGATAAAAATTAGGCCTTGCTTGCCAGAAGACAGGAGATCCTTGTTCCCCCAACCAATTTTGATAACTCAAGTATAATTTATACTATCTGGTTTACAAATATTGCAGTGAATGCCACATTCCTTTGTAGGTTCGCCCTACTAAAAAAATGAAGATTAGTCTCCTAATAATAATGGATGGTGAGAACCTGCAAAGGCATGTGGTTTACACAGGGATAAATTGTGCATTAGCTGCATGGTTTTTCAAGGCACACAAGAATCCAAGATACACGTAACTCTTTAAATCCTTTAAAAAGCAAAGAAAATTGTATACAGAGTTATTACACAAAAATAATCTAGTAAACATATTCTGGAGGTGTGGTAAAAAGTCAATATTTTCTCTCATATTTGTTAGAAATTACAAGATATTAAGGTTTGTGGAAAAAATTTTGCGACACATCTACAAAGTTAACCCCTCAACTAATTATCAACTGGGCATCCCCTTCCCTGTCATACCGACTGAACACTGAACTGAACACTTTAATCATAATGGCCATTAAATTCTTAATCACACACATCTGGTGATCCACAAAATCTCCTATTATAGCCATAAGTCCATCAAAAATTTTCAGAGTCGAAGAGATGGCTAGCTGGAAAGATATCAGTGGCAGCAGGGTGGCTCAGTGGTTTACTATTGCCTTGCAGTGCTGGAGTCTTGGATATATATCCCACCAATGATAACATCTGTAATGAGTTTTTTTTATTTTACCAGAGTTTGTATGAGTTTCCTCTGGGTACTCCAAATTACTCCCACACTCCAAAGACATACTGATAAAGAACCTAGACTGTGGGCCTCGATTGGGACAGTAATAATAATGTCTGTGAAGTGATGCAGAATTTGATGGAGTTATTTAATTAAGCATAAATAATAAATAGAGCTGTTGAGAAGAATAGTTCAATATGTTTCTCTATTTAGGTTCTTGCAACTATTATCACCACAGCAAGGTGATGATTTTACTCTCTCTATAGTGTGAGCCCTTAATGGAGATGTGTATCGTATTCGGAGCACAGAAACATGGAGGAACAATAATGAAATATTTTTAGTGTTACAATTTTTCACATTAGATATGCACAGATCATTTTTCTTTTTAGATTGCAAATCCATCAGTTTGTGGCTATCATCGCAAGCCTAAATAGAGAAGGAAATTGCATTTTTCTTTTCAACACCTGTGTCCCTAAAGAGTTAAACCATAGATAAGATTTAATGTTGCAATATTATTATTATATTTATAGCGCCATTTATTCCAGGGTGCTTTACATGTGAGGAGGGGTATACATAATACATACAAGTTCAGTAATCTTAAACAATACAAGTCGTGACTGGAACAGGAGGAGAGAGGACCCTGCCCACGAGGGCTCACAATCTACAAAGGATGGGTGAGGATACAGTAGGTGAGGGTAGAGCTGGTTGTGCAGCGGTTTGGTGGATCGGTGGTTACTGCAGGTTGTAGGCTTGATTTGTTCTCTAAAAACTGCAATTTATTTAAATACAAGTGCTGATTAGAACCTGTTCCTATTGCATCTGATAGGTGCATTTTAAAGGTTGCTTTTTGTATCTAAACTTAGCATCTATTAGGAAATGACTAAGAGCACGTTAGATGTTCAAAGCACATCAGCAGTGATAATAGTGATAATGTATTGCCTTTAACGATGAACAAATCGATTCTAAGTTAATCTAATTTGCTACAAATTTTACTCACAAAAAAACATGATTTGATAGAAACCTATAATTTTGCTAATCAAATCTCTTGAATCCAGCAAAGTGGCATATGGTCAGCCATTTTGCTGGCATAGAGAGGGTTTAAAAAAATATAAAAACTTTACAGTTCCCTCAGCCATTACTTGCCTTGCTGTTACAGCTTCCAGTCCTCTGCTCATTCTCTTGGATATTCCAGTGTTAACTCCTAAGACTCCTGCATTAACATCATTGACCTCATTAATAAGTGTTGTGGTAATGGGAGGTGCAAAGCACAACATAAGCTTAAATGATGTTCACATGGCATAGTCAACATGAGACTCACCAAAAGCATAAGAGAAAACACTGGAAAACCAGAGGAAATAAGAAGAGGGGTAGGCATAGAATTTTACTATTTTTAAACTACATACTGACCTTGTTTATTATGTTCTGTGATCCAAAGATCTTAGAGCATAATAAATCTGTCTTAAAGGCAATCATGGCACAAATCAACTCTCCCTGCCAAGTTTGTGCGAATCTGTTGAATTTGAGTTGAGGGAGATTATTTTCACCCCTAATTTCTATAAATTTAAAATACAATGTGAATAAAGCCTGCATTTTTAAAGGAGTTGTGCCACTACACACATTGCTTTCAAATGCTGTTAAAAAGGTATAAATCTTCGCAGAAAATGTTTAAAGTGAATAACTTAAATAAAAAAATGCCTTTTATATGTTCTCAGATTTACTTGTGGCCCTTCATGTCACAATGAATAGGAAAGATTTTTGGAGGGCGTAAAAGAAGACCCTTGTGACAACAGGTACGTCTCCTTCATTGGCTCATCTGCTGCATCACTGCTTTTTGTATAGTCACCTTCCCTAATGCTATGTTCAAATACTCATTTGACCAGTCCAGCTTCACAGTAATGCTTTTTCTTTTTCTAAAAAGGATGAGTGCACTCATTATTAGAGATGAGCAAACTGTTCAAAGTTTAGTTCGGCAAACATCCCAATGTTTGCCGAGCATTGTACGCAAACCCCATTGAATTCATTGGTAGGTAAAACCAAATGCATAGACAACACCTTAAGGGGGCCTAAAAAGCTTCACAAACAGCTCAAATTATGGTCAGACACCAGGAAAAGGGGCATCAATTGACCCAGAGTACAAATAGTATAATTGTGTAGCATGGATGCATGGGACAGAGCTTGGGTCAGCATTTCTAGTTGAAAAATTGATCAGTAACAGGTAGATGAGTGACTGGTGTAGGCCTAGTGCTTTTATAGGTCTGCAAAATTCAGGCAACACACATGAAGGAGACACAACTTGGAGTCCAAACACTTCCAAAAATTTGGTGCAGACACCAGGAAAAGAGGCATTAATTGACCCACAGTAGAAATTTGGCAATGGCACAAAAATGCAACATGTTGCACTCGCCGGACCCTGCCACGCACCTCAAAACGACGCATGCGTACGCATCCACAAGCAAACATATGCAAACACAAGTCCATGCGTACATCATGCTAAAGATAAGTACACATGATGCATGCGGATAAATGCAGATGAAACGCAGGGCGCACAGATGCAAATGTGTATCTGGCCTTACTTAGATGACATTTTGTTTATTTCCCCTTTTTTCTCTTCAGATTGTCGTAGTTTGTTTGACAAATTTGCTTCACTGATGGAGTTTTTGGCATAACGTTGGAGAGGATAAAACAATATTGCCGTGACATCAGTTGGAGTTTCTTGGAATCTTGATTTGATTCTGACCATATGACGAGGAGTCTGCCGGATGTTAAGTTGCAAAAGTTGAAGGCTTCGGTACAATTTTTATAGTCTCAGTCATAAGTGACACTGCGGCAATTGCAGTCCGCTCTAGGCCTGTTTAACTTTGCAGTACGCATTATTCCAATAGGTAGGGTGTTCTTGCGGGGAATGTACGATGCCACAATTGGTGTGATCTCCCCAGGTTCGCATATCTGGTTGAAAAGTTCATTGAAGTTGGATCTTTTTGTTTGGTCTTAATTTCTAGACAATTACAACGGGATTTCTTGGCAACATGCCTTTCAAGATTCGTTCTCCATCTGTTTGTTTACGGCAGTCAGTGATTTTGGCTTTGGTGTTATTTTTTATCATGAATAGTGTGCTGCTTCTTGGCACCTAACTTGGCTTTCAAAAGGTATTACTGCTAACAACTTAGTTTCTGAGTTGTTCTGTATCTTGGTGTGTTTATTTCTTTGATCTTTGAAATTGTCAAATTGTCACAGTAAGGGGTTGGTTTTTGCCATTAACACTCAGACTTCTAAGAACAGATGGGCCTCTGGTCTCCTTAGGCGGGGGTCACACTTGCGTATGGCATCTGATGCGAGAGCATCAGATGCGATATACTAATGACCCTCGGCTCCTGCTCTGCTGTGAGTGGGAGCCAAGTGTCATGCTACTGGACTTCGATCCTCTCACACAGAGAGAATCGGAGCACAGCTGTGGAGGAGGAAGAGAAACTAATTTCTAATTTCTCTGTCTCCTCCATTGCCGTCGTCGGTGTATAGTACACAGCACTCGGATGATATCTGAGTGATGTGCGCTGTGTCACTTGCACCGATATGCTTATATGCTTGCGAGTGCACCGAGACTCAGCATACTGCAATTTCACTTGGACGCTGAAAACAGCCAAGAAAAATAACATTTTTGGGATCTGGCCCATAGATTAATACTGGTCCGAGTGCTATGCGATGCTTTATCGCATAGCACTCATCCGTATTCCCCTCTAGTGTGACTCTGGCCTTAGGCAAATTGTTTTACAGTGCTTGAAAGCTAATATTTGTTTGAAGGCTAGTTTCTGTGTTCAGAATCATCACTTACCTGTTCAATTGTTGTCTCATCAGCATCTATTGGATTTTTGAGCGTCATTTCTGGGTGGAGCTCAGGAAGGTTGCTTGTTTCTGTCCCAATGGTGGTCCCTCACTTGACGAAGATACCCGAGTTGGTCGCTGATTCTGTGGCCGCTAATTCCTAGGAGTCTTATTCTTCCTTCTGTAAAGTATGGGGCAACTTTTGTAAAAGGTACAGCTTTCCCGTACTGAGCCGCCCTACTGAGTCAGTTTTTTTTTTATAAACTCTTTATTTAAGAATGTTGTTACAGAGATATTATCAGAATACAAGTCAGTATAATCAACATTCAAAATTTTTAATGAAGGGATTCAGGAAGAGAATGGGGAAAGAGGGGGGGAAGGGGAAACATGGATTCAGGTAAAGTTGGGAAAGAACGGAAGGGGTGGGGATGGTAGTGCCATTGGATGAAAGCCTCTATCTTTAGATTCACAGTGGAAAAAAACAAAGTATATATATTCATATAAAGCATAAATAGTACATTGCATTAAAATTATTTCCTTTAGAGCTTAATATTGTTTTGATAAATAAACCATTGGTGCCATCTTCCATTTAAATTGTCTTGTTTGCGGTGAGCCAGTCGAATTTTTTCAAGGGAGTATATATTGTTAGCCTCGTTTACCCTTTCTGATAAGGAAGGTGGGTCAGTTCCAATGCCTAGCGATGAGGATTTTAGCTGCATTAAGTAAGTGAGAGCTTACAATATAGTCACTTACACATTTGAGCCCAGGACAGACATTCAAAAGGACCTGTTTAGATGTCAGAGGGGGTATTGTTCAAAAGACCTTCTTTATGTGACTATATATCAATTCCCAGAAGGGTATAATTTTGGTGCATTCATACCATATATGGGCAGGCGTACCTGGCATTAAATTGCATCTCCAACAATAAGAAGAGTAAGATTTGTCAATCCTAGAGAGGGTATCTGGGGTTTTATACCAATGAGAAATAATCTTATAATTTAACTCTTTGTATCTTGTTGAGGGAGAAATGGAGTGAATCTCTTTCCAGAGTCTAGACATTTCCTCTTGTGATAATGATGCAAATATTTTGCATCTGTTTTCTCTCAGAAAGGAAATGTAACATCAACTGTTATTCACTGTCCTATTAAGGGAATAGAAGAATCCAGGATATCTATAAACAGAAAGATAGTGAGGAAACACTTAGCTAGCCTAAATGAATTCAAGTCTCCAGGTCCAGATGAATTACACCCCAGAGTACTGAAGGAGATAGCAGAAGAAATTTTTGAACCCCTCTCTATAATCTTTGAAAATTCTTGGAGAACAGGAGAAGTGCCAGAAGACTGGAGAAGAGCAAATGTTGTTCCTATCTTCAAAAAGGGGAAGAAGGTGGACCCAGGTAACTATAGGCCGGTGAGTCTGACTTCTATACCAGGAAAGATCTTTGAACAAATTATTAAACAACATGTATGTCAATACCTGGATAAGAATGAAGTGATTAAACAGAGTCAGCATGGGTTTGTAACTAATAAGTCATGTCAGACTAACTTAATTTCCTTCTATGACGGTATCACTGATTGGGTGGATCAAGGAAATGCTGTAGATATAGTATATCTTGACTTCAGCAAAGCATTTGACAAAGTCTCTCATACAATCCTTATTGAAAAAATGATTAAGTATGGAATGGACAAGGCAACTTTTAGGTGGATTCATAACTGGCTTAGTGATCGGACCCAAAGAGTGGTCGTAAATGGCTGCACATCCAGTTGGAAGAATGTCTCAAGTGGGGTACCACAGGGCTCTGTCCTGGGCCCTGTATTGTTCAACATCTTTATCAACGATTTAGATGAAGGAATTGAGGGTAAACTGATTAAATTTGCTGATGACACAAAGCTAGGAGGGATAGCTAATACTAGAGAAGAGAGAGAGAGGATTCAAAAAGATTTAAATAAACTGGAGAAGTGGGCAGCAACTAACAGAATGGTTTTTAACAGGGAGAAATGCAAAGTACTACATCTGGGCAATAAAAATGGAAAAAGCATATATAGAATGGGAGGAATAGGGCTAAGTGACAGCACATGTGAAAAAGACTTGGGTATACTAATAGATCACAGACTGAATATGAGTCAACAGTGTGATGCAGCAGCAAAAAAGGCAAATGCAATTCTAGGATGTATTAACAGAAGCATACAGTCTAGATCACGTGAAGTCATTATTTCCCTCTACTCCTCTTTGGTCAGACCTCATCTGGAATATTGTGTCCAGTTTTGGGCACCACATTTTAAAAAAGACATCAACAAACTGGAGCAAGTTCAGAAAAGAGCGACCAGAATGGTGACCAGTCTGCAAACCCTGTCTTATGAGGAAAGGTTGCAGGATTTGGGAATGTTTAGTTTGCAAAAGAGAAGACTGAGAGGAGACTTAATAGCTGTCTACAAATATCTAAAGGGCTGTCACATTGTAGAAGGATCAACTTTATTCTCATTTGCACAAGGAAAGACTAGAAGCAATGGGATGAAACTGAATGGGAGGAGACACAGATTAGATATTAGAAAAAACTTTTTGACAGTTAGAGTGATCAATGAGTGGAACAGGCTGCCACGAGAAGTGGTGAGTTCTCCTTCAATGGAAGTCTTCAAACAGAGGCTGGACAGACATCTGACTGGGATGATTTAGCGAATCCTGCTTTGAGCAGGGGGTTGGACCAGATGGCCCAGGAGGTCCCTTCCAACTCTACGATTCTATGATTCTATGATTCTATGATATATTTAATTCTTTCTACCATTTACTAATTAAGTTAGGAGGTTCTGTCGTACCACAGAGTAATTTATAAATTTTAGATATAATTTTTTTATTTGTTTTAAAGTCAAAAAAGATATCATGAGTATATTTATCAGTGAAGTTATTGGAGATTTTAGGTATCTGAGTACTAATTGGTTCTCTTATAATTTCAAACTCGATTCTCTGACATTGCAACACCTCTAAATATGGTCCTGAGCTCATTTGTAGAAACGATACTATTTTTTTGAACAACGTGGCCAATATTTCTATAAGGGAGAGTCCCTAAATTTTTGATTTTATTTTTAATGGCTCTGTATCTATTCGGGATCAAGTGTAATAATGGCGTATATGTTCAAATACTAGGAACAAAAGTGTATTTTTTATTAGTTCTTTTCCAAATAGATATTGAGAGTTTAGTTAAAGGATTCTCGACCTCACAATAATTAAATTTATTATATGGTGTTGACCAAAGATAATGGTCAATATTCTTATTTAAAAGATTTAGTTCGATGTCGACCCATAATTTCCTAGGGGGAAGAATTTTTGTTTCTCTTATTCTGGCCATATGCGAGGCGTGTCTATATTTCTCAAAATCAGGTAAACCCAACCCTCCTTTGCATTTCCTTTTTATTAGCGTTGAATGTTTGATCCTACTACTTTTGTTTTGCCAAATAAATTTGGAGACTAGGGTTTTAATTTTTTGAAAAAAGGATTGTGGAATATCGATAGGTAACACTTGAAGGAAATAAAGTATTTTGGGTAGAGTGATCATTTTCATGCTATTAATTCTACCAAACCAGGAAATAGGCAGATCCCTCCATGTGGAAACATCTCGCTCCAGGTTACGAATTAGAGATATAAAATTAAGATTATATAAGGAGGAGACGTAGTTGTTTATCTTGGTCCCTAAATATGTAATATGAGAGCAATTATTTCTGAAAGGAGATTTCATAGAATCATAGAATTGTAGAGTTGGAAGGGACCTCCTGGGCCATCTGGTCCAACCCCCTGCTCAAAGCAGGATTCGCTAAATCATCCCAGTCAGATGTCTGTCCAGCTTCTGTTTGAAGACTTCCATTGAAGGAGAACTCACCACTTCTCGTGGCAGCCTGTTCCACTCATTGATCACTCTTTATTAGATAAGAGGGTCCAATCTTCCTGGTTGACATTAATGTTTAACATTTCTGACTTAACAAAATTTATCTTGAAGTTTGATACTAGACCAAATTCCCGTATTTAAACAGTTAGTGGTTTGATAGATTGCAAGGGGTTTTTTAAGTAAAAAAGAACATCGTCCACAAATGCGGCTATTTTATGTTCTTTGTGACCACATCTTACACCTTGGATTTTGGGGTTTTGTCTAATTTTTTGTAGGAAGGTTTCCATAACCAGTACCAATAGGAGTGGGAAGAGAGGGCACCCCTGTCTTGTCCCGTTCTTTATCCTAAAGGAGGATTTTTTCCTCTGTTCTGTGGTTTTCATGTTAGAGTAGGACTGGCAAGTGTAAGGAACGTTGACGTTAGTTTGCCAGCTTACATATTATGGCCATAATATTAACCAATACCTTACATATATTGATATGTTTTTGTGCTCTTTTTATCTTTTCAGGGTGCAGTTGGGCCCAAATGGTTCTGTAAACTGTGGCCTCTGTTCACACGGGATGCATTATAGTTAGCACTGGGCAGCCCCCCTATATGGTGTTACTAAGAGGTTGTGAGCCAGAAGCCTTGCATTCCCTGTGTGAACATTGCCACATACGGATTTTTTTTTGCACTGGTGTGCCACACGGCCAATCCCTGATTGTAGGCTGGCTGTTTCATTAGGTATTATTGCAACTGTGCAGTTGCCATTTTACTTGGGTCCGCTGCACCTTGATAGTGCATTTGTATTGAGGCCTGTCTATACAGGTAAGCATCTTTGCCTGTTTTTGTTTTTTTTCTCAGATATTGGAGGATTTTTTCCTCTGTTATGTGGTTTTCAAACAAGGAAATAAGCAGATCTTTCCATGTGGAAATGTCTCGCTCCAGGTTACGAATTAGAGATATAAAATTAAGATTATATCAGGAGGAAATGGAGTTGTTTATCTTGGTCCCTAAATATGTAATATGAGAGCAATTATTTCTGAATGGAGATTTATTAGATAAGAGGGTCCAATCTTCCTGGTTGACATTAATGTTTAACATTTCTGACTTAACAAAATTTATCTTGAAGTTTGATACTAGACCAAATTCCCATATTTCTTCAGTTAGTGGTTTGATAAATTACCAGGGGTTTTTTAAGTAAAAAAGAACATTGTTCCCAAATGCGGCTATTTTATGTTCTTTGTCACCACATCTTACACCTTGGATTTTGGGGTTTTGTCTAATTTTTTGTAGGAAGGTTTTCATAACCAGTACAAATAGGAGTGGGGAGAGAGGGCACCCCTGTCTTGTCCCGTTCTTTATCCCAAAGCTAGGAGAAAGATCAATATTGATTTTCAATCGAGCTGTTGGATGGGAATATAGAGCAAAAATTTTCCCTATAAAGGAATCAGGAAAGCCAAACTTCATTAATATTTTTTCCATATACTCCCAATCAATTCAATCAAAAGCCTTTTCGGCATCAGTTGAAAGAAGAGCAGTTTGAATATTTTTACATTTTGTAAAGTGGATTATGTTCAGGGTTTTAATAATATTATCTTTGACCTCTCTACCCCCTACAAAGCCCACCTGATTGAGGTTGATCAAATCTGGCAAGAGGTTCTGTACCCTTTTGGCCAAAATCCTTGCATACAACTTGATATCGTTGTTAATCAACGAGATTGGCCTGTAGCTGCCGCAAAGGGTTGGGTCCTTACCCTCTCTCGGGATAAGAGCAATATGGGCTGAGAGTGCTTCTGCTTTAAATGTATTGGTTCTAGTTATATTATTGAAATATTTCAATAAGTATGGGGAGAGTCCCTCTCCGAAAATGTTATAATACTCCGTAGAGTATCCATCTGGGCCTGGACTTTTCCCTTTGGGGCTTGTTTTGATGACAGATTCAAGTTCATCCATTGTGATTGGGTTATCTAGAGAATGTATTTGCTGGGGTGTTAGTTTAGGTAGGTTCTTTTGTTTGTAGGTACTTATTGTCATGATACCAGTGCTGGGTGACCGGCACTTCTGGGGTTAATGTTCTGATCTCAGTGCAGACTCTCACCTGCACACCTGGGACCTATTATGGTGGCCTCTCATTGGCTCTGGGGAGGCTTCTTGTAGCCTCAGGAAGCTTCCATCCCCCATCAGTTATACTTTCGCCCTTGGCATTGTGTGGTGACCCCTGAGTGTGTTTGTGCTTTGTTCTGGTTGCTTGATTCTCTGTGTATGACTCGATCTGTTCTCTGGATATTGCTTTGGATTTTGCTTGGTACCTTCTACGTCTGTTTGGTTTTTGATCTCTGCTTGGCCCTGACTATCCATTCTGTCTCATCCCTGGTACTGTACTGATATCTTGTGTATGACCTTTGGCTTTGTCTGACCTTCCGTCTGTTTATCCCTCCTGTACCTCGCTTGCCTGTATTGTGCTTGACCTCCACTTTGCCTGACTCTGAGTTTTCTACCTTCTCTGAAAGCAGGACGGTATGCCCCGCCCCCTTGCAGTCACATGACCGTAGGTCCTGTGCTGGCTTGCTAAACTTCTACATTCAGGTTCTGTGCATCTTTATTTTTCGGCTGTTCTTGTCCCCAGGGGTCCCTACAGTGCGGGTGAGTCCCTGCTTAGCGGAGGCTGTACGCCGGCGCTGTCAGGACTCTGACATCATAACTGACCATTAAGTTTTTTGGGGGTTTTTTATGCAGAGAGTTATGGATCCCATACAGTCTCTGGCTGACCAGATGAAAAGTCTGAGTCAGATGTTTCAGGGTTTATCTCTGGAGCAGCAAGCTCTGGCTTGTTCTCAGCAGCAGGTTTCTGAGACAGTGCGGGGGGCTTTAGCTGCTGGGTCTCTGGGGGCTGGGGTAAGTGATGTTGTTTTGGTGTCCCCAGAACCACCTGTTAAACTGCCTGACTTTTTTTCTGGAACCAAAAAGGAGTTCAGGGTCTTCATGGAGGGGTGCAAACTTTTTTTTAGTTTGAGACCATGTTCCCCTCGGGACGAAAGTCAGAAGGTTGGGGTCATTATGTCTCTGTTAAGAGGGTCCCCACAAGCTTGGGCTTTCTCCCTTTCTCCCACTGCCCCTGAGAGAGTGTCTGTGAATACATTCTTTGAGGACCTCAGGCACATTTATGATGAGCCTGACCGAGTGTGATTGGCAGAGGACATGGTGAAGAGCGTCTGTCAGGGGAAACACTCAGCTGAGTGGTTTTGTACTGAATTCCGACGCTGGGCCGCAGAGGTCTCTTGGAACGACGCCGCACTCCGAAGACTCTTTCGCAGAGGCTTGTCCTAGCGGCTGCAGGATGCCTTGGCGTTACATCCCCCACCTAACTCTCTCGAGGACGCCATGACCCAGGCCGTCCGTATGGACCGCAGGCTGCAGGCCAGAGGGGTGATGCAGGTGGAGACTCCATTGTTCCCTAGTGGAAAAGAGACTGCCCCTGAGCTCATGGATGTAGGCGCCCTGTCCCTGAAGGATACGGAGAGGAAACGCCGGAAGGACAAGCAATTATGCTTTTACTGCGGTAAAACGGGTCATTGGAAAAGGGAGTGTCCTGATTGCCTATCTTTAACCCGGTCGGCGGGAAACGACTAGGTCTGGGTAGTCAACGGGGAGACTACTCAGACCCTCAGGTACCCTTTTCCTCGTTTTCTAAAGTGTTACTGCCTGTGGAATTGTTTGTCGACGGTAGTTCTTTTTCCTCTACAGCCTTCGTGGACTGCGGATCATCGATTAATCTCATTGACTCCAAATTGGTCACACACTGCAAGATAGAGACAGTTAGGCTCAAGGATCCGATCAAGGTGATGGCCATTGACTCCTCTCCCCTCACTAAGGAGGGAATTCTCTTTATGTCTGACTTGTTTTCGCTCAGAGTGGGCGCTACTCATGTGGAAAACCTAAGTTGTTTTGTTCTGGACAATCTACCTGCAGGGTTGGTGTTGGGCATGCCCTGGTTACAACGCCATAACACAGTTATTAACTGGAAAACGGGGGAGATTGTTCAATGGGGGTTTAATGATTTTAAGTTATGTGATAAATCTGCACTGCTGGTTGAACCTGTTAAATCTGTGTCTGTATCATCTGTTGAGCTGGAAGGTATTCCGGAATGCCTGAAGGACTTCGAAGATGTATTCTCCGAAAGCGAGGCTGAGACGTTACCGCCACATAGACCCTTTGACTGCGCTATTGAGCTGGTCCCGGGGGCTAAATTACCTAAAGCCCGTCTGTTTAATTTGTCCAGTCCTGAGTGCTTGGCTATGAAGGAGTACATTGCTGAAAGTCTGTGCAAAGGACACATACGTCCTTCAGTCTCCCCTGTGGCGGCAGGTTTCTTTTTTGTAAAGAAAAAAGATGGCGGGGTACGTCCCTGTCTCGATTTTCGGGAGCTTAATCATATTACTGTATGGAATACGTACCCCCTTCCGTTGATTCCCGATTTATGTAACCAACTATCAGGGGCAAAGTAGTTTTCTAAACTGGATCTTCGGGGGGCATATAATTTGATAAGGGTTCGAAAGGGGGCTGAATGGAAAACCGCGTTCCTCACGACCGAGCGACTGTTTGAAAATTTAGTCATGCCGTTTGGTCTTACCAACGTCCCCGCCATATTTCTGAATTTCGTCAACGTGGTAATCTCGGATCTCATTGGTCGTTTTGTCGTTATCTACTTAGATGATATTTTGATATACTCCTCCGACAAGCATTCTCATTTGAAACATGTACGAACTGCTCTCCAAAGACTGAGAGAAGATCATCTGTATGCCAAATTGGAGAAATGTGTATTCTGAGTGCAAGAATTGTCTTTCTTGGGATTAATTGTATCCGGTGAGGGTTTTCGCATGGACCCCAAGAAGGTGCAGGCCATTGCGGATTGGGTGCAACCCTGAGATGTTAAGGGTCTTCAGCGCTTCTTGGGGTTCGCCAATTATTACCGCAAATTTATCGGGGGTTTTCGCAAGTGGTCAAACCTCTCACGGATCTAACATGCAAAGGTGCGGATATGAGAAATTGGTCCTCACTTGCAAAAGAAGCCTTTGCGACGCTGAAAAATGTTTTATGTCTGCTCCTGTCTTGGTACAGCCAGATCCTTCCAAACCATTTGTGGTGGAGATGGATGCCTCCGAGGTGGGGGTGGGGGCAGTGTTATCCCAAGGGCCTGCCACTCTAACCAAACTCAGGCCATGTGCCTTCTTTTCCAGGAAGTACTCTGCTGCTGAAAGAAATTATGATGTAGGCAATAAAGAGCTTCTTGCGGTCAAGTTGGCGTTTGAGGTATGGAGGCACTTTTTGGAGGGGGCCAGTCACCCGGTTACTGTGATCACTGATCACAAAAATTAGTCTTACATTGAGTCTGCTAAAAGATTAATGCCCAGACAGGCCCGTTGGTCACTTTTTTTTCCCGTTTCCTGTTTACTATTACATTCCGTCCAGGGTCAAAGAATGTCAAGGCTGACGCCTTATCTCGTAGTTTTCACCCTGTGTCTGTCCCTGAGCCACCGTCCTCCATTCTGCACCCTGGGGTGGTGTTAGCAGGGATCTCATCTGAATTGGAATGGGTAATTGAGGAGGGGCCCAGTCGCTGGCTCCTGCGGCCAAGCCAGGGGGCAAGTTGTTTGTCCCAGTGCAACTTCGCCTTAAACTCTTACAAGAGTTCCACGAATCCAAGTTGTGTGCTCACCCTGGTATATCAGCCATGCGACTGGCGGTGGCTAGGATCTTCTGGTGGCCTACTCTTGGTTCTGATATAAAGAAACTCATTTCTGGTTGTGGGGTCTGCGCTCATTCTAAGAGCTCCTATAGCCGGCCGGCGGGGGAGCTGATGCCCTTGGAAGTTCCCGAAAGACCGTGGACCCATCTGTCCATGGATTTTATTACCAATCTTCCCTCTTCCAGGGGTAATACGGTGGTATGTGTAGTGGTGGACAGATTTTCAAAGCAGGCTCATTTTGTACCCCTGTCCGAATTACCGTCTGCTGAGACCTTATCCAGATTGTTTGTGCAGCATGTGGTCCGCTTGCATGGGGTACCCCAGAATGTGGTGTCTGATCGTGGTGTGCAGTTTGTGGCTAAGTTTGGCATGCTTTCTGCAAAAAATTTGGGATATCTCTGTCCTTTTCGTCTGCATACCATCCTGAGAGTAATGGTCAGACGGAACGCACTAATCAGTCTCTGGAACAGATCCTCAGATGTCTGACTTCTGCTAGACAGAATGACTGGTGTGATATACTGCCGTTGGCTGAATTTGCCTTCAATAGTCGGGTGAGTCAATCCACTGGTATGTCCCCTTTCTTGATCAACTATGGGTTCAGTCCTCATTTTGGTGAGTTTTCTCATCTGGATTCAGGGTGCCCCGGGGCTCAGGACTCTGTTCAGTGGTTAAAAGATACATGGGCAGAAGTCCAGCGGCGTATATCTAGGTCTCAAGGCAGGTACAAGTTTTTCGCGGACAGGAAGCGAACACCTGGTCCATGTTTCAGGTTGGAGACAAAGTTTGACTCTCCAAGCGAAACATTAAGTTAAAGATTCCATCAGCCAAGTTGGGCCCCAAATTCATTGGCCCGTACAAGATTGTGGAAAAAATCAACCCAGTAGCGTACAGGCTGTGCCTTCCACCCTCTTTCAAGATCCCTAACGTCTTCCATAGATCTCTACTGAAGCCATTTGAAGCAGTACGGGGAGAATCCGAGTCCGCTGCTCCTCCGGTTTTGGTTGAGGGACATGTGGAATATGAGATTGGTCACATCGTAGATTCTAGGTTGGTAAGGAGGTCAGTACAGCACCTAGTTCATTGGAAGGGGTATGGGCCGGAGGACAGGTCCTGGGTGCCGGCCAGGTTGATGCATGTGGATCATCTGGTTCGGGCTTTCCATGCTAGATACCCGGGCAAGCCTGGGGGTCCGGAGGCCCCCCGTTGAGAGGGGGGTACTGTCATGATACCAGTGCTGGGTGACCGGCACTTCTGGGTTTAATGTTCTGATCTCAGTTCAGACTCTCACCTGCACACCTGGGACCTATTATGGTGGCCTCTCATTGGTTCTGGGGAGGCTTCTTATAGCCTCAGGAAGCTTCCATCCCCCATCAGTTATACTTTCGCCCTTGGCATTGTGTGGTGACCCCTGAGTGTGTTTGTGCTGTGTTCTGGTTGCTTGATTCTCTGTGTATGACTCAGTCTGTTTTCTGGATATTGCTTTGGATTCTGCTTGGTACCTTCTACGTCTGTTTGGTTTTTGATCTCTGCTTGGCCCTGACTATCCATTCTGTCTCATCCCCGGTACTGTACTGATATCTTGTGTATAGTATAACCCTTGGCTTTGTCTGACCTTCCGTCTGTTTATCCCTCCTGTACCTCGCTTGCCTGTATTGTGCTTGACCTCCGCTTTGCCTGACTCTGAGTTTTCTACCTTCTCTGAAAGCAGGATGCTAAGCCCCGCCCCCTTGCAGTCACATGACCGTAGGTCCTGTGCTGGCTTGCTAAACTTCTACATTCAGGTCCTGTGCATCTTTATTTTTTGGCTGTTATTGTCCCCAGGGGTCCCTAAGGTGCGGGTGAGTCCCTGTTAGCGGAGGCTGTACACCGGCGCTGTCAGGACCCTGACACTAATTCATAAGTTCAGATTTCCTTTTCGGATCTGTGGAATATTTTGTTTTTAGATTGTAAAGGTTTGAATAGAATAAGCTAAAAATATCTGCTATTTCCTCCGTTTTGTGATGTATTTGATCTCGCGAATCTTTAATCTTTTGTATATAAGCTGAATTAATTTTCTTTTTAACCAAGTTCGCCAGATTCTTACCGCACTTATTCGCCTGGGTGTATATTCTTAATCTTGAGTATTGCAAGTATTTTTCAGATTATTGTCTCAGCAGTTCTCTGAGTTCTGTTCTGAGTCTAAAAAGATATTTTTCTAAGGAGGCTTCTTGAGTGATTCTCCTCTAATACTTTTATTTGGGATAGTAGTGAGGTTGTGAGTTTCTCTTTTTCTTTTTTTTTCCTAGAGCCCAATTCTAAAAGATAACCCCTGAGCACCGCTTTGTGTGCTTCCCAAACATTACAATCAGAGATGTCGCTAATACTGTTCTCCAAAAAAAATTGTTTAATATTTTTCCTTATGAATTCTTGCGACTCAGTATCGTAAATTAAATTATTATTAAGTGTCCAATTAAAAGCGCATTTTTTTTGTGCTACTTAGGATGATGTTGGTGAGCAATGGGGCATGGTCCGAGTATATTATATTATCATAAGAGGTCTTTTTAACCAAGCTTATTAAGTCATGTGGTATGAATAGATAGTTGATTCTGGAGTATTTTTTATGTACTGACGAGAAGAACGAATAATCTCTCAGTGAGGGGTGTATTATTCTCCATATATCCAGCAGGAGAAGATCCATCAGTGCTTTTTTTATGTATCTAATTGTTTTATGTGGTATGGATGATTGCCCATTAGAGGTATCGAGAGGGAGTGTAGGGGAATGTTGAAATCGCCTCCCAAAATTGGTACGCCTTCAGCAAAGTCGTTACAAAGCCGAAATATTTTCTTGAAAAAGGGAAGGTGATTCACATTCGGGACGTATATATTAATTAAAGTGTAAGTCTTGTTGTAGATCATACATTTCAGAAAAAGATATCTCCCGTCTCCATCAAGTAAAGCATCTTTAAATACAAAAGGGAGACTCTTGCTAATAACAATGGAAACCCCTTTATTTCTTTTATTTGGAGAGGTGGAGTTGTACCATTTAGTGTATGTTTTATTTTTGGTTGTGGAAGTATATGTTTTCCTGAAATGGGTTTCTTGAAAAAAGATTACATCTACTTTATTCTTCTCTAAATGTCTCAGTATTTGTGATCTTTTCTGTGGAACATTTATGCCTTTAACATTGAAGGTTGCTATGTTTAGATTAGCCATATGTATGGTTTGTAGTTGGAGACATTGTGTAAGAGGCTACCAATAGGACCTAAGGGAAAAACTTACAACTGGGGGTAACATTTATTATCGTGCTTGAAGAAAACATGTTAACCAGAGAATCGGGACGGATTACCGACTAGACTTGAGTTCACAGTTTGCTACTGGTTGATAAGTACCCAATGGTATCCAACCAGAAGAGATAGCAAATAAAGATCACCAGATCTGTGGGGGTGTGGATCTAACGGTCAAAGGCCTAAAGGGAGAGACAGCCCGGAAGAAGAAACGGGAAAAGGAAAAAGAGAGACAGGGCAAAAGACAATAAAAGGGCGTAGGAAAGAAAAGAGAAAGAAAATGCAAGTGCCAATCCTGACTGAGTCTTGCTTATAGAAGGACTAAAACCAGAATATAACAAATATTAAACATTTCCTGTTAACTAGCTTATGTTATTAAACACAATGAATTGTGAAAAAGAGAAAAGGTAGTCAAGCATAGAAACACATTATTCAAAACTGGTGGAGAGTTCGTGACTCCAAGAGCTAGGCCATTCCCTCTGGAGTTGGAGCTCAGCCTTCACCATCTTTGTTGCTTCCATTGGGCATTTTGTTAATGTCCACATTCAACCTTCTGATTTTCTTAGGCTTATTTGGTGTAGTATTAGACCGTTTTTCATGTACTGGTAATGGCAGGAATTTGAGAAATTCTTCTGCAGTTGTCCAATCTGGTAATTGAAGTTGAGAAAGGTCCAGCTTGTTCAGGACAAAGGGTAGATCCTCAGGTGTTCTTATAATCAAGGTTTTGCTGTCCAGGGAGATAGCAAGTCCAAATGGGAGCATCCATCTATAGGCTATGTTTCTATCTCTGAGGGTCCTAGTCAGGGGCTGAAGTTGTCATCTGAGATCCAGAGTGAGTTTTGAGAGGTCTTGAAAAATTTGTATCTCATTGTCCTCGTATTCAATTTTAGCTGCTTGCCTTGATCTGTGATAGATTTCTTCTTTAATTTTAAAGCTTTGTATACAACAAAGAAAATCCCTAGGTTTGTCTGGGCTTATATTTTTGGGCCTATAGACTCTGAGGGCCCTTTCAATGCAAATAGTATTAAGGCCCTTTTACATTTAGCGATGCACCAGCGATCCAACCAGCGATCCGACCCGGTCAGGATCGCTGGTGCATCGCTAAATGATCGCTAGTGAGCTTTCATACAGAAAGATCTCACAGCGATGCAGCAGCGACGCAGCGCACGATACTTACCATTCACACACAGCGATCCTGCGTCCTCCCGCCCGCGTCCAGCGTCGCTCGTCGTCACAGCAGGAAGTCTCAGCAGGAAGCGCCCGACGAGAAATGGAGCCGGACATTCTCGCGCGATCAGCGATGGACAGCGGGGGAGCCGGTCGTTGGTAAGTATCACACTTAGCGATATCGCTAGCAATATCGCTATAACGTCACAAAACCAGTGACGTTTTAGCGATATTGCTAGCGATATCGCTTAGTGTAAAACCCCCTTTAGAATCGTCATTGCCCAACAAATCCTTGAATATGTTAATGAGAGTAGATGTAATGTCCTTATCCAACATTTTTTCAGGAAGTTCCCTGATTCTCAAGTTGTTCCTTCTTGACCTGTTCTCTAGGTCATCTATATGAATTTTTTGTAGGAAGCTCTCCTTTTGATTATCAATTAAAATTTCGGTAACGCGTTCAGAGTGTGTGGTTATCTGATCACAAGTATCTTCCAAAGTCTGCACTCTTGTGTATGCCTGCTTGACATCTTTTCTAAGATCTGTTTTTCTTTTTTAATGATTTGGGTAAAGTCTTTAAAGAGATTCCTTATGCATTCTGTAGTAGGTAAGGTTTTAATATAATCTTTAAGGCTTGTTTCTTCAAATGTATTGTCCTCTTCCTCGTCGCTATCAGACCATTGCGCGAGAGAAGAAGAGCTTTGTTTATGTGCAGAATTTGATTTGCTGGAGTGGATATCCAGAGAGAGTTATTTTCTAGATCTCTCCTTCTCTTGACCCTTCTTGGGGGTTTTGGTAGTTTTGGCTACCTCTTCAGTTTGTATTTTGGTAGATTTACCCATTTTTTTAAATCTGGTTTAAATGTAACTCAATCGGGAATTATGGCAAAATCAAGTCATTTAGAAATTATTCATAATTTCATAAACAACTGGTCATAGAGAGGTAGTTTACATTAGAAGTGGATTCCTCAGGTTTTGTGTAAAGGGGCCACTAGGTAGCAGCAAAGAACTGTTATCCACTTGATCCACTGCCCTCAGACAGCGTATATATAGGGGTGCAAGATTATGTGATCATTGCTTTTTTTTTAAATTAATATCCTTCTCCCTCCTTCCTTATTTGTCACAGGAGGTGGGTAAGGGTCAGGCACCGGCCCAGAGGTTATAGATAATGCAATTTATGTGATGTAACCTGGACCCGGCCGGCACAGGGGCACCACACCCCCTGGCGGCAAAGGCCTGCGCTCGGGCAGCAAACATCGAATGCCCTGTGGCGTTGTGCTGTAGAGGGGAATGCCACAGCTTGTTCCTCTGTGGTGAGAAGAGAGTGCAACACACCAAGATTATGCAGTCCCTATTTATATGAGAGAGCATTCAGAAGGGTTGTTATGAGAACTGTGGGGTTGGTAATAAAAGAGAATCTCCCTTGTGGAGTACTCCCCTTTTACATATGTGCTGTTTCAGTCCTCTAATATGGGGAGCTGTAAGCCTAATTCTCCCTCAGCTCAGTCCAGGTTCTTCTTTAGTTTTGCATCTGCTAGGTGACCCACGGCGACTAAGAGCAGTCCAGGGTGTTCAGGCAGTGTCCCTGTGTCAGAAAATATTGCCACTCCGGCGAGTCAGGCCGTGCAACCCGGGACTCAGACTCCAAAATGGCGCCTACAGAGCAAGAGCACGGAGCCTCCAGGAGGAAGCGGCTTCACCTCACGACAGGCCCGGACTCCGAGGTGCTGCAGGAGAAGGAGCAAGCAGCACCCGCTGTGTCACCAGCGTCTAGTAGCTCCGTCCGTTCCCAGCCGATCCGCACACACTCACTCCCAGGACCACAGAACAAGGCCAGAGGCGCGCGACAGCGCGACCGAGAAGCTGGGGTTGACGGGGTCCACTCAGCGCAGAAGGGGAGACCAGCAGCTAAAAGAGGGACAGGGCACCGTCCAACTGGACACTAAGGTAAGAGTCCCTGTAGGTGTAACCCGCAGCAGTACCTCAGAGAGGGGCCCCCACCATCTCCTTGTCAGCCTCTCCAGCCGTGCAGCAAGGTGGGAAGATATCTCCTCTCCGGCGTCTCAGATTTTCCCAGGGCCGTCCCGGCTCCCTCTGTCCTGCAGGAGATCGATCTAAGGGATCCAGGGGGTCACCAGTCCATCCAAACCACAGGGGAGTGGAATGTGGGGATTCATGTCAGGTCTCTATCTGACGGATTTGATTCATCTGTCCGATGTGGGACTTGATATATTTAATGTAGAACTCCAGAAAATTTTGGAAAATTGGCTGAGGTTAACCAATTCTTGAACCCCCCCCCCCTGGGCGGATTGGTTCTGGTATTTTATTAAATTGTTCATTTTATTATTTATTATATTTATGGATTAATGAATTAAAACTCATAATAATTTATTTGGGTATTCTCTTAATATAGGCACCCCAGCCAATTTTTTGACACCACAGCAGTTGTTGTGTGTCATATTTCTCATTTGGGTTATGGTTGCTGCAGTAGGTCTTGTGTCATCATGGAAAACCACACAGCAGGCATAAGCTTGTGGTTGCATGATGTCACAGACCTGGCAGTGTATTAATTAGAGTTCGGCATATCAGGGGTTAATTTTACTGTGGGCTTAGCAACAGTGTTAATGAGTTTGTGTTGTTTGATTGGTTCTTATCTCTCCTTATGAATAGGTCTGATGAGGGCCCCGGGCGAAAGAGTCTCAGTGGGCCCCCCCCTTAATACATACCACGATTCATGAAGCACAGATATAGCAGAGAAATATAGGTATAGTACAATGCCAGATTTCACTTCTTATATGAGTAATAGCTATTGAAAATTCTACAATACCATACAGCAGAGTGGCTTTATATAAGTCACCCCCTTATATGCCAATTTTTGTGACCCACTCATGAGGCATGAGATCATTAGCAACCGACTAAAATACAAAGGGGTCTTATGGAAGATTCAGTCTGTCGGATCCATCCTCTTATTCTCTGGCAGGGGTGGTGTACTGAGATTTACGGTTGGCTTAAAGGGGTATTCCATTAGAAGAAGTGGTCACCTACCCATTGGAGAGATCGGAGGGGGTCCCACTACTGAGAGCTGTACTGATCACTAGAAAAGATCATCAATTCAGTGAAGCTCCCATATCTCGGACCCCCATTGATTACCAAGTTAGCACATGCAGCTTTAAGTGCATCACCACAACTTAGAAACTTCCCCCCAACTGAGCCGCGATCAGAAAAAATCCTCATGAGTCAGAGTAACATAAGAGAACAGAATGCACGTCGCTGACGTTTCCTGTTTAATCACCAAGAAGAATCATAACTATAATAAAGAAAACGTGTGAAGAGGTGACAGCGAGGAAAATACCCCGACTAGAGGGGGACGAGACCAGGGAGAGGAGCACAGGGAGCTTATAGGGAACTGTGAGGCGAGGAGGAAGACGATGTAGCAGCAGAGATGGGGTTATGTTATGCTGCACAACAGAAAGGGAGCTGAGGCTTTCACCGAGCTGCTGAGACGTCATGGGCAAACTCAGCTCTGCTGCATCTATGTGGTGTAGTGAGGCTGTAGTTTATATCCATGATGAAGCTTCTACTGGCGCTAACCTTACAGATCTGTAAATGGCCTGGATCAAAGAGCCTCAGTGAGCACCGGGAGATGCGTCCGGTGCGGCGGTCACAGTGCCACTGCCAGCTGCCGGAGCAGGAGCCGTCTTGGAGTAAGGAGCCTCAGCGAGCGCCAGGAGTCAGGATTCAGTCAGGAGATGTGTCGGTGTCCGGACGTCGGTCCCTCCGTTTCCAGAGAGAGATGCGCAGCGGCGCTTCACAAAGCTTCTGGCTGCGTCCTCCGCCCGCCTTGTCCTGTCTCCGCCTCGTCACTTCCTCCCTGCGGCACACATGAGAGGAGAAAGGGGAGGGGAGCTCTCCACCAATCAGAGGAAGACACTCCTTGCTGTCTGTACTCTGATTGGCTGACGGTGGCCTGATTCATTGATATGCGCAGCAGCACAGCATCTAATAGAAGTGCGTCTCCTGCCGCTGCCATGGCGCCACTGAATCTGTGAGTGGGCCCTTCCGTCTCGCCAGGGCCCCGGCACTTGCCCGGGTATGCCGGGTGCTGACGCTGGGCCTGGGTCTGATATAATTGGACCAGAGAAAGGGCACTACATATAAGCTAAAAATAGACCTGCATTCCTGTCATGACTGCAGAGCAGCTAAAGAATTCTTAAAGTTCCCACTCGCCCTCCCTGACTTTTATGGACTTTGTTATTGAATACTGTCAAGGTTCTTTATTAGTGAGAATTAGTGATGAGCGAGCATACTTGGTAATGCTCGGTACTTGCCGAGCATCGCTGTACTTGCGGTGCTCAGCAAGCGCCAAACATATCTGGGATTATTCGGCGAGAGCTCGGGTCCCCGCCATTCATATTTGGTGCTCTTTAGAGCACGATTCAACATGCAGGGATTGTCTGACATGCACTTTAATGCTGCAGCCATGTTGGTTCTGGCATTACAGCAATTGGCTGGCCGCACAGCATAATCTGGTCTATACCAGACCTGGCACCACCCTGCTCAGCACAGTCAGCTCCGGAATCACCAATGTAGGGAGAGTTGCTGCAGCGATAGGAACAGAATAGGTGGGGTATACTGTTACTGTGGGTATACCATAATATAATCTACAAATATAACTAAATCAACAGTCCTTATAAGAACTAATTATGTGGTATTAAGATTGTATGTGGGCATATGCATATCAGTGCAAGGCATATAAGATTAATAATGGATAGGTGTCTTATTGACACCTCTCCATTATTAACCGGGCTTAATGTCACCTTACAATAGCCATATATATTAAAAAAAAATGGCTTGGGCTCCAGCACCATGGGCCAATATTTGTAGCCTGGGAAGGAGGTAATAGCCATGGCCCCTTCCCAGGCTATGAATATCAGCCCGCAGCTGTCTGCATAGCCTTTACTGGCTATTAAAATAGGGGGACCCCCCAAAAAATGACATGGGGTCCCCCTATATTTTATAGCCAGAAAGGCTATGCAGACAGCTGCGGGCTGAAATTCATAGCCTAGGAAGGGGCCATGGATATTGGCCCCGCCTGGCTACAAATATGAGCCTGCAGCCTCCCCAGAAATGGCGCATCTCTAAGATGTGCCAATTCTGGCACTTAGCCCCTCTCTTCCCACTGCCATGTAGCAGTGGCATATGGGGTAATAAGGGGTTAATGTCACCTTGCTATTGTAAGGTGACATTAAACGCGGTTAATAATGGAGAGGCGTCAATAAGACGCCTATCCATTATTAATCTTAAATTAATAAAGGGTTAAAAAAAAATATAAGAAAGTGTTTTAAATGAAATAAAACACAACACATTTTTTCATAATTTTTATTACACACCCAGATCCTAGCAAAGCCATCAGTCACCTGCAAAAAAAATAAAAAAACAAACCAACAATATACTCTCTGTCCGACGTAATCCCATTAATAATGATTGTCCCATGACAATCTCCTCTATAGAGCTGTCACATCAGCAGATGTGACCTCTCTGTAGGGCTCTGATGACACACTGACCGGAGATAACCCTCTAGCAGTGTGTCATTGGAGATAAGCCTCTCGCTTTACAGCACTACAGTGTTAGAAAATTCTCAGACTGTAGTGCCGCAAAGTGGCAGGTGAACTCAGGTGACCTATCGGCGGTGGAGTGATACAATGCAGAGGGTTATCTCCATCATTGTGTCACTGGAGCCCCTGAAGAACGGTCACATAAGCTGATGTGACAGCTCTCCACGAGAGATCTTTGTGGGACAATCGTATTAATTGGATTACATCGGACACAGGGACTATAGTGTTTGTTTATTTTTTATTTTTTTTTTCAGGTGATGGCTTCAGGGATTAGGTGTAGATGGTAAGTATGAACTATTTGTGTGTATGTTTTTTTTTTTACATTCAACACATTAGCTGGATGATGGGACTACTACTGTCCCATCATTGACTAATGTGTCAATCACTGTCAGTGTAGCAGGCATAGCCCGATGGGACTTGTAGTCCCATCGGATGATGCCTGCCTACACACACACGCAGGCACAAACCCCCGCACAGCCCGGTAAACCCTCGCACAGACCCCGCACAGACCCCGCACAGACCCCCGCACAGCCCCGCATACTCACCACACAGACCCCCGCACAGACCCGCATAAGCCCGCACAGACCCCCACACAGCCCTGCATAGCCCCGCATACCCACCGCACAGACCCTCGTAAAGACCCGCATACCTCTGCACAGCCCCCTGCATACCCCCACACAGACCGACATACCCCCGCACAGACCCCCCACACAGCCCCACATACCCCCGCAGAGACCCTCATACCCCGCACAGACCCCCGCACAGCCCCGCATACCCACCGCACACATCCCCCCACAGCCCCGCATACCCCCATACAGACCCCTGCAATGCCCTGCACAGCTCCGTCTACCCCCACACAGAGCCCCACACAGACCCCCGCATACCCCTGCACAGTCGCGCATACCCCCGCACAGACTCCCGCACAGACTCCCGCACAGCCCCGCACAGACTCCCACACAGCCCCGCATAGACCTCCGCACAGACCTGCATAGACCCCCGCACAGACCCTCATACACCCGCACAGACCCACATACCCCCGCAAAATCCGTTTTGGTTTCATTTTGGCATGTTTTTTGGTGCACCGGTAAAAATAGCCTGAAACTCTGACAACTATGGTTAAAGCTGTGAACTAGGAGACAGAAATGCTTCGAGGGGATATCCCCATGATGTCCCCATGTCATTTGAGCAGTGTTTCCATCATTTTCAGATGTTTTTACACCTTGAAAGGACCCCCAGGGGGGATCGTGGCAAAAATGCTTGGATCTCCCATAGACTTACATTGGGCTCGTTGCTCAGGTCGAGCACTCAAGTATTCCAATGTGCTCGACCCGAGCAACGAGCACCAAGCATTTTAGTGATTTCTCATCACTTATAATAATAGGAACTTTGGTTTCATGTGACCATCCAGTACGTCAGTTCAAAGGGTTATTGGGGTGAGTGTAACTTTGGGGCAGGGAAGGCCTTGCATTTAATGCATAAGCAAACAGTATGGGAGTACCAAATGAATAATAATGGGAACTTTGGTTTCATGTGGCCATCCAGGACATCTGTTCAAAGGGTTATTGGTGTGCATCCAAATTTGGAGCAGACCTTGCATTCACTTCATGGGCAAACATTATGGAAGAACCAAATGAATAATAAATGAATAATGATGGGAACTTTGCTTTCATGTGGCCATCCAGTACATTGGTTTAAAGGGTTATTGGGGTGCGTGTAACTTTGGGGCAGGGAAGGCCTTGCATTCAATGTATAGGCAAACAGTATGGGAGTACCAAATGACTAATAATGGGAACTTTGGTTTCATGTGGCCATGCAGGACACCTGTTCAATGGGATATTGGGGTGCATCCAAATTTTGGGCAGCCCTGCCACTCGCTGCATACGCAGTAACAGTATAAGATACCCACTGTTTAATTATGGGAACAACAAAACATAGCCGGCTGATGGCTCTCTAAGAATACTGAGGAATGACTGCTGACCCTATAAAAAAAGGCTTTGTGACTTTCAGAGTTCCTCTTTCATAAATGAAACATGATGTGTCTGATGATGTGTCACACATCACATGGCCAAATAAGGTTGTAAAATGTTCAAATGGCATTTCCCAGTGAATGCATTTCTCTTGGTTGAAAGCAATGCTAAAGTTAAAAACTGCATCAACAACGCCATGTGTGAACATAGCCAAAGCAGTGGAGGAACATTTTTGCTTTGGGTTATTTATTTTGCCTTACATACAAATCATTACCCTGGAAATAATGTTCCTTAACATATTTCCCAGGAAAATCCATTTTGTTTTTGTTTTTGTATGTTTTATTGTGCGCTTGTAAAAGTGGCGTAACACTCTGACAACATTGTTCATAGCTGTGACCTGGGAGTCAGAAATGCTTCCAGGGGTCTTCACCATGCTGTTCCCATGTCATTTGAGCACTGCTCCCATCGATTTCAGACGTTTTTAGTCCCAAAAAGGACCCCCCAGGGGACAAAAATGCTCGGCTTTCCCATAGACATACATTGGGCTCATTGCTTGGGTCGAGTACCCGAGTATTCCAATTTGCTTGACCCGAGCAATGAGCACCCAAGCATTTTAGTGCTCGCTCATCACTAGTGAGAATGGGTCGCCTATCAAAGGTGGACGAGTTTCTGGTTTGTTGCTACTTACATGTAAAATCGCCCAGTAATCTGGGCACATTGGTTATGATATTTTATTATATTTATTATTTATTTATAATTTATTATATTTATGTATTGATGAATTAAAACGCATTATAATTTATTCAGGTAATCTCTCAATAAAGGCACCTCGGCCAATTTTTTGACACCACAGCAGTTGTCGTGTGTCTTATTTCTCAGTTGAGTTAAGTGGGGTTGGTGCAATTTTGATCAGTAATGTGGATCAAAAAGAGACATGTTTCTGTTATTCTTTTGTGGACACATGGTCTGTAGAAAAATCACGGACATGTGAATCGCTCCATACATTATAAAGTGTACTTGCTCTGGAAACCACCAATAGTGCAAGTACATGAATAATGGACGTTTGAATGAGGCCTAAAGAAGACATGGGTGCTTGTGTTTTTTGTAGCTCACTTATTCACAAAATAGCTGCACAAATGCTAATTTTAGTTCTGTACAAGCTTTTGGCTAGACTGCAACTGTCAACTTAGGCAGAATATTGGAACTTACACATAAAGACTGATAAAAACCTCACCAAGGAGACTTAAAAGTGGCAGTTTGCCTCATTCAATATCCTCCCAAGAAGACTGCAGTAATTGCTTTTATAAATATTGACTGCACAAGGACTTTTACTAGATTACTATTCCTAGGAGGAATAAAGGTAGAGAATCCAAATGTCTTATTTGTTTTTGCCTTATTAAGCTACAAAGAAAAGAATATTTATTTTGTTTTTGTTTTTTGCTTTTAACATTTCCTTCACACCTTAATTCTCAAAACTAGGTAGATTTTGTAGCATAATGTTATGTGTTGTTAAGGGGTGGTCCGCCATTAATACATTTATACTTAGAGAATAGGAGTACGGTATATTTTTTTCTTATGTTTTAGAATTACATCTACATAATATCACATTATAAATTGAATACTTGTTAACTCATAAAAATTACAGCATCCTTTACTCATGCTCCAGAGTCAAAATTGAAGAAAAAAAAAATTGACAAAATAAAGTTTTGCAACGGAATCGAGAGGTTAAACAAAAGTAAAATATTTTTATAACTATTTTAGTAAATTGCATGAAACCCACTGGTGTTGGATGTGGCTTCTGGGTACTGGCTTACTATAATTTTTTTTTTAGAATGTCAAATATATGGTGTTCTATTTTTGCATTGTTTGTAGTTAATTTGTCTTGTCACTCCTTTGAGTATACAGCCATGAGGAGCAGACGCAGACACAATAAGGCAGGGTTCCCCAACTCCATTCCTCAAGGCCCACCAACAGATCATGTTTTCAGGATTTCCTTTGTATTGCACAGGTGAAGCAATTATCACCTGAGCAATACTAAGACCTCCTGCACTCCCCTGAGTCAGTGTCTCTACACTCCTAATGATCCCTAGGCCGGTTACCGAAATGTAAAGTGCTGCGGAATATGTCGGCGCTATAGAAATAAAATTTATTATTATTATTACTAAGGAAATCCTGAAAACATGATCTGTTGGTGGGCCTTGAGGACTGGAGCTGGGGAACCCAATAGGGCCCTTGTTCAAGAACAGCATAAATCTAAGCCTTTTCTAGTCCAATAATTTTTCTGTGACAGAAGCTGTTGCTTTCTGCTTTAGAGGTTGAAGTGGGTCGCCTTTCTTCTTGGGCCCCTATTGCACTAATGGAATGTCCATCCATGACGCCTACTACATGCTTGTGTTGTAGAGGGACTGTGTTGAGCACAGCAATTGGTGCTGTGTCCATTGTTGGAGTTTGTTAATACAATACAATATTACCTCATTAATTTGTTAATGTTTAGTTTCATTTGGCAATCATCCACATTTTGAAGATGCATATGTGATGGTCAACGTGTGACTGGATACACTGCCTCCAGCAGGGCGAATTGAAATAATAAAGGGAAACACCAGGGAAACTAATACAATGGAGGGCCCTGTGATAGGGAACGGGGACGTGGAGACCTCCTGCACTCCCCTGATTCAGTGTCTCAACATTCCTAACGATCCCTAGGCCAGTTCTGCACCGGGTGCTGATCAGGAACCTAAAAACCCTAGCTCGCCCTGCACCTAGCCCTTTCTAGTGAAATGGACGGTGAAGAAACTAATCCCACCACTGCACTGAAACACACAAAAGGAAAGTTACAAAACAGGGGTAGCACCACTTAGCTTTGCTCTGTTGCTCTTGCTCCCAGCAACAGAGTTAAACCAGAGCAATTACACCTGTTAGTGATAATCACGTGCACTAAACTAAAGAAACCAGGGTGCAATGACCCTACCGGCCACTGGGGCCAAAACTAGAACTGAAGTCACCACAGTGCATTGACCCTAATGGCCACCAGGGGCAAAACTACCTTAAAGCCAAAGGCATGAAGGAAAAAAAGGTTACTAGTGCATTTATCTGTCATAATCCAACCTGGATCATGACAGTACCCTCCCTCAATGAGGGGCCTCTAGACCCTCAAGACCGCTCCTCATCAGGGAACCACCTACAGCGGGGAGCCCAAGTCCAGAGTTCACCCCAGCAACTATCTGAACTTCAGGTTTATGGCAAACGAGCACCGCTGGTATTGACAATGTATGTTTTGGAGGCACCACACATCTCCGAATCGCCGACCTGGGGAACGAGTTATGTATGTGTATGCTTGGGGGTAACTCGAGCTGGTAAGACTCCGCAACACACTTCCACTGGATGTTTTTTGATGGCCACCCATACATGCTCGTTCACACACACATGTTATGATTGAGTCACCGTAGGAGGCAAAAACAGAAATGCTAGCTAAGTCCAGAAAACTAGAGAAGTTGGCAGCTATCGGATTGCAGACCCCTGAACCTATCAACACGCTAGGCTTCAAAAAGCTATGTCAGTACTCAGGAATATTCTGAAGACAGAGCAACAGGCAAAAGGAGATTCAGCTCACCCCAGCAGGGAATGGCAGAATCCAGAAAAGCAAGGAAAACAAAAACAAAACACAAATGCTAACAGGCAAAGCAGAAAAGTTAGCTTTAGAGGAGCAGGAATCAGACTGGTGTCCTAGAAGTCCACAGAGAAATCACCCGCAGGGCAGAAGGGCGTCGGCAGCCTTATATCCAGTCCGTGACTCCACTCAGCCAGTCATCCTCATTAGGCTCAGGTGCCTGATAATCAGGCTCATTACCTTCCTTTACCAGAATAGGGAGTTCACCAGACCTCAGTGACGAAGGGGAAAATGAACTCACAACACACACAGGTCCGGACCTGAAAGTTTATTGCCACACACTCGTTTGTCACAATTCGGTGAACTCTTTCTGGAATTGACAACAGAGGCGTCCCCCTGTGTTACCACACTCACACCCCCGCATTTCACCATGGGGTACACCACCCTCCAACCCCTTCCACCACGAGGTCTGCGCCTCCCAGGGTTGGCTAATGGCGAGGGTTGAGTCTTGCCCCTACTCTCGTGCAGCACATCTGCTGCCCTCACTGGAGAGAAAGGGGTCGGTAGAAGAGACAGCAGAGACAGTAGTCCCTAGGCAGCAGCCCTCACACGACTGCCCCCAGCTGACCACTTCCCTCACCCGCCAATCTATTACCGGGTTGTGTTTTTTCAGCCAAGGGAGGCCTAAAACGATAGGTATTGGCATTCCATCCAAGACGTAGCATGACAAGGACTCCTCATGATGTCCTATACGTAGGTGGATATTTTCTACAACTTGGATCAAGCTCCCCTGGCTCAGTGGAACAGAGTTTATGGCCTGGACGCTTATAGGTTGGGCTAGCGTCCTACACCTCAGGTCATGAGTCTGGACAAAGCGAGCATCCACCAGACTGACTCCTGCTCCGCTGTCCACAAGCATCGGTATCACCTCCAGTACCCCACCAGCCAACACCTCTGCTGACATAGTACCTTTGGAGGGCAAAATGGAGGAAATATACACTCCCTGGTCGCCTCCCTCCAAGCGACCAGGGAGATGCGGCTTCTGAGATGGCACAGATAATTTGGCGTGTGTTGGGCAAGCCTTCAGGACATGTCCAGTCTGCCCACAGAAAAAACATGCCTCCACCACACCCTGAACCGTAGGCAGGCCTGAACACAAACTAGCTCCTCCTACTTGCATAGGTTCATCTGGAGACTTGGCACGCACTGTGCAGGCTCTCATGAAATGGCCCGGCTTCCCACAGGAAAAACATACCCCCCACCACGGCGAACCACAGACAACCCCTTTTTTGTACCAACAACACCGGGCTGCTTGGGTTCCTCCATCCGCACTGGTGTGTCCTCCTCCCTAGTGAGGACTGCAGAGGGCACATTTTGTGTATGTCTCTCCCTAAGGCGTCTATCCACCTGGATGGCAAGGGACATGGCAGCCTCCAGCGACCTGGGGGTGGCGTACTGCACCAGAGTATCCTGCAACTTTGGAGACAGACCCTGCACAAATTGACTCCTAAGTGCAGGGTCATTCCACTCAGTGTCAGTGGCCCACCTCCTAAACTCTGAGCAGTACTCCTCAGCAACCCGGGCTCCTTGTTTACACCTACGGAGTCAGGATTCCACCAGGGTGACGCCATCAGGATCACCATACACTAGCTCCAAAGCTGCAAAAACTCGTCCACGGACTCTAATGATGGTGAATCGTCCGGTAGGGAGAAGGCCCAGGATTGGGGATCTCCCTTAAGAAGGGACATAATGATTCCCACGCGATGCTCTTCACTCCCTGATGAACGAGGACGCAGCCTGAAATATAGTTTTCAGGCTTGCTGAAATATCAAGAATTGATCTCTCCCTCCAGAAAACCTGTCAGGGAGGGATATCTTGGGTTCTGTCTGAGCCTGTGCCTCAACCAGACCCCCAAAGCCCACCAACAGCTGCAGCTGCTGAGCTAACTCACCGTGCAGCCCCCTAATCTCATCAGTAAAGATTTGCAGCATTTGGGCAAAGGTCTGCCTTGGGTCCATGGCTCAGCAGAAAAAAAAGTTGGGTTGGTGATAATGTGATGGTCAACGTGTGACTGGACACACCGCCTCCAGCAGGGTGAATTTCTATGGCACACATGACCCTAGATACACCGCCTCCAGCAGGGCGAATTTAAATAATATAATGTGTAGCCGGATACACCGCCTCCAGCAGGCGAATTTCAGAATTACACGTATAACTGGATACACCGCCTCCAGCAGGGCAAATTTAAATAATAAAGGGAAACATCAGGGAAACTGATACAATGGAGGGCCCTGCGATAGGGAATGGGGATGTGGAGACCTCCTTCTCTCCCCTGAGTCAGTGTCTCTACACTCCTAATGATCCCTAGGCCAGTTCCACACCAGGCGCCGATCAGGAACCTAAACACCCTAGCTCGCCCTGCACCTAGCCCTTTCTAGTTAAATGGACGGTGCAGAAACTAATCCCACCACTGCACTGAAGCACACAAAAGAAAAGTTACAAAACAGGGGTAACACCACTTAGCTTTGCTCTGTTGCTCTTGCTCCCAGCAACAGAGTCCACCACCAGAATTCAGCTTCCACCTGAAGCTACTACACCAGAGCTCTGCCTGAGCTGCAAGGAACACCTCTCTAGCTCCTTCCTCCACCAAGGATGGTTGGAAATGCCCAATATCACCAACAGTGAGTGAGAGAACAAGACACACCTATATAGTTAAACCAGAGCAACGACACCTGTTAGTGATAATCACGTGCACTAAAGAAACCAGGGTGCAATGACCCTACCGGCCACCGGGGGCAAAACTAGAACTGAAATCACCACAGTGCAATGACCCTAATGGCCACCGGGGGCAAAACTACCTTAAAGCCAAAGGCTTGAAGGAAAAAAGGTTACTAGTGCATTTATCTGTCATAATCCAACCTGGATCATGACAGCATATAGTGGTTATTGGATGTCCCATGCAAACATTTCATTCTCCTGCAATGTCTGAATGTGATGATTCTGCAACAGGTTGCAGGCTCAGACATGTCACAGCAAAGAAAACAGCAAAGATTTGTCAAATTAATGCATGAAATCTGCCCACTGTTCTCATGTCTTGTAAAGAAGTATGTATTACAGCATATACCTACAAATGAGATGGAAAATGTCCAGCAGCTCTCAGTTTAATCTTTTAGTGGTGCGGTGCAGTGACCGCTGTGTCCGCTAGGGGGCGCTGTGTGGGTGTCCCAGGACAGCCGTATAAGCATTTCCATTGCCCTGATAGGTGTAGGATACTGAAAGATCATAATGATCAGCAGAGGTACTGCTGAGTAGTACGTTCTGTTACAATGTGTCAGGGAAGCCTGTGTGTGGTTGTGTGCAATAGGACCTTGGGTGAGGTCATAGCCATGTGATCACCTGTGGGTGTGGTTATGGACCATATAAGGTACCTGAGGTCTGGTCACATAGGGGGTGAATGCTGGGACCTGATTTGTCCAGTTTGGAAGGTCCCATGAGGAGAAGGATCTCCTCACTAACAGCACGTGTGGACGATGTGACTAATGGCGATGTGTGCCTGACCGTTCCCAGGGAGAGGGAAGGAACGTTTGCAGGGTAAAGCAGCATGCAAGGTAACCCAGAGATGGGACTGCTACTGAGAGACTAGGAGGGCTATAGGGGAGCAGAGCTCCAGTGTGAAGATACCCTGCTGTCTGCTATAAGACTGTTGCATGTTACTGCTGGAGGTTTATGAAGGATGAATAAACCTCATGGACTATGATTTGTTGGAAAATCCTGTGCCGGATGTGTTTTTGATCGCTGCAAGCGAGAACCCCCTACTTACATGACAGCGCTACCTCACAAATGGTGGAGAATTGCTAAGGGCAATATAGTAGCCTTGTTGCTGGGGGCAACGGAAAAGGACTGCCAAAAAAAAACTTTGTTGCTAAGGGCTGCGGTTCCAACAGCACATGTTGCAGTGCTGGCATCGCTGAGCCAGGAGGGCTGACTGTTGTGAAAGCTGTATACTGACAGCAGCTCAGTGAAAGAGACTGGTGATTGCTAGGGTGCCTCTGCGGATAAGAGGTACCCGAGGACCTGTGTGGCCGACACAGGTAACGAACAGGTGTTCGTTGTTGTACTGACCTGGATCAGTGAGCAAGTTCCTGGAGGGTCAGTGTTGGGAGGTTCTGGGAGAGGAATCGGATCCCTGGAATACGTGATATCACCTTGGACCTAGTGAAGCCGGTGTGTTGGGAGACCCTGGGGGGAGGGTCGGCTCCCTGAATAGCACCCAGTGTGCCCTGTGTGTTGGACGGTCTCAGGCGAAGTCGGTACATCCTGAATAGCGCACAGACAGGATACGTGAGTCTTTTGGAGTTTTTCGTGCATGTGTTTTTTCTTTTTCCTCTGCAAAAAACCTAAAGGTGCTTGCTGTGGCTCAGTGGGGTCACGAAGGTTTCGCAGCACAGGGACCTGGTGTTTTTCCTTTTTGGGATCTCCTCTTTGAGCATTGGTAGCAGACGCTGTCTACACCATCCTGGTGCAGCTTTATTGCATGTGACTAAGCGGATACAGTAGTTGTGGCTTTACACAACTGTTAAAGGTGAGTACCCTGTATTATTTCTTTATACCCATTATACCTGCACTGGTAAGGCCCTATGGGTGCGCTGTTGTGGCTTCTTTTATCTTCGAGGGTGACAAGCGGCTTCCGGTAACCTGGCGGGGTTACGAAGGGGACAAGCGGCTTCCGGTGGATCGGCGGGTCCACGAAGACGGCGCAGCAGGAGCTGCAGGGACTCCAGCTGCTGTGTGTGTGAACAGCAGCCGGTGGTGCCGGTGATCGGTGACAGCAGGAGCTGTGGTGGTGCCAACAAAGACTTGTGTGGTATCATAAAAAAAAAAAGACACAAACTGTGTGGTGTGAACTGTGGTCTGAGAAGACCGGTATAACAGACATGGGGAGATCCCGAAAGGGGGTGGAGTCCCAAAAGGGGGTGGTGACCCAAATCGGGGTAGTAGCCCAAAAGGGGGTGGAGTCCCAAATTGGCACGGTAACCCAAAAAGGGGTGGAGTCCCGGGAGGGGGCGGCAACCCAAAGTGGGGTGGTGGTCCAGAAAAGGGCCAAGTTTGAAGAAATGACAGCACTAGATGACTCAGTGGGTATGTCTGGAGTACCGCAGTGTGTGTGTATGACTTGGTCAGAATGTGGGATATCCTTTCTGGATAGTGACGATGGGCCGCAGGTGTGTACCGTGATGCTGCATCGGGAAGGAGTCCCTGGTAGGCTGGACTCAAAGAGTCAGGTGACTCTGACAGGAACTCCACTCGTTTTAGCTCTAACCGAAAAAAACGTCAGAGTTCGCTGTGTCCATGGGGTCATTGTGAATTATAAAGTGGACAGAGTCTTGATTGAGATGACGAAGGGGGAGTGCCAAGGTGGTAGTATGCCACCAAACTTAGTGCATACCTTTGAGAGGCGCCAGGACTTTGTCATGTTTAAAGATGTGGGGCAGGAGGATGGAGACGTTTCTAGTGTAGGGCTAGCAGACACTGAGACGCTGACACCTCCTAACGTAGACAGGCCAGACGTAAGGGCGACCGGAGAAAGAATTGCGTCAGACGAATTTACTGACCTGACGTCACCTGAAGGGTACCACAGTGTGAATGAGAATGGTGTGGTAAATAAAAAGAGCGGAGCTGACACATGGATAGAGAGTGCCTTGGGGGTTCACCGGACGGTGTGGTGTGACTGTGACGTGTTATTGCCAGTAGTCACCACTAGGACAGAATCTAATGCTGTGCTGACTGAAACTCGTGACAGGACTGGTGGTGTTGTGAGTTCATTTTCCCCTCCGTCACTGAGGCCTGATGAACTCCCTATTCTAGTGAAGGAAGGTAGTGAGCCTGATTATCAGACACCTGGGACTGATGAGGACTAGAGTTGAGCGACTTTTGTTTTTTTAGGGTCGCATTTCGTTTCGTGAAACCCGACTTTTCCAAAAGTCGGGTCAAGCAAGATCGTCCGATTATATGGAAAAGCCGGGGTCGTCCCGAAACACGAAACCCAATGTAAGTCAATGGGGAATAAAAGTCGGCAGTGAGAGGAGGACAGGAAACACACCTACAGTGCCCATTTGAATGCCAAAAGCATCAATTCTTCTTACTTAAGCTTGTCAACCTTAATTAACTTCATAATACAAGTTGCGCACTGAAAAATGGGGGTTATTTGGCTAAAGTTGTGGGGGGGGGGAGGGCTGGCTGCAGGTTTTCATGTGCCCTGGGCGAAAGAGCGCCCCTTTAACACATGCCACAACTCATCATGCTCCGATACGGCAGAGAAATAGCGGTATAGTACAATGAAAAATACTTCACTTTTTACATCTCATGACGAGGCCCATCTATTTCTCCATACAGAATCATTGGTCCCATATAATGTTTGAAACAGTATATGATGAGCTCCACCCAATGCTACAGTATATGTTGGTCCCCATGGATGAAGCTCCACTGTCTTATGGGCCCAAATAATGCTCCAAACATAATGGGCCCCATTTCTAATGCTCTAGTGTATAATGGGCCCTGTAAATGCTGCTCCAGTGTCTGATGTCCACCTTTGGAATGTTCCAGTGTATGGTGGGCCCCATCTATCATTCTCCAGAGTATAGTGCTCCCCAAAAATTGCTGTCCCAACATTGAAAACAATCAAATAAGTCTCCTCGCTAGGGAATCCCTGTAATAGTCTAGACTCCTCGTCGTCCCCATCTTCCATCTCACTGCACATTATTTGAACTTTGCAAGTGCTGTGATCCTGGGCAAGCAGGGGGGGCCCACTCGTTGGCGACGGCACTGGCACAGGGCCCCTGATAGTACGGTGGTGTGTCTGATGGCGGGTGGGCCGAACCTGCAGTTTCTTCTGCAGCTTCCTCTTTGTCACCGTGTAAGATGGAACTGTATATGGGAAGGGTAACCTGAGTTTCATCAGGGTCAGATTCAGGCCGGGTAGCGTGCGAGGGTAATGTAGTGGTCTGGGTCAATGTACCAGCAGATTCATCGAGCAGTGGCTGGGCATCAGGTCACTTGTGTCGCCCCCAGGAGTACGGTCGCCACAGTGGCATTACCTTCTTCCTAGGGAGTGTGATGTCATGCTTGGGAGCAACGAACGATCTCTCTAGCAGGTTAACTGATTGGGCGGCGTTATTCCCACGAGTCATGACCCTCCAAACAGCGTTCATGAAGGCAAAGTGTTTGTTTTACGTGGGCAGTATGGTTGCAAAGCTGAACCTTAAAGGAATGTCCAGAAGGGCACCACCAGGAGTGGAGCCTACGGTTTAATTCGACTCCACCTGGGAAACCTCAACCATGCAAGCTACAGAACAGATGCACACATTGCAAGCTTAATTCCGTTAACGAACGAGACTCCGTCATGCCCCGCGGTCCGAGTCTGGCTTACTAGAGGGACACGTGAGGCTCTGGCACATGAGATTGGCCAATAACTGGTGTGTCATGCCCTTACATGTCCGTGGCTGCATGTGCGCTACACTGAAAAGGCCAGCGTTTGTCGCTTACAGGTGCAGATAACCCACTGAACAACGTTAGTGATGGGGATCACTGATTAAAATTATTACCCGCGAACAATGATTTCCCAGTAATTGCAGGTCAACCGCAGTTCCGGAATTAGGCCTAACCGTCATTCCTGAAAAAATGAAAAACTTACGTGTACAAAACACAGGTGCTGTAGCTTGCTTAACAGCTCGCCAGCC
Source organism: Dendrobates tinctorius (assembly GCF_039654945.1). Taxonomy (NCBI): domain Eukaryota; kingdom Metazoa; phylum Chordata; class Amphibia; order Anura; family Dendrobatidae; genus Dendrobates; species Dendrobates tinctorius. The sequence continues at coordinate 15,109,795 of NW_027361910.1, read as the reverse complement.
GTTCTCACGCCCAGTATGGATTACACGTGATTGCACAAAGGTGAGAAAGGGTACCGTATCCCCAGATAACATGTATGGATAGCGTACACATTCAAAATATATGTCTATACATCAGGAGGCAGGCTCAGACGGTGTTAGGCCCAGTATGGATTGCACGTGATTGCACAAAGGTTAGAAAGGGTACCGTATCCCCAGATAACATGTATGGATAGCGTACACATTCAAAATATATGTCTCAGGAGGCAGGCTCAGACGGTGTTAGGCCCAGTATGGATTGCACGTGATTGCACAAAGGTTAGAAAGGGTACCGTATCCCCAGATAACATGTATGGATAGCGTACACATTCAAAATATATGTCTCAGGAGGCAGGCTCAGACGGTGTTAGGCCCAGTATGGATTGCACGTGATTGCACAAAGGTTAGAAAGGGTACCGTATCCCCGGATAACATGTATGGATAGCGTACACATTCAAAATATATGTCTCAGGAGGCAGGCTCAGACGGTGTTAGGCACAGTATGGATTGCACGTGATAGCACAAAGGTTAGAAAGGGTACCGTATCCCCAGATAACATGTATGGATAGCGTACACATTCAAAATATATGTCTCAGGAGGCAGGCTCAGACGGTGTTAGGCCCAGTATGGATTGCACGTGATTGCACAAAGGTTAGAAAGGGTACCGTTTCCCCAGATAACATGTATGGATAGCGTACACATTCAAAATATATGTCTCAGGAGGCAGGCTCAGACGGTGTTAGGCCCAGTATGGATTGCACGTGATTGTACAAAGGTTAGAAAGGGTACCGTATCCCCAGATAACATGTATGGATAGCGTACACATTCAAAATATATGTCTATACATCAGGAGGCAGGCTCAGACGGTGTTAGGCCCAGTAAGGATTGCACGTGATTGCACAAAGGTTAGAAAGGGTACCGTATCCCCAGATAACATGTATGGATAGCGTACACATTCAAAATATATGTCTCAGGAGGCAGGCTCAGATGGTGTTAGGCCCAGTATGGATTGCACGTGATTGCACAAAGGTTAGAAAGGGTACCGTTTCCCCGGATAACATGTATTGATAGGGTACACATTCAAAATATATGTCTCAGGAGGCAGGCTCAGACGGTGTTAGGCCCAGTATGGATTGCACGTGATTGCACAAAGGTTAGAAAGGGTACCGTATCCCCAGATAACATGTATGGATAGCGTACACATTCAAAATATATGTCTATACATCAGGAGGCAGGCTCAGACGGTGTCAGGCACAGTATGGATTGCACGTGATTGCACAAAGGTTAGAAAGGGTACCGTATCGGCAGATAACATGTATGGATAGCGTACACATTCAAAATATATGTCTCAGGAGGCAGGCTCAGACGGTGTTAGGCCCAGTATGGATTGCACGTGATTGCACAAAGGTTAGAAAGGGTACCGTATCCCCAAATAACATGTATGGATAGCGTACACATTCAAAATATATGTCTCAGGAGGCAGGCTCAGACGGTGTTAGGCCCAGTATGGATTGCACGTGATTGCACAAAGGTTAGAAAGGGTACCGTTTCCCCGGATTACATGTATGGATAGCGTACACATTCAAAATATATGTCTCAGGAGGCAGGCTCAGACGGTGTTAGGCCCAGTATGGATTGCACGTGATTGCACAAAGGTTAGAAAGGGTACCGTATCCCCAGATAACATGTATGGATAGCGTACACATTCAAAATATATGTCTATACATCAGGAGGCAGGCTCAGACGGTGTTAGGCCCAGTATGGATTGCACGTGATTGCACAAGGGTTAGAAAGGGTACCGTATCCCCAGATAACATGTATGGATAGCGTACACATTCAAAATATATGTCTATACATCAGGAGGCAGGCTCAGACGGTGTCAGGCCCAGTATGGATTGCACGTGATTGCACAAAGGTTAGAAAGGGTACCGTATCCCCAGATAACATGTATGGATAGCGTACACATTCAAAATATATGTCTCAGGAGGCAGGCTCAGACGGTGTTAGGCCCAGTATGGATTGCACGTGATTGCACAAAGGTAAGAAAGGGAACCGTTTCCCCGGATAACAAGTATGGATAGCGTACACATTCAAAATATATGTCTCAGGAGGCAGGCTCAGACGGTGTTAGGCCCAGTATGGATTGCACGTGATTGCACAAAGGTTAGAAAGGGTACCGTATCCCCTGATAAAATGTATGGATAGCGTACACATTCAAAATATATGTCTATACATCAGGAGGCAGGCTCAGACGGTGTTAGGCCCAGTATGGATTGCACGTGATTGCACAAATGTTAGAAAGGGTACCGTATCCCCAGATAACATGTATGGATAGCGTACACATTCAAAATATATGTCTCAGGAGGCAGGCTCAGACGGTGTTAGGCCCAGTATGGATTGCACGTGATTGCACAAAGGTTAGAAAGGGTACCGTATCCCCGGATAACATGTATGGATAGCGTACACATTCAAAATATATGTCTCAGGAGGCAGGCTCAGACGGTGTTAGGCCCAGTAGGGATTGCACGTGATTGCACAAAGGTTAGAAAGGGTACCGTATCCCCAGATAACATGTATGGATAGCTTACACATTCAAAATATATGTCTATACATCAGGAGGCAGGCACAGATGGTGTTAGGCCCAGTATGGATTGCACGTGATTGCACAAAGGTTAGAAAGGGTACCGTATCCCCAGATAACATGTATGGATAGCGGACACATTCAAAATATATGTCTATACATCAGGAGGCAGGCTCAGACGGTGTTAGGCCCAGTATGGATTGCACGTGATTGCACAAAGGTTAGAAAGGGTACCGTATCCCCAGATAACATGTATGGATAGCGTACACATTCAAAATATATGTCTATACATCAGGATGCAGGCTCAGACGGTGTTAGGCCCAGTATGGATTGCACGTGATTGCACAAAGGTTAGAAAGGGTACCGTATCCCCAGATAACATGTATGGATAGCGTACACATTCAAAATATATGTCTATACATCAGGAGGCAGGCTCAGACAGTGTCAGGCACAGAATGGATTGCACGTGATTGCACAAAGGTTAGAAAGGGTACCGTATCCCCAGATAACATGTATGGATAGCGTACAAATTCAAAATATATGTCTAAGGAGGCAGGCTCAGACGGTGTTAGGCCCAGTATGGATTGCACGTGATTGCACAAAGGTTAGAAAGGGTACCGTTTCCCCGGATAACATGTATGGATAGCGTACACATTCAAAATATATGTCTCAGGAGGCAGGCTCAGACGGTGTTAGGCCCAGTATGGATTGCACGTGATTGCACAAAGGTTAGAAAGGGTACCGTATCCCCTGATAACATGTATGGATAGCGTACACATTCAAAATATATGTCTATACATCAGGAGGCAGGCTCAGACGGTGTTAGGCCCAGTATGGATTGCACATGATTGCACAAAGGTAAGAAAGGGTACCGTATCCCCAGATAACATGTATGGATAGCGTACACATTCAAAATATATGTCTCAGGAGGCAGGCTCAGACGGTGTTAGGCCCAGTATGGATTGCACGTGATTGCACAAAGGTTAGAAAGGGTACCGTATCCCCTGATAACATGTATGGATAGCGTACACATTCAAAATATATGTCTATACATCAGGAGGCAGGCTCAGACGGTGTTAGGCCCAGTATGGATTGCACGTGATTGCACAAAGGTTAGAAAGGGTACCGTATCCCCAGATAACATGTATGGATAGCGTACACATTCAAAATATATGTCTCAGGAGGCAGGCTCAGACGGTGTTAGGCCCAGTATGGATTGCACGTGATTGCACAAAGGTTAGAAAGGGTACCGTATCCCCGGATAACATGTATGGATAGCGTACACATTCAAAATATATGTCTCAGGAGGCAGGCTCAGACGGTGTTAGGCCCAGTATGGATTGCACGTGATTGCACAAAGGTTAGAAAGGGTACCGTATCCCCTGATAACATGTATGGATAGCGTACACATTCAAAATATATGTCTATACATCAGGAGGCAGGCTCAGACGGTGTTAGGCCCAGTATGGATTGCACGTGATTGCACAAAGGTTAGAAAGGGTACCGTATCCCCAGATAACATGTATGGATAGCGTACACATTCAAAATATATGTCTCAGGAGGCAGGCTCAGACGGTGTTAGGCCCAGTATGGATTGCACGTGATTGCACAAAGGTTAGAAAGGGTACCGTATCCCCGGATAACATGTATGGATAGCGTACACATTCAAAACATATGTCTCAGGAGGCAGGCTCAGACGGTATTAGGCCCAGTATGGATTGCACGTGATTGCACAAAGGTTAGAAAGGGTACCGTATCCCCGGATAACATGTATGGATAGCGTACACATTCAAAATATATGTCTCAGGAGGCAGGCTCAGATGGTGTTAGGCCCAGTATGGATTGCACGTGATTGCACAAAGGTTAGAAAGGGTACCGTTTCCCTGGATAACATGTATGGATAGCGTACACATTCAAAATATACACTCACTGGCCACTTTATTAGGTACACCATGCTAGTAACGGGTTGGACCCCCTTTTGCCTTCAGAACTGCCTCAATTCTTCGTGGCAGAGATTCAACAAGGTGCTGGAAGCATTCCTCAGAGATTTTGGACCATATTGACATGATGGCATCACACAGTTGGCGCAGATTTGTCGGCTGCACATCCCTGATGCGAATCTCCCGTTCCACCACATCCCAAAGATGCTCTATTGGATTGAGATCTGGTGACTGAGGAGGCCATTTGAGTACAGTGAACTCATTGTCATGTTCAAGAAACCAATCTGAGATGATTCGAGCTTTATGACATGGTGCATTATCCTGCTGAAAGTAGCCATCAGATGTTGGGTACATTGTGGTCATAAAGGGATGGACATGGTCAGCAACAATACTCAGGTAGGCTGTGGCGTTGCAACGATGCTCAATTGGTACCAAGGGGCCCAAAGAGTGCCAAGAAAAAATTCCCCACACCATGACACCACCACCACCAGCCTGAACCGTTGATACAAGGCAGGATGGATCCATGCTTTCATGTTGTTTACGCCAAATTCTGATCCTACCATCCGAATGTCGCAGCAGAAATCCAGACTCATCAGACCAGGCAACGTTTTTCCAATCTTCTACTGTCCAATTTCGATGAGCTTGTGCAAATTGTAGCCTCAGTTTCCTGTTCTTAGCTGAGAGGAGTGGTACCCAGTGTGGTCTTCTGCTGCTGTAGTCCATCTGCCTCAAAGTTCGACGCACTGTGCGTTCAGAGATGCTCTTCTGCCTACCTTGGTTGTAACGGGTGGCAATTTGAGTCACTGTTGCCTTTCTATCAGCTCGAACCAGTCTGCCCATTTTCCTCTGACCTCTGGCATCAACAAGGCATTTCCGGCCACAGAACTGCCGCTCACTGGATTTTTTTTCTTTTTCGGACCATTCTCTGTAAACCCTAGAGATGGTTGTGCGTGAAAATCCCAGTAGATCAGCAGTTTCAGAAATACTCAGACCAGCCCTTCTGGCACCAACAATCATGCCACGTTCAAAGGCACTCAAATCACCTTTCTTCCCCATACTGATGCTCGGTTTGAACTGCAGGAGATTGTCTTGACCATGTCTACATGCCTAAATGCACTGAGTTGCCGCCATGTGATTGGCTGATTAGAAATTAAGTCTTAACACACAGTTGGACAGGTGTACCTAATAAAGTGGCCAGTGAGTGTATGTCTCAGTAGGCAGGCTCAGACGGTGTTAGGCCCAGTATGGATTGCACGTGATTGCACAAAGGTTAGAAAGGGTACCGTATCCCCGGATAACATGTATGGATAGCGTACACATTCAAAATATATGTCTCAGGAGGCAGGCTCAGACGGTGTTAGGCCCAGTATGGATTGCACGTGATTGCACAAAGGTTAGAAAGGGTACCGTATCCCCGGATAACATGTATGGATAGCGTACACATTCAAAATATATGTCTCAGGAGGCAGGCTCAGACGGTGTTAGGCCCAGTATGGATTGCACGTGATTGCACAAAGGTTAGAAAGGGTACCGTATCCCCGGATAACATGTATGGATAGCGTACGCATTCAAAATATATGTCTATACATCAGGAGGCAGGCTCAGACGGTGTCAGGCACAGTATGGATTTGACGGCCCAGATTACACAGCGGAGGAGCAGGGAGAGGTAAAGATTGCAAATGCCGGGGCCCTGCCCAAGCAAGGCGGCCCCACTCGTGGGTGTCGGTACTGGCACTGGGACCCTCATAGTACAGCGGTGTGTCTGACGGCGGGTGTGCACCACCACCGTCAGAGACACTTGATTGCACTATGAGGGACCCTGTGCCAGTGCCCGCGCCCAAGAGTCGGCCTACCCACCTGTCCAGGGCAACGGCACACGCACGGTGTCGTGCGCTAGGTGGTGACCCCGGCCATGGGGGGGAGGCAGCACAGTTAAGGAGTTTTAGAAAGTGGCATATGTTGATGTTGGACATTCAGCTGATGCAAAAGGCGAAATAGGTGAAGTCCCAGGAAGAGGTGGACCAAAGCAAGCCATTTTTCGGTCACCCTATGTGTCATCAGGGGAAGGTGGGACAAAATCCTTGGAAACCCATGCATGGTTCATTTTAATGAAGGTTAGATCATCCACATTTTGGGTTGACAGACGGGTCCTTTTTTCTGTCAGGATTGATCCAGCTGCACTGAAGACTCTTTCCGATAGCACACTTGCAACTGGGCAAGCGAGCTCCTGTAAGGCATATTGGGCCAATTCAGGCCAGGTGTCCAGTTTAGCGGCCCAATAGTCAAAGGGGAATGACCTGTGTGGGAGAACATCGATATGGGAGGAAAAGTAGTTTGTAACCATAGTTGACAACTGCTGTCTCCTGTCACTTTCCATCAATGCAGTATTACCAGTTGTGTGAGCGGTATTTGAAAAATCAGTCCACAACATTGTCATGAAACCCCTGTCTCCAACGCCACTTCTGCTGTGTGCACCACGAACACCTCTGCCAAGCTGCCCCCGCCCCGTACGGCTCGTGTGAGAACCATCACCGCTGCTGTGTGCTGGGAATGCCTCAAGCAACCGATTTACCAAAGTTGCTTGTTTATTAGCCAATATTAGGTCAAGGTTCTCCTGTGGCATGATGTTTTGTAATTTGCCTTTATAGCGTGGATCCAGGATGCTGGCCAACCAGTAGTCGTCATCGTTCATCATTTTGGCAATGCGTGGGTCCCTTTTTAGGATCTGCAAGGCATAATCTGACATGTGGGCCAATGTTCCCGGTGTCAATGATGCACTGCGAGTGCTGGTTGGAGGAGCACTTTCTGGCAAATCCACATCCCTCCAGTCACACACAAACCCTGTACCAGACCTTGCCACGCCAACATTTTCACTTGCCCCACGAGATGCATCCTCCTCCCCTAAGTAATCATCCCCATCATCCTCCTCCTCCTCCTCTTCTTCCTCCACCTCGTCCAGGAGAGGTCCCTGAGCAGACAATGGCTGAATGTCATCAAGGATTCCCTCCTCCTCTTCCTCCTCATCAACATTGGCTGCAGACGCCTGCTCCTTAAGGTGCGTCAAAGTTTGCATGAGCAGACGTATAAGTGGGATGCTCATGCTTAGGATGGCGTCGTCTGCGCTTACCAGCCATGTGCATTCCTCAAAACACTGAAGGACTTTACAGAGGTCTTTCAGCTTCGACCACTGCACACCTGTCAACTCCATGTCTGCTCTCAAAGTGCCTGGCCGTGTATCCTCCCACAAATGCATTATGGCCTGCCTCTGCTCGCACAGCCGCTCCACCATGTGCAGGGTGGAGTTCCACCTTGTTGCAATGTCGATAATGAGGCAGTGGTTGGGAAGGTGGAGCAATCGCTGCAGCTTCTGCATACGAACGGAGTGTACAGGCGACCGGCGGATGTGCGCGCACAGTCTTTGCACCTTCTGGAGCAGGGCTGTTAACTCCGGATAATTTTTGAGGAAGCACTGCACCACCAGGTTCAAGGTGTGAGCCAAGCAAGGTATGTGGCTGAGTTTTGAAAGGGCTATGGCTGCCACAAAATTACGGCCGTTATCACTAACTACCTTGCCTGCCTCAAGATGTACACTGCCCAGCCATGACTCAATTTGTCGCTTCAAGTACTCGGCCAGCACCTCGGCGGTGTGTCTGTTGCCCAAACACATCATCTGCAACACAGCCTGCTGACGCTTTCCACTAGCTGCTCGATAGGGGGACACATCGTGTGCAACAGTGGCAGCTGCAGATGGAGTGCTCGTACGACTGCGCTCTGTGGACGAGCTTTCGCTTCTGGAGGAGGAGGAAGAGGGTCGAACGCCTACAGCCAACTGTTTCCTATACCGTGGGCTAGGCAGCACTGTCCCACCACCGCTGTCCCCTGTGGACCCTGCATCCACCACATTAACCCAGTGCGCAGTGATGGACACATAACGGCCCTGGCCATGCCGACTGGACCATGCATCAGTTGTGAGGTGCACCTTTCCGCTCACTGACTGCTTGAGTGCATGGACAATGCGGTCTTTCACATGATGGTGGAGGGCTGGGATGGCTTTGCGAGAGAAGAAGTGGCGACTGGGTAGGTCATAGCGTGGTACTGCATAGGCCATGAGTTCGCGGAAAGCTGTGCTTTCCACCAACCGAAAGGGCATCATCTCAAACGAGATTAGTTTGGCAATGTGGGCGTTCAAACCCAGTGTACGCGGATGAGAGACTGAGTACTTTCTTGACCTACTCATAGTGTCTGGGAGGGTGAGCTGGACTTGAGAGCTGCATATGGTGGAAGTAATGGTGGACAGGGCGGACTGAGAGAGGGTTGATGATGGTGATGGAGTTGGTGTTCTTTCTGATGGCCTAGAATCAGTCTTTCGTTGATATAACAGTGGGATTCCCTGATTGCTGTGGCCTTGCAACGACACCTCAACATTTGCTGCTGTGCTAACCGGTGGGCTTACAGTGGGGGAAACAATGTAGCGTTGCTGACTACCTTCGTTGTGATCAGTTGCACATGTGGCACTTGAGGTTTGGTGTTGTGTCCACGCTTGCAAGTGCATGCTGGTTAAATGTCTAAGCATGCAACTGGTATTCAAATTTTTCAGATTTTTCCCTCGGCTAAAGGTCTTTGCGCACTTCTTACAGATAACCTTGGCCTGATCATGAGGATTTTGTTCAAAAAAGTGCCACACTGCACTCTTCCTACTTTGGCAGACATTTTGCGGCCTAGCATGCTGTGATCTTTTGACCCTCTGGACAAGCTGTCCAGCAACTCTTTTGATGTTTGGAACCTGTCTTTGGAGTGCTCCGGGCCTGCCAGATAACAGCTGTTGCGATGTCGATGTCTGCTGTAGATGCTCCTCATCTGAGCTATTGGAAGCAGCACCCTCTTCCCCCAATGGATGCCAATCTGGGTCAACAACTGGGTCATCCATCACCCCCTCTTCTATGTCATGTGCACCTTCCTCTGTGTCACCGTGTATGGTGGTATAGTGTGCGGGAAGGGGCACCTGAGTCTCATCAGGGTCAGAATCTGGCTCTGTACACTGCAAGGACAATGGAGTGCTCTGAGTGAATGTACCAGCAGAATCATCCATCAGCGGCTGTGCATCAGTGCACTCCATGTCAGATTCATCTTGGCCTGGGTAATTCACCATTTGACTTGATAATCCAGGCATGGTATGTGAAAACAGCTCCATGGAGTAATCAGTAGTATGGCCTGCGTCATCCTTCAATCTTGGTTGGGGTGAAGGACACAAGGAAAGGTGTGGTTCATGAACATGAGCCTCCAATGACGACTCAGTGCTTTTACTTTTTACAACTGAAGAAGAGGAGGCGATAGAGCTGGAGGCTGAGTCAGCAATGTAAGACAAAACTTTTTCCTGATGCTCTGGCTTTAAAAGCGGTTTGCCAACTCCTAGAAAACTAAGCGTTCGAGGCCTTATGTAGCCAGACGATGACGCAGGCTCAACACCTCCTGCATTCGGTCCTATTTTGCTCTTGCCACTACCATCAGATCCACCACCAAAACCATCATTACCAGCTGCCAACCCCCGCCCAATTCCACGGCCTCTTCCACCAGCCTTCCTCATTTTTGGTAGAAATGTAGACAAAATCCAACAAACTATATAGTAATGTAAAACAAGGTACAAGGTGTCTATAGGACAGGGGAGATTTTGAATTTCTGCAGACACTTGTGGACACTGGACACTTTTGGATTGTGTGAGGCCCAATGAATATCTGAGCGCTATCTGACAGGCTCGATGGCACAGCTGTGACAAAAGTCACTAGAGGATAAGGGAGATTTTGAATCTCTGCACACACTTTTGGACCCTGGACACTTTTGGATTGTGTGAGGCCCAATGAATATCTGAGCGCTATGTGACAGGCTCGATGGCACAGCTGTGACAAAAGTCACTAGAGGATTAGGGAGATTTTGAATCTCTGCACACACTTTTGGACACTGGGCACTTTTGGATTGTGTGAGGCCCAATGAATATCTGAGCGCTATGTGACAGGCTCGATGGCACAGCTGTGACAAAAGTCACTAGAGGATAAGGTAGATTTTGAATCTCTGCACACACTTTTGGACACTGGACACTTTTGGATTGTGTGAGGCCCAATGAACATCTGAGCGCTATGTGACAGGCTCGATGGCACAGCTGTGACAAAAGTGACTAGAGGATAAGGGAGATTTTGAATCTCTGCACACACTTTTGGACACTGGACACTTTTGGATTGTGTGGCCCAATGAATATCTGAGCGCTATGTGACAGGCTCGATGGCACAGCTGTGACAAAAGTGACTAGAGGATAAGGGAGATTTTGAATCTCTGCACACACTTTTGGACACTGGACACTTTTGGATTGTGTGAGGCCCAATGAATATCTGAGCGCTATGTGACAGGCTCGATGGCACAGCTGTGACAAAAGTGACTAGAGGATAAGGGAGATTGGATTGCTTTTAAAAAAGCAGTTTGCAGAGCAGTGGGTAAATGCAATGCCAGCCTGTCAGGAAGCCTTAAAAGGCAGCCCAACAACCAACACCACTGATACACCACAATATAGCCTCCCCTTGCACTGCACACACAGTGACTGGTGTGTTGTGCAGGCCAAATTGCTAGCAGCAGAAGCAGTTTTTTTTTCTTCTCAGCAGGACAAAACAAAAAAAATTGGGATTGCTTTTAAAAAAGCAGTTTGCGGAGCAGTGGGTAAACAGCAATGCAGGAATGTCAGGAAGCCTTAGAAGGCAGCCCAACAACCAACACCACTGATACACCACTATATAGCCTCCCTTGCACTGCACACACAGTGACTGGTGTGTTGTGCAGGCCAAATCGCTAGCAGCAGAAGCAGTTTTTTTGTCTTCTTCCCTGCCTAACGCTCTCCCTACAGAATCAGCAGCAACCTCTCCCTATACTGAGATCGGCAGAAGTAAGATGGCGGTCGGCGTGCACGCCCTTTTATACCCCCTGTGACGCCAACCAAAGCAAGCCAATCACTTGCATGCCCTTCTGAAAGATGGTGGTGACCCCTGCCTATGTCATCACGTTGCCCACAGTGTCCGTGGATCCTGATTGGCTGAAAAAGAGCGCAAAACAAACTTTTGAAATGCGACTTTGGCGCGTAAGTCGCCGACCTCGTGGCCGACCTCATCCTAGGGTCGGGTTTCGTTTCATGAAACCCGACTTTGCAAAAAGTCGGCGACTTTTGAAATTTTTCGATCCGTTTCGCTCAACTCTAATGAGGACGATTGGCTGAGTGGAGTCACTGACTGGATTTAAGGCAGCCTACACCCTTTCTGCCCTGCGGGTGATTTCTCTGTGGACTCTTGGACTCCAGTCTGATTCCTGCTCTCCTAAAGCTAAGTTTTCTGTTTTGCCTTTTTGCACCTAAGATTTGTTTTTGTTTTTCTTGCTTTTTGGATTCTGCCACTCCCTGCTGGAGTGTGCAGTGTTCCGTGAGCTCTGTCTTCTGAATGTACCTGAGTGCTGATTTAGTTTTTGAAGCTTAGTTGCTTCAGGGCCATTTTTATATCAGCTTGTTGGCTTTTGTCTCTGATAGGGTTTTGGCAGATTGCAGACAGCAGCCTTCATATCCGTTCCTATCTAGGTAGTTTTTGGGCCTTTTCTTTGCTCAGCCTGTCTTTCTGTCTGTGTAAGTGTTTTCATCTTGCTTCACCGTCATTATATGTGGGGGCTGCCTATTGCTTTGGGGTCTGCTCTGTGGCAGTTAGATTTCCCCTTTCCTTCTTTAGGCCTATGTATCTCTCCGGCTGTGATCGAGGGGTCTAGGTCATCGTATGAACCCCCCACGGCTACTGCTAGTTGTGTTGATAGGTTCAGGGGTCTGCAATCTGATAGTTGCCAACTTCTCTGGTTTTCAGGACTTAGCTAGCATTTCTGGTTTTTGCCTCCTACGGTGACTCGATCATAACAGAATCACCCGCCTAACCGCAGATCCTGGGGTACTCAATAGCAGGAAAGAATTGTGTTTAAAAAAAAAAAAAAAAGTGTATATTCTTTCCTCTATATCTCTGAGGCCGTAGGGGGAATTTTTTTTTCTCTCAATGGAGATAAAGCAAGTGTCTGATCGTGTGGAGCAGCTCGCTGCTGAAGTGCGAGGAATTTCCGCCTATCTTGCTCGTTCACATGCTGTTGAACCAAAGATCCCCACACCTGATGTATTTTTTGGGGATCGATCTAAATTTTTGAGTTTCAAAAATAATTGTAAATTATTTTTTGTTTTGAAGCCTAATTCGTCAGGGAGCCCCGCGCAGCAGGTTAAAATTGTCATCTCTTTGCTGCGCGGCGATCCCCAGGATTGGGCGTTTTCTTTGAAACCAGATGACCCTATTCTGACTAATGTGAATGCATTTTTTCAAGCCTTGGGGTTGCTGTACGATGAACCTAATGCTATTGATCAGGCTTAAAAGACCCTGTTAGCATTGAACCAGGGTTGAGAATCTGCAGAGTTGTACTGTCAAAAGTTCCGAAAGTGGGCGGTCCTTACTACCTGGAATGATAGTTCCTTGGCTGCTCTCTTTCGGAAGGGTTTGTCAGAAGCCGTAAAAGATACTATGGTGGGATTTCCTGTTCCCTCTGGTCTGGACGATTCTATGTCTTTAGCCATTCAGGTTGATCGGCGTTTACGTGAACGCAGGATTACACGAGAGGTGTTGCCACCGGTTGAACAGACGTCTGAACCTATGCGATGTGATAGAGTTTTGTCTAAGGCGCAACGTCAGGAATTCAGAAGGCGTAATAAGCTGTGTTTTTTCTGTGGAGATGCCTCACATGTTATTTCTTTTTGTCCTAAACGTGAGAAACGCTTTGCACACACGTTTTCTGTTGGTGGGGTTCAGCCTAAGTTTCTTTTGGCGATTACTCTGATCTGTTCCCTGTCCACATTTTCCGCAAAGGCTTTTGTGGATTCGGGAGCAGCGCTAAACCTAATGGACTTGGATTTTGCTAAACGTTGTGGATTTCCGTTGACACCTCTGCAGATGCCTATCCCTTTGAGGGGGATTGATGCTAGCCCTCTGGCAAAAAATAAACCTCAGTTTTGGACCCAGTTGGTTATGCGGGTCGCCCCAGACCACCAAGAAAATTGCAGATTTTTGGTGTTGCATGGTCTGCATGATGCCGTTGTTCTGGGGTTTCCCTGGTTGCAGATTCATAATCCAGTTTTGGATTGGAAGTCTGTGTCTGTGATGAGTTGGGGTTGCCGGTGTACCTTTAGTGAGGCTCCGGTTTTTTCCACCTCTCCTCAGTCGCATGGGGTGCCTGACTATTTGGCGGACTACTATGATTTATTTAGTGAGAATGAGTCTGCGTCCTTGCCTCCTCATAGGAGTTATGACTGTGCAATTGAACTAAACCCGGGGTGTAAGTTTCCTAAGGGTCGGCTCTTCAATTTATCTGTACCCGAGCACGAGGCCATGCGGTCCTATATTAAGGAGGCGTTGGAGAAGGGTCATATTAGACCATCCTCTTCACCCTTAGGTGCCGGTTTTTTTTTGTGGCCAAGAAGGATGGTTCTTTAAGGCCTTGTATTGATTATCGTGCCCTCAATAAAATTACTATTAAATATCAGTATCCGTTACCCCTGATTTCGGATCTATTCTCTAGAGTCAGAGGTGCTTGCTGGTTTACCAAGCTTGACCTCAGGGGGGCGTATAATCTTATCCGCATTAAGCAGGGGGATGAATGGAAGATGGCGTTTAATACTCCGGAGGGACATTTTGAGTACCTGGTGATGCCTTTTGGGCTCACTAATGCCCCTTCTGTCTTCCAGTGCTTCATGAACGATATTTTCCGAGACTTTGTCGATAAATTTTTGATTATCTATCTGGATGATATTCTGATCTTCTCCAAGGATTGGGATTCTCATGTGGAACATGTTCGGACTGTGTTCCGGATCTTGAGAGAGAATTCTCTGTATGTCAAAGGATCAAAATGCCTTTTTGGAGTACAGAGAATTTATTTTTTGGGATTTATTTTGTCTCCGTCAACTATTGAAATGGACCCGGCCAAGGTACAGGCCATTTATGATTGGGTTCAGCCCACTTCTTTGAAGGCCCTCCAGAAGTTTTTGGGTTTTGCTAATTTTTATCGGAAATTTATAGCAAAATTTTCTAGTATTGCCAAACCATTGACTGACCTGACCAGGAAGGGTGCAGATGTGTTGAATTGGTCTCCGGAGGCGGTTGCTTCCTTTCAGGAGCTGAAGCGTAGATTTACCTCCGCCCCGGTTCTGCGGCAACCTGATGTCTCACTCCCGTTCCAGGTAGAGGTGGATGCTTCTGAGATTGGTGCAGGAGCGGTGTTGTCCCAAAAGGATCCAGTAACATCTAAAATGAATCCCTGTGCTTTCTTTTCCCGTAAGTTCTCTTCATCTGAACGTAACTGTGATGTGGGGAATCGGGAACTGTTGGCCATGAAATGGGCATTTGAGGAGTGGAGACATTGGTTGGAGGGAGCCAAATATCAAGTTGTGGTCCTCACTGACCACAAAAATTTGATTTACCTAGAGTCGGCTAAACGCTTGAACCCTAGACAGGCTAGGTGGGCCTTATTTTTTACACGTTTTGATTTTGTGGTCTCTTTCCTTCCTGGAACAAAGAATGTCAAGGCAGACGCCCTCTCTAGGAGTTTCTTTGCTGATTCTCCTGTGGTGACCAAGCCTGTCACCATCTTAGGCGAAGGGGTAGTTCTTTCTGCCATCTCGCCCGATTTGAGACTTGCTCTGCAAGAGTTCCAGGAGGACAAACCTGAGCGTTGCCCCAGTGGAAAGTTGTATGTTCCTGACCAGTGGAAGAAGAGAGTGATGTCTGAAGTTCATTGCTCTGCATTGGCTGGTCATCCAGGTATTTTTGGTACTAGAGATCTGGTGAGTCGCTCTTTTTGGTGGCCCACCTTGTCTCATGATGTCAGGAATTTTGTGCAGTGCTGTGGGACTTGCTCCCGGTCTAAATCTTGTTCTCGCTCTAGTGGGTTGTTGATGCCTTTGCCGGTCCCCAGGAGGCCATGGACCCATATTTCAATGGATTTAATCTCTGATATGCCGGTCTCTTAAAGAATGACTGTTATTTGGGTGATTTGTGATAGGTTCTCTAAGATGGTTCATCTTGTACCACTCCCTAAGTTGCCATCTTCCTCTGAGTTGGTGCCTCTGTTTTTGCAACAGGTGGTTCGCTTGCACGGGATTCCTGAGAACATTGTATCTGACAGAGGAGTTCAATTTGTGTCTAAATTTTGGAGGACGTTCTGTTCCAAGTTGGGAATTCAGTTGTCCTTCTCCTCTGCTTTTCACCCTCAGACCAATGGGCAGACAGAGAGAACAAACCAGACCTTGGAGTCGTATTTGAGATGTTTTATTTCCGCTGATCAGGATGATTGGGTTTCATTTTTGCCCTTGGCCGAATTTGCTTTAAATAATAGAGCTAGTTCTGCCACTTTGATGTCACCTTTTTTTTGTAACTTTGGTTTTCACCCTCGATTTTCTTCAGGGCAGGTGGAGCCTTCTGCCTGCCCAGGTGTTGACACTGTGGTGGAGAGAATGCACCAGATCTGGGACCAAGTGGTGGATAAGTTATCTCTCTCCCAGGAAAAGGCCCAGCGGTTTTCCAATCGACATAGGACCATTGGTCCCCAGATTAAGATTGGTGATATGGTGTGGTTATCATCAAAAAATATTGCTATGAAGGTGGCTTCTCCTAAGTTTAAGCCTAGATTTATTGGACCTTACAAGATTTTGGAGATTATTAATCCGGTCTCTTTTCGTTTGGCTCTTCCTGTCACATTTAAGATCCATAATGTGTTCCATAAGTCCTTGTTGAAGAGGTTTGTTGAGCCAGTTGTGCCTGAGGTGGCACCTCCGGACCCTGTATTGGTTGAAGGTAACTTGGAATATGAGGTAGAGAAAATTCTGGATTCCCGTCTGGCTAGACGGAGACTCCAGTATTTGGTTAAGTGGAAGGGTTATGGTCAGGAGGATAATTCCTCGGTCTCTGCCTCTGATATTCATGCCAAAAGATTGGTGCGTGCCTTTCATCGGGCTCACCCTGATCGCCCTGGTAGCGTTGTTGAGGGTTCGGTGACCCCTCCTCAAGGGGGGGTACTGTTGTGAGTTCATTTTCCCCTCCGTCACTGAGGCCTGGTGAACTCCCTATTCTAGTGAAGGAAGGTAGTGAGCCTGATTATCAGACACCTGGGACTGATGAGGACGATTGGCTGAGTGGAGTCACTGACTGGATTTAAGGCAGCCTACGCCCTGTCTGCCCTGCGGGTGATTTCTCTGTGGACTCTTGGACTCCAGTCTGATTCCTGCTCTCCTAAAGCTAAGTTTTCTGTTTTGCCTTTTTGCATCTAAGATTTGTTTTTGTTTTTCTTGCTTTTTGGATTCTGCCACTCCCTGCTGGAGTGTGCAGTGTTCCGTGAGCTCTGTCTTCTGAATGTACCTGAGTGCTGATTTAGTTTTTGAAGCTTAGTTGCTTCAGGGCCATTTTTATATCAGCTTGTTGGCTTTTGTCTCTGATAGGGTTTTGGCAGATTGCAGACAGCAGCCTTCCTATCTGTTCCTATCTAGGTAGTTTTTGGGCCCCTTCTTTGCTCAGCCTGTCTCATAACATGGTGGTAACCTGATCGAGAAGATAACGGGAATAGAAACACAGTCAGAGGGTAACTGGGGGGGTCACTCGACTGATAGGACTGACTCAGTGGTACCCTTTGATGATATAATTAAAGAATTAGCAGTGCGACATGTGCTGGCCAAAAGAGAACAAGATCAGGAGATACAACTAATAAAAGAGACAGTGGAAGAACATGTCAAACAAGAAAGAATCTTGAGACAATTGGCCGAGCACAAGGTGGAGGGGCTCGAGAAAGAAGTCTTGGAGCTCAGAGGTCACCTGTCCACCTGGCAAAGTGTGAACAAGAGCCTTAAGGAAGAGATGGAGGAACTCAGAGGAGTAGTAGAAGGTCTTCTGCGGGAGAAGAGCTTGGACGGAGATGTGCAGCGGCTGGGTCCGTGTGGTGATAACAAGACGGAACTGACGGTTCCTATCTTGGCAAAGGTTTGCGAGGAGATAAAATCTCCTGAAGTTGGTGAGCAAAGAGCCGAAGAAGACAGTCACCCGGTCGGGTCAACTGTAGTGAGGGAAGTGTCCGTGGTAAAGCCAGAGTCTTCTGTCCAGGAAGAGAGCAAGACCACGACCTTCAAATCTGTCATCAAGGTACCCGAAGACATGCAAGAAGCCTGTGCGGAGGAAGGTGTACATGAGGCTTTCAAAGAGGCGGTCAAAGCATGTGAGGTGCACTGGGCACCTGAGACTCGGCAGTTGTTGATAGTATCAGCCAGGGAAGATACATCAAACCGAGTAGCTGTCCTGAAAGAGATGCATTTGCAGTGTCTACATGTCAAACAATTGGTTAGGCAGAGTAATATGAAGGCTGCTCGATGCCTAGAGATAGCAAGAGAGGCTATGGATTGGTTGGGTTTGAGGAAAGATGTGGTTCCGGTACCCAAAGCTCTGATTGGGAGAATCATTGGAAGGTCCGGGAAGGTAATGCAAGACCTTGTGAATATCTCCGGTGTGGTGAGGGTGAGGATATCTCCTGATGATGACCAGGTATCCAGGGAAGTGGATAGAATTCCATCATGGTGGTTGGCTCCGTGGAAAGCCTGAGAGACTTTCGGATGCTCGTGGAGTATCGAGTGGAGTACCTGCAATAAATTGAGCAGTTGAGGCTGGACCATCGGCGAATTAATAAAGAAATACAGAATACCAGGTGGCGGCCGCCTCCAACCCAAGATGTAAGGACCTGAACGGTTCCTCCAAGAAGTGACAGGGCAGATGGCAGAAGAGTGTCAGCAAGGGGTAGTTCGACTGGCAGGATGACATTGAAAGACCATAGTTCCTGTGAGACGCTGACTGAGTCAGACTCAGACCAGACAGCAGGCTCTACTAAGACTTATGACCGCACCAACCGAGAGAGACGGTCAGTGAGAGAAAGATCAGGTGACGAAGCGTACTGCAGACAGGTGGAGACTAGAGAGTGTCTGATGACGCAGACAAACCGTGACTGGGGGGTCAAAGACAATGACCGGTATTATGACCGCTGGGAGCGGGGGAGGCCTAACGTAGAGATGAGGCCGTATGACAAATGGAGATGGTTCTCTCGACCTCGTGGGCAAGGTGTAGTGAGTGCCCAGTCTCGAGAGCCGGGGGTTATGCTGTGTGTTCAACCCCACAGGTTTGAACATAGGGGGGAGGTATTTGGTGCAGTGACCACTGTGTCCGCTAGGGGGTGCTGTGTGTGTGTCCCAGGACAGCCGTATAAGCATTTCCATTGCCCTGATAGGTGTAGGATACTGAAAGATCATAATGATCAGCAGAGGTACTGCTGAGCAGTACGTTCTGTTACAATGGGTCAGGGAAGCCTGTGTGTGGTTGTGTGCAATAGGACCTTGGGTGAGGTCATAGCCATGTGATCACCTGTGGGTGTGGTTATGGACCATATAAGGTACCTGAGGTCTGGTCACATGGGGGGTGAATGCTGGGACCTGATTTGTCCAGTTTGGAAGGTCCCGTGAGGAGAAGGATCTCCTCACTAACAGCACGTGTGGACGCTGTGACTAATGGCGATGTGTGCCTGACCGTTCCCAGGGAGAGGGAAGGAACGTTTGCAGGGTAAAGCAGCATGCAAGGTAACCCAGAGATGGGACTGCTACTGAGAGACTGTATAGCCTGCTGGCTAGATGAAGCACAGCCTGTGTGACTAGGAGGGCTATAGGGGAGCAGAGCTCCAGTGTGAAGATGCCCTGCTGTCTGCTATAAGACTGTTGCATGTTACTGCTGGAGGTTTATGAAGGATGAATAAACCTCATGGACTATGATTTGTTGGAAAATCCTGTGCAGGATGTGTTTTTGATCGCTGCAAGCGAGAACCCCTACTTACATGACAGCGCTACCTCACAGTGGATAAACTTAATAATGACAGATGCCAGCTATGCAGGGGTTGGATTCAATATTTTAACAGGTTAAAGGAAACCAAGCCCATTTTAAAAAGACACCCATTTTGCTAGCCTCATCCATTTCCACCCACATTTTGGTTAATCACAAAACACAAGTAATGGTATCAAAAAGTGAAGGAGATTTACCCTACTTAATCCACCTGTATATTCATTTACACTCCCATTGCCTCCTGTCCAGTACACATTGTCCCAGTCACTGTAAGTCACCTGTTAGTATCATGGATAATTTTAAATGGTTTTAAAAAAGTTTGAAACTTAGTACCTAAGGAACCCTGCTCAAATTGGAAAGGATGACCTTCTATTCATCTGCTATCTCAATTGTCTGCTGCAACTAATCTCTGGCCTCAGCAGCATACATGTGTAAAATACCATCATACCATGACCAGGCCACATACTACCCCCACATAGTGGCTAAATGCTAAAATACTGATCTGTAATTAAAAAAAGCACAATTCTATTAACCCTAATATTACCAAAAGTTCCATAATGCACAAGAGCTCTGTATATAGTATGCATTGTATATTGCGCAGGTAATGCAGTGACTCACCATTGAAATTATACCTAGGAGCTCTGCATATAGCATATAATGTATAGGTAATACAGTGATCACAAGTGACATTATATACATGAGTTCTGTATATAGTATACAGTGTATAGTATCAGTGTATAGATAATACAGTAATCACCGGTGACATTATACACAGAAGCTCTGTTTATAGTGTCAGTGTGCAGGTAATACAGGGATCACCGGTGACATTATACATAGGAGCTCTGTATATAGTTTCAGTGTTCAGGTAATACAATGATCACAGGTGACATTATACACAGGAGCTCTGTATATAGTGTCAGTGCACAGGTAATACAAAGATCACCAGTGACATTATGCACAGGAGCTCTGTATATACTATATAGTGTATAGTGTAAGTGTGCAAGTAACACATTGACTTACCAGTGATGTCTGTAGCTGAAGGGATTATTTCCTCTTTTCTTCTTTATCCAGCGCAGACTGCTATCACTTCTTTCAACCAAGACTCATCTCTGCAGAAAGTAACACAGTCATCTATAGCTGATCACTTCCACATCACATTCCTTTTTTACGAACTTCTAAACTTCACTGGATGAAGCAAAAAAGAGACATGGTGTTGCTCTGCACAGTAACAGGATCCCCCTATTGAAAACCGTTTCCTCAAAAATAATATACATCACAGCAGTAATAATATCCCTTAATAAACTCCTACAGTAATAATGTCCCCCATCATGGCCCATTTATTTAATAATTTCCCTCATCCTGGACCTCACACATCTTCATCCTGGACACCATATGTCTCTATCCTAGCCCCTACACGTTTCCATCCTGGATACCACATGTCTCTATACTGGCCCATATCTGTCCCCCATATTTTGTATTTTCAGTAAAAAAAAAGATTATTCTTACATGGCCGCAGTCCAGCAGCGTCTTCTTCCTTCATATGCGCGTTGACGCAATCTAATAATAATATTTATTATATAGTGCCAACATATTCCACAGCGCTTTACAATACATTTACAATACAATATATTTTAACTGAATGTGTGTATGAGGATCTACATTCTGTTGAAAACTGTGGGCTAGGGAACCGGATCGGTGAGCCACTTCTTGTCAATTTGGTGAAGCGCTCGCTATTTTAGCAAGTGGTTCCAAAGAATTGGGGAGAACTCCCTTAATCCCATCACTGCAGCTATGGAAGTTTAAGTGGAAATCTTGGTATCCAAAAATTATAATAATCTTGATATAGCGCTAAAACATTTCACAGCACTTTACAGTTTTGTACACATTACCATCGCTGTCCTCAATGAGGCCTCACAATCTAAATTCCCAATCAGTATGTCTTTAAGAGTGTGGGAGGAAACCCTTGCAGATGTTGTCCTTGGTGGGATTTGAACCCAGGACCCCAGCGCTGCAAGGCTGTAGTGCTATCCACTGAGCCACCGTGCTGCCCTGAAAATGACATGTTATTATTACATTGAGTAGAAAATATAGAATCACTGCAGACGGCTGTGCCTACTTCCCCAAATGCGCCACCAATAACTCTCTGGCATACTTACCAGTCCACCCCTCATCAGGAATCAAGACTACTGGCAACTTTGAATATTCTATCAATTATTGCCTAGCAGTGACACTATCTATTCGGCGAACACAGATTCTTCATTCAAACTAAGGGCGACTTTTTGTGATAAAGGCCGTTGTGGCCGAAACGTCAGATGTCGCTTCTTCACTGTCAAGCAAACAATTTACTTCACACTAAGCATAACCAGCGTGTGCAGTGACTCTATATTTTCTATACAATTTGGGGACTATCTGTTCCTTTTCACTAGCACCGTGAACTCAAACCTCCAGGACAAGTGCTAACCATTTGTATTATCAATTATTACATTGAGATCAGAAATTAATACTCAGGTATGGAAAAAGAAAAATAGACAGGCAAGAGCCACCTGAAAAACATTACAAATGTAAAGGTATCCTATTTTGTGGGTTATGAGACTCAACGATCGATAAGATACACCTCAAATTTGAGGAGGAAAATAGGAAAAAAAGGTTTAGTGTGTCAAATTAGGTTTCATCTTATAGTACGAATTTAGCTGTGATGGAGTGGGGTCACAGGAGGCGGGGTCACAGGAGGCAGGGTCACCACTGCAGGAAGCTGGCGTGGCAGGAGTAGGGCGATGCCGTGGGCCCTGGGCTTGAATGAGGAGTTGTTGTACTGACAACGTTCTTCAAGAAAATGTAGATGGTATAGTTAGGAGTGGATGGATTAAGAAAAATGGTTGAACATGCACAAATATAGGTCTCGGCTCAATGACAAGCTGAGATCTCAAATATGTGCATTTGCCGCTTCCAGTGGCCATTTTCCTAAAGCCCACTACCAGAAGAGCAATGTGCAGTGCGAGGACTCTGCTCCTGCCTGCTCTGATGACATTTTCTTGAAAAACACAGCTGGTACATGTCTCTGCTCTTTTTGTGCATATATTTGTGCTTCTTCAGATACTTTATTATACAATGCCTAATGAAGAGACCTAAAATCTTGCTTTGTAACATAATTAATTTTATTTTTGTTAGCCAGGTATCATAACTGCAAGATTAATTATTAGTTTCTCCCACTGAAAACAATCAGTCTTTTTTCAACTGGCTAACATGGTAATAAAACCTTTTTTTTAACTAGTCATATAAGAAATGGCAACATTTCATGTATTGCCAAAAACAATATTGATATGTATCACAAGTTGAAAACTCCCTATCGTATTGTCATACCATAACTGCTGAGTATAAGCCAACCCGAGTATAAGCCGAGGCACCTAATTTTGCTAAGGAAAACTGGGCAAGCTTATTGACTCGAGTACAGCTAGGTCCATATATATTTGGACAGAGACTACATTTTTCTAATTTTGGTTCTAGACATTGCCACAAAACAATTCAGATGCAGTTGAATTTCAGACTTTAAGCTTTCATTTGAAGGTATCCACATTAAAATTGAATGAAGGGTTTAGGAGTTTCAGCTCCTTAACATGTGCCACCCTGTTTTTGACCAAAAGTAATTGGACAATTGACTCCAAGGCTATTTCATGGACAGGTGTGGGCAGTCCCTTCGTTATGTTATTCTCAATTAAGCAGATAAAAGGCCTGGAGTTGATTTGAGGTGTGGTGCTTGCATTTGGAAGGTTTTGCTGTGAAGGAAACATGTGGTCAAAGGAGCTATCCTTGCAGGTGAAACAAGCCATCCTTAAGCTGCAAAAACAGAAAAAAAACATCCGAGAAATTGCTACAACAGTAGGAGTGGCAAAATCTACAGTTTTGTACATCCTGAGAAAGAAAGAAAGCACTGATGAACTCCTCAATGCAAAAAGACCTGGGCGCCCACAGAAGACAACAGTGGTGGATGATCGCAGAATAATCTCCATGGTGAAGAGAAACCCCTTCACAACAGCCAACTAAGTGAACAACACTCTCCAGGAGGTAGGCGTATCAATATCCAAATCTACCATAAAGAGAAGACTGCATGAAAGTAAATACAGAGGGTTCACTGCATGGTTCAAGCCACTCATAAGAATAAAGAATAAAAAGGCTAGACTGGACTTTGCTAAAAAACATCTAAAAAAGCCAGCACAGTTCTGGAAGAACATTCTTTGGACAGATGAAACCAAGATCAACCTCTACCAGAATGATAGAAAGAGAAAAGTATGGCGAAGGCGTGGTACAGCTCATGATCCAAAGCATACCACATCATCTGTAAAACACGGCGGAGGCAGTGTGATGGCTTGGGCATGCATGGCTGCCAGTGGCACTGGGTCACTAGTGTTTATTGATGATGTGACACAGGACAGAAGCAGCTGAATGAATTCTGAGGTATTCAGAGCCATAACCATACTGTGTGCTCAGATCCAGCCAAATGCAGCCAAACTGATTGGTCGTCGTTTCATACTACAGATGGACAATGACCCAAATCATAAAGCCAAAGCAACCCAGGAGTTTATTAAAGCAAAGAAGTGGAATATTCTTGAATGGCCAAGTCAGTTACCTGATCTCAACCCAATTGAGCATGCATTTCACTTGTTAAAGACTAAACGTCAGACAGAAAGGCCCACAAACAAACAGCAACTTAAAACCACCGCAGTGAAGGCCTGGCAGAGCATCAAAAAGGAGGAAGCACAGCGTCTGGTGATGTTCATGAGTTCAAGACTTCAGGCAGACATAGCCAACAAAGAGTTTTCAACCAAGTTGTAGAAATGAACATTTTATTTACAATTATTTAATCTTTCCAATTACTTTGGTCCCTTTAAAAACAGGGTGGCACATGTTAAGGAGCTGAAACTCCTAAACCCTAAACTGCATCTGAATTGTTTTGTTTAAAATTCATTGTGGTAATGTCTAGAACCAAAATTAGAAAAATGTTGTCTCTGTCCAAATATATATGGACCTAACTGTACAAGCCAGATATGCATTGTCCCCTTGCCCTGTCCTGGTATGTGTGGCTCCCCCCATCCCTGTCCTGCTATGCGTGGCTCCCCCGTCCCTGTCCTGCTCTCCGTGGCTCCCCCTGTCTCTGTCCTGCTATGTGGGGCTCCCCTGTCCTGGTATGTGTGGCTTTCCCCATCCTGGTATGTGTGGCTCTCCCAGCCACTGTCTTGGTATGTGGGGCTCCCCCATCCCTCTCCTGGTATGCGTGGCTCCCCTGTCCCTGTACTGGTATGTGTGGCTCCCCCTGTCCCTGTCCTGGTATGTGTAGCTTCCCCTGTCCCTGTCCTACTATGCGTGGCTCCCCTGTCCTGGTATGTGTGGCTCTCCCCATCCCTGTCCTGGTATGTGGGGCTCCCCCCATCCCTGTCCTGCTATGCTTGGCTCCCCCCGTTCCTGTCCTGGTATGTGTGGCTCCCCCCATACCTGTCCTGGTATGTGGGGCTCCCCCTGTTCCTGTCCTGGTATGTGTGGCTCCCCCATACCTGTCCTGGTATGTGTGGCGCCCCCCATCCCTGTCCAGGTACGTGTGGCTTTCCCCATCCTGTTCTGGTATGTGGGGCTCCCCCGTCCCTGTTCTGGTATGTGGGGCTCCTCCCATCTTTGTCCTGGTATGTGTGGCTTTCTTTGTCCTATCCTGGTATGTGGGGCTCCCCCGTCCCTGTCCTGGTATGTGGGGCTCCCCCCGTCCCTGTCCTGGTGCGTGTGGCTCCCCGCGTCCCTGTCCTGGTATGTGGGGCTCCCCCCGTTCCTGTCCTGCTATGCGTGGCTCCCCCCTCCCTGTCCTGCTATGCGTGGCTCCCCTGTCTGTGTCATGGTATGTGTGGCTTTCCCTGTCCTGTCCTGGTATGTGGGGCTCCCCCTCTTGTATGTATGGCTCCCTGGTCCGATCCTGTATGTATGGCTCCCTGGTCCGATCCTGTATATATGGCTCTCTGGTCCTATCCTGTATGTACTGTATGGCTCCCTGGTCCCATCCTGTGTGTATGGCTCCCTGGTACCATCCTATATGCATGGCTTGCCTTGGCTCGGCTCCCTCAGTCCTCACTAGTGTTGAGCGATACCTTCCGATATCGGTAAATATCGGATCGGATTGGATTGGACCGATACCTCAAAAATATCGGATATCGCCGATTCTGATACCGGAAACCAATGCAAGTCAATGGGACAGAAATATCGGAATTAAAATAAACCCTTTCTTTCCTTGTAGGTTAATTCTACATGAAGGAAAACAACTAAGAATAATGTAGAATGTATTGGGGGAGGTGGAGGAAACATTAAAGGCATAGAGGTTTAGCCCAATCAAATGGAATAGCAGGAATAATTTTTTTTTTTTTAAGACGTTCGGAGTTACAAAGATATTGACTATGTTAACCTTTTTTATATTTTGTCAGATATAGAGTTGAGCGACTTTTGGTTTTTTAGGGTCGCGTTTCGTTTCGTGAAACCCGACTTTTCCAAAAGTCGGGTCGAGCAAGATCGTCCGATTATAGGGAAAAGTCGGGGTCGTCCCGAAACACGAAACCCAATGTAAGTCAATGGGGAATAAAAGTCGGCAGTGAGAGGAGGACAGGAAACACACCTACAGTGCCCATTTGAATGACAAAAGCATCAATTGTTCTTACTTAAGCTTGTCAACCTTAATTAACTTCATAATACAAGTTACGCACTGAAAAATGGGGGTTATTTGGCTAAAGTTGTGGGGGGGTAGGGCTGGCTCCAGGTTTTCATGTGCCCTGGGTGAAAAAGCGCCCCTTTAACACATACCACAACTCATCATGCTCCGATACGGCAGAGAAATAGCGGTATAGTACAATGAAAAATACTTCACTTTTTACATCTCATGACGAGGCCCATCTATTTCTCCATACAGAATCATTGGTCCCATATAATGTTTGAAACAGTATATGATGAGCTCCACATAATGCTACAGTATATGTTGGTCCCCATGGATGAAGCTCCACTGTCTTATGGGCCCAAATAATGCTCCAAACATAATGGGCCCCATTTCTACTGCTCTAGTGTATAATGGGCCCTGTAAATGCTGCTCCAGTGTCTGATGTCCACCTTTGGAATGTTCCAGTGTATGGTGGGCACCATCTATCATTCTCCAGAGTATAGTGCTCCCCAAAAATTGCTGTCCCAACATTGAAAACAATCAAATAAGTCTCCTCGCTAGGGAATCCCTGTACTTGTCTGGACTCCTCGTCGTCCCCATTTTCCATCTCACTGCACAGTATTTCAACTTTGCAAGTGCTGTGATCCTGAGCAAGCGGGGGGGGCCCACTCGTTGGCGACGGCACTGGCACAGGGCCCCTGATAGTACGGTGGTGTGTCTGATGGCGGGTGGGCCGAACCTGCACTTTCATCTGCAGCTTCCTCTTTGTCACCGTGTAAGATGGAACTGTATATGGGAAGGGTAACCTGAGTTTCATCAGGGTCAGATTCAGGCCGAGTAGCGTGCGAGGGGAATGTAGTGGTCTGGGTCAATGTACCAGCAGATTCATCGAGCAGTGGCTGGGCATCAGTGCACTTGTGTCGCCCCCAGGAGTACGGTCGCCACAGTGGCATTACCTTCTTCCTAGGGAGTGTGATGTCATGCTTGGGAGCAACGAACGATCTCTCTAGCAGGTTAACTGATTGGGCGGCGTTATTCCCAGGAGTCATGACCCTCCAAACAGCGTTCATGAAGGCAAAGTGTTTGTTTTACGTGGGCAGTATGGTTGCAAAGCTGAACCTTAAAGGAATGTCCGGAAGGGCACCACCAGGAGTGGAGCCTACGGTTAAATTCGACTCCACCTGGGAAACCTCAACCATGCCAGCTACAGAACAGATGCACACATTGCAAGCTTAATTCCGTTAACGAACGAGACTACGTCATGCCCCGCGGTCCGAGTCCGGCTTACTAGAGGGACACGTGAGGCTCTGGCACATGAGATTGGCCAATAACTGGTGTGTCATGCCATTACATGTCCGTGGCTGCATGTGCGCTACACTGAAAAGGCCAGCGTTTGTCGCTTACAGGTGCAGATAACCCGCTGAGCAACGTTAGTGATGGGGATCACTGATGACAATTATTACCCGCGAACAATGATTTCCCAGTAAGTGCAGGTCAACCGCAGTTCCGGAATTAGGCCTAACCGTCATTCCTGAAAAAATGAAAAACTTACGTGTGCAAACCACAGGTGCTGTAGCTTGCTTAACAGCTCACCAGCCGTTCTCACTCCCAGTATGGATTGCACGTGATTGCACAAAGGTTAGAAAGGGTACCGTATCCCCGGATAACATGTATAGATAGCGTACACATTCAAAATATATGTCTATACATCAGGAGGCAGGCTCAGACGGTGTTAGGCCCAGTATGGATTGCACGTGATTGCACAAAGGTTAGAAAGGGTACCGTATCCCCGGAAAACATGTATGGATAGCGTACACATTCAAAATATATGTCTATACATCAGGAGGCAGGCTCAGACGGTGTTAGGCCCAGTATGGATTGCACGTGATTGCACAAAGGTTAGAAAGGGTACCGTATCCCCGGATAACATGTATGGATAGCGTACACATTCAAAATATATGTCTATACATCAGGAGGCAGGCTCAGACAGTGTTAGGCCCAGTATGGATTGCACGTGATTGCACAAAGGTTAGAAAGGGTACCGTATCCCTGGATAACAAGTATGGATAGCGTACACATTCAAAATATATGTCTATACATCAGGAGGCAGGCTCAGACGGTGTTAGGCCCAGTATGGATTGCACGTGATTGCACAAAGGTTAGAAAGGGTACCGTATCCCCGGATAACATGTATGGATAGCGTACACATTCAAAATATATGTCTATACATCAGGAGGCAGGCTCAGACGGTGTTAGGCCCAGTATGGATTGCACGTGATTGCACAAAGGTTAGAAAGGGTACCGTATCCCCGGATAACATGTATGGATAGCATACACATTCAAAATATATGTCTGTACATCAGGAGGCAGGCTCAGACGGTGTTAGGCCCAGTATGGATTGCACGTGATTGCACAAAGGTTAGAAAGGGTACCGTATCCCTGGATAACATGTATGGATAGCGTACACATTCAAAATATATGTCTATACATCAGGAGGCAGGCTCAGACGGTGTTAGGCCCAGTATGGATTGCACGTGATTGCACAAAGGTTAGAAAGGGTACCGTATCCCCGGATAACATGTATGGATAGCGTACACATTCAAAATATATGTCTGTACATCAGGAGGCAGGCTCAGACGGTGTTAGGCCCAGTATGGATTGCACGTGATTGCACAAAGGTTAGAAAGGGTACCGTATCCCTGGATAACATGTATGGATAGCGTACACATTCAAAATATATGTCTATACATCAGGAGGCAGGCTCAGACGGTGTTAGGCCCAGTATGGATTGCACGTGATTGCACAAAGGTTAGAAAGGGTACCGTATCCCTGGATAACATGTATGGATAGCGTACACATTCAAAATATATGTCTATACATCAGGAGGCAGGCTCAGACGGTGGTAGGCCCTGTATGGATTGCATGTGATTGCACAAAGGTTAGAAAGGGTACCGTATCCCCGGATAACATGTATGGATAGCGTACACATTCAAAATATATGTCTGTACATCAGGAGGCAGGCTCAGACAGTGTTAGGCCCAGTATGGATTGCACGTGATTGCACAAAGGTTAGAAAGGGTACCGTATCCCTGGATAACATGTATGGATAGCGTACACATTCAAAATATATGTCTGTACATCAGGAGGCAGGCTCAGATGGTGTTAGGCCCAGTATGGATTGCACGTGATTGCACAAAGGTTAGAAAGGGTACCGTATCCTCGGATAACATGTATGGATAGCGTACACATTCAAAATATATGTCTGTACATCAGGAGGCAGGCTCAGACGGTGTCAGGCACAGTATGGATTTGACGGCCCAGATTACACAGCGGAGAAGCAGGGAGAGGTAAAGATTGCAAATGCTGGGGCCCTGCCCAAGCAAGGGGGGCCCACTCGTGGGCGTCGGTACTGGCACTGGGCCCCTCATAGTACGGCGGTGTGTCTGACGGCGGGTGTGCACCACCACCATCAGAGACACTTGATTGCACTATGAGGGACCCTGTGCCAGTGCCCGCACCCAAGAGTCGGCCTACCCACCTGTCCAGGGCAACGGCACTCGCACGGTGTCGTGCGCTAGGTGGTGACCCCGGCCATGGGGGGGAGGCAGCACAGTTAGGGAGTTTTAGAAAGTGGCATATGTTGATGTTGGACATTCAGCTGATGCAAAAGGCGAAATAGGTGAAGTCCCAGGAAGAGGTGGACCAAAGCAAGCCATTTTTCTGTCACCCTATGTGTCATCAGGGGAAGGTGGGACAAAATCCTTGGAAACCCATGCATGGTTCATTTTAATGAAGGTTAGATCATCCACATTTTGGGTTGACAGACGGGTCCTTTTTTCTGTCAGGATTGATCCAGCTGCACTGAAGACTCTTTCCGAAAGCACACTTGCAGCTGGGCAAGCGAGCTCCTGTAAGGCATATTGGGCCAATTCAGGCCAGGTGTCCAGTTTAGCGGCCCAATAGTCAAAGGGGAATGACCTGTGTGGGAGAACATCGATATGGGAGGAAAAGTAGTTTGTAACCAAAGTTGACAACTGCTGTCTCCTGTCACTTTCCATCGATGCAGTATTACCAGTTGTGTGAGCGGTATTTGAAAAATCTGTCCACAACATTGTCAAGAAACCCCTGTCTCCAACGCCACTTCTGCTGTGTGCACCACGAACACCTCTGCCAAGCTGCCCCCGGCCCGTACGGCTTGTGTGAGAACCATCACCGCTGCTGTGTGCTGGGAATGCCTCAAGCAACCGATTTACCAGAGTTGCTTGTTTATTAGCCAATATTAGATCAAGGTTCTCCTGTGGCATGATGTTTTGTAATTTGCCTTTATAGCGTGGATCCAGGATGCTGGCCAACCAGTAGTCGTCATCGTTCATCATTTTGGCAATGCGTGGGTCCCTTTTTAGGATCTGCAAGGCATAATCTGACATGTGGGCCAATGTTCCCGGTGTCAATGATGCACTGCGAGTGCTGGGTGGAGGAGCACTTTCTGGCAAATCCACATCCCTCCAGTCACGCACAAACCCTGTACCAGACCTTGCCACGCCAACATTTTCACTTGCCCCACGAGATGCATCCTCCTCCCCTAAGTAATCATCCCCATCATCCTCCTCCTCCTCTTCTTCCTCCACCTCGTCCAGGAGAGGTGCCTGAGCAGACAATGGCTGAATGTCATCAAGGATTCCCTCCTCCTCTTCCTCCTCATCAACATTGGCTGCAGACGCCTGCTCCTTAAGGTGCGTCAAAGTTTGCATGAGCAGACGCATAAGTGGGATGCTCATGCTTAGGATGGCGTCGTCTGCGATTACCAGCCGTGTGCATTCCTCAAAACACTGAAGGACTTTACAGAGGTCTTTCAGCTTCGACCACTGCACACCTGTCAACTCCATGTCTGCTCTCAAAGTGCCTGGCCGTGTATCCTCCCACAAATGCATTTTGGCCTGCCTCTGCTCGCACAGCCGCTCCACCATGTGCAGGGTGGAGTTCCACCTTGTTGCAATGTCGATAATGAGGCGGTGGTTGGGAAGGTGGAGCATTCGCTGCAGCTTCTGCATACGAACGGAGTGTACAGGCGACCAGCGGATGTGCGCGCACAGTCTTCGCACCTTCTGGAGCAGGTCTGTTAACTCCGGATAATTTTTGAGGAAGCACTGCACCACCAGGTTCAAGGTGTGAGCCAAGCAAGGTATATGGCTGAGTTTTGAAAGGGCTATGGCTGCCACAAAATTACGGCCGTTATCACTAACTACCTTGCCTGCCTCAAGATGTACACTGCCCAGCCATGACTCAGTTTGTCGCTTCAAGTACTCGGCCAGCACCTCGGCGGTGTGCCTGTTGCCCAAACACATCATCTGCAACACAGCCTGCTGATGCTTTCCACTAGCTGCTCGATAGGGGGACACATCGTGTGCAACAGTGGCAGCTGCAGATGGAGTGCTCGTACGACTGCGCTCTGTGGACGAGCTTTCGCTTCTGGAGGAGGAGGAGGAGGAGGAGGGTCGAACGCCTACAGCCAACTGTTTCCTATACCGTGGTCTAGGCAGCACTGTCCCACCACCGCTGTCCCCTGTGGACCCTGCATCCACCACATTAACCCAGTGCGCAGTGATGGACACGTAACGGCCCTGGCCATGCCGACTGGACCATGCATCAGTTGTGAGGTGCACCTTTCCGCTCACTGACTGCTTGAGTGCATGGACAATGCGGTCTTTCACATTATGGTGGAGGGCTGGGATGGCTTTGCGAGAGAAGAAGTGGCGACTGGGTAGGTCATAGCGTGGTACTGCATAGGCCATGAGTTCGCGGAAAGCTGTGCTTTCCACCAACCGAAAGGGCATCATCTCAAACGAGATTAGTTTGGCAATGTGGGCGTTCAAACCCAGTGTACGCGGATGAGAGACTGAGTACTTTCTTGACCTACTCATAGTGTCTGGGAGGGTGAGCTGGACTTGAGAGCTGCATATGGTGGAAGTAGCAGTGGACAGGGCGGACTGAGAGAGGGCTGATGATGGTGATGGAGTTGGTGTTCTTTCTGATGGCCTAGAATCAGTCTTTCGTAGATATAACAGTGGGATTCCCTGACTGCTGTTGCCTTGCAACGACACCTCAACATTTGCTGCTGTGCTAACCGGTGGGCTTACAGTGGGGGAAACAATGTAGCGTTGCTGACTACCTTCGTTGTGATCAGTTGCACATGTGGCACTTGAGGTTTGGTGTTGTGTCCACGCTTGCAAGTGCATGCTGGTTAAATGTCTAAGCATGCAACTGGTATTCAAATTTTTCAGATTTTTCCCTCAGCTAAAGGTCTTTGCACACTTCTTACAGATAACCTTGGCCTGATCATAAGGATTTTGGTCAAAAAAGTGCCACACTGCACTCTTCCTACTTTGGCAGACATTTTGCGGCCTAGCACGCTGTGATCTTTTGACCCTCTGGACAAGCTGTCCAGCAACTCTTTTGATGTTTGGAACCTGTCTTTGGAGTGCTCCGGGCCTGCCAGATAACAGCTGTTGCGATGTCGATGTCTGCTGTGGATGCTCCTCATCTGAGCTATTGGAAGCAGCACCCTCTTCCCCCAATGGATGCCAATCTGGGTCAACAACTGGGTCATCCATCACCTCCTCTTCTATGTCATGTGCACCTTCCTCTGTGTCACCATGTATGGTGGTATAGTGTGCGGGAAGGGGCACCTGAGTCTCATCAGGGTCAGAATCTGGCTCTGTACACTGCGAGGACAATGTAGTGCTCTGAGTGAATGTACCAGCAGAATCATCCATCAGCGGCTGTGCATCAGTGCACTCCATGTCAGATTCATCTTGGCCTGGGTAATTCACCATTTCACTTGATAATCCAGGCATGGTATGTGAAAACAGCTCCATGGAGTAATCAGTAGTATGGCCTGCGTCATCCTTCAATCTTGGTTGGGGTGAAGGACACAAGGAAAGGTGTGGTTCATGAACATGAGCCTCCAATGACGACTCAGTGCTTTTTCTTTTTACAACTGAAGAAGAGGAGGCGATAGAGCTGGAGGCTGAGTCAGCAATGTAAGAAAAAACTTTTTCCTGATGCTCTGGCTTTAAAAGCGGTTTGCCAACTCCTAGAAAACTAAGCGTTCGAGGCCTTATGTAGCCAGACGATGACGCAGGCTCAACACCTCCTGCATTTGGTCCTATTTTTCTCTTGCCACTACCATCAGATCCACCACCAACACCATCATTACCAGCTGCCAACCCCCGCCCAATTCCACGGCCTCTTCCACCAGCTTTCCTCATTTTTGGTAGAAATGTAGACAAAATCCAACAAACTATATAGTAATGTAAAACAAGGTACAAGGTGTCTATAGGACAGGGGAGATTTTTAATTTCTGCAGACACTTGTGGACACTGGACACTTTTGGATTGTGTGAGGCCCACTGATATCTGAGCGCTATGTGACAGGCTCGATGGCACAGCTGTGACAAAAGTGACGAGAGGATAAGGGAGATTTTGAATTTCTGCAGACACTTGTGGACACTGGACACTTTTGGATTGTGTGAGGCCCACTGATATCTGAGCGCTATGTGACAGGCTCGATGGCACAGCTGTGACAAAAGTGACTAGAGGATAAGGGAGATTTTGAATTTCTGCACACACTTGTGGACACTGTACACTTTTGGATTGTGTGAGGCCCACTGATATCTGAGCGCTATGTGACAGGCTCGATGGCACAGCTGTGACCAAAGTGACTAGAGGATAAAGGAGATTTTGAATTTCTGCACACACTTGTGGACACTGGACACTTTTGGATTGTGCGAGGCCCAATGAATATCTGAGCGCTATGTGACAGGCTCGATGGCACAGCTGTGACCAAAGTGACTAGAGGATAAAGGAGATTTTGAATTTCTGCACACACTTGTGGACACTGGCCACTTTTGGATTGTGTGAGGCCCAATGAATATCTGAGCGCTATGTGACAGGCTCGATGGCACAGCTGTGACAAAAGTGACGAGAGGATAAGGGAGATTTTGAATTTCTGCACACACTTGTGGACACTGGACACTTTTGGATTGTGTGAGGCCCACTGATATCTGAGCGCTATGTCACAGGCTCGATGGCACAGCTGTGACAAAAGTGACTAGAGGATAAGGGAGATTTTGAATTTCTGCACACACTTGTGGACACTGGACACTTTTGGATTGTGTGAGGCCCACTGATATCTGAGCGCTATGTGACAGGCTCGATGGCACAGCTGTGACCAAAGTGACTAGAGGATAAAGGAGATTTTGAATTTCTGCACACACTTGTGGACACTGGACACTTTTGGATTGTGTGAGGCCCAATGAATATCTGAGCGCTATGTGACAGGCTCGATGGCACAGCTGTGACCAAAGTGACTAGAGGATAAAGGAGATTTTGAATTTCTGCACACACTTGTGGACACTGGACACTTTTGGATTGTGTGAGGCCCAATGAATATCTGAGCGCTATGTGACAGGCTCGATGGCACAGCTGTGACCAAAGTGACTAGAGGATAAAGGAGATTTTGAATTTCTGCACACACTTGTGGACACTGGACACTTTTGGATTGTGTGAGGCCCACTGATATCTGAGCGCTATGTCACAGGCTCGACGGCACAGCTGTGACAAAAGTGACGAGAGGATAAGGGAGATTTTGAATTTCTGCACACACTTGTGGACACTGGACACTTTTGGATTGTGTGAGGCCCACTGATATCTTAGCGCTATGTGACAGGCTCGATGGCACAGCTGTGACAAAAGTGACGAGAGGATAAGGGAGATTTTGAATTTCTGCACACACTTGTGGACACTGGACACTTTTGGATTGTGTGATACCCAATGAATATCTGAGCGCTATGTGACAGGCTCAATGGCACAGCTGTGACCAAAGTGACTAGAGGATAAGGGAGATTTTGAATTTCTGCACACACTTGTGGACACTGGACACTTTTGGATTGTGTGAGGCCCACTGATATCTGAGCGATATGTCACAGGCTCGATGGCACAGCTGTGACAAAAGTGACGAGAGGATAAGGGAGATTTTGAATTTCTGCACACACTTGTGGACACTGGACACTTTTGGATTGTGTGAGGCCCAATGAATATCTGAGCGCTATGTGACAGGCTCGATGGCACAGCTGTGACCAAAGTGACTAGAGGATAAAGGAGATTTTGAATTTCTGCACACACTTGTGGACACTGGACACTTTTGGATTGTGTGAGGCCCACTGATATCTCAGCGCTATGTCACAGGCTCGATGGCACAGCTGTGACAAAAGTGACTAGAGGATAAGGGAGATTGGATTGCTTTTAAAAAAGCAGTTTGCAGAGCAGTGGGTAAACAGCAATGCCAGCCTGTCAGGAAGCCTTAAAAGGCAGCCCAACAACCAACACCACTGATACACCACAATATAGCCTCCCCTTGCACTGCACACACAGTGACTGGTGTGTTGTGCAGGCCAAATCGCTAGCAGCAGAAGCAGTTTTTTTTCTTCTCAGCAGAACAAAAAAAAAAAAATGGGATTGCTTTTAAAAAAGCAGTTTGCGGAGCAGTGGGTAAACAGCAATGCAGGAATGTCAGGAAGCCTTAGAAGGCAGCCCAACAACCAACACCACTGATACACCACTATATAGCCTCCCCTTGCACTGCACACACAGTGACTGGTGTGTTGTACAGGCCAAATCGCTAGCAGCAGAAGCAGTTTTTTTTTCTTCTCAGCAGGACAAAAAAAAAAATTGGGATTGCTTTTAAAAAAGCAGTTTGCGAAGCAGTGGGTAAACAGCAATGCAGGAATGTCAGGAAGCCTTAGAAGGCAGCCCAACAACCAACACCACTGATACACCACTATATAGCCTCCCCTTGCACTGCACACACAGTGACTGGTGTGTTGTACAGGCCAATTCGCTAGCAGCAGAAGCAGTTTTTTTTTCTTCTCAGCAGGACAAAAAAAAAAAATTGGGATTGCTTTTAAAAAAGCAGTTTGCGGAGCAGTGGGTAAACAGCAATGCAGGAATGTCAGGAAGCCTTAGAAGGCAGCCCAACAACCAACACCACTGATACACCACTATATAGCCTCCCCTTGCACTGCACACACAGTGACTGGTGTGTTGTGCAGGCCAAATCGCTAGCAGCAGAAGCAGTTTTTTTGTCTTCTTCCCTGCCTAACGCTCTCCCTACAGAATCAGCAGCAACCTCTCCCTATACTGATATCGCCAGAAGTAAGATGGCGGTCGGCGTGCACGCCCTTTTATACCCCCTGTGACGCCCACCAAAGCAAGCCAATCACTTGCATGCCCTTCTGAAAGATGGTGGTGACCCCTGCCTATGTCATCACGTTGCCCACAGTGTCCGTGGATCCTGATTGGCTGAAAAAGAGCACAAAACAAACTTTTGAAACGCGACTTTGGCGCGTAAGTCGCCGACCTCGTGGCCTACCTCATCCTAGGGTCGGGTTTCGTTTCATGAAACCCGACTTTGCCAAAAGTCGGCGACTTTTGAAATTTTTTGACCCGTTTCGCTCAACTCTAATCAGATATGTATGTTTCACTACTTCCATGCTCTTCACCTTCCTTTTTACTTCTCCCACACTTTCTCCTTCATGATCCTCAGCAGCAGCAGCATCTTTTTCATCAACTTCTTCTTCACCTTATTCATCTTCTTCTTCTTCACCTTCTTCCTATTATTCTTTTTTTTTACATTCTTCATATTCTTCTTATTCAACTATTATTCTTCTTCATATTCTACTTCTTCGTCATCAAATTCTTATTTGTGACAGTCATTCCTGTAGTTGATAGTTTGAAGATTACACCTTCCGTTCTGCCTGTCACAAAAGATTTACAACAGGATTTGTCTGCGTTCAGTTTGGCCTGCAGCAGCAGGCATTTTCCAGGGGCACCACGAGGAGGAACGGACTCACCCCCATACACTGCTTAGTCTTCTTCTGCTTATAATTTAGATAATATCTCTTGCTCTGATTTTTAGTCTTATGCTTAATGTTCTTCTGCTTTTTGTTCTTCTGCCTCTTGGTCTTCTGTCTCTTGTTCTGTATCTTGGTGGTTGTCTTCATGTTCTTTGTCCTCTTGGTCATCTTCTTCAGGGTCATCTTTTTGGTCTTCTTTGGGGTGGTCTTCAGGGTCTTCGTCTTCAGGGTCGTCGTCTTTGGGGTCGTCTTCTTCGGGGTGGTCTTCAGGGTTGCCGTCTTCAGGGTCATCGTCTTCGGGGTCGTCGTCTTCTTCGGGATGGTCTTCAGGGTCGTCGTCTTCAGGGCCGTCGTCAGGGAGATCCAGAGTGATTACCAAAAACCATTTCAAAAAGCTTGAACTTGGAAATGTAGCAGAAGGTACAAGAAGGCTGAGGAACTGCCGAGAAGCAGCTGACGGTACTGGAACCCGGATGGGTTGCAGAAGCTACAAGAGCCAATGGAATTACCGAGGACCAGCTGATGGTGCTGGAACCCGGAGGGGCAGCAGAAGGAACAAGAGCCAATGGCACTACCGAGGACCAGCTGATGGTACTGGAACCCGGTTGCTAAGCAGGAGGTACCTGTGCTAGAAAGCACTACCAAGGACCAGCAGACGTTGCTGGAACTCGGATACCAAAAAGGAGGCACCTAAGCCAAAGTCACTGCTGAGAACCAGCTGACGGTACTGGAACCCGGATGGGTAGCAGAAGGTACCCATGAAAAACAAAGTTGCAAGGCCGCGAGCTGGCCGCAGTTACCGAAACCCACAGTCCTACAGGGGGTGCTTGTCCTATTGGCACTACGGAACCAGCCTTTATTGCCAGATCCCACAGCCCACAAAGGAAGCACATAAACTGCAGGCACCATAGAGTTGGCTAACCCGACCGCAACACAACAGGACAAAGTTTTGGAGGCAAAGTGAGGTTGACACTACCCGGAAACAGCCGGCGTGCTGGAACCAGGTAGGGTAGGAGGGAGTACCCGTGCCAAAGACACTGCCGAGAACCAGCTGATGGTGCTGGAACCCGTATGGGTAGCAGAAGCTACAAGAGCCAATGGAACTACCGAGGACCAGCTGACGGTGCTGGAACCCAGAGGGGCAGCAGAAGGAAAAAGAGCCAATGGCACTACCGAGGACCAGCTGATGGTACTGGAACCCGGTTACTAAGCAGGAGGATCCTGTGCCAATAAGCACTACCAAGGACCAGCAGATGTTGCTGGAACTTGGATACCAAGAAGGAGGCACCTAAACCAAAGGCACTGCCGAGAACCAGCTGACGGTACTGGAACCCGGATGGGTAGCAGAAGGTACCCATGAA
This sequence comes from Dendrobates tinctorius, assembly GCF_039654945.1. Taxonomy (NCBI): domain Eukaryota; kingdom Metazoa; phylum Chordata; class Amphibia; order Anura; family Dendrobatidae; genus Dendrobates; species Dendrobates tinctorius. The sequence goes on along the minus strand of NW_027361910.1, from coordinate 15,071,350 downwards.
AAACAAAGTTGCAAGGCCGCGAGCCGGCCTCAGTTACCGAAACCCAACAGTCCTACAGGGGGTGCTTGTCCTATTGGCACTACGGAACCAGCCTTTATTGCCAGATCCCGCAGCCCACATAGGAAGCACCTAAACTGCAGGCACCATAGAGTCGGCTAACCCGACCGGAACACGACAGGACAAAGTTTTGGAGGCAAAATGACGTTGACACTACCCGGAAACAGCTGGAGTGCTGGAACCAGGCTGGGCAGGAGGGAGTACCAATGCCAAAGACACTGTCGGGAACCAGCTGGCGGTGCTGAAACCCAGGGTAAATACTACAAACAAAGTGGAGACAGAGGCCTAATTGGAGCAAGTTTAAAATCCGTAGTTGTGTGAGTGTGGACAGAGCAGGAGAAACTGCAGGACACACAGCTGGGGATCAGCTGACATTATTGAACCCAAATAACATTGGCGCTTATGTTGACTGTCCAGACGGCACTTCTGAGCAGCAACTGGCAGTGTTGGAGCCCAAGGTTAATACTACAAACATAGTGGATCCAGAGGCCTAATTGGATCAAGATTAATATCTGTTGTAGACTACTACTGGTTTTACACTTGCTCCAATTAGGCCTCTGGTTCCACTCTGTTTCTAGTACTTACCCTGGGCTCCAACACCGCCAGTTGCTGCTCATAAGTTCCGTCTGCACAGTCAACACTTGCTCCTGTGTTATTGGGGTTCAGACGTTACTGAACCCCAGTAGCACAGGAGCAAATGTTGATTGTGCAGATGGCATTTCTGAGCAGCATCTGGAGCCCAATTAGGTCAATGAGGATAGTCGCATGCGACGGTCTGTTAGTACACCACCTGCGGCACTAAAGACGCGTTCTGATAATACACTAGCAGCAGGGCAAGCCAGCACCTCCAATGCATACAGGCTAAGCTCTGGCCATTTATCCAGCTTAGAGACCCAAAACTTGAAGGGGGAAGAGCCGTCTGGGAGTACACTGAGAGGGCAAGACATGTAGTCTGTCACCATCTGACGGAAACGTTGCCTCCTGCTGACTGGAGCCATCTGTGAAGGTGTAGACATTTGTGGCGGGGACACAAAACTTTACCACATTTGGGCCATACTGGTCTTGCCTTCTGCTGAGGCGCTGCTTCTGCTCCTTCTTTGTGCAGAGCTTCCTCCACTGCCTCGACACACAGAGCTGCTTTGTAAAGCACCAGCAGCACTGCTCTCAGTTGGAATGGAGAACATGATGGAATGCACCAGTGTGTCTTGGTACTCCCGCATTTTACGCTCCCGGTTCAATGGTGTTATGAGGCTTTGTAAGTTGTCCCAGTAGCGAGGATCTAGAAGGGTGTACACCCAATAATCAGCCGTGTTGAGAATGTGGGCGATGCGGCAGTCATTTCTCAGGCACTGCAGCATGAAATCAACCATGTGCTGCAGCCTCCCAACTGGCCAAGAAACGCTGTCCCCTGCTTGAGGCGTCATCTCTGCTTGCTCTGCATCACCCCACCCTCGCTCTACATACTGACTACTAGAGCATTGTGTACCTCCCTCCTCTGGAGAGATGTCTTCCTCCTCCATTGAATCCTCCTCAGCCTCCTCACAAAGTGTCCCCTGCCTAGGTCTTTGTGAGGAACCACGTTGCGCAGACTGTCCAGAAGCAGATGGCATTTGTGACTCCTCATCCTCCACCTCTTCCACAACCTCCTCCCTTAGTGCTTGCAGTATTTTTCAAGCAGGCAGATAAGGGGGACAGTCATGCTGACTAGTGCATCATCTGCACTCACCATCCGCGTGGAATCATCGAAGGCATGCAAAACGTGGCAGATGTCCTTCATAGAGGCCCACTCAGTGGTGGTGAAGTGTGAACGGCGCGCAGTGCGACTTGTTTGCGCCTGATGCAGCTGGTACTCCATTACTGCTGCCTGCTGCTCACACAACCGCTCCAACATATGTAACGTTGAATTCCACCTTTTGGGTAGGTCACATATGATGCAATGTTCCGGAAGGCGGAATCGGCGCTGCAGAGCTGCAATGCGCGATCTTGCCATGCTCGAACGCCGCAAGTGAGCGCACTCTATGCGGACCTTGTGCAGGAGTGCATCACGATCCGGATAGTCCCTCAAAAAACTCTGCACGACCAAGTTGAGCACGTGTGCCAGACATGGTATGTGAGTGAGGTTGCCTAGGCCCAGAGCTGCCACCAGATTTTGGCCAATGTCACCCACTACCAAGCCTGGTTGGAGATTCGCTGACACAAACCACACGTCGCTCTACTGCTTGATGGCATTCCAGACCTCCTGCGCTGTGTGGCTTCGAAAAAAATTAATTTCAGTACGGCCTGTTGACGTTTGGCCACGGCTGTGCTCATATCGGTCGTAACAGGTAAACGTTCATGGGTCCATGTGGAGGTAGACTGTGACGGCTCCTACAGTGCTGATTCAGAGGAACTGGAGTATGAGGAGGAGTCAATGTGTACAGACTGGATTCCTGCAATCCTTGGAGTTGGCAGAACACATACAGCGCCACTCTCAAGATCTGTACCCTGCTTCTCAACATTTACCGAATGGGCAGTGAGGGAAAGGTATCGTCCCTGTCCATGGTTACTGGTCCACGCATCGGTGGTCAGGTGGACCTTGCTACTGACGGCGTTTAGTAGCGCATGTTTAATTTTTTCCTACACATGCTTTTGCAGTGCAGGGATGGCTTGCCTGCTTAAATAAAAGTGGCTGGGCACGTTGTATTGTGGGACTGCCAATGCCTTGAAGTTACGGAAGGTGTCAGTCTCCACCAGCCTGAATGAGAGCATTTCAAGGGACAGAAGTTTTGCAATGCCAGCATTCAGAACCTGTGCTCAGGGATGGTTTGCCGAGTATGGCCGCCTTTTCTCCCATGCCTGTGCTACTGATGGCTGCAGAGTGGCCTGGGAGTGTGAGGATGGCAGGGAACATGGTGCTGTGGGTGGAATTACACTGTGTCTCTGTACAACAGTGCCAGAGGTTCTTCCATGAAGATCCTGTGAGGAAGCCGAACCAGCTGTGTGTGAGCTGGAGAAAGAGGCTACAACACGAGCTGAAGAGGTGGTAGGTGGTGCTGTAGGTTGGCCTATGTATTCAGTGTGTCTTGGTAACTCCACCACGTGCTTGGTCCGCACATGTTTCCACATATTTGTGGTATTGAGGTTGCTGACACATTTCCCTCCTTTCACTTCCTGATTACACAGCTTGCATTTGACAAAGCAAATGTCATCTGCAACTGTGTCAAAAAAGGACCACACACTGCAAGTCCTGAGAGCGCCCGTTTTGGAAGAGGAATGCTCCTAATGGGTGCTGAAGTGGGGGCTACAGGCAACCGAGTCTGCCCCCTCCCTCTCCCTCCTGTTTTCGCCGTTCGTGGAATCTCTTCCTCAGAGCTGCTCCCACCACCTTCCTGTTCCTCATGCCATGATGGGTCAAGGACCTCATCATCTACACTACCCTCTTCAAACACCTGCTTCTCCTGGGTAGTCTCGCCAGCACAGTATGCCCCAGAAAGTGGCACCTCAGTCTCATCATCTGATGCATACTGAGATGTGCTGACCATAGGCACTGGCCCACCCGTCTCTTCAGATTCAGAGAGACAAAGCTGTTGCGCATCACTGCATACTACCTCTTCTTCACATTCTAGAATGCTGCTTGGCTGGCCCCCTATTTCCAAGCCAAGAGATTCAGAGAACATAAGTAGAGATGGCTCCTGTCCAGGGCTCTCTGACTGCCTGGGCAATTTGGCAGGTGGTGAAGAGACAGATGGTTGCTCTTCAGTGCTCTGGACCTGAGAGGATGTGGAACTAATTGAAGTCAATGCGTTAGCTGCCATCCATCCGACAATGACTTCAATTTGTTCCTCCTGCAGCAGTGGGGTATGGCGAGCTCCTACAAAGCTGCACATAAAGGACTGTTCCCTGGTAAAACTGGGGGATGCTGAGTCACTGGTGCCCGCAGCAGGCACAGAATCCCCACGTCCTCTCCCTGCTGAAACTCCATGCCCATGACCACGTGCCTTACTCCCTGCCTTCTTCATCTTGGTAGACTGATAAAGATAGGCAGAAAAGTACTAATGGCTTAGTGTGCTTATTCCTGAACAGCTGCTAACAGGTATAAGAAACACTAATTTTATAAAGTGTGGACTACACTTTAATATGAGCTAATGTGGCCTACACAACTGTCAAGTGGAGAGTTTGGTGAACTTTTTTTACGTGTTTTTTTTCACACAAAAAAAGGATGTGACCAAAGATGTAAAAGCGATGGTATCACAAACTTTTTGTAGCTATTACAATGCAGGAAGGTACCCTACCATGCAATAGATGAGGCTACAAAAAATAGGCTAATACTAATCTGGCTGGGGCTGCAGGGCACAAGCCAGCAGAAAGGCTTCTTTATCTACTCCTATATACTGTTCGCAACCAATCTAGCTGGATACGGATGGAAGCACACTAATAGGAGAAATTCAGGAAAAATAAGCAGCACTACAGCAAAAAAGGACAATGTATGAGGCAGTGACGCACGCTGAGCGGACTACAACCAGAGGTGGCTGTAGAACACCCTACAGCGTGAGCTGCAGTCACACACAGAGACCTCACAGACAGCAATGAACAGTGCAGAGAACTGTGCACTAGCACTGAAAGGCTGCAGAAAGGCTCCGCTATCTACTCCCATATAGTGTTTGCAACCAATGTAGATGGATACGGATGGAAGCACACTAATAGGAGAAATCAGGAAAAATGAGCAGCAATAAAACAAAAAAAGGACTATGTATGAGGCAGTGACGCACTCTGAGTGGACTACAACCAGAGGTGGCTGCAGAACACTACAGCGTGAGCTGCACTCGCACATACAGACCTTGCAGACAGCTGTGAACAGCGCTGCAAGGCAAAAAAAAGCTACAGCGGTTGATAAAGTAGCCTGGGTAAAGCACTATATAAAAAATCGCTATCTCTAACTGTCCCTCAGAGTCTGAACAGCAGCGTCCTGTCCCTAACTGAATTCACAGCAAAGTGAACCCAAAATGGCGGCGGCGGCTTTTATAGTGCATCATGACATCATTTCAGCAGCCAATCACCATTAGTTAACATGCCTACGTGCCTAACAGGATGTGCCCACACTTCTTAGGATTCCTCATTGGTTGAATCAAATCAAACTGGCTCATAGCATTATGGGAACTTCCGATTCTGGTATTCGATATGCAAAAAGTATCGGAACTCAGTATCGGAATTCCGATACTGCGAATATCGGCTGATACCGATGGGTGTTCCAATATGGCGGTCAGCGTACATCCGGTCGGCGTGTTGAATTATGGGATTTGAGGAAGGGGAATGACAAACAATTTTAGGTAAGTATTTAATAGATATTTGGAAGCATAAACATGAGACTGCAACATACCATCATTAAAAATGAGAATTACGACACAACAATATCTTATTCTATTAAGTATTATGCAGTGGTCAGTATCCGGACAGCACACTTTAGTAAATTTTCAGTGTGATAATAGAGGTAAAAATATCTTTAGTTATCGTGGCTTTGTTAAGCGCTAACTGAGGTGTTAACAGCTTGCGTCTTACTTCCTTTACCAAATGAAACTATGAAATGATACTGGACTTCTCAGCAAGGTCTACTGAGACAAAACTGAAAGCTCCAAAGAAAAGGGAAGATATCTCAGAACAAACATTTCACTCTAACTTCTATATTCTGTGAATGATAAGTGACACAATAGATAGTGCAATTGCTTTGTGCATTCGTACAGCAAAAACAACTCTGACAAAAGCTACCCATGCCTCTCTAAAAGTTTTTCTGAAGTGAGATGTTCTACTTTCATTCCAGTTCTCTGGGGAGCTTTTCTTAACCTATTGATTACTTTAAATAAGAACATCCATAGTGTATTGATTGCTGTCTTCTTGCTGTGCCCAGTCACAACAGGTGATATACGAAGCGCTTCATCATCATAATGAGAATAAACTTCCTAATTGACATCACCTCTGTGGTTGTTCAATGTTTTTGATTGTCCAAAAGAAAAAAAAATGCCATCTTTACAGGATTTCCAAAGGCTGCTCAGAAGTAAAAGAAATACTGTATTTTACAACCCTATACCCTCTCATTTAGTATTGAAATTTTAATTTTCTGTTTCATTGAGCTTATTATTATCATTTATTTTTGTTATTACTGTTTAGTACAAGTATTTGTAAGCAAATCAAGGAATGGAAAGCAAGTAGAAAAATTGCATAATGGTAAGATTTGCACCTTTTGGACACTCCTACTATTGGCCGACAAATACTAATGCAAAATAATGACCAAAAAAATGCAGTATGAAATTAAGCATATACATTAAAATGAAATACCCACCCCATTGCTTTCCATCTAAATACCCTTCTATTTACTGTATGTTCTCATAGCAAGTGAAGTATCTGATAATATTCTAGTCACCTAGCTCCCGATGGCCTGGTGCAACGTCACATATGCATCAAGTTGAAACGAAGACATTGAGCCAGAGCGACTAAACAAAACAGTAGCCAGTGAAGCCAGCAAGTAAGAGGCAGATTTCAGGACTCCTGTTCAGGGGCCACGGATTACTGGCGTTGTCAATGGACGGGTCCTGTGAATCAACCCTAAGAGTGACACGGCTTACTGTGTAGCGTAAACCACATTTTTCATCTGTGCTGACTTAATGGGGGTAACATCAGGAGAGAATACATTAATTTAGCATTATGTTCACACCACATACATTACTTGTACAGTTTTTAGTTTGGCTCAACAACCTCTTTAAACATAACTTGCAAAATATGCAAATCATTGCTTAGTGGGCAAATAGGTAACACTTGCCATTTCCAGCTGACCCAAAAGTATTGCTCTTTTACTTGTAATTCACATGGATGATGCACCCTAAGTCAATCATATCCATTTCTGGACCTTGAACTGCTGCCATTCAGTTAAAATTTGTTGCACACACAATTCACACTATTTGTTCAGGGCAGTGGAATCTTCTCATTTTTTCCTATTATCTAGAGCAGTGATGCAATATAATTTCATAAATTTCATTTTTACATGCTATAAATGCAACTTTATTTGATAGTTATGTATGGAGATGGCTACTCTTAGTTTGCACCTGTACACACTAGATTTCTGTTTTGAAGAGACGGTTAGTTTATTGTTATTTATATACGGTGTCACAGCTCCACCAGAACCTGCTTCTGTGACTTCTACTTCTGTCACCAAGCGTCGTCGTATTTACTCTGCTGGCAGCGCTAGTGATAGGAATGTCAGAACCAGAAGCTCTGAATGGCGGGCTCTGGCCAACCACTAAGGTTAGAGTGACTGGGACTTGTAGTTCCTTTAGTCTGGCAATATGGGTATGTGTGCTGCCCAGCTGAAATTATAAAAAAACAGGGGGGAGAGGGTGAATTTTTTGTCTATATACAGTATGTATGTATATTTGATTCATTAAATATTGAGTAGTTTTTTTGCTAAAACGTCTACTACTGTTCCTTGAACGCTCACTGGAAACACTTTCCTTGCTTGTTAAAATTAGGTGTTCCTATGAAAATCACTGCTATTGAATATATACCTCTCACTCAGGGTGCGGTGAAGTATATCACTAAGGAGGTGTCTCTGCATGTTGATACATTATATTTTTAATCTGGGTCATTTTTTGTCCTTTAGAACTTGTCCACGTCTTTGGTCTTGGCCATGCCTTGGTTACGTAAACATAACTCAGTCATTGACTCCAAGGTGATATTGAGCACTGTAGCACTGTGTGTCAGCAGAATTGTATGTCCTTTTCAGTGAATCTCTCTAAAGCCGCACACAATGGTTTACCTCATGTATTTACAGATTTTGTTGATGTATTATCTGTGTCTGAATCTGAAAAACTACTCCCACTACCTGAAAAACCTGAATCTGAAAAACTACCCCCGTCTTATGATTGTTCCATAGATGTGGTACCTAACTCCCATCTCCCCAAAAGTAATATATAAAATCTTTCTGATTCAGAATATATGGCATGAAACATTATATAGCAGTCTGCAAAAAGGTTCATCAGACTGTTCACGTCACTAGTAGTTTCCGGTTTCTTTTTTGTTGATAAAAAAGATGGTGGTCTCAGACATTGTATTGACTATAGTGAACTTAACTCAATGACTGTAAAGAATCAGCATCATCTTCCACTCATCCGTAATCTCTACAACAAGCTGCTAGGAGCTTGTTGGCTCACCAAGCTTGATCTCAGGGGTGCGTATAGCCTGAACTGTATCAGAGAAGGAGATGAGTGGCAAACGGCATTTAACACATCAAAGGGTCACTATGAGTATCTTGTGATGCCTATTGGGCTAGGTGATGGGGCGGAAATTTTTCAAAATTTTGTTAATGATATATCCAAAAATATCAGTAGTTTATATGTGATTGTTTATTTAGATGGCATCTTTGTTTATTCACCTGATATTAATTCACATATCCGACATGTGCGTACTGTACTCTAGAGACTCAGAGACAATTTTTTATTTGCTAAACTTGAAAAATGTGTTTATTTTGATCAAGTAAATTTCCTGGTGTATATTTTGTTTTCTAAAGGCTTCCACATGGACCCCTCTAAGGAACAATCCATTAAGGAGTAAGTGCAACCCAAGTCTCTGAAAGGCTTGCATCGCTTTCTTGGGTTTTCAAACTAGTATCATAAATTTGTTAAAAATGTTTCCAAGATTGCCGAACCACTCAATGACTTGACTAAGAAGGGGCAGATGTGGTTAATTGAAAGCCTGAGGCATGCCATGCCTTCTCTGAGTTAAATAAATGTTTTTTTTGTCTTAGGCCGGTTTCACATTTGCGCTAAAGGCCGCAGCGTCGGCCTGCGCATGGCCGCCGCTAAGCCCCGCCCCTGCCGTGCCTCTGCCTGTAGCTCCGCCTCCAGACGCATGACGCTGCATGCGTCATGCATCCCCTATCTTTATCACTGAGGACGCAGGCCGTGCGCAGTATGCATTTTGGCAGCGCCTGCGTCCTTTTGACGGTGCACTGACCAGCGCCAAACGCAACCTGTTGCAATTTGGTTGCGCTCGGCGCACCGTCAAAAGGATGCAGGCGCCGCCAAACGCATACTGCACACAGCCTGCATCCTCAGTGATAAAGATAAGGGACGCATGACGCATGCAGTGTCATTCGCCCGGAAGAGGCGCTACCGGCGGAGGCGCGGCAGGGGGCGGGGCTTAGCGGCGGCCGTGTGCAGGCCGATGCTGCGGCCTTTAATGCAAATATGAAACCGGCCTTACCCTATATTGATCTGCTTGATCTTGAGCATCCTTTTATTGTGGAGCTCAATGCCTTTGAGGTTGGAGTTGGAGTGATGTCATCGCAAGGCACCCTATCTTTCACTCAACTTTGTCCATGCGCCTTCTTTTCACAAAAATTTTCATCTGCTGAGGGAAATTATGACATCGGGAATAGTGAATTGCTGGCAAGTAAGTGGGGATTTGACAAATGGTGCCAATTCCTCGAAGGTGACAAACATAAACTGACTGTTATCACAGACTACAAAAATCTGACTTATTTGAAATAATTTAAGAGACTCAACCCTAGACAATCAAGATGGTCTTTGTCCTTTCCTAGATTTGATTTTGCGGTGATGTTCAGATCTGGTACTAGGAGCATCAAAGCTGATGCGCTCTCCCGGAGTGTCTGCCCTTCTCAGTCTGAGGACTCTGAATAAGTTTTTATTCTTTCTGAAAGTTTAGTTGTGTCGTCTGTCTCTTTAGATCATGTAGAAGAGATCTGTAGATCCCAAGAGAAGGCCCATGACACTACTCCTACCCAAAGACTGTTTGGTCCTCCCTAGTTTCGCCTACGTATCCTTCAGAAGTCTCATGATTCTGTGCTTGCAGGTCATCCTGGTAAAAACAATACAATCCAAATGGTAACCAGGAATTTTTGGTGCCCCCCTTCCTGATGTACTATTCTTTTGCATGTTAGTCACACTTAAATATTTCAGATCACCAAACAAATTTGAATATTAGAAAAAGATAACTCAAGTAAACCCAAAATGCAGTTTTTAAATGAAGATCTTTATTATTAAGGGAAAAAAAATCAAAACTTACAGAGCCCTGTGTGAAAAAGTGATTGCCCTCTAAACCTAATAATTGGTTGGGTCACCCTTAGCAGCAACAAAGGGCACTCAAGCATTTGTGATAACTGGCAATGAGTTTTTTACAACGCTCTGGAGGAATTTTGACCTATTCATTTTTGCAGAATTGTTGTAATTCAGCTATATTGGAGGGTTTCCGAATATGAACTGCCTTTTTAACCCCTTCATGACTGGAGGTATTTTCACTTTTGCATTTTTGCTTTATGCTCCCCTTCTTCCCAGAACCATAATGTTTTATTTTTATGTCAGTATGGCCATGTGAGGGCTCGTTTTTTGCAGGACAGGTAGTATTTTTGTGATTTGAACCTTTATTTTTTTTTATATTTTTAAAAAACGTTACTTTTTGCATGCTTCAATAGTCTCCCTGGGAGACCACAAGCTGCAGTTGTCTGATCGGCTCTGCTACACACAGGTGATGATCAGATCGCCTGTGTGCAGCAGAAATTGTCATTTGCTATGAGTGCTGATCATCGGGTGGTGTTCATAGCAATCCAGCAATGACAACCATAGAGGTCAACCTCTGGTTGTCATGCCGACCCATCGGTGACCTGCGATCATGTGACGGGGTTACCAATAGGCGGGATTAGTGACGTGCTTCCGGGAAGCACGAGTTAAATGCCACTGTCAGAGATTGACAGAGGCATTTAACTAGTTGCGATTGCAAGTCCACCCGTGGCTGTTGGGGACACAAGTCAGTTGTATAGATCAGCTGACATGTGCCCGTAAAGGTGTGGGCTCAGTGCCGGAGCCCGCAACAAACAGGGGGAGTCCGACATCGGTGTTCTATTGCATCCAATGTTGGAAAGGGGTTAAGGTCACACCATCTCAATCAGATTAAGGTTATAACTTTGACTAGGCCACTCCAAAGTTTTAATTTTGTTTTTATAAAGCCATTCAAAAGTGGACTTGCTGGTGTTTTTTGGACCATTGTTGTGTTCCAAGTATGCTTCAGTTTGAGGTCAGGATCAGATGGCCAGAAATTCTCTTTAAGGATTTTTTGGTAGACAGCAGAATTTAAGGCTCCATTTACCACAGCAAGTCTTCCAGGTCCTGAAGTAGCAATACAGCCCCAGACCATCACACTACCACCACCTTATTTTACTGTTGGTATGATGTACCTTTTCTGAAATGCTGTGTTACTTCTACACCAGATGTATTGGAGCATACACCTTTCAAAATGTTGAAGCTTTGTCTTGCCAGTCCATAGAGTATTCTCCCAAAAGCCTTGGGGAACAGCAATGTGTTTTCTGGCAAGTCTCAGATGATCTTTTATTTTCTTATTGCTCAACAATGGTTTTTGTCTTGGAACTGTGATAAGCAGGCCATTTTTGTCCAGTCTCTTTCTTATGTTGGAGTCATGAACACTGACATTAACTAAGGCAAGTGAGGCCTGCAGTTCTTTTGGATGTTGCTGAGGGGTCTTTTGGGACCTCTTGGATGAGTTATCGCTGAGCACCTTTGGGTAATTTAGGTCACCTGGCCACTTCCGAGAAGGTTCACCACTAGTCTATGTTTTTGCCATTTGTGGATAATAGTTCTCAGTGTGGTTCGCTGGAGTCCCAAAGCTTTTGAAATTGCATTATAACCGTTTTGAGACTGATAGATCTCAACTACTTTGTTTCTCATTTGTTACAGAATTTCTTTGGATTGCTGCTTGATGTCTAGCTTTTAAGGATCTTTTGGTCTACTTCACTTTGTCAGGCAGGTTCTATTTAAGTGATTTCTTGATTGAGAACCAATGTGACAGTAATCAGACCTGGGTGTGGCTAGGGAACTTTAACTCCGCTTCCAAAGATGTGGTAAACCACAGTTGGTTAATATTTTAAGGGAATGCAAAAGCAATAACTTATTCACACAGAGCCCTGTAGGTTTTTTTTTCACTTAATAATAAAGACCTTCATTTAAAATCTGCATTTTGTGTTTACTTTTGTTATCTTTGTCTAATATTCAAATTTGTTTGGTGATCTGAAACATTTAAGTGTGACAAACATCCAAAAGAATAAGGAATAAGAAAGGGGGCAAACACCCCAAACTCATTGAGCTGGTTTTCTCCAGGCCCTACCCATCCCTAGGATACCTTAAGCACACCTGTCCATGGACTCGTTACTGACCTTCTACCCTCAGAAGGGAAGACTGTAATCTGAGTGGTGGTTGAAAGATTCAGCAAACAGTGTAATTTTGTTCCTCTGTGTGGGTTGCCTAACTTTGAAACTCTAAGTAAATTGTTCATTAATCACATTGTGCGATTACATGGTGTTCCAGAAAATATAGTTTCCGATCAGAAGACTCCGTTCATTTCCATATTTTGGAGGGCATTCTGTAAAAAGATCAATATTGAGTATTCTTTTCTTCTTCCTACCACCCAGAGACTAATGGTCAGACAGAACGTACTAATAAAACGCTCAAGCAATATCTACAGTGCCTTGTGAAAGTATTCGGCTATCTGGACTATCTGGAACTTTTCAACCTTTTCCCACATATCATGCTTCAAACATAAAGATACCAAATGTAAATTTTTGGTGAAGAATCAACAACAAGTGGGACACAATTATGAAGTTGAATGACATTTATTGGTTATTTAAAATTTTTGGTGAAATTCAAAAACTGAAAAGTGGGTCATGTAATATTATTCAGCCCCTTTACTTTCAGTGCCTCAAACTCACTCCAGAAGTTCATTGGGGATCTCTGAATGATCCAATGTTGTCCTAAATGACTAATGATGATAAATATAATCCACCTGTGTGTAATCAAGTCTCCGTATAAGTGCACCTGCTCTGTGATAGTCTCAGGGTTCTGTTTGAAGCACAGAGAGCATCATGAAGACCAAGGACCACAAAAAGCAGGTCCGTGATACTGTTGTGGAGAAGTTTAAATCTGGATTTGGATACAAAATGATTTCCAAAACTTTAAACATCCTAAGGAGCATTGTGCAAGCGATCATATTAAAATGGAAGGAGTATCATACCACTGCAAATCTACCAAGACTCAGCCGTCTCTCTAAACTTCCATCTCAAACAAGGAGAAGACTGATCAAAGATGCAGTCAAGAGGCCCATGATCACTCTGGATGAACTGCAAAGATCTACAGCTGAGGTGGGACAGTCTGTCCATAGGATAACAATCAATCGTACCCTGCACAAATCTGGCCTTTATGGAAGAGTGGCAAGAAGAAAGCCATTTCTCAAAGATATCCATAAAAAGTGTCATTTAAAGTTTGCAACAAGCCACCTGGGAGACACACCAAACATGTGGAAGAAGGTGCTCTGGTCAGATGAAACCAAAATCGAACTTTTTGGCAACAATGCCAAACGATATGTTTGGAGTAAAGGCAACACAGCTCATCACCCTGAACACACCATGCCCACTGTCAAACATGGTGGTGGCAGCATCATGGTTTAGGGCTGCTTTTCTTCAGCAGGGACAAGGAAGTTGGTTAAAATTGATGGGAAGATGGATGGAGCCAAATACAGGACCATTCTTGAAGGAAACCTGTTGGAGTCTGCAAAAGACCTGAGACTGGGATGGAGATTTGTCTTCCAACAAGACAATGATCCCAAACATAAAGCAAAATCTAAAATGGCATGGTTCACAAATAAACGAATCCAGGTGTTAGAATAGCCAAGTCAAAGTCCAGACCTGAATCCAATCGAGAATCTGTGGAAAGAGCTGAAAACTGCTGTTCACAAACAATCTCTATCTAACCTCACTGAGCTCGAGCTGTTTGCCATGGAAGAATAGGCAAGAATTTCAGTCTCTCGATGTACAAAACTGATAGAGACATACCCCAAGCGACTTACAGCTGTAATCGCAGCAAAAGGTGGCGCAACAAATTATTAAGTTAATGTGACCAAATAATATTGCACGCCCCACTTTTCAGTTTTTGAATTTCCACAAAAATTTAAAATAAGCAATACATTTTGTCCAACTTCACAATCGTATCCCACTTGTTATTGATTCTTCACCAAAAATTTACATTTGGTATCTTTATGTTTGAAGCATGATATGTGGGAAAAGGTTGAAAAGTTCCAGGGGGCTGAATACTTTCCCAAGGCACTGTATATCTAGCCGAGAGGAACTTTTGACGTTAGCTGAATTAGTAATCAATATGAAGACTACATTAAAACTGCTCAATTTTTCTGTAATCTTGGATTGAATCCTTGCTTTGCTTCCTTTTACACCAGGTGGTGGATACTCCAGAGGTTGAAAAATCTGTGCAAAAATTAAAGGTTATCTGGTCTGAAGTCATAGAGAACTTGAAGGGCAGGGTGTTCAGACCTCAACTGCCAAACAGAAACATTTTAGAGGCCCATGCTTTGGAGTTGGGGACAAGGTATGGTTGTCCACAAAAAAATATCAAGCTTATGATTCCTTCTGCCAAGCTGGGTCCCAGATTTATTGGTCCATATGAAATGATCAAGGTCATTAAGCCTGCAGCTTTCAGCCTAAATCTTCCTCCATCTTTTAAGATAGCCAATGTATTTCATAAGTCCCTCCTCAAACCGTTTCGGTCCCCGATTCACTCAGTTAGAAGTCCTCCTCCTCCAGTTCGAGTTAAAGGAAATTTAGAGTATAAGGTGAAGAGAATTCTGGATTCTCGTATGGTAAGAGGGTCTATGCAGTATCTGGTGCATTGGAGGGTTTAAAGCTGAGAAGAGTGATCCTGGGTCCTGGCGAGTAATTTCAATGGCAAAAATCTGATCAGGAAGTTTCACAACTTCTAATTCTTTCACCAGGAGCTGCCATTTTAACAGTGTAGGCGGAGCTGGTGATAGAAATGTCAGAACCAGAAACTCTGGATGGTAGGCTCTGTCCAACCACTAAGGTTAGAGTGGCTGGAACCTGTAGAGCCGGCAGTCAGGCAGTATGGGACTGTCTGCTGTCCAGCTAAATTATCATCTTACTGCTCCTTCTATTTGGAGAGTACCCCACCACACTAGGGATTCCAGCTTCCTGCGAGAAACTGGCAGATGTAGTTTAGTGTTTCACTGGCCTTGTGTGTCTTCTGTTCCTGTTTAATTTAATGCTTTCCTGTTTGACCCGTCTTGTCTCTGACTATTCTTACGGACCCTGATTTTGTCCTTGAAAAATGAGGATGAAAGAACTCATGGAGATCAACATCCAACACTGCGGAGACACCATCACATGTTTCTCAACGCAGTGATTCTAGAGCAATGCCCCCATCCCTTATGGGAAATACTGTATGTAAAAATATGCAAAACGCAAGCCGTGAAGACACCATCACATGTTTCTCAACGCAAGCAATGACTAGCCAGGTCTTTCCCCGGGAAGGAACAACCATGGGAAGGGCAGTCTCCAATGAAGGAAACCACCAATGCCAAAGCATGGTATCCATCCACAGACAGCTGTTTCGAGGTATTGCCGCGGCTTGTGTTTTACATATTTTTACATATTTCCCATAAGGGATGGGGGCATTGCTCTAGAATCACTGCGTTGAGAAACATGTGATAGTGTCTCCGCAGTGTTGGATGTTGATCTCCATGAGTTCATGCATCCTCATTTTTCACAGTCTTCTACTAGGCATTGCTCCTACTGGCCAGTTTCCTACTCCACACTGATGAGGGGCAATACCCTGAAACAGCTGTCTGTGGATGGATACCATGTTTTGGCATAGGTGGTTTCCTTCATTGGAGACTGGATATAAGGCAGCCGACGCCCTTCTGCCTTGCCGGTGATCTCTCTGAGGGATTCTAGGAGACCAGTCTGATTCCTGCTCCTCAAAAGCTAAGTTTTCTGCTCTACTTTTTGCATTTGTGTTTTGGTTTTGTTTTGCATTATTTTCCTTGATTTCTGCCATTCCCTGCTGGGGTGAGCTGAATTCCTTTTTGCTCTGTCTTCAGAAAATACCTGAGTACTGATATAGTCTTTTTGAAGCCTAGCGTCTTCAGGGCTTTTTTCCCTATCAGCTGTTGGCTCTTGTTTTGATAGGGTTTTGGCGGATTACAGACAGCAGCTTTTCTATCCTGTCCTATCTAGTTAGCTTGAGCCCCATCATTTGCTCAGCCTATCTTTCTATCTGTGTGAGTGTTTTTTCATCTTGCTTCACCATCATTATATGTTGGGGGCTGCTTGTTGCTTTGGGGTCTGCTCTGGGGCAGTTTAGATTTCCCTTTCTGTCTTTAGGTTATGTAGTTCTCCGGCTGTGATCGAGGGGTCTAGGGCACCGTAGGAACCCCCCACGGCTACTGCTAGTTGTTGTTGATAGGTTCAGGGGTCTGCAATCCGATAGCTGCCAACTTCTCTGGTTTTCTGGACTTAGCTAGTATTTCTGTTTTTGCCTCCTACGGTGACTCATTCATAACAGGAGACTGCTCTTCCTGTGGTTGTTCCTTCCCGGGGAAAGACCTGGCTAGACATTGCTTGCGTTGAGAAACATGTGATGGTGTCTCCGCGGCTTGTGTTTTGCATATTTTTACATATTTCCCATAAGGGATGGGGGCATTGCTCTAGAATCACTGCATTGAAAAACATGTGATGGTGTCTCTGCAGTGTTGGATGTTGATCTCCATGAGTTCATTCATCCTCATTTTTCACAGTCTTCTACTAGGCATTGCTCCTACTGGCCAGTTTCCTACTCCACACTGATGAGGGGCAAAACCCCGAAACAGCTGTCTGTGGATAGATGCATTGTTTTGGCATAGGTGGTTTCCTTCTTTGGAGACTGCCCTTCCCGTGGTTGATCCTTCCCGGGGAAAAACCTGGTTAGTCATTGCTTACATTGAGAAACATGTGATGGTGTCTCCTCGGCTTGTGTTTTGCATGATTTTGTCCTTGACATGACCTATTAGCTCTGACCCTGCATGGTGATAATTTCTACCTCTGGACAGCAACCCTTCTATGGTAGCATTCCTCTGGGTCCTATTGTAAAAATCACATCCCTGCACAGGAGTTAAAGGGTATTGGGATTTATCTGGAGTCTGTCAGACAGAGTGGCTTGTGCCAAGTCTTTGGCCTGTAGTCTCAGGCAGACGTTACACATAGGTTCTCTAAGAACACAACTCAGCAAAGATATCAATATCATAATTAAGAGATAGCAATAAAAATAAGATGACAGAATAATGATATTGCAATAATGGACATGAATGTGGACAGATCGCAAAATACAAACAAAGAGCAAAGGACAAAACAAATGATCACATAGTCCATATTATATGCAAAAATAGAAAATCATTTTATTAATGAATACATATACTGGTACAGGCAAGGAACACCAAAGTGTGATAGCAGCTCAAAAAAGGGGACGCAAGTGTAGTGACTTAATCACCCCACAGAATTATAATAGCTTATTTAATGGTAAAATACCAATTGAATAAATGCTCCCCATAAAGCATATTCCCAAGTGACTTGTTATGGCATTAGATAATTTAAGACCATATATCGTTATCCACAAAATATAATATATCTATAGAGATAAACATAAGATGAAGCATCTCTCAATATCACCAAAGGCAGCACAGTCATTAATTATACATATAGTGTGAAGGTGAAACAATGCACATACCAAATAGATCTCTCACTAATTGTCCGGGAGGCCCAGGGGGAGAACAATGAGGGCTGTCAGCACAAAAGAGTCACCCCAACGCACGTTTCGGCAAAGCCTTTGTCAGGGGGCGTGTTGTGCAAGGGCGGGTACGTTGCCGAGTCACATGACCTGTGACTCTGCTCCTCTCTCCCCTGACGTGGATGCAGTCTGTCATCTGGGTGATCTCGACTTCGCATGCGTTCAATATGGCTAGCTGAGCGGTATACACTATGCTACATATCGGGCTCCCCTCCGGGCTGTTTTCCTCCTGTGCCCCCGGTGCGACATTGCCATGTGAAATCTTCCCGGCATAGCCTGGGTTGAAGCGTTGAGAGCGCCCGCTGTGGATGTTGCCCCGGCAACATGCTAATTCATTGTAACACTTCCGATTTGAATCTGATTGGTTCCAGCTCCCTTTTTAAACCCCTCACTATGTTGCACAACATGCCCCCTGACAAAGGTTTTGCTGAAACGCACGTCGGGGTGATGCTCGTGTGCTGACAGCCTTCATTCTTCTCCCCCTGGGCCTCCCGGACAATTAGTGAGAGATCTGTTTGGTATGTGCATTGTTTCACGTTCTCACTATATGTATAGTTAATGATTGCGCTGCCTTTGGTGATATTGAGAGATGCTTCAGATTATGTTTATCTCTATAGATATATTATATTTTGGGCATAACGATATATGGTCTTAAATTATCTAATGCCATACCAAGTCACTTGGGAATATGCTTTATGGGGAGCATTTATTCAATTGGTATTTTACCATTAAATAAGCTATTATAATTCTGTGGGGTGATTAAGTCACTACACTTGCATCCCCTTTTTTGAGCTACTATCACACTTTGGTGTTCCTTGCCTGTACCAGTATATGTATTCATTAATAAAATGATTTTCTATTTTTGCATATATTATGGACTATGTGATCATTTGTTTTGTCCTTTGCTCTACATAGGCTCTCTAACAGAGCACACCACCCATCATTCTTTTAATTACAGTTTTAATTACAGCTGGATCCTACCTACCCATATACAGTAATGTAGGCTTTAGCCTAGGAGAGGGTTCACTTTAGGATAGGTCCCCAGAAAAATGAGATAGCCTTGTCATTGGCTGCTGGATATGCATGAATTGGCCAAATTATTTCCTAAGTATCTTAATTTTTTCAGTTATCTAGAGCAAAAACAATTCAATTTTCATATATTTCATGTTTACATGCTGTAGCACTACAGAGTGCAACTTTATTTGTTATTGGAATAATCTCAGCTATGCACCTGTGGTTCAATGAATGGCTATAGTGCACAGTTTACAGCTAAATATGAGCATTCTAAGGAATGTCATCCATATTAATTACAGGCAAAGAGGCAAGATTTTCTGTCTGTCTGAAGGCACCGAGAATAGTCCAGGCACACCCATTGAATCAGTAAGCACTGATTTAATTATGCTTTGCAGGCTATGGTAGTGATAGAAGGATGACACATGTAGTTAGCTGCATTGACAACTAACAAAGAGGTAGCATCAGTTTTGTAACATGAAACCTGAAGTCATGTTAACTTTAACCCCTTCACGACATGCACCATACTAGTACAGCGCATGTCATGTCTCCCCCCTTTTGATGTGGGCTCCGGCGGTGAGCCACATCTTTCAGCTGACATGTTCCTGGTACATCCGCGGGTGGATCGCGATTCACCCACAGCTATTAACTCATTAAATGCCTCTGTCATACTCTAACAGAGGCATTTAACGCACGCTTCCGGCAATAGTGCAGGAAATGCGCCCATCGTGACCCCGTCACGTGATCGCAGGTCACTGATGGGTTGGCATGACTACCAGAGGTCTCCTACAGACTTCTATGGTTGTGAATGCCGGATTTCTATGAGCGCTGCCTGGTGGTCGGCTGATCATCTGATCATCGCCTGTATGTAGCAAAGCCAATTGGGTTATGGCAGCTTCTAGACTCCCATGAACACTAGTGATGCATACCAAAAGTAAAAAAAAGGTTAATATAAAAGAAAATACAAAATTTTAAATCACCCCACCTTTCACCCCATTCAAAATAAAACAATAAAAAAAATCAAACATACATATATTTGGTATTGTCGCATTCAGAATCGCCCAATTTATTAATATAAAAAAGATCACTAACTGGTGTAACGAGAAAAAAAGTCCAAACTCCAGAATTAATTTTTTTTTGGTCACCAAAGCATTGAATTAAAATGCAATAATGGGCAATCAAAAGATCGTATCTGCATGAAAATGTTGTCATTAAAAACATCAGCTCGTCGCACAAAAAATAGGCCCTCACCCAACCTGAGATCATGAAAAATGGAGACGAATTTTTTTTTTTTTAACAAACTTTGGAATTTTTTTCACCACTTAAATAAAAAAGAACCTGGAAAACCATAATGGCAGGTCAGTTTTAGCATTTGGTGAACATTGTAAAAAAAATCCCAAAAAATGTGGAATTGGACTTTTTTTTGCAATTTCACTACACTTTCAATTTTTTTCCCATTTTTGAGTACCCAATATTTTAAAACCAATGGTGTCATTCAAAAGTACAACTTGTCTCGCAAAGAAGAAGCCCTCACATGGCCATGTTGAAAGACAAATTAAACAGTTATGGCTCTGGGAAGAAGGGGAGCAAAAAACAGAAACGCAAAAATGAAAAAGGGCTCCGTCTCAAAGGGGTTAAGGATTTTTTTTTAAATCACCACACTCACTGCAGTGTACACATAGATGAGCAGATGCTACAATGCTTACATTGTCAACTTTGCAGCAACATTCAGCACGCCAGCTCTGGAAACGTCACCTAAAAAAGCTATTTGTTTTTAAAAGTAATTTAATCTCATGTAATTTAAAAAAATATATATTTAATAATACGAGTTAAATAAAAAAAATGGTCTTAACTTCCCTTTACAGTAAAATAGTACTTGTAAGGGAAATGTACATAAGATGACATTCTTCTTCTTATTAGTAGTAGTAGTATAAATAGTAGTAGTATTATATTGCAGTAAGGCTACTTTCAGACTTGCGTTATGAGGCGCAAGGCCGCCGCTAAGCTCTGCCCCTGGCCTCGCCTCCTCCAGTCAGCTCCTCCTATGGGCGCATGACACTGCATGGGACCATCGTACCCTATATTTAGCGTTGGGTACACTTGCCGTGCGCTGGTTTGTTTTTGCCGGCGCATGCGCCCTTTTTGTGCTGCTCCGACGTGTGCCAAATGCACCGTGTTGCATTTTTGTGCGCTTTATAATTATCCTAAATTTCAGTCCATTTAGTTAAGAAACAACGACTCAAATGGTAAAGGCTATGTACAGTGGGGAAAAAAAGTATTTAGTCAGTCAGCAATAGTGCAAGTTCCACCACTTAAAAAGATGAGAGGCGTCTGTAATTTACATCATAGGTAGACCTCAACTATGGGAGACAAACTGAGAAAAAAAAATCCAGAAAATCACATTGTCTGTTTTGTTTTCATTTTATTTGCATATTATGGTGGAAAATAAGTATTTGGTCAGAAACAAAATTTCATCTCAATACTTTGTGATATATCCTTTGTTGGCAATGACAGAGGTCAAACGTTTTCTGTAAGTCTTCACAAGGTTGCCACACACTGTTGTTGGTATGTTGGCCCATTCCTCCATGCAGATCTCCTCTAGAGCAGTGATGTTTTTGGCTTTTCGCTTGGCAACACAGACTTTCAACTCCCTCCAAAGGTTTTCTATAGGGTTGAGATCTGGAGACTGGCTAGGCCACTCCAGGACCTTGAAATGCTTCTTACGAAGCCACTCCTTCGTTGCCCTGGCGGTGTGCTTTGGATCATTGTCATGTTGAAAGACCCAGCCACGTTTCATCTTCAATGCCCTTGCTGATGGAAGGAGGTTTGCACTCAAAATCTCATGATACATGGCCCCATTCATTCTTTCATGTACCCGGATCAGTCGTCCTGGCCCCTTTGCAGAGAAACAGCCCCAAAGCATGATGTTTCCACCACCATGCTTTACAGTAGGTATGGTGTTTGATGGATGCAACTCAGTATTCTTTTTCCTCCAAACACGACAAGTTGAGTTTCTACCAAACAGTTCCAGTTTGGTTTCATCAGACCATAGGACATTCTCCCAAAACTCCTCTGGATCATCCAAATGCTCTCTAGCAAACTTCAGACAGGCCCGGACATGTACAGGCTTAAGCAGTGGGACACGTCTGGCACTGCAGGATCTGAGTCCATGGTGGCGTATTGTGTTACTTATGGTAGGCCTTGTTACATTGGTCCCAGCTCTCTGCAGTTCATTCACTAGGTCCCCCCCGCGTGGTTCTGGGATTTTTGCTCACCGTTCTTGTGATCATTCTGACCCCACGGGGTGGGATTTTGCGTGGAGCACCAGATCGAGGGAGATTATCAGTGGTCTTGTATGTCTTCCATTTTCTAATTATTGCTCCCACAGTTGATTTCTTCACTCCAAGCTGGTTGGCTATTGCAGATTCAGTCTTCCCAGCCTGGTGCAGGGCTACAATTTTGTTTCTGGTGTCCTTTGACAGCTCTTTGGTCTTCACCATAGTGGAGTTTGGAGTCAGACTGTTTGAGGGTGTGCACAGGTGTCTTTTTATACTGATAACAAGTTTAAACAGGTGCCATTACTACAGGTAATGAGTGGAGGAAAGAGGAGACTCTTAAAGAAGAAGTTACAGGTCTGTGAGAGCCAGAAATCTTGATTGCTTGTTTCTGACCAAATACTTATTTTCCACCATAATATGCAAATAAAATGAAAACAAAACAGACAATGTGATTTTCTGGATTTTTTTTTCTCAGTTTGTCTCCCATAGTTGAGGTCTACCTATGATGTAAATTACAGACGCCTCTCATCTTTTTAAGTGGTGGAACTTGCACTATTGCTGACTGACTAAATACTTTTTTTCCCCACTGTATTTATTGCTTATATAGAGCCAGACAAAATTTTTTTTTTATTTTTGTCAATTGAAAGTGTATATTTTTCACTCAATGTCAATTTATCCTTTCCTTACTCCTGAACAATATTTACCCTTTATCACATAACAAACGGAAGATTGAAGTCTACAAAGATCATCTGTTCTGCTGTTTCTAGGGTATACTTCAAAAGAAACTTAAAAAAATAGTTTCAGGACTGATACACATGGCTCTATTTTATAGAAAGCCATAATCTTGCTGATGTAGAAGTAAGGTCTCTACTGTACCTTCATATTCCTCTAATTTGAAATGCAGCAATGCATAGTTGTCTGTTTTATGTTTTCTTTTGGATTTTGTAATTCTATAGTTATATGTTTCATCAGACGTGCAGAGGTATTCTCCATATGTATATAATCAAGAAAAAAATATAATGTTGTTTTAAAATATATTTGTCAGAGATGAAGGATAAAGAAGGTAATAAATATAAAGTTCAATTTTGTAAATTTTTGCATGAATTTGTGTCTTGTATTTAAATTAAATATTCAGATTGCCTCTTTATTATGTACATGTAGTTTTCAATTACAGCCACCACTTGGATTATGGGCCTTTTTTTTTTTAAAAAAAGGGAAAACATTAACAATTCAAAATTTCTATGTGCTTCAGCAAGGTGTTTGCTTTTTGGTGTTTCAAAGTGGAGAGGTATAACTATGTCAGAATCACTTTCCGATAAATTAGAGTCATACATTTTTTCCACTGTAAATCTGGTCAGGCTGTACATTCGGTGGTAAAGTCAATAAAAGCTGATAGTGCAATATCTCAATGTTGTGCCTATAAAATACATTTTTCCTCTACATTAATAAATGGTAATTAGCCTTACTCAAGGATTAAATCTATCTGTTATAAATATTTGAGATATAATCTTGAAAGGTAGTGTAAAGAGAAGAGATCTATACATGTTCTGTCCACACTAAACGAAGCAGACTCATGTGGCTATACAGGAAGATAAACCGCTATACCGGGAGTCCAATAAGGAGACTGTGGTTGAGTCTGTGCTTTTTTTGAACGTGATAGTACATTGATGCGGTGAAACTGTAAACAATCATATACATACAATCAGTGCATGGTACAGCAGATATACATGTTATACATAGGGATGACTATTGCTTTGGGATGACTATGCATTGTAGGCATTGTTATTATTAATGGACTATAGATAATGATTGTGATAGGTTAGTGGACATTCAATACAGATATCTGATGTATCAGCAAGCAGCTTTTTTATTGAGTCAGTGTGTTTACTGCTGGTGACTTCTAAAATTTGAGGCACTTTATGTATTTTTATGTAATGTCATAATTTAAATAACATTTTCTTATCTTCTTTCTACATTCCTGGTGCCATTAATTAATTTATTTTTTGGCATTATTTGTTGTTAATGTTATACATAGTGCATGAAGGTTACAAGCTAGAACTGACCAGGGATACAACTGACTATGCTAGGCTAACATTAGGACAGAAATTAACTATAGAAAGCATAAGTACATACCGGCAATGCAATTGCAAGGGGACAGCAATGGAGGTGCTCCTTCTTGGATACAGGCTGAAGTAAAATGGAGGAAAATGGAGGGAGATGGAGGCTGAGCTACCATGATGCATTGCAAAAAGAGGGGAGAAGATTCAGACATAGAAAATAGAAAAACAGAAAATAGGACTGTGAACATGACTCTGGCCACTATAGGGAGCCAAAACACTGTAAACAAATAAGTCTATGAATATGTAAGTTTCTCTATACTCTTAATAGTAAATGACTGCAAATTTATACAAACAGATAATCAGAGATTACAAATTAGATGTTGGAGACAGAACACTCCCTGTCTGGCATCAACAGATGTCACTATCCCTTTCTTCTGAAGGCAACAAAAGG
Source organism: Dendrobates tinctorius (assembly GCF_039654945.1). Classification (NCBI taxonomy): domain Eukaryota; kingdom Metazoa; phylum Chordata; class Amphibia; order Anura; family Dendrobatidae; genus Dendrobates; species Dendrobates tinctorius. The sequence goes on along the minus strand of NW_027361910.1, from coordinate 15,046,818 downwards.
ACCAGTTCAGTTACCAATCTGAAAAATGTCTTAGGTTCATTCCCTTTGGTCATCCTTAGTCCAACTTTGCGGACATTGCCATCCTTGCTCAGGAATGTTGCAGTAACTAGACCAAGTGGCCACTGGTTCCGGTGGACTTGGCAGTGTTTCACAAGAACGAGGTCACCTATGCTCAGATTAGGCCTAGTAAATTGCCACTTCGTCCATGGCTGCAAGGTAGACAAATATTGTTTGTGCCACCTGTCCCAGAATGTATTTGCAAGACTTTGTACCTGTCTCCACTGGCGCTTGTAGAGGTCCTTAGTGTCGAATCCTCCTGGAGCAGCACTGGACAGTCACGTTTTCTGGGTAAAGAGAGTAGCTGGAGTCAATAATAAGAGCTCCTTGGGATCGCTAGGGATTGGAACCAAGGGTCTTGTGTTGATTATAGCTGCGGCTTCTGCCATGAAGGTGATTAGGCTTTCGTGGGTAAGCCTCGCTGCTCCTTCTTGAAGAAAAGTGGAGACAAGAATTCTCCGTACTAGACCAATCATTCATTCCCAAGATCCACCCATGTGTGAAAAGTGAGGTGGGTTGAACGACCATGTACAACTTTGGGAACTGAGGAACCTCTCGAGAGTCTTATTATTATTATTATTATTATTATTATTATTATTATTTATTGTTATAGCGCCATTTATTCCATGGCGCTTTACATGTGAGGAGGGGTATACATAAAAACAAGTACAATAATCTTAAACAATACAAGTCATAACTGGTACAGGAGGAGAGAGGACCCTGCCCGCGAGGGCTCACAATCTTCAAGGGATGGGTGGTAATACAGTAGGCGAGGGTAGAGCTGGTCGTGCAGCGGTTTGGTCGATCGGTGGTTACTGCAGGTTATAGGCTTGTCGGAAGAGGTGGGTCTTCAGGCTCTTTTTGAAGGTTTCGATGGTAGGTGAGAGTCTGATATGTTGTGGTAGAGAGTTCCAGAGTAGGGGTGATGCGCGAGAGAAATCTTGTATGCGATTGTGGGAAGAGGAGATAAGAGGGGAGTAGAGAAGGAGATCTTGTGAGGATCGGAGGTTGCGTGCAGGAAAGTACCGGGAGACGAGGTCACAGATGTATGGAGGAGACAAGTTGTGGATGGCTTTGTATGTCATGGTTAGGGTTTTGTAATGGAGTCTCTGGGCAATTGGGAGCCAGTGAAGGGATTGACAGAGGGGAGAAGCTGGGGAATAGTGGGGGGACAGGTGGATTAGTCGGGCAGCAGAGTTTAGAATAGATTGGAGGGGTGCGAGAGTGTTTGAGGGGAGGCCACAGAGCATGAGGTTGCAGTACTCAAGGCGAGAGATGATGAGGGCATGGACTAGGGTTTTTGCAGATTCTTAGGTGAGGAATGAACGGATGCGTGAAATATTTTTGAGTTGAAGTCGGCATGAAGTGGAAAGGGTTTGGATATGTGGTTTGAAGGAGAGATCAGCGTCAAGGATTACTCCGAGGCAGCGAGCTTGTGGGACTGGGGAGAGTGGGCAGTCATTTACTGTAATTGATAGGTTCGTAGGGGGGGTCACGTGAGATGGGGGAAAGATGATGAATTCTGTTTTGTCCATGTTGAGTTTCAGATATCTAGTGGAGAAGAAGGATGAAATAGTGGACAGACATTGAGGGATTCTGGTTAGTAGGGAGGTGATATCTGGTCCAGAGATGTAGATCTGTGTGTCATCAGCATAAAGATGATACTGAAAGCCATGAGATTCTATGAGCTGTCCCAGGCCAAAGGTGTAAATAGAGAACAGCAGGAGCCCAAGGACTGAACCTTGTGGGACTCCGACAGATAGGGGGCGAGGTGAGGAGGTGGTGTGTGAGTGGGAGACGCTGAATGTCCGGTCTGTTAGGTATGATGAGATCCAGGAGAGGGCCAAGTCTGTGATGCCGAGGGATGAGAGGGTCTGTAATAATAGGGAATGGTCCACTGTGTCAAAGGCAGCCGACAGGTCCAGGAGGAGGAGGACAGAGTAGTGTCCCTTGCTCTTGGCAGTTAAGAGGTCATTGGTGACCTTAGTAAGGGCTGTTTCAGTGGAGTGGTGTGACCGGAAGCCAGATTGTAAGCGGTCGAAGAGGGAGCAAGAAGAGAGATGGGAGGACAGTTCAAGGTAGACGTGTTGTTCCAGTAGCTTGGAGGCGTATGGGAGAAGTGATATAGGGCGATAGCTAGATACAGAGGATGGGTCAAGAGAGGGCTTTTTGAGGATAGGTGTGATGGAGGCATGTTTAAAGCTTGAGGGGAAAACACCAGTTGTTAGTGATAGGTTGAAGAGATGGGTTAGGGTTGGGATGAAGACTGTGGTGAGGTTTGGGATGAAGTGGGATGGGATCGGGTCGAGTGCACAGGTGGTGAGATGTGATCTTGAGAGTAGAGTGGAGAGTCGATCTTCTGTAATGGTGGAGAAGTTGGTTTTGAAGGTGGAGGGCTGGGAAGTCGGGAGGAAGGGCTCTGGGGGTTGTTGACCAAAACTGTCCCTGATGTTATCAATTTTCTGCTTGAAAAATGAGGCAAAGTCTTCAGCTGAGATGAGTGGGGAGGGAGGAGGTGCTGGGGGGCGGAGGAGAGAATTGAAGGTGTTGAATAACTGTTTAGGGTTGTGAGACAGGGAGGATATGAGAGATGAGAAGTAGGTTTGTTTAGCTGTGGCGAGTGTGGTCTTGAAAGTAGTGAGGGACTGTTTGAATGCGATGAAGTGCTCGTTGGAGTGGGATCTTTTCCATCTGCGCTCAGCAGCCCTGGAAGCTCGCCTCAGCTCTTTGGTCAGGCTCGTGTGCCAGGGCTGTCTGTTGATTTTGCGAGTTTTGGTATGTGTAAGTGGGGCAGCAGATTCCAAAGCTACAGCTATTGTGGTGTTATATAGAGCGGCAGCGTCATCCGCATTGTGTAAGGAACTTATATCTGTAAGAGGGAGGAGGGATTCAGAGAATGAGTGTAGGTCAAGGTGTTTAAGATTCCAGCGAGGGTGTGAAAGTTTGTGGGGTGAGGATTGTAGACATGGAGTGAAGAGGGAAGAGAATGTGAGCAGGTTGTGGTCAGAGAGAGGAAGAGGTGAGTTAGAGAGGTTAGATAGGGAGCAGAGGCGGGTGAAGATGAGGTCCAGTGTGTGGCCATCTTTGTGGGTGGCTGTAGAAGACCATTGAGTGAGGCCGAAGGAGGAAGTGAGAGATAGAAGTTTAGTGGCAGCTGAGAGGGAAGTGTCAATGGGGATGTTGAAGTCGCCCATGATGATGGTAGGGATGTCAGCGGAAAGGAAATGAAGTAACCAGGTGGTGAAGTGGTCAAAGAAGGTGGTGGCTGGCCCTGGGGGGCGGTAGATGACAGCCAGTTGGAGGTTGGAGGGGGAGTAGATGCGCACAGAGTGCACCTCAAAGGAAGGGAGGGTAACAGAGGGTGGCAGTGGGATTGGGGTGAAGGAGCAGGTATCTGACAAGAGAAAACCAACTCCTCCACCATGTTTGCTGCTGGGGCGGGGGGTGTGAGAAAGGTGGAAGCCACCATACGAAAGTGCAGCAGGAGAGGCTGTGTCAGAAGGGGAGAGCCAGGTTTCGGTGATGGCGAGGAAGGAGAGTTTGGTAGTAACAAAAAGATCATGGATGTAGGAAAGCTTGTTGCAGACAGAGCGAGCATTCCACAGAGCTCCTGTTAGTGGGACTGGGGAAGCGGGGGCTGGGTGAATGGGTATTAGGTTGGAGAGGTTACGGAAGGTTGTGATAGAGCGTGGATGGGAGGTAGAAATGACTGTGGGAATGTGGTGAGGAGGACCAGGATTTGGAGAGATATCACCAGCAGTGAGAAGGAGCAGAGAAAGTGTTAGCAGGTGGGAGCAGGAGAGGGCATGAGGGGGCTGTCTGTGTTTGGAGACAGAGGATTGTATGTTAAGGAACAGTTTTGAGGCGGAGGTGAGGTGGATGGGGAGGATTGAAGAAGAGATGAACAGTTCCTTACTAGGAGTAGGGATTAGGGGAATTAGCAGAAAGTGAAGGATTATTGGGGTGAAAGTGATAACAAACAGAAACATTGTTTACAGTGACTGTACAGTTACCTTCAGTTCCCTTCTGGTTCAATTCTGGTTTTAATTCTTAAATTAATCTTCACACTTCTAGCACACACTTATAGCAATCACAATGCAGACTGAAGTCTATGCAGACTTGTGCTCTGCAATATATGTACAACTAAGTGCAGTCAGGTGTGAAGCAGAGAGGAGTGGTCTCTGCTCATCTTGGCCAGACAATTAAGAGTGGACCATATGTATATGATCAAGCCAGAGTAAACAAGGTCATAAATAACACTGGGGTAAGCTGGGGTTAGCTGAAAGGCATACCATGTGAATGCTAGGTGCAGAGGCAAGTCTATGTGCAAAGCTGGGTGATGCACTGTGTGTCCTTCATAGACAGACAGCAGGAGAGCAGGAGAGCTGGGTGGATGGACATGGCAATAAAATGTCTTAAAGCATTGATGAAGCTTGAAGTGTCAAGGGACTCACTAGGCACTTTTTTGCCTTCTTGCATTTAATTGCAGCTCTGTTCCACTCTGCAGTTCTGAAACTTGTGCATGTTTCTATCCAACTTCCTGTCTTTGAGATTTACATGTACAACCCCTTTAAAGTATGCATATCTAAAGTGACTGACATATATTGCATTGTCAATGTCATGATTAGTGTTGAGCGATACCTTCCGATATCGGGAAATATCGGATTGGATCGGACTGATACCCCAAAAATGTCGGGTATCGCTGATTCCGATACCGGAAACCAATGCAAGTCAAAGGGACACAAATATCAGAATGAAAATAAACCCTTTCTTTCCTTGCACAACCGGTTCGGAAGGGGGGAAGAGTGTGGGCGGTGCGTGGGCGGAGACTGCGTGTGTGTGTGGGCGGGGTATGTACGGGCCTGCCAGGGGTCTGTGCGGTCCTGCCGGGGGTCTGTGCAGGCCTGCTGGGGGTCTGTGTGGGCTGCCGGGGGTCTGTGCGGGCTGCCGGGGGTCTGTGCGGGCCTGCCGGGGGTCTGTGCGGGCCTGCCGGGGGTCTGTGCGGGCCTGCCGGGGGTCTGTGTGTGCTGCCTGGGGTCTGTGCGGGCTGCCTGGGGTCTGTGCGGGCCTGCCCGAGGTCTGTGGGGGCCTCTCGGGGGTCTTTGTGTCTGTGTGCAGGCATCTTCCGATGGGACTACAAGTCCCATCGGGCTATGCCTGCTAAAATGACAGTGATTGACACATTAGCCAATGATGGGACAGTAGTAGTCCCATCATCCGGCTAATGTGTTTAATGCAAAAATAACCCACAAACATACATACTACATACACACATACATACTACATACATACTACTTACATACTACATACATACATACTATACATACTACATACATACATACTACAAACACATACATACTACATACAATACATTCATACAGTACATACATATAGACATACAGTACAGATAACATAGAGTACATAGTCACCATCACTTGTCACTTTGATCCCCGAAGCCAGTGTCATCTGTAAAAAATACTAAAATAACAAGCAAACAATATACTTCCTGATCCGCAGAAATCCACGAGTGTCCCACGACGATCTCCCGTGGAGAACAGCAGCATCAGCTGATGCGACCGCTCTCTAGGGGCTCCAGGAATACAATGATGGGAGGAAGGTATCCATCCGCACTGTATTCCTCCGCCACTGTAAAAAATAGTCCCTAGTCTCACTTTTGGCATTGCTGTGTGAGAAAGTTCCCACGCAGCTTTTGCCATAATGTGAGACCAGTGAACTATAGTAACCTCTCAGTGATGCACTGCAGGAGCCATTGTCTCCTGTCAGTATGTCACTGAAGGTCCTATAGATGTCATTGTTCTATAGGGGAGATCGTCATGGGACACTCGTGGATTTCTGTGGATCAGAGAGTATATTGGTCGTTTGTCATTTTAATATTTTTTACAGATGACACTGGCTTCGGGGATCAAAGTGACAAGTGATGGTGAGTATGTACTCTATGTTATATGTACTGTATGTCTATATGTATGTAATGTATGAATGTATGGAGTATGTATGTATGTAGTATGTATGTAGTATGTATGTTTGTGGGGTTTTTTTACATTCAACACATTAGCCGGATGATGGGACTACTACTGTCCCATCATTGTCTAATGTGTCAATCACTGTCATTGTAGCAGGCATAGCCCGATGGGACTTGTAGTCCCATCGGACGATGCCTGCACACACACACAATCCCCGACAGACCCTCGGCAGCCTGCCCAGACCCCCGGCAGGCCCGCACAGACCCCCGGCAGGCCCGCACAGACCCCCGGCAGCCCGCACAGACCCCCGGCACGCCCACACAGACCCCCCACGGTCACGCACAGTCTCTGCCCATGCACCGCCACACTCCATTATAACGCATCATGATGACATCATTTCAGCATGCCTAACAGGATGTGCCCACACTTCTTAGGATCCTTAACTGGCTCATTGCATTATGGGAACTTCCGATTCCGGTATTCGATATTGTAAAAATATCGAAACTCAGTATCGGCTGATACCCGATATTTGCAGTATCGGAATGCTCAACAATAGTCATGATTTTCCTATGGTAATGTCTTTTGCATGAGATTTTTTCTCTTGTAAGTGAATATTTTACAGTATAATTCTATGTACATTAGCAAGTGCCAAATTTCTTCTTGAAAGGATGCCATCTTGGTCTCCAATGTACTAAAGTAAATCCCTTCTTTTTCTGAATGGATGTACAGTTGTGGCCAAAAGTATTGACACCCCTGCAATTCTGTCAGATAATACTCAGTTTCTTCCTGAAAATGATTGCAAACTCAAATTCTTTGGTATTATTATCTTCATTTAATTTGTCTTAAATGAAAAAACACAAAAAGAATTGTCCTAAAGCCAAATTGGATATAATTCCACAAAAAAAGAGGGTGGACAAAAGTATTGCTACTGTTCAAAAAATCATGTGATGCTTCTCTAATTTATGTAATTAATAGCACCTGTAACTTACCTGTGGCACCTAACAGGTGTTGGCAATAACTAAATCACACTTGCAGCCAGTTGACATGGATTAAAGTTGACTCAACCTCTGTCCTGTGTCCTTGTGTGTACCACATTGAGCATGGAGAAAAGAAAGAAGACCAAAGAACTGTCTGAGGACTTGAGAAACCATATTGTTAGGAAGCATGAGCAATCTCAAGGCTCCAAGTCCATCTCCAAAGATCTGAATGTTCCTGTGTCTACCGTGCGCAGTGTCATCAAGAAGTTTAAAGCCCATGGCACTGTGGCTAACCTCCCTAGATGTGGACGGAAAAGAAAAATTGACAAGAGATTTCAACGCAAGATTGTGCGGATGTTGGATAAAGAACCTCGACTAACATCCAAACAAGTTCAAGCTGCCCTGCAGTCCGAGGGTACAACAGTGTCAACCCGTACTATCCATCGGCATCTGAATGAAAATGGACTGTATGGTAGGAGACCCAGGAAGACCCCACTTCTTACCCCGAGACATAAAAAGCCAGGCTGGAGTTTGCCAAAACTTACCTGAAAAAGCCTAAAACGTTTTGGAAGAATGTTCTTTGGTCAGATGAGACAAAAGTAGAGCTTTTTGGGCAAAGGCATCAGCATAGAGTTTACAGGAGAAAATTAGAGGCATTCAAAGAAAAAAGCAAGGTCCCTACAGTCAAACATGGCGGAGGTTCACTGATATTTTGTTGTTGCTTTGCTGCCTCTGGCACTGGACTGCTTGACTGTGTGCATGGCATTATGAAGTCTGAAGACTACCAACAAATTTTGCAGCATAATGTAGGGCCCGGTGTGAGAAAGCTGGGTCTCCCTCAGAGGTCATGGGTCTTCCAGCAGGACAATGACCTAAAATACACTTCAAAAAGCACTAGAAAATGGTTTGAGAGAAAGCACTGGAGACTTCTAAGGTGGCCAGCAATGAGTCCAGACCTGAATCTCATAGAACACCTGTGGAGAGATCTAAAAATGGCAGTTTGAAGAAGGCACCCTTCAAATATCAGGGACCTGGAGCAGTTTGCCAAAGAAGAATGATCTAAAATTCCAGCAGAGCATTGTAAGAAACTCATTGATGGTTACCGGAAGCGGTTGGTCGCAGTTATTTTGGCTAAAGGTTGTGCAACCAAGTATTAGGCTGAGGGTGCCCATACTTTTGTCTGGCTCATTTTTGGAGTTTTGTGTGAAATGACCAATGTTTTGCTTTTTGCTTCATTCTCTTTTGTGTTTTTTCATTTAAGACAAATTAAATGAAGATAATAATACCAAAGAATTTGTGTTTGCAATCATTTTCAGGAAGAAACTGAGTATTATCTGACAGAATTGCAGGGGTGTCAATACTTTTGGCCACCACTGTATGTACTGTTCTTATGTAGATAATGAGTGCTCATGCTCTTTATAGCAATTTCTCTCCATATCAGCTTTTAGACTAATAAAAATGCACCAACTTACCACCTGTGACTAAGATACTTGACAAAGATTGCTATCACAATATGAAATAGTGGATATTATAAGGAATGTCTATCATGTTCTGTGGTTATTTCTTGTTCAAATACATTGTGTTGCTAAGCACAATTCTATTTAAACAGGTTCTCCAGGAATACAATAGAACTGTCATGATAAATATATTACAAATCAATCACACGTTTTGCCGAAGGATCTACTTACTATAGTATATTAAAATTATTTTTGTCCTGTACAGTGACAGAAACCTTTCCTAAAATGTTAATAGTATAAAGGTGGAGAAATTGTCCAAACAACATCTCTGAAGACTTCTCTAATGTTATTGTATGGATTTATTGTTTTAAAAGTGATTTTACATGTACAGTGCCAGCCCAGGTGGGGAGCAGTTACTTGGGAATTTTGTTCCTGTTGCAGGGATATTGAACTCAAATACAAAAAGGGGAAAAAATTAAAATCTTGGACAAAGTCGCTGGACAACCTTGGAATTTATAAAAAAAAAGTCTACAAGTTTTTCCTTATCATCAAATATAATGATGAACCTTTTCATATGGAAACAAACTTAAAGGGGTTGTCCCACAAGGAAAATACACGGTGGCTCAATGGCTAGCACTGCGGCCTTGCAGCGCTGGAATTCTGGGTTTGAATCCCACCAAGGACAACATCTGCAAGGAGTTTGTATGTTCTCCCCATTTTTGCGTGGGTTTTCTCTGGGTACTCCGGTTTCCTCTCACATTCCAAAGAATCAGTATATAGGGAATTTAGATTGTGAGCCCCATCGGGGACAGTGATGATAATTTGTGCAAACTGCAAAGTGCTACAGAATATGTTAGCACAATTAATAATAATAAACAATAATAAAGATTGTTATTAAATAAAATTTTGGAATAATATATGTTGTGCAAAAGCAGTAAAAACCATATAGAACAATGTATATAAATATGTAAGAACAAAGGATAGAAAACTTTGAATACAGATAATACAGTATGATGCAAACAAAAGTACCCACACAGAGCATTCCTCCACAGTACCCTCTACACGCATGGTATGATGACCCTACTGTACTCCCCCTCCCTCAATCTCCCTATGAAGAATGGTGACTCCATCACAGTATGTTTCTCCAAGTGTAATACTCACACGATCTTTCATGCAGTGTAATGGCCAAAAAAGTGCTCCATATAGTATAATGGGCCCCACATAATGCTCCATATTATATAATGGATACTAAAAGTGCTCCATGCAGTATAATGGGCACCATATAGTGCTCCATACAGTATAATTGTAACACATTGTGCTCCAAACAGTATAATGGTCCCACATAGTGCTCCATAAAGTATAATGGATCACATAGTGCTCCATACAATATAATAGGTCCCACACAATGATCCATGTAGTATCATGGCCTCACATAGTGCCCCATAAAGTATATATATATATATATATATAGTAATGTATATAGCATAAAGGCCCCAAATAGTGCATCTTACAGTATCATGCGCACTACATAATGCTCCATACAATATAATGGGCCTACATATTGCTCCAGAAAGTATAATAGGCCCCACATAAAAATAAATAAATACTCACCTCTGTCACTTTCCCCACTGCTTTGGTCTCTTTGTGGTGTTTTCAGATACTCTGCACATCTCGGTACAGTGGGCGTGTTACAATGACAACATTGAGGCATCAGACACAGAGGGGGTATGGAGGCAGACGCTGATGTTCCCTCCTTCATAATTGCTTTCAACTGTATCAGCACTTAGGATGTCAATGTAGTTGAAAGTGTGATGCCGGGTTAAAGTGCAATGTGTAGCAGGCCAAATATAGTTTGGGTACTTTTGAGGACCCACCTGGCATCGTTGGCCAAATATACTCATCCTGCAGGCCAGACTTGGCCTGCAGGCTATAGTTTTACAAATAGAGTGTTAGAGAAAGTTTTTATGGAGATAATGTGAAAGAGATAAGAACTATTGTGGAATAATTGGGCACAAGTGGGGAGTGTGCAGAGTCAAGAACAGCTTTCAGAACAATGTTAAAGAAACCTATTACCATCTATACAGCTGAAGCACAAAGACAGAAAAGGACTCACAATGAAACACATTGACCCACATGACTTTTATGGGGGGAATTCTTTACTGACTGTGAGTACCTGCAGTGGCATTAAATAGGGTTGATGGAGGTGTGATTGCCATATGCAGCTAGTGTGGAGTGGGCTACTGACAACAAGTGAAATCGGCAATGGAGGTGTAGAGATAGCATCCTATTGTGACCAGAACCGAGCATGGATTACTGCACCATAGCGTGGGATATTCAAAGTGGTAGAAGAAAGAAACTTACTTTGAAGTGTCTTATAACATCAAGATTAGTGATGAGTGAATCCATGGATGTTCAGTTTTGCCTAGTTCAATAAATTTACAGTAAAAAAGTTTGGTTTGAAACTGAACTTGATACCGGACACGAACCCAATAGAAGTCAATGGGGACCCGAACTTTGGTGCTTAGAAATCGCTGTCAATTGTACCCTGCAAACAAAGGTGGATAGAGAAATGATTTAAAATAACAGAGCATAAAGAAAAACATATAATCGTGAATCAGGAGACAGAGGTCAAAATAGAGTATGAGGTTAAAGAGGAGGTGGCGGTTTTGTGGTAGAGGTGTACGAGGACGCGGTAACCAACACTTTTTTTATTGATTTTTTTTGGGGGATACTCTGAAGGCAGTGTAATAAACTACTGGACATTCACTCTCTTACTGTATAAAGGAAGGCTGTGTAATAATCTGCAATTTTTTTTTCATTTGAAAACAATGAGGAGAGCATCAAATAGAAGATATGGCCATGTTGCTGATGGTGGTGGTGTAGCTGTTGCAGTGAGAGAGACATTGTGGTCAGTCTGTGTCTGCTATGTGCCAAAATGAAACACCTCCTCTTGTGAAAGTGTGACACCCCAGAGTCCGGTTGTCACAGTGACATTACTTCCCTCTAATGGGTAAAGTCATGCTTGGAGGCAGAAAAAGGACCCCCATGAAGGCAGCATAGATTTAATCACAATTTCCTGCTGCAGGTCAGAAAAGGGAGATGTCTTATAAATTCTGGCCAGCAGAGGGGGTTGGAGAGTCAGCTAGAAATCAGCTGAGGGAGTTGTCATGGAAACGAAACAGCTGTGATCTGTGAGGAGAAATGAGGACAGTTAAACGTGAGGACATGAGGTAAAGAGATCTTTCTGGAAGATCCTGTCAGATGAAGACAGGGAGCTGATCAGAGAGGAGCTCGATAGGCAGAGCTGATCTGTGAAGAGGGAAAGGACAAGAGCAGAGACTGAGAGACTCTAGGGAAGCTAAAATACTGCATATAGCAGACCCCTGAGTGAAGCGCTAATAACGAGAAAAGGGACATCAGAGTCCTAGGCTGACAGGAACTGTACGTCCTGATAGCCGAATCTGAAAGTACAGGGGATTGTAAATTTCTGTGCACATTAAACACCTGAGGGCACGTCAGTGGATAAGGAGCCCGGGGCTGACGGTGAAGAGAACGGTACCCATGGAATAGGCTCACGCTGACAGCCGTACAGGTTAGTGAAACCATCATGAATAGAGGGTCGCAGCATAGTTATATACAGCAGAGACCCACACACATAGCACAGAAAGGAAGGTCCTAAATCCACACCTGGCAAGGTGGAGCCCTTGAATGCCTCCAGGCAAGCCGGACTCATTCCATCACCTGTATGTGGTACTCCGAACTGCAACCTATTACCAGTAAAAGGTAAAGAAACTGCACCTCTCTGTGTCTTTCTCTCATTTATCTGCACTCCAACGTTTACAGCCATTTTTACTATTTATTTAACATCTTTGCCCTGGGACTACAGCCCTACCTCTGGAGGGCTACAACATCATAGCTGCGCCCAACATCCATCACAGAGAAGCAACACCGCAGCGCTGGTCACCTCTTACTAGAATACCACAGGTGGCGTCACGTATTTCACCATCTAATAACTTTATTTTCATTTTTACCACATAAATTCCACACAACTTTCCCCTATTTTAATTACTGGACACCTCTGGGCCATGGACCGGGTCGCCACCGCTGTGACACCGTCCCCGATTGAAGTTGATGGGCCCGGTACCGAGTACCCCCAGGCCCCGCGGGGTGCTCCAACTGGCGTCACGAACAGGATTTAGCGAGCCTAGCAAAGTTAGGTACAAGAACCCTGGCAAAGCTGGGTACTGTGCGCCACAGACTTTATTAAATTGAGTGCTAGAGATTTTACTGAGCTTTCAAATAACCGCCATAATTGCATCATACAGCGTGTGCGAGCAGCGAGGGATGTGCCATTGTGGACGGTGCCAGAAATAAAGCACGACGCGAAGCCCCCTGCCCGTGCTCTGACGCTTGTGAGCAAGTGAAATAGCAGGAAGAAAATGCTCAACACGGGTGAAGATTCAGCAGCAGTCGCAGCTGCAGCCCCCATAATGCCGCTATCAATGCCATATATACCAAGAGCGGCCTGGTTAAATCAGTACTCAGGGAGTCGCACACCCTGAGCAATTTTAAAGAAAGACTATGTAGTTTGTTCCAAGTGTACCCCCTGTCAGAAAGCCAAAAAGTCAGTATCCTCATTGGCCAGTGAACTGGTGCGGCTCAGAGGGAAGTAAAGTCCTAGCCGGACACTGATAAAGGAACTGTCAAACAAATCTTAGCCAGACTGAAAGACACTTTTGATACCCGTACTGCAACAGAAATAAAAATGAGATTTTTTTGGGTGCAAACAGAAAGTGCAGGACAGTATACGGGACTATGCCCTTAATCTTCTGGAGGCACTACGGGCTGTAAAGCAGGTTGATCTTGAGAGCGTGCAAGATGAAGATAGATTATCAACAGAGCAGTTCATTGAGGGACTCCAGTCTAACAACCAAAGGACACAGCTGCGCATAATGGCCCTACAAAATCCTGAATTAGACTTTGCACACTTTAAGGATAGAGCCATCAGAGTGCTGCGTGAATCGAACCCTAGCAGCACAGAGCCCTCTCAGCATCCTGCAATTACATATCAGCAGGAGGCAGCATCCTTTCCAAAGACCCCTATTGAGACTGACAAGCTGTCCCAAGATGATGATTCTGCTGCAGACTTATGTCTCCAAGTCAAGGAACTAACAAAAGTGTGGCTACACTCACAAAAACTGTGCAGTCCCTGCAAGTGATTTGAAAGAAGAAGATCCAGCTGGCCTCCAGTCCAGAAGACGTCCCGTGGCGACAGCAGAAGAGGATCCCCTGACCAGAGGAAGAGACAGCGATCGCTACGACGAGGACGGACAGCCCATCTGTCACCGCTGCAACAAGGCAGGACACCTAGCAAGATACTGTCATTTAAACAACCAACCCCTGGGGCAAAGGGCCAACCCTCAGGAGTAAGACGACCAGGCCCACCAAATTGGCGAGACAAGTACATAGGAGGATGACCAGTCTTGCCTGTTGTGATTGACGGTTTTCCGATGAACACTTTACTGGACACCGGTTCCCAGGTGACAACGATACCATATGTTCTTTTTAAGCAGTACTGGGCTGATTCAGACATTACTCATAGCCCAGATAAAGACCTTACCATTTTTGCCAGCAATGGTCAGCCCTTGCCTCAGATGGGATATAAAGAGGTGACCATCAAGATTGGCCGAGTAGAATTGCAATCGCAAGGTTTGATAATAGTTGATATTGACTAACGAGAATGCCATCCTATGATCTCTTTAGGCACTAATGTAATTGAAAATTGTCTTGGCTACCTGTTGTTTTATTACAACAGGTAGCCGAGACCGCCAGCTCCAGTCAGCAACGGGTCCTGCAAAAGGAGATCAGAGCCCTGATGCAGAGACAACAGATAGAGCTGTCTGGTGGAGAAGTCGGCAGTGTTAGAGTAAGTGATCCTTTCCCCATTGCAGTACCTCCCTGAAGTGAAATGTTAATTTGGTGTTAGGCAGCAATAGGCCTAAGGGGTCAAGATTACCAAGCCCTGGTAGAACCCATGTACTCTGATAGTAGGCCCACTATCCTGACAGCCAGAGGGGTAGTTGATGTCCGCAAGGGGAGAGTACCAATACGCATCTTAAATTGTGGGGAGAGAGAGGTCCAGTTACCCCGGTATGCCACCCTTGCTAAATTGTTCACCATCAGTAACAATGCAATCGAGACACTAGAACCCTTGCCTCCGTCTGACAAGGTGGAAAAGAATGGCTATGAAGGGCAACAGGAGGATTGGTGTCAGCAACTACATGTAGGCACTGACTCCACCCCTTCACACCAAAAGTATGGGGCTTACGGGGTGGCTCGAGAATTTGAACGGGTCTTCAGCAAGCATCCTCTAGATTTTGGGCAGGCAAAAGGGGTTCAACATCATATCCCCACCGGAGATCATGCACCCATTAAAGAGAGATACCGGCCTGTACCCCCAGCACACTATCAATGTGCCTATAGTATGTTACGAGAGATGAAGGAGGCTGGGGTAATCAGAGATAGTTGTAGCCCCTGGGCAGCTCCATTAGTCCTCGTTAAGAAGAAAGACGGTACTATGAGAATGTGTGTAGACTACAGGTGGATTAACAGCATTACACATAAAGACGTGTACCCATTGCCTAGAATTGAGGAATCACTAGCTGCACTGAGAACTGCTAATTATTTCTCTACCTTAGATCTCACCAGTGGGTATTGGCAGGTTCCTGTGGCAGAGGCAGACAAAGAAAAGACAGAATTTACAACACCAATGAACCTCTGCGAGTTTAACTACATGCCGTTCAGGCTCAGCAATGCGCCAGGAACATTTCAGCGGTTAATGGAATGCTGCCTTGGACATAAAAACTTTGAAACCATTCTGCTGTGCCTGGATGACATCATCGTCTTCTCCAAAACCTACGAAGACCATTTGAAGCACCTAGCCAAGGTAGTTGAAGCCCTGTCAAACTTTGGCTTGAAAATAAAACCATCCAAATGTCACCTTTTGAAACCCAAGGTGCAGTACCTAGGCCATGTGGTGAGCGCGGAAGGTGTGGCACCCGATCCTGACAAAGTCACCGTTATCCGGGACTGGAAAAGACCCAGCACTATCCATGAAGTGAGGCAATTTCTTGGGTTAGTAGGCTACTACCGAAGATTTATCAAGAACTTCACCAAGATAGCAGCACCGCTGCAAGATCTTCTAGTGGGCCAATCCAAGAAGGCCAAGAACAAAAATCTTCCGTTCGAGTGGAACAAAAGGATAGAAATCTTTCACCTAGTTGAAATTGGCCCTCACAGGAGATGAGGTCCTGGCCTACCCTGACTAACCATTTGTACTTTACACTGACGTCAGCAACATGGGATTGGGAGCAGTGCTGTCACAAGTGCAAAAAAGCCGGGAGAGAGAGTGATTGCCTATGCCAGCAGGAAGCTTTGTCCCACTGAGAGGAACCCCGACAACTACAGTTCCTTTAAGCTGGAGTTCCTCGCCATAGTCTGGGCAGTAACAGAGCGTTTCATGCACTACTTGGCTTCTGCAAAGCTCACCATCTACACGGACAATAATCTGCTAACCCACCTTGAAACTGCAAAGCTCGGGGCACTTGAGCAGCGATGGATGGCCCAGCTGTCCCACTACGAGTTCACCATCAAGTACCGAGCAGCACATAAGAATGCTAATGCAGATGCGTTGTCCAGGATGCCCAATTCACCAAATGGGGGAGAAGATCCAAAAGAACTCAAAGAAATCAAGTTACCAGCCTTCCACTGTCCAATTGCAGCCCAGCGCTCTCAAGGAGTAAGGAATAAGCGCTTTATCGTACGAGAGGTAATGTTGAACGCATTACCCCATCATGAGTGGGCAGAGACACAAGACAGTGACCCAGCTGTTTGCCTAGTAAAGGAGTACCTGGCAGAAGCTGATGCACACCCTGGTCCAGATGATCCACAGGAAGCACAACAGCTATGAAAGGAAAGAGGCAAGTTGTTCATCTACGAGGGTAAACTGTGTCAGAGGAACATCAACTCGCGCACACACGAACTGATCTGGCAGGTGGTAGTCCCGAAGAGGGATGCGCCAATGGTCTTAGAGGCATACCACAATGGAGCAGGACACTTCGGTTGGAAGAAGTTGGAAATTCTACTTCGTGAAAGATTCTACTGGGTTGGCATGAGGAGTTCCATTGAGAAGTGGTGCCGAGAATGTGGCCCATGCCACCTGCGCAGAAAAGACTGAAACAGCCAGCGAGCCACATCACAGCCGATCATGACAAAACAGCCGCTTGAACTGGTAGCCTTGGATTACGTGAAGTTAACTCCAAGTAGGAATGGCTACACCAATGCTTTGACCATCGTGGATCATTACTCAAGGTTCTTAGTCGTACCTGTTAAAGACCAAACAGCAAAGACAGCAGCCAAGGCATTTCAGCAGCACTTTTGTCGACCGCATGGATACCCTGAACAAGTGCTCACCGATCAAGGTCCAGCCTTTGAGGCAGAAGTGTTCCAGGAGTTCTGTAACATGTACGGTTGCAAGAAAATCAGAACGACCCCGTACCATCCACAGACAAATGGCATGTGTGAAAAGATGAATCAGGTGGTCATTGACTTATTGAAGACCTTACCTCTGGAAGAACAAAACCAGTGGCCAGAGAGGTTGCCAGATCTGGTAGATCTATATAATCATATACCGGTAAATTCCACCAATTTCACTCCGGCCTACCTGATGAGAGCGAGACCTGGCAAGTTACCTATTGATTTAGACATGGGAGTCTTAACACCAGAGACAACATCACCAGATGCAGACTGGGATACAGAGCGGCAACAACAATACCACAAAGTACAAGAATGTGTGGAGAAAAGTTCGTCCTAAGCAAGACAGAGGCAGGAAAGAAATTACAACCAACATGTCCCTGCTGTTCGCTTGACACCAGGAGAACAAGTACTTAAAAGAAAGAGACGTGTTCACAAATAAGATGACCAGTGGGAAGCAGAGCCATACACCGTGATGCCTTCAGACTTTAATAACACCAAAGTATGTATCATCAGTAGTGTTCAGCGATACTTTCCGATATTGAGAAATATCGGATCGGATTGGATCGGAACGATACCCAAAAAGTATCGGGTATCGCCGATTCCGATACCGGAAGTCCCATGCAAGTCAATGGGACAGAAATATTGGAATTAAAAAAGCCCCTTTCTTTACTTGCATATCCAGTTCGGGAGGGGGGAAGGGTGTGGGCGGTGCGTGGGTGGACACTGTGAGTGTCTGTGTGTGCGGGGTCTGTACGGGCCTCTCGGGGGTCTGTGCGGGCCTGCCGGGGGTCTGTGCGGGCTGTCGGGGGTCTGTGCGGGCTTCCGGGGGTCTGTGCGGGCTGCCGGGGGTCTGTGCGAGCTGCCGGGGGTCTGTGCGGGCTGCCGGGGGTCTGTGCGGGCCTGCCGGGCTGCCGGGGGTCTGTGCAGGCTGCCGGGGGTCTGTGCGGGCCTGCCGGGGGTCTGTACGGGCCTGCCGGGGGTCTGTGCGGGCTGCCGGGGGTCTGTGTGGGCTGCCGGGGGTCTGTGCGGGCCTGCCGGGGGTCTGTACGGGCCTGCCGGGGGTCTGTGCGGCCTGCCGGGGGTCTGTGCGGGCCTGCCGGGGGTTGTGTGTGTGCAGGCATCGTCCGATGGGACTACAAGTCCCATCGGGCTATGCCTGCTACAATGACAGTGATTGACACATTAGCCAATGATGGGACAGTAGTAGTCCCATCATCCGGCTAATGTGTTGAATGTAAAAAAAAAAAATACATACATACTACATATATACTACATTCATACAACATACATACATTCTTCATATATACTACATTCATACAACATGCATACATACTACATAATACATACATACCTCATATATACTACATTCATCCAACATACATACATTCTACATACATACTACATATATACTACATTCATACAACATACATACATCCTACATACTACATACATACTTCATATATACTACATTCATACAACATACATACTGTGATAAAACACTCCGGGATCGCCTTTGCTGGGGTCAAAGGTCACGTGCATTCAGCATGAAACTCAGGCGCAGAGCTGGGATTCGGGTTTAACTGACCCGGGGTCAGGTTTATTAACGGTGAAAGCAATGCAAAAGGAAATAAAACATAAAACAAATCCTTGCCTGTCCGGCACTAACTAAACAATGGACAACCTAACTACCAACTGGCGGGCTTCTCCCATCCAGCCAAACCACAGTTGCAGTGGGCACTGCTTTCACTCACGTGTGTCTCTCACACAGACAGGCTCTCTGTGTTCCCAGGCTGAGACACTCACACAAGCACCTGGCATCCTTTTATATCCACCTCCCATTATTCATTAGCAAGCAGGTGCGATACTGACCAGACTAGGCCACATAGGAAAGGAATCTGGGCGAGATATACCTGCCCTCATCCACTATTCCCACATGATTCTCACATATCCCCCCCTTCTGCTCAGACCACTCCGGTCGAGCAATGGCACCCGCCAAACAGTGCACTCGGGACAGGGCATCTGCATTTCCCATCTGTACCCCTGGGCGGTGCTCCACCGTAAAAGTGTAGGCTTGCAGGGCAAGGAACCACCGGGTCACCCAGCTATTCCGTTCCTTGTTCAAGTGCATCCACTTGAGAGGGGCATGGTCAGTGATCAGCCTGAACTTTCGGCCCACCAGGTAATATTTGAGGGCCTCTAGAGCCCACTTAATGGCGAGGCACTCTTTTTCTACGACTGCATACCTTTGCTCGTGTTTATTCAGCTTCCTGCTGAGATAGAGGACTGGGTGTTCCACTCCGTCTCTCACTTGTGAGAGTACGGCCCCGATACCGGTATCAGAGGCATCTGTTTGTACCACAAACTCACTGCGGAAGTCCAGAGTCACCAGTACGGGCTGAGAGCAAACTGCCCGTTTTAGACGATGGAAGGCTTCTTCAGCCGCTAAACTCCATTTAATCATGACGGAGTCTTTCCCTTTTGTAAGATCCGTCAGGGGGGTAGCGATGGCTGCAAAATTGGGTATGAACCGGCGATAATAACCGGCGATCCCCAGGAAGGCCTGAATCTTATCAACCTGGGGTTTAACAACACCCCTCCCAATTACATACCCCAAATACCGGGCTTCTTCTAGCCCGATGTGACATTTCTTGGGGTTCACGGTTAGACCTGCCTCCCATAGGTCGTCAATCACAGCTTGTACTTTCTGGAGATGAGTCTCCCAGTCCAAGCTGTAAATGACAATGTCGTCCAAATAGGCCGAAGCGTACTGCCTATGTGGCCTCAGGACTCGATCCATCAGTCTCTGGAAGGTCGCCGGTGCTCCGTGCAGTCCAAACGGCATATACACATACTGAAATAGACCTTCTGGGGTAGCAAATGCTGTCTTTTCTCTGGCAGCCTCCACCAGAGGGATCTGCCAATACCCCTTTGTTAGGTCTAGGGTCGTAATATACCGGGCTTTTCCTAACCGATCTATTAACTCGTCGACCCGGGGCATGGGGTAGGCATCAAATTTTGAGACCGCATTCAGTTTCCTGAAGTCATTGCAGAACCGGATGTTGCCGTCCGGTTTAGGAATTAGCACAATCGGGCTGGACCAAGCACTGTGCGATTCCTCAATGACTCCTAACTCTTACATTGCCTTCACTTCTCGGGAAACGGCTTCACGGCGCGCTTCCGGGATTCGGTAGGGCTTTACGTGAACTGTGACACCAGGTTCCGTTACGATGTCATGTTTTATTAGCGTAGTCTGCCCGGGTTTTTCTGAGAAAAACTTTTGGTTGTGAAGTAGAAACTGCTGGACCTCAGTCTTTTGCTGCTCCGAGAGAGTCTCTGCAACCCGTACCTCCGGTACGGTATGCGAGCAGACAGGACGGGCCAGCTCCGCTGACAAGGCAGACCGATCCTTCCAGGGCTTTATCAGATTCACATGATAAATCTTTACTTCACCAACTCTTTCCTTGATCTCAAAGGGGCCCTGCCACTTTGCCAGGAACTTACTGTCCACCGTGGGGACCAGGATCAACACCCTATCTCCGGGTGCAAACGTACGGATCTTGGCGCCCCATCATAGATTCTTTTTTGGGCTCCTTGAGCCTGTATCATGTGTTCTTTGTCGATAGGCATAACAGCCGCAATACGGTCCTGCATTTGTGTGACGTGATCTATCACTGTTTTAAACGGAGTGACCTGACCCTCCCAGGTTTCTTTTGCAACGTCTAACAGTCCGCGAGGACGTCGGGTGTACAATAACTCGAAAGGCGAGAATCCCGTGGAAGACTGGGGTACTTCCCTGATGGCAAAAAGCAAACACGGAAGTAAATAGTCCCAGTTCTTCCCATCCTTGTCTATCACCTTTCTCAGCATCTGCTTCAGAGTTTTATTGAACCGTTCGACCAACCCGTCTGTTTGAGGGTGATACACGGATGTGCGTAACGGTTCGATTTGTAACAATCGGCAGAGCTCCTTCATTACCCTGGGCATAAAGGGGGTCCCCTGGTCGGTGAGTATCTGTTTTGGTATACCGACCCGGCTAAACACATGCACCAGTTCCTTGGCAATCGTCTTGGTGGCCGTGTTACGCAAAGGGATGGCCTCCGGGTAACGAGTGGCATAATCCAAGATGACCAGGATATGTTGGTGTCCACGTGCAGACCGTGGAAGGGGCCCAACTAAATCCATCCCAATCCTCTCAAACGGGACTTCAATAATGGGTAGGGGTACCAAAGGGCTACAGAACCGGGGCTTAGGTGCAGAGGCTTGGCAGTCAGGACAAGACTCACAATATACACGAATATCGTGATGCATGCCTGGCCAAACAAAACAGTGTAATATCCTTTCGGTGGTTTTCTGGACTCCCAGGTGACCTCCCATCACATGTCCGTGGGCCAGGTCCAGCACCTGCCGCTGGTAGGGTTTTGGCACGACTAATAGTTGCACCATATCTTCCCCCTTTTTCTCTACCTGATAGAGTAAATCATTCTCCAGAACCATGTAAGGATATGCCAGCCTAGAGCCAGGTTCTACGGGTACCCCATTTATCACTTTTACATTTGTCCTAGCCTGAGAAAGGATAGGATCCTTTATTTGCTCGCTTTGGAAGTCATCTTTCTGAACTTCTAAATCCGGCAAACGGGGAGGTGGACGGCTGTCGGCTTCCTCCTCTTCCCCGGTCTCCTCCGTATCACCCGCCATGACTGAAAACGGGAACTGCAGGTCATTTCCCGCAGACTCTTCCCCAGAGTCTTCCGGGGAGACCTCTTCCCGGGGTTCGGGACCCACACGCGCCCTGGGAGAAGAATCATGTACACCATTACCCGAAGGCATCAACTGATTCTCCCACAATTGCCAGAAGTGGGGAAAATCCCGGCCCAGGATAACATCATGCAATAACGCCAGGACGAGTCCCACTTTATGTTGCACAGACCCATAGGAAGTTGTAATGCATATGACCGTGGTGAGGTACGAACAGGTGTCCCCATGCACACACGTTATAGAAAATTTGTCTGATGGTCCACTCGGGGCTGACACCAGACTGGCCTTCACCAGAGTCACCACACTTCCCGAGTCTAAAAATGCCACCACATTTTTGCCATCAACAGTTAAATCACACAAGTGTTTTTCCACATCCTTTTGACCGGCATTCACACTCACTACCCGTGCAACCATAGACATGCGGTTTTTAGAGTCTGTGACGTCGCACTGCATGGGTTCAGTAGTGACCGGACAGTTTGCAGCAATATGTCCCATCTCTTGGCAGCGGAAACACCTAACGGGCCCCTTGCTTAGACCATAGTTCGTTACTCTCGGCCTCGCAGTGCGGGCAGTCCCGTTTTCCTCCCCCACTGTCTTAGGGATTTTTCCATCTCCCCTACTCCCTGGAACAGTCTTACTGGTTACACGTGGAGATGATGAAGAGTGAGGTGGGGTAGCGTCGTCTCGGAGTCCTTCCGCCACGGAGTAACGTTCAACCAGATCCACCAGTTGATCTGCCGTCGTAGGATTTCCATGGCTTACTCACTTCCTCAGGGCTGGCGGTAGAGCTCTCAGGTACTTGTCCATGACGACTCTCTGGATTATCTCTGGCGCTGTCAACACCTCGGGTTGTAGCCACTTCTTCGTCACGTGGATCAGGTCGAACATCTGTGACCGCGGTGGTTTATCCGGCTGATAAGTCCATTGATGCACTCTCTGTGCACGGACAGCGGTCGTCACTCCCAGCCGGGCCAAGATCTCGGCTTTCAATTTGTCAAAGTCCTGCGCGGCTTCAGGCTCTAAGTCATAATAAGCCTTTTGGGCCTCACCGGAAAGAAACGGGGCAATCAGGCCGGCCCATCGTGCCTTCGGCCATTTTTCTCGCACCGCCGTCCGTTCAAACCTGGTCAGGTATGCCTCGACGTCATCTTCGGTCGTCATTTTCTGCCAGTACCGACTCACGTGAATCACTCTCGACTCGGCTTCCAGGTTAAGCTCAGGTAAGTTTGCCAAGCGCTGCGCCACCTGCTGGAGAAGCGAACGATCGGTAACTGTCATGTCCACCAACTCCTTCAGCTGGGCCATCATCACCCGATTAGCTTCTTGCTGGACGGCGGTGGACTGTACCAGCGCTTTCACCACGTCCTCCATGCTCATGCTTGCAACGTGATGCCCGCGTTCTCCACCACAATGTGATAAAACACTCCGGGATCGCCTTTGCTGGGGTCAAAGGTCACGTGCATTCAGCATGAAACTCAGGCGCAGAGCTGGGATTCGGGTTTAACTGACCCGGGGTCAGGTTTATTAACGGTGAAAGCAATGCAAAAGGAAATAAAACATAAAACAAATCCTTGCCTGTCCGGCACTAACTAAACAATGGACAACCTAACTACCAACTGGCGGGCTTTCCCGTCCAGCCAAACCACAGTTGCAGTGGGCACTGCTTTCACTCACGTGTGTCTCTCACACAGACAGGCTCTCTGTGTTCCCAGGCTGAGACACTCACACAAGCACCTGGCATCCTTTTATATCCACCTCCCATTATTCATTAGCAAGCAGGTGCGATACTGACCAGACTAGGCCACATAGGAAAGGAATCTGGGCGAGATATACCTGCCCTCATCCACTATTCCCACATGATTCTCACAATACATACATACTACATACATAAAACATGCTACAGACATACAACATACATACTACATACATACTACATACAATACATTCATACAATACATACATATAGACATACAGTACATATAACATAGAGTACATACTCACCATCACTTGTCACTTTGATCCCCGAAGCCAGTGTCATCTTTAAAAAATATGAAAATAACAAACAACAATATACTCCCTGATCCGCAGAAATCCACGAGTGTCCCACGACGATCTCCCATGGAGAACAGCAGCATCAGCTGATGCCACCGCTCTCTAGGGGCCCCAGGAATACAATGACGGGAGGTAGGTATCCTTCCGCACTGTATTCCTCCACCACTGTAAAAAAATAGTCCCTAGTCTCACTTTTGGCATTGCTGTGTGAGAAAGTTCCCACGCAGCTTTTGCCATAAAGTGAGACCAGTGAACTATAGTAACCTTTCAGTGATGCAGTGCAGGAGATCGTCGTGGGACACTTGTGGATTTCTGTGGATCAGGGAGTATATCGGTTGTTTGTTATTTTAATATTTTTTAAAGATGACACTGGCTTTGGGGATCAAAGTGACAATTTCCTCGGACGTGGTCACAAGTAAATCAGGCAATAGTAGTACCAGTGCTAACCTTTCATCAGCCTACTGCACCAGATGAATAAGAGACTCTAAATGAAATGGCTCAAGTAACAGATACCACATCTGCAGAAGAATGCGGAAATCTGTCCCCTGCTAACAGCGAATCTGACAATCTCATGGTGAGTTTAGGAGTAGAGGGAAGGCAGTCTAGAATACCTATCTTACACAAGTCTACTTATAGCATAGTGACTAATGCACCAACAGTAGTCATCAGAGAACAGGTCAGGTCATCAGAAATACTTATACTGCATAGATCCACTCGTAGAACTAGAGGTCAGATCCCTGCCCGTTACAGAGATTACATAATGTAAATAAAGTAATAAGAATGTATAGTTGTAACCATTAAGCATGAGAACCTACAGAGACTTACTGTATGAACCTTTTTAAGTATTCGTAATAACCAGTTAAAGGACAATTGGGCCACAGGACTATGTGTGGTCAGAACTGTATTTGTAAATAGTTACTCCAAAAAAGCCTTGGAAGTAAGCCGCCGGCGTGGCCGAAAAACAAACCCATCTGCAGAGTGCCCTGTAGCCACGCCCAGGGATGACACACAAAGTGGGATAAGGCGGTTCCCACCAACCAAACTCCAGGTACAACCACAAAGACAATTCCTGGACAGCAGCATAAGGACTGGTAGCTGCAGTAACTGTGCTATTGTTTTCTTTTTCTTGTCTGGTTTTTGATAATTTTTACAATTTTTAAGACTTTGTCGATTTGCATTAATTGTTGTTGTTAACAATTCTGGTTATATTTTCCTCAGTCCAGGAGTACTGAATTTAACTGAGGGGGAATGTGACACCCCAGAGTATGGTTGTCACAGTGATATTACCTCCCTCTAATGGGTAAAGTCATGCTTGGAGGCAGAAATGGGACCCTCATGCCAGGCAGCATAGATTTAATTACAATTTCCTGCGGCAGGTCAGAAAAGGGAAATGTCTTATAAATTCTGGCCAGCAGAGGGGGTTGGTGAGTCAGCTAGAAATCAGCTGAGGGAGTTGTCATGGAAACAAAACAGCTGTGATCTGTGAGGAGAAATGAAGACAGTTAAACTTGAGGACGTGAGGTAAAGAGATCTTTCTGGAAGATCCTGTCAGATGAAGACAGGGAGCTGATCAGAGAGGAGCTCAATAGGCAGAGCTGATCTGTGAAGAGGGAAAGGACAAGTGCAGAGACTAAGAGACTCTAGGGAAGCTAACATACTGCATATAGCAGACCCCTGAGTGAAGCGCTAATAACGAGAAAAGGGACATCAGAGTCCTAGGCTGACAGGAACTGTATGTCCTGATAGCCGAATCTGAAAGTACAGGGGATTGTAAATTCCTGTGCACATTAAACACCTGAGGGCACGTCAGCGGATAAGGAGCCCGGGGCTGACGGTGAAGAGAAAGGTACCCATGGAATAGGATCACGCTGACAGCCGTACAGGTTAGTGAAACCATCACGAATAGAGGGTCGCAGCATATTTATATACAGTACAGCATAGACCCACACACATAGCGCAGAAAGGAAGGTCCTAAATCCCCACCTGGCAAGGTGGATCCCCTGAATGCCTCCAGGCGAGCCGGACTCATTCCATCACCTACAATATATGTGGTACTTTGGACTGCAACCTTTTACCAGTAAAAGGTAAAGAAACTGCACCTCTCTGTGTCTTTCTCTCATTTATCTGCACCCCAACGTTTACAGCCATTTTTACTATTTATTTAACATATTTGCCCTGGGACTACAGCCCTACCTGTGGAGGGCTACCACATCCATCCCAGAGAAGCAACACCGCAGCGTTGGTCACCTCTGACTAGAATACCACAGGTAGCATCACGTATTTCACCATCTAATAACTTTATTTTCATTTTTACCACATAAACACCACACAACTTTCCCCTATTTTAATTACTGGACGCCTCTGGGCCACGGACCGGGTCGCCGCCGCCATTACACCGTCCCCCATTGAAGTCGACGGGCCTGGTTCCGAGTACCCCCAGGCCCCGCGGGGCGCTCCAAAAGCAGAAGACAGGACGTTCTGTGTAATTTTGTAGGCCTGAGTACCACTGGATGAATGGTGAGGCCAGAACAAGTAGAGGTGGTTTTAGGTTGGTTTCTTCAATCCCTTTGCTTTGTCATTCACTCAGTCACCTGCTGAAACTGCAGATTTTGCACTTGCAGCCCATAGTCATCCAACTGCCACCTCAGGGCTAAACAGGAGATAGGGACAGGTCGGGGACTTGGGCCTCACTACCATCAAGTGTATCCCCAAGTTAAGGAAAGTCAGGGCACCCCCTTAGCCTGAGGGGCAGTTCAGGGGCCTAGGTTCCTCATCCCCTGTCTTCCCACTATTGCCCCGTGACACTATCAGTGCTTAAACTAAATATTGGCTGCCATGCATGAGCAACACAATGAGTTCACATGAAGGCAGATGCAACAAAACTATCTGAAGATTTAGAAACTAACATAATCTTTAATGTAAGAAAACAGCTTTTTTTACTCAGTTCTCTCATTGCTGAAATGTGTATAACCCTGCCCACATCAATGATTGGCAGCTTTGTGCACCATTGTGCATAGACTGAAAGCTGCCAATTAGTGATGGGTGTGGGTATATACAGAGCTTATGAATATGGAGGACTACATGACATCATGTTTGCTAGTTCTCTAACAACATCGTATGCTGTTAAAACAGTAATTAAATCAAAACTACAGCAGGCAGCCCAGTAAGGGACTCATTGCAGGAATCAGGGTCTCTGTCTTTATTTCAGGCAGTTTTCAGTTTAGGTGACAAAATCGCGATGACAGATTCCCTTTAAGTAACTTTCAATCTTCAAAATATCTGTCCATTTGTCAGGTTCATGATTTAAAAGCCACAAAACCATTAGGCTTTGTTAATACTGGTTAACATCTTCCTATTTACAGTGAGGACTGGGCAAGTCCTCTCATTTATGATGAAACTGTAATTACAGTTCACCTTTTGGAAAGACACGATTAAAAGTAGTGAGCCAATTTAAAGAGATTTAGGTTTCAGCCAAGGACAAGCTGTAGTCAATCAATATATATATATATATATATATATGTGTGTGTGTGTGTTTAAAGCACTACATTACATAATGCAGAAGTAAGACACAAAAAACTAAAATACTTAACCTGTTGAACTTTGGGAACAATCCTTTTATACAGTTCAGACATTCAATCTTATAGTGCTCAGGTATGATTACATTCCATTAACACTTTTACTGCCTCACATTTCTCCTACTGCAGTAAAAAAAACACCTTTATTGAACTGATATTTTTCACTGGGGATCCTTGGAGAATTTCCATAGACTGATTTCCAATTGCTGAAGGTCATTGTTCATCATTCTTTTTGCATTGAATAGAAGTTTGAATTTTCAATTTATTTGCAATAAAAGGTTGAATTTTAGGTTCTTTCATTTTTGCCACAAATTCAGTGACAATTCTGTCAATTGTAGTTTTTTTTAGTCCTTGTCAATATTTGCGCTTGCTCGATAATGTGAATTTCATTATCGAGAAGTTTTTGGCTAATTTGCAAAGGGCAAGGGTATTCCAGTATGCAAGTTGAGTACATAATCTATCTATATAGGAAAAAGGATTAATTCCGAGACTGGAACACGTAATAAAACTACTTCTCAACTACCACAGTCTGGATTCTTCCTCTTCTGCAGCAACACGGTCACTTTAACTACTTTCCTCAACATCAATCATTGTCTGTAGAAGAAGAGGATGTTCTGAATGTTGGTGGACTGCAGCAGCTAATTCATTTAAAAAACTTCTATTGCAGTTATGACAACCACAACTCTATCAGATGAGCAAACATTTCACCCCCACCTTGCATATCATACTACCCTATATGCTCTTGTGCCCTCTTGTATTTTACTTTTAGTCCATTATATTTCCTTAGTCTTTTTCCTCCACACATTAAACCCTAACATTAATAGTGGACTCACTCTAATACCCTTCAGCTGAAGAAAAAAAGTGCATGCTATAAATCAGATGGACCAATCTATGCTTCCATTGAAGAAACTTGATAATAGTGCTGTATTTTAACTTTCAGATTGAAAATAAAATACAATTCTAAATAATGTTACATTTCAGTGTCATTTTCTGACCCTTTTTATTCTGCTCAACAAGAAATGTATCGACTTTGTAATGCATTATAAACACTGGACTTCCACAGTCTGATATGTATTTCTATATTTTTATTGTGTCACAAAATGATTTATTGAGAAAGAATAAAGAGCCACATCACAATGGGAGTTGGTGTCTGCGACCGCGTCCGAAGCCTCCTCTTAATTGAAATTACACACGTGGCCAAAATTTTTGGTACCCCTCGTTTAATGACAGAAAAAGCCACTGTCATGCCGCCGCTGTATACTCACGCGGCCTCCGCTCCTGCGCCACAGCCCCCCGCCGTTCGGCAGCCGCTGCGGCCCCTTCTCACCCCTTCGGCCAACGGCATCTCTGCATGCAATGCGCATGTGCCGTAGGCCACGGCCGCGCCTCCCTCCGGTCACTTGTGCTCCGGTGGTGCCCTGTCCCGGAAGCACCATCGGACCAATGGCAGACCAGGCAGGGGTATATCAGGCCATCCTCTTTTGAGGTCTGATCATCGTGTTTGCTAGCACACTGGGCCCTGCTTCCTTGTGTACTCTCTGCAGTCCCGCAGTCCTGTCTTCTGTGGTTCCTGCAGCAGTCCCACAGTCCTGTATTCCGTGGGTCCTGCTATCTATGCTCCAGTCCTGCAGTCCTGCTCCAGTCCTGCCTCCGTGTTCCTGCTCCGTCCTGCTGTCTATCCTCCAGTCCTACAGTCCTACTCCGGTCCTGTCTCTAGTGATCCTGCTGTCTATGCTCCAGTCCCGCAGTCATACTCCGGTCCTGTCTCCAGTGATCCTGCTCTGTCCTGCTGTCTATGCTCCAGTCCTGCAGTCCTACTCTGGTCCTGTCTCCAGTTATCCTGCTCTGTCCTGCTGTCTATGCTCCTGTCCCGCAGTCCTACTCCGGTCCTGTCTCCAGTGATCCTGCTCTGTCCTGCTGTCTACGCTCCAGTTCCGCAGTCCTACTCCGGTCCTGTCTCCAGTGATCCTGCTCTGTCCTGCTGTCTATGCTCCAGTCCCGCAGTCCTACTCCGGTCCTGTCTCCAGTGATCCTGCTCTGTCCTGTTGTCTATATGCCAGTCCTGCAGTCCTACTCCGGTCCTGTCTCCAATGATCCTGCTCTATCCTGCTGTCTATGCTCCAGTCCCGCAGTCTTACTCCGGTCCTGTCTCCAGTGATCCCACTTCGGCCTGCTATCCCCGGTCCGGCCCTGCAATCCTACTCTGGTCCTACCTCCTATAGTCTCGTGCTCCTACTCCAGTCCATTCTGAGCTGCCCCTCTCAGTAACAGCTATCGTGGTACCCGAACCCCTGGGCCTGCTCCTAACGATCCCTGTATAGGGGTCGGCTCCACCTGGCAGCTCGCCCGGGGCCCCTCGGTGCCACAATCCAGAGGGTCCACTCCTGGAGATTTTCCTCACCTGACCAGCCGTGGTAACAGTACAATCAGGCCATGGATCCCACCGGTACTTCTGCTGCTACCCTAAAGGAGTTACTTTTTTTACGGGAGAATCAGGGACGCATCATGTCTGCCATAAAGTCTATGGACACCCGTTTGTCGACCCTGCAGGTGGCTGATCCTGGAAATGCCACTCAACTAGCCATTTTTCAACAGGAGCTGGGTCAGCAACGGGATACTCAAGCCCATATTTTGAGTTATATGGACTACGTTGATAGCCGTTTGTCGGTCCTTCAGTCTGCCGCCGCGATCCCGACTCCGCCCCCCGTGTCTACAGCTCTACCGACGCCCCACCTTGCCAATCCACCTCGGTTTAGTGGCGATCCTGTCATGGTTTACTGGGAGGTCAGGGTAGGTGTGGTAAGGGTTAACATGGAAAGCCTCTCTGTGAATCCAGGGAGGGTTCTTATAGCCTCATGATAGAGCCGTCCCCTGTCATTTATACTCTTAGCTGAGTGTGCCTGACCCTGTTATGTTTGTGCTTCATGCCAATCGTTGTTTGTTTGCTTGGTGTTTGATCCAGTCCCATCACGGTTTATGTCTCTTGTCTGCTGATTCTGTACCTCGCTGCCCGTTCTCTAAATGACCATTGGCTACGTTTGACCCTCCTTTGAGTATCCCTCCTGTACCTCGTTGCCTGCCCCGTGTATGACCTTATTCCCTGCCTGACTATTGTTATTTCTCTGCACCGCTTCTTTACCAGTGTTATCATTGGCGCTGCAGGAGCTCGGCTGTAGCCCCACCCAGCCCTCTGACGCGCGGTCACATGGCCGCAGGTCCTGCGGGCATCGAGCGCTTCACTATCGCTCCACCCTCCCCGCAGGTCCTGGAGCTGGATTACTCATACCCGTGCTGTGCTCCTACCTCTCATCGTTGTGGGTAAGGAGCCTCCACATACTTGCTATTGGTGTCCTGGTCACCTGTATAGCAGGGCGGTTACTCTGTCCCTGACATTATAAATGACCATCACAGTTTTTTTTTTCTCCCCTCCTCTCCTCCCAGGGAAAAAGCGTGTGTGTGTTTGGTCATCACAAGCCTGTATCATGGACCCCATGCAAGTGCTGCCAGACCAGGTTAAACACCTGACTCAAATGTTCCAGAAGTTAAATGTGGAACAGCGCACGTTGGCCCATACCCAGCAGCAGCTGGTAGACACAGTGCAGGGGGCTGTCGCTGCGTGGGTTCTCGGTCCTGAAAGTAAGGATGTGTCACTTATGTCCCCAAAATCTCGTGTTAAATTACCGAACTCTTTTTCTGGGGACAAAAGAGAATACAGGGCTTTCAGGGAAGGATGCAAATTGTTCTTCTCCCTGAGACCCCATTCTTCGGGAGGAGAATTCCAGAGGGTGGGGGTGATAATCTCTCTGCTTCGGGGTGCCCCACAAGCTTGGGCATTTTCTCTTGCTCCCACGGCCCCGGAACGAATGACTGTTGATGCATTTTTTGAGGCCTTGGGTCGCATTTATGATGAACCAGATAGGGTTCGAATGGCTGAGGATATGGTGATGTGCACATCAGGGTTGGCACTCAGCAGAGTGGTTCTGCTCAGAGTTCTGACGATGGGCAGCAGAGTTCTCCTGGGATGATGCAGCTCTCCGGGGACTATTCCGTAGAGGCCTGTCAGAACGCCTTCAGGATGCCCAGGCCTAGCATCCACCTCCTGATACCCTGGAGGATGCCATGACCCAAGCCGTGCGGATGGATTTCCGGCTAAGAGCCAGTGGAGTGATGCACTCGGAAACCTTATTTTCTGGCAGTAAAGAGGTTGATGCCTCTCCGGTGCCCATGGAAATTGGCGTCACCTCAGTTAAGGAGAAAGAAAGAAAACGCCGCCGAGAGAAGCAGCTCTGTTTCTATTGTGGAGAATCGGGACATTGGAGGAGGGATTGCCCATCGTGTCCGTCATCCTCTAAGTCGACGGGAAACTACTAGGTCTGGGTAGTGATCGAGGAGGCTGCCCAGACCTTCAGGTACTTTTTTCCTCATGCCCTAAAATCTTGCTTAAAGTTGAACTGGTGGTAGACAATTATCATTTTGTTTCTACAGCACTGGTGGACTGCGGTTCATCGCTCAATCTGGTCAGCTCCTGTATCATCTCCCAATTCAAGATAGGGACAGTCCGGCTGGACACCCCACTGAAAATTGTGGCCATCGACTCTTCCCCCCTCACCCGTTCATGGATTCTTTATATTTCTGACAGTTTTTCCCTGCAGATTGGTTCTTCTCATATAGAGAATATTAAATGCTTTGTGATGGACAAATTGCCCACAGGGCTGGTATTGGGCATGCCGTTTCTTCAACGGCACAGCCCAGTGATTGATTGGGAAAGGGAAATTGTCAAGTGGGGCTCGAAATGTATTGACTGTTGCCATAAATCTGTTTTTTGTGTGACACCCGCAAAATCTGTCTGTGAGTCTTCTGTCAGTCTGGAGGGTATTCCGGAGTACCTTAAGGACTTTGAGGACGTGTTTTCTGAAAGCGAGGCAGAGGCATTGCCCCCGCACAGGCCATTTGACTGCACTATTGATCTGATTCCTGGGGCCAAATTGCCCAAAGCCCGTTTGTTCAATTTGTCAGGCCTAGAGCGTCTTGCTATGAAGGAATACATCACTGAACGTCTCTGTAAAGGGCACATTAGACCTTCAGTTTCCCCAGTAGCAACAGGATTTTTCTTTTTTAAAAAGAAAGATGGTGGCCTACGTCCCTGCCTCGACTTTCGAGAACTCAACAAGATTACCTTAAGGAATACATACCCCTTACCCCTGATTCCAGATTTGTGTAACCAGCTCTCTGGGGCTAAGTGGTTTTCCAAATTGGATCTTAGAGGGGCCTATAACTTGATAAGAATCAGAGAAGGAGATGAATGGAAGACAGCTTTTCTCACGTCAGAGGGGTTATTTGAAAACTTAGTGATGTCATTTGGTCTCACTAATGCACCAGCTGGCTTCCAAAATTTCATTAATGTGGTATTTGCGGACCTTATTGTCCGCTTTGTTGTTATCTATTTAGATGATATCCTGATATATTCTGCTAAAAAGGATTCCCATTTATTGCATGTCAGAACGGTACTTCAAAGACTCAGAGAAAATCAACTATTCGTCAAACTTGAAAAATGTACATTTTTTGTCCAGGAATTATCATTCTTAGGGCTCATTATCTCACCACAAGGGTTTCGGATGGATCCCAAGAAGGTGCAAGCCATTGTGGAGTGGGTCCAACCTCAGGACTTGAAAGGACTCCAGCGCTTCTTGGGATACGCGAACTATTATCGCAGGTTCATCAAAGGCTTTTTCGCAGATAGTTAAGCCTCTTACTGATCTCATGTGTAAAGGGGAGGATATTAGGAATTGGTCTCCTTCAGCTAGACAGTCTTTTCTCATTCTTAAGAATTGCTTTATGTCTGCCCCGATATTGGTTCAACCAGACCCATCCATGCCATTTGTCGTGGAGGTTGATGCTTCAGAGGTGGGGGCGGTGTTGTCTCAGGGGCCAGCTACTCTGACTAACCTCAGGTCTTGTGCCTATTTTTCAAAAAAGTTTTCTCCAGCAGAGAGAAACTACGACATTGGGAATAGAGAGCTTCTGGCAATCAAGTTGGCGTTCAAAGAGTGGAGGCATTTTTTGGAGGGGGCAGCTCACCCTATCACGGTCATCACTGATCACAAAAATTTAGAGTATATTAAAACAGACTAAATATTGACTCCCAGGCAGGCCCGCTGGTCACTTTTTTTTCCAGGTTTCAATTCTCTATTACTTTTCGTCCAGGGTCTAAAAACGTGAAAGCAGATGCATTATCACGTAGTTTTGAGCCATTGTCCGCCGCTGACCCGCCGTCCTCCATTCTTCAACCCGGGGTGGTTATAGCGGAGCTGTCATCGGAATTGGAGCGAGAGATTGTGGGGGCTCAATCTTTAGCTCCAAGGTCCAAACCTGCACATAAATTGTCTGTTCCACAACACTTGCGCACCAATCTCCTGCGGGAATTCCATGACTCAAAACGTGAAGACTAATACATCACCATAAATCAGTCCAGTCTTATAAAGGAAGAAGCGGTCGCCCCGTCATCTAATGGCCAGCCATGCAGCAAAAGCAGTATAAAGAGACCCACGCGTTCCGACACTCAAGGTGTCTTTTTCAAGGTGAGCCACGTTGGTTAGGCAGTTTTTTCCACCATTATACTCAGAGTTTATGAGTGCAGCATATAGTGGGATTTGATTGCCAGCTGCCATCACCTTTATGTGTGTCGCCGTATTGAGAATGTGGATTACATGTTGGCCACATCTCATATATTTTTGGAGCTTATATTAGCAGCATGTCCATATGATACATTTTCAGTGTAATAATAAATTACTGCTTGACTAGCGGTGTTATAATATGGATTGTCATATACTGCATCTTTGTGCACTATGTATGTCCTAGTTCTTTGGACTTTTTAAGTGTTTCTATTTGTGTGTAGCTTTTTTGGTTCTGCTAACTATAAACTATATACTTTTTCTAAATACATTGGTATTGTGTTCTGTGATCCTATATTTACATATGCATGGTCCTTTTTTTGTTGAATTGGTATGTTTAGTACATGCATTTTTGCAATCCCAGGTGGTTCATTCCCCTCATTATTATAAAGATGGTGTCCACTTGACTCTTCTTTCTACAGTGGATGGCAAACCGCTACAGGAGACCGTCACCTTGGTCACTGAGGAAGTGGAGTTGCAAGTCGGAGCCTTACTGTTATGAGCGGTGGAACGCACTAAATAAAATTAATATAAAGTGCGTTCACCTCTCGGGCTCCACCGTGCGGTAGATGGGATAACCACTGCTAAAAGAGGCAGGGCACTCAGGCGGTAATGTGCACAGGGTTTTAGCTGCACACAGTGCACTAAAGCAGACTCTGTTATATGCACAGAGCTGCCAACAAAAACATAAATACCGCTGAGTCTGTATAGGGTCACAGACTTCAGCGATGTGGACACGGTATTAAAGGTCACAGAAATAGCCTTAAACACCAGGACTATCCCCTCTAGACCTATCTAAAAATTAGGTACGAGGTGTCGCAACTGCGAACACCCGGGAGGCTGCAACCGCAGCGTGGCGTGAACAGAGCCGCAAGCAAGGCGCTGCAAGGACATTGGCGCAATGCATGATGCTTAGCTGCTGCAAAAGGTATAGCTGCAGTGCGCTGGCGCTAGCGCTGCTACTGGCGGCTGCCCAATCACTCACACAATCGTAATATCAGAGGGAAGGGGTTTCATAATAAGTCATCCACCAGTCCAAGCATCCATTACTAAACACACAGCAGCAAGTATGAAAAATACTAGCGCATGGTGGAACGGCCATGCGCACTTTTTATAGTGATCGGGACCTTCCGGAAATCTCCAGATCCCTGAGCTGAACCAATGGAATCAGGAGCAGGACCAGAGCACCTGACTCCTGAACTCCAATGGGAGCTCATTCCAGGAGCATGCTCAGAAGCTGGCTGAAAGGACTTAGCCTCTGGAGACAAATGTGAGGATCTGGATCTCTGCATAAGTATGGCAGGACACAGATTCCTAACACTTACATCAAGAGAAGATAGCCTTTTACGTTTTGCCCAAGCTCTCCCATGCGATTCTACTCAGTCTCCCTTGGTTAAGGACTCATCAGCCTGTCCTTGACTGGTTGTCAGGGGAGGTACTCCGCTGGGGCCACCAATGCCAGGCTCGCTGCCTGATTCCTGTCCGTCTTGCGGCCACTCCTCGGCCACCTCCTGACCTTGCAGGCCTACCTTCAGCCTACAGTTCCTACGCTTATGTATTTGATAAGAAGGAAATGGAGGTTCTTCCTCCACTCCAACCTTTTGACTGCCCAGTTGAACTAATCCCTAGTTCGACCCCCTACTAGGGGCAGAATCTACCCCCTGTCACCCGCAGAGACCTTAGCTATGTCCGAGTACGTCCGGGAGAACCTCGCCAAAGGCTTTATATGGAAGTCCTCTTTGCCTGCGGGAGTCGGGTTTTTCTTCGTCAAGAAAAAGGACGGGTCTCTACAGCCGTACATTGACTATAGGGGCTTGAATGAGATCACCATCAAGAACAGGTATCCTCTTCCACTCATTCCAGAGCTGTTTGACTGTCTCAGAGGGGTTCGGGTCTTCTTCAAGTTAGACCTTAGGGGAGCCTATAATCTGATCCGTATCCACGC
Organism: Dendrobates tinctorius; assembly: GCF_039654945.1. Classification (NCBI taxonomy): domain Eukaryota; kingdom Metazoa; phylum Chordata; class Amphibia; order Anura; family Dendrobatidae; genus Dendrobates; species Dendrobates tinctorius. The sequence continues at coordinate 15,010,813 of NW_027361910.1, read as the reverse complement.
AGGTGACGAGTGGAAGACGGCTTTCAACACTCGAGATGGCCATTACGAGTACCTGGTCATTTCCTTTGGTCTCTCCAATGCTCCTGCGGTGTTTCAAGAGTTCGTCAACAAGATCTTCCGGGACCTCTTCTACTCCTGTGTAGTCGTGTACTTGGATGACATCCTCGTCTTCTCTCCGGATCTCTCATCCCACAGAAAGAGCGTTCGCCTGGTTTTACAGCATCTTCAGGAGAATCGCTTGTACGCTAAGATAGAGAAATGTTTCTTCAAACAAACCTCTCTGCCATTTCTGGGACATATTATCTCCAACACTGGATTAAGGATGGATCCCAAGAAACTGACTGCCATTCTCAAATGGACTCGCCCCGTTGGAGTAAGAGCGATACAACGGTTTCTCGGATTTGCCAATTATTACAGGCAATTCATTTCTCACTTTTCAGCAATAACCAAACCTATTTCCGCTCTCACCCAAAAGGGGACAGCTCCCAATTCTTGGACTACGGAGGCAGAGGAGGCCTTTCAGACTCTAAAACGGGCTTTCTCCATGGCCCCGTTGTTGCTTTTCGAAGGCCTTCTCTCCAACTACTCAATCGGCGACCGCGAACTGTTGGCCATAAAATTGGCCCTGGAAGAATGGCGTCATCTCCTGGAGGGGGCTATCCATCCCTTTGTAATCTTCTCTGACCACAAGAAAAATATATCCAAATAAATGAGCCTAATAAATGGCACTTCAAAATAACCACTACATTAAACAAGACACATGAAGTTAAGCCACAACAATATTCAGCCTTTATTACTGCACAATGGCAAACAGAATAAAAACACTAAAAAGAGACACATGTCCAATATGCCTCACAAGGTAAATATATATGTATACATATAGCCATATTGAAAATATTCAGCATAAACAAGTACTGTATATGACATATAGCTTAATGTCAAGTATATCAAATGATGGCTAGCACAGAGGTGATACTGTATGTAGCTCCTATACACTAATAAATCTGCAAATGTACTCTGCTAAAAGATATAGTTAGGTACAAATACCCAAGCGGATATGTCATAAGGGTCATACAATAAAAGTAGTAATAGTAATACAGTAACCAATAATTTACATTGATAAACCCAGACTGCGATATAGATTATAAGTGACCACAATAGAGTTTGTGCATAGTGTATATAAGTGTCACCAGGTATGGTTAACATAATAGCAGATACAGGTGAAGTATAATCACAGATGTCACAGATAGAGATCCTGCGCCAACCAAGCGCTATAGAATACCAAAATAGCCCATATATATAGCCAAGTGGCAAATAAATAGGCAAAGAAAATGTACAGCAAAAAATCCTTATGCTGACTAGAAAGCAGTGCAGAGTGCATATAGAAAGCAAACAGCCTTGTGAGGCAGGAATTTCTATGTTTTCCTCACCTGACTAGCTGTGGTAACAGCCACAGTGGTCAAAGAAATAGCTTGAATCTGACAAAAGTAATAATAAATCAAAAATCTATGAAAATTAACAAATGAAATTTAGACATTGCTTTTCAAGCATGCTTCCACAGAATTTTTAAAAAAAAAACAAAACTCATGAAATAGGCCTGGACAGAAATGATGGTACTCCTGAAAATAATGTGACAAAGGAGATAAGTTAAATCAATCTATCTTCTAATTAGCATCACAGGTGTCTACAATCTGGGAATCAGTTAGTGGGCCTGTATAGAGGGCTACAGATACTCACTGTGCTGTTTAGTGACATGGAGTGTATCACACTCAGCATGGACCAGAGAAAGCGAAGGAAAGAGTTGTCTCAGGAGATTAGAAAGAAAGAAAATTATAGGCAAACATGTTACAGGTAAAAGTTATAAGACCATCTCCAAGCAGCTTAATGTTCCAGTGATTACAGTTACACAAATTATTCAGAAATTTAAGCTTCATGGCACTGTAGCCAACCTCCCTGGACTTGACCACAGGAGGAAAATTGATGACAAATGAAAGAGATGGAAAATACAAATGGTAACAAAAGTGAACATCAAGCTCAAGGAACATCAGTGTCAGATCATACCATCCATTATTGTCTGAGCAAAGTGGACTTCATGGGAAACGACCAAGGAGGACACCATTGTTGAAAAAATATCATAAAAAAGCCAGACTAGTATTTGCAAAACTACATGTTGACAAGTCATAAAACTTCTGGAAGAATGTCTTATGGACAGATGAGACAAAAATTGAACTTTTTGGCAGGGCACATCAGCTCTATGTTCACAGAAGGAAAAATGAAGCATATAAAAAAAGAACACTGTCACTACTGTGAAACATGGAGGAGGCTCTGCTATGTTCTGTGGCTGCTTTGCTGCATCTGGCACAGGGTGTCTAGAATCTGTGCAGGGTACAATAAAATCTCAAGACTATCAAGGGATTCTAGAGAGAAATGTGTTGCCCAGTGTCAGAAAACTTGGTCTCAGTCACAGGTCATGGGTCTTACAACAGGATAATGACCAAAACACACAGCTAAAAACACCCAAGAATGACTAAGAGGAAAACATTGGACTATTCTGAAGTGGCCTTCTATGAGCCCTGACCTAAAGCCTATTGAGCATCTTTGGAAAGAGCTGAAACATGTCTTCTGGAAAAGGCAACCTTCAAACACGAGACAACTGGAGCAGTTTGCTCTTGAGTAGTGGGCCAAAATACCTGTCAAGAGGTGCAGAAGTCTCATTGACAGTTACAGGAATCGTTTGATTTCAGTGATTGCCTCAAAAGGTTGTGCAGCAAAATATTAAGTTAAGGGTACTATCATTTCTGTCCAGGCCTATTTCATGAGTTTTATTTTTTTTTTAAATTCCGTGGAAACATGGTTGAAAAGCAATGTCTGACTTTCATTTGTTCATTTTCATGTTTTTTTATGTATTACTACTTTTGTCAGATTCATGTTATTTATGTCACCATTGTGGGTTTTTGTGTCATTAAACAAGGGGTACCAACAATTTTGACCACGTGTGTATGTGGCAGCTCCAGCGCCGGCCTCAGTTTCTTGTCTGCCCCAGGTGAGCAGGGCTGCATCTATAGGTGTATCTCTTGGTCTTACCACGGGACAAGCCAGCAGGACACTCACCCTTCAAACCTTTAGGTAGTGGTCTGATAGTCTCGGGACAACTCTTCCCTAGAGTAGTGGGGATGATCTCTGGGGGCAGATGCAGGAAATCCCACAGATACTGGAAGTACCAGTAGAACGGAGGCCAGGCAAACTGCTCCTTCGCACACCCACGTGACTTCAGAGACTGCATGGCTTTCATCACATTGAGGTTGGGCACATTCTTGTCACTGGATGCTTTGGCATGTGGATATCCTTTTTATCCATCATAACTGCCTCCTTAAACAGGAGCTTGTGGATGGCAATGCAATCCTTCTTGGGTATCAACATCCCTGCTGCTTTCTCGGAGGCCAGAGGAGGAAAAAACGTTTTTCTATTTTTAAAATATGGAAAGAAATAACAAAATATAATGAAATGGGAGTTAGACTGCAATAAAGATCCTAGAATAGATAGATAGATATGGGATAGATAGATAGATAGATAGATAGGTAGATAGATAGAGAGATAGTCTTCTTCCTATGATGTGTTAACAGCAGAAGCTTTAAAATAAGCAGATCTGAAAGTTGGCCTAATTTCCATACAAAAGGCTCAGCTATGTTAACAATTTGCAGTACATTTTAAATTTCTCACTTACACACACATTGTCCTTAACCAAGTGGAAAGAAATGCTCAGCAAATTAGTTTTATCCAGTCAGTGTGCACTAATGAGTATAGGCACTTTACTGCCAAAATATTTTGAGCGTTTTGCCCACAAGCGTTGCTATAATTAACTTGCAAGTTTTTAAAATGCTATAAACTGCACTTGAATTTAATTGGTTAATTATTTTTATACACATTTTGAATACCAGAAGGCTACATTGCAGGTTTTCTAGCAATAATCCTTCTACTCATATAAACCGCTTTAACAGAACTATTACTTTACAAATTAAAAAAATATCTTAGCTGTGTTATATTTAAACTCAACCAGAATGACAGAGATTACCAACAAGTTAGTTTCACATACCTATTCACAGTTGAAGTTAAGCCTATTCACAGTTGAAGTTAAGCCTAAAGTCACATTAATATTTCCTATTCCATCTAGTCTCTCATGCTAACCCTGTGTCACCATGAAATTTGGCTCAGCCACCTAACTATACTAGGTGTATATCTTACTGGCCAATTCTCTAGGAATATCGAGGAGGCTCGCAGAATACTAGAAGACTCACCAGAACACATTGAAGATTTTTAAATCTCCCATGATATCACAATGTACAGTTTCTTCTGTGAAGGTGGTATGTAAGAGAAGTGAAAAGGGTGCAGAAAGAAAAAAGTGTAGAAGGTGGCCTGAAAGGATGTCATGACCATGGATGGGCTTCCTGTAAAATTGCCAGGTATGGTATGTGTTATTTTACTAATAGTAAGCAAACATGGAGATGAAAAAAGCTAAAAACCTCAGAATTAGGTTTTTTTGGGTTGCCGCCACATTGCAATAAAACGCAATAACGGGTGATCAAAAGATCGTATCTACACTAAAATGGTATCAATAAAAATGTCAGCTCGGTGAGCAAAAAATAAGCTCTCACCAGCCCCAGATCACGAAAAATGGAGACGCTACAGGTCTTGGAAAATGGCACCATTTTTTTCTACCAAAGTTTGGCTTTTTTTTCACTACTTAAATAAAATAGAACCGAGACATGTTTAGTTGTCTATGAACTTGTAATGACCTGTAGAATCATAATGGCAGGTCAGTTTTAGCATTTAGTGAACATGGTAAAAAAAAATCTGTGGAATTGCAATTTTTTGCAATTTCACCGTACTTGGAATATTTTTTTCTGTTTTCCAGTACATGATATGTTAAAACCAATTGTGTCATTCAAAAGTATAACTTGTCCCACAAAAAACAAGCCCTAACATGGCCATATTGACCGAAAAATATAAAGTTACTAGCTGAAGAGCCCAGCGCTGCGTGGGCATAGTAACTAACTACTGTTAGTTATAACAAATTATAATGATTATATCTATATATATAAAGCTGAGTGTAGAGCTTCGCCCATTCCGCATAGCCACATTCACTATAATATCCCACATCATCCCATCAGCCAGAGCTACCGGACTACTACCCATGATATCACACATCATCCCGTCAGCCAGAAACACTGGACTACTACCCCTAATATCCCACATCATCACATCAGCTAGAACCACCGGACAACTACCACTAATATCCCACATCATCCCATCAGCCAGAGCTACCAGACTACTACCCATAAAATCCCACATCGTCCCATCAGCCAGAGCCACTGGACTACTACCACTAATATCCCACATCATCCCGTCAGCCAGAGCTACCGGACTACTACCCATAATATCCCACATCATCCCATCAGCCAGATCCACTGGACTACTACTCCTAATATCCCACATCATCCCATCAGCCAGAGCCACCGGACAACTACCACTAATATCCCACATCATCCTGTTAGCCTGGAGTCAGAACCAGAGTGCTGAGTGGAACGGTCCTAACTTCCATACTGAGGATCTCTTTAAGAGAGGCCTGGCATCAAAACCAGAGAGCTGAGTGGATTTGCCCTGACGTCCATACCAATGATCCCTTTAATAGAAGCCTGGGGTGAGAATCAGAGCGCTGAGGGATTTACCCTAACTTCCATACCGGAGATCCCTTTAAGAGAGGCCTGGGGTCAGTACCAAAGCGCAGAGTGGATTTTCCCTCACTTCCGTACCGAGGATCCCTTTAAGAGGGGACTTGGGTCAGAACCAGAATGCTGAGTGGATTTGCCCTAACTTCCATACCTGGGATCCCTTTAAGAGAGCCTGGGATCAGAACCAGAGTGCTGAGTGGATTTGCCCTGACTTGCATACCAATGATCCCTTTAATAGAACCCTGGGGTCAGAATCAGAGAGCCAAGGGATTTGCCCTAACTTCCATGCATGAGATCCCTTTTAAGAGAGCCTGGGATCAGTACAAGAGCATTTGAAGGCAGTTGCCCTGACTTACATACCAGGGATCCCTTGAAGAGAAGCCTGGGGCCAGAATTAAAGAGCTGGATGGATTTGCCCTGACTTCCATACCGGAGATCCCTTTAAGAAGGGCCTAGGGTCAGTACCAAAGCGCAGAGTGGATTTGACCTAAATTCCATACCAATGATCCCTTTAAGAGACCCTGTGTGACGTTCAGGAGCGGACAACGTCCAAGAGTGGACCCTCTGGGTCGCGGATCTGGAGCCCCTGGGCCGAGCACGCCAGGTGATAACCGACCCCTATACAGGGATCGTTAGGGGCAGGACCGAAGAGGTCAGAACCGTGACAGCCGGTACCAAGAGGGACGGCTCACAGGAGGTACGGATGAGTGAAAGGTACAGGACTGAGAATAGAATGCAGAACGGGGTAGGAAGTGCAGGTCAAGGTATAAAACGGAGACACGGAGTACAGGACTGGGTGCTGGAGTACTGGACAGAGATACGGACTACAGGACTGGGCACTGGAGTACCGAGTGAAGACACTGAGTACAGGACAGAGCACTGGAGTACAGGATGGGGATACGGAGCACAGAACTGGGCACTGGGGTTCAGGACGGAGAAACAGAGTACAGGACAGGACACCGAGTACAGGACGGGGCACTGGAGTACAGGACGGGGATTTGAAACACGGAACTGGGCACTGAGGTACAGGACGGAGATACAGAGTACCAGACGGGAACAAGGCAGGAATAGGAGGAAGGTTACAGGAAGGCTCCTGCAACCCGGCCAGAGCACCGCAGGCAAGGCACACGATAATCAGGCATCTCCACCATCTTGGAGACGCCTGATATAGCCTGTGCACAGCCCTCATTGGTGGCCTCACAGCTCAGGGCGGGCGCTGCAGGGTTAAGGAACCCTCAGGGCGCGCGCCCGCGCCCTAGAGTGAGTGCACATGGCCCGTCGGCGCCAGGAGGACGGGAGAGAGGAGGAGGCGGAACCAGCGCGAGGGGAGGACGGGTGAGTGCTGGCAGCGGCGGGCCCCACCGCTGCTGGAGCGGCGGCGGCTACCGCCGCAGCCGTGACAGTACCCCCCCCCTTTACGTCTCCCCCTCCTGAGGTTGGACAAAAACTTCTTTAAAAGAAGAGGAGCATTAACATTCTCTTTGGGTTCCCAAGACCTCTCCTCAGGACCAAAACCCTTGCAATCGACAAGGAAGAAGGTTCGCCCCCGAACTCTTTTCATGGCCAAAATATCTTTTACTTCAAAGATATCATCGGCCCCTACAGGTTGAGGAACAGGAGGTGGAAGCGGGCGATACCGATTAAGAACAACAGGTTTAAGGAGCGAGACATGGAAGGCGTTAGGAACCCGGAGTGAAGCCGGCAACCTCAATTTGTAAGACACGTTGTTAATGCGTCCAAGAACTTCGAATGGACCAATGTACCGGGGACCCAGTTTGTAAGAAGGCATCCTCAGGCGGATATGCTTAGTTGACAACCAGACTTTGTCACCAGGTTGATATGACGGAAGGTCCCTGCGTCTCTTGTCTGCATGTTTTTTAATCCGGATGCTGGATTTTTCCAGTGCTTCTCTGGTCTCCCTCCAGACTTGAGAAAAATCAGAAAAAAGGGCATCCGCAGCGGGAACACCAGAAGGCGAGGAGAGCGGTAGCGGAACACCAGGGTTCTGGCCAGAAACTACGAAGAATGGTGTTTTGGTGGTAGACTCGTTGGGGTGGTTGTTATGGGCGAACTCTGCCCATGGCAGAAGGGACACCCAGTTGTCCTGATGGGCGTTGGAAAAATGGCGCAGGTAAGTTGCTAGTACCTGATTGATCCGCTCCACTTGCCCGTTGGACTGAGGATGATAGGCAGAAGAGAAGTCCAGAGATATCCCCATGAGCTTGCTGAGTGCCCTCCAGAACCGGGAGGTAAATTGGACCCCTCGATCGGAGACAATACGTCGAGGGAGTCCATGCAGCCTGAAGATCTGGTGGATAAAGACCTTGGCTAACTCGGATGCCATGGGTAAACCAGCCAACGGGATAAAATGGGCCATCTTGGAGAAGCGGTCGACCACCACCAAGATAGTGGTACATCCAGAAGAGCGAGGTAAATCGGTAACAAAGTCCATACCAATCTGTTGCCAGGGGGCGTCAGGAGGAGGCAGAGGATGAAGCAGGCCGGATGGCAGACCTCTTGGTACTTTGTTCTGGGCACAAGTCGTGCAGGAGGCTACGAAATCTGTCACATCCTGATGAAGAGAAGGCCACCAGTAGTAGCGAGAGAGAAGGCAGAGAGTTTTCTTGACCCCAACGTGGCCCGCAATCTTGGAGGAGTGCCCCCAGTCTAGGATTTCCGACCTCTTACTCAATGGAACGAAGGTCTTGCCTGGTGGAGCGTGGGAGAGCGTCACGGGTGCCACGGTGATCACTTTGGCAGGCTCAATGATATATGAAGGAGCCTCCTCAGACTCTGGTGATTGTAAGGACCTGGATAGGGCGTCCGCCTTGGTATTCCTATCTCCAGAGAAAACGGAGTTCAAAGTCAAAGCGGGAAAAATACAGCGACCACCTGGCTTGCCTGGAGTTGAGTCTTTGTGCGGACTGAAGGTAAGCCAAATTCTTGTGGTCTGTGAAGATTGTGAATGGATGGACTGGCCCTTCCAGAAGATATCGCCACTCTTCCAATGCCATCTTAATGGCCAGTAATTCCCGATCTCCAATAGAATAGTTGCATTCTGCGGGGGAAAAGGATTTAGAAAAGAAACCGCAAGGCACCAAGTGACCAGAAGACGACCGCTGAGAGAGGACCGCCCCGGCTCCAACGGAGGATGCGTCCACTTCCAAGGTGAAGGGCCTATTAGCTGTCGGCCGATGTAAAATCAGGGCGGAGGCAAAGGATCGCTTCAAGGCAAGGAAGGCCTCTTCGGCCTCTGGTGGCCAGGCATTTGCTTTGGACCCTTTTCGGGTCAGGGCAGAGATGGGCTTGGTCACAGAAGAAAAGTGGGGAATGAACTGCCTGTAATAATTTGCAAAACCCAAGAACCGTTGGATAGCTTTTACTCCGACCGGACGTGGCCATTTGAGTACTGCCGATAGTTTCTCAAGGTCCATCTTCACCCCGGAGTCCGAAATAATGTACCCTAAGAAGGGTAATGAGGTTTGCTCGAACTGGCACTTCTCCAATTTAGCATAGAGTTGGTTCTCCCGTAGGCGTTGCAGAACCAGTCGAACACTCCTCCGGTGGGTGGATAAATCAGGTGAGAAAATGAGGATGTCATCAAGATACACGACGAAACAGGAGTATAGTAGGTCTCGGAAGATTTCGTTAACGAACTCCTGGAAAACCACCGGGGCATTGCAGAGACCGAAAGGCATAACCAAATACTCGTAATGGCCGTCCCGAGTATTGAACGCCGTCTTCCACTCGTCCCCGGCACGGATTCGGATCAAGTTATAGGCTCCTCGCAGATCCAACTTGGTGAAGACCCGGGCTCCTCTCAGACGGTCAAAGAGCTCAGGGATCAGTGGAAGAGGATACCTATTTTTGACCGTAATGCTGTTAAGACCTCGGTAATCAATGCATGGTCGAAGGGATCCGTCTTTCTTCCGGACAAAAAAGAACCCTGCTCCGGCAGGGGATGATGACTTCCGAATGAACCCTCGAGCCAAGTTCTCCCGAATGTAGTCTGACATGGCCGTGGTCTCTGCTGGAGATAATGGATAAGTTCTCCCCCTGGGGGGATTAGCTCCTGAAATCAGCTCAATTGGGCAATCAAAGGATCGGTGCGGCAGTAGGGTCTCTGCCTCCCTCTTACTGAAGACATCGGCGTAAGAGTGGTAAGCCGAGGGAAGCCCCGGGAGATCGAGAGGAGCATGCCGAGGTCCAGGATGAGGTACCGATAGTAAACAATTCTCCTGACAGGAGTGTCCCCAGCGTAGAATCTCCCCGGAACGCCAGTCCAGAACAGGCTCATGAGAACGTAACCATGGTAGGCCGAGAAGCACGGCATGGGACAGATTAGGCAGGACATAAAAAGCGATCTTTTCCCGGTGAAGAGCTCCAAGTTGTAGTTCCACTTCGACAGTGGCCATGGTGACGGGTTCTGGTAGCGGTTTGCCATCCACGGAGGCGATAGTGCGAGGATTTTCCAGAGTCACCACCGGAATTCGGAACTGGTCCACTTCCCTAAGCCGGATGAAATTACCTGCCGCACCCGAGTCCACATACGCCTCCACAGATCTACGCTCCCGACCTGCAACAATTAGAACAGAAATGGTAAGAGGCAGAGAGGAATCTGTGTCACCTAGGGAGGCCTCTCCTACCTGGCCTAGGTGGAAGCGTTTCCCGGCTTCACTGGGCAAGTACGCACAAAATGATTGGCCCCGCCGCAGTAAAGGCACAACCCTTGCGTCCTTCTCTCCCGGCGTTGCTGCTCGGTCAACTTTACAAGGTCCACCTGCATGGGCTCCGGGACGGAGCTACTAGGAGAGGCCGGAGAGCGGGGAATAGGCACTTGGTATAGCCTAAAGGGTCTCCTCTCCCTAACTGACTCCCGAGAGCGTTCTTGAAACCATAAGTCAATACGGGTGGCTAGGGATATGAGATCCTCCAGGGTGGTAGGAGTATCTCGCCCGGCAAGCTCATCTTTTATTTTGCCTGAGAGTCCCCTCCAAAAGGCCCCAACCAAAGCCTCATTATTCCACCCCAGCTCCGAGGACAGCGTGCGGAAGCGAATGGCATACTGTCCTACGGTGAGAGGACCCTGACGGACATTGAAAAGAGCCTCGGTGGTGGAAGCCACGCGTCCAGGCTCATCAAATACCTTGCGGAAGGTGTCGAGAAAGTTCTGTATGTTAGACACCACGGGGTCATCTCTCTCCCATAAGGGATTGACCCAAGCCAAGACCTCCCCTTCAAGATGGGACACAATAAATGCCACTTTGGCTCGATCAGAGGGGTATTGCTGAGGCAGGAGCTCAAAGTGCAACCGACACTGATTCAAGAACCCCCGACACAACTTGGGGTCTCCGCTGAATCTGGGAGGTTTTCCCAAGCGGGGTGGTGGGTGAGATACTGGATCCCGTGGTTGAGCTGAAGCGGCTGCAGCAGACTGCAGGGACAGAAGGCGATCATCCACGGATGCCATATAGCTCAGAATATGGGACTGGACGTCACGCTGCTGCGTGAGCTCCTGCTGGAGCCCAACTAGCAACGGGGCGTACCCTGGGTCAGCAGTTTGTAAGGCGGAGAGACGAGTATCCATGGATTTCATGAAGGACATTATTCTAGTCTGGTTCTCACGTAAAAAGAGCAACTCTTTTTGTGTGGCCACCGAGGCACTAGCGGGGTCCATAGCCTGATTATACTGTGACGTTCAGGAGCGGACAACGTCCAAGAGTGGGCCCTCTGGGTCGCGGATCTGGAGCCCCTGGGCCTAGCACGCCAGGTGATAACCGACCCCTATACAGGGATCGTTAGGGGCAGGACCGCAGAGGTCAGAACCGTGACAGCCGGTACCAAGAGGGACGGCTCACAGGAGGTACGGATGAGTGAAAGGTACAGGACTGAGAATAGAATGCAGAACGGGGTAGGAAGTGCAGGTCAAGGTATAGAACGGAGACACGGAGTACAGGACTGGGTGCTGGAGTACTGGACAGAGATACGGAGTACAGGACTGGGCACTGGAGTACTGAGTGAAGACACTGAGTACAGGACAGAGCACTGGAGTACAGGACGGGGATACGGAGCACAGAACTGGGCACTCGGGTTCAGGACGGAGAAACAGAGTACAGGACAGGACACCGAGTACAGGACGGGGCACTGGAGTACAGGGCGGGGATATGAAACACGGAACTGGGCACTGAGGTACAGGACGGAGATACAGAGTACCAGACGGGAACAAGGCAGGAATAGGAGGAAGGTTACAGGAAGGCTCCTGCAACCCAGCCAGAGCACCGCAGGCAAGGCACACGATAATCAGGCGTCTCCACCATCTTGGAGACTCCTGATATAGCCTGTGCACAGCCCTCATTGGTGGCCTCACAGCTCTGGGCGGGCGCTGCAGGGTTAAGGAACCCTCAGGGCGCGCGCCCGCGCCCTAGAGCGAGTGCACATGGCCCGTCGGCGCCAGGAGGACGGAAGAGAGGAGGAGGCAGAACCAGCGCGAGGGGAGGACGGGTGAGTGCTGGCTGCGGCGGGCCCCGCCGCTGCTGGAGCAGCAGCGGCTACCGCCGCAGCCGTGACACCCTGGGGTCAGAACCACAGAGCTGAATGGAGCGGTCCTAACTTCCATGCTGGGGATCCCTTTAAGAGAGGCTTGGGGTCAAAACCAAACCGCTGGATGGATTTGCTCTGACTTCTATACCAATGATCCCTTTAAGAGGGAAGATGTGTCTATATGATGGTATGATGGAGGATGTGTGATGGGTATATGGGCACATGAGGGGGAATTCATTTCTGTCATGTGCTCTCTGCTCCTTTTAGGGGGGCAGACAATAGCTGGGAGCTTATGTTCCCAGGGATGCTATATTTCACCCACCATGTCAGTGTCTGCTGAGATGTTGTCAAGTGGGAAAATTGTTGGTCACAGCAACCAATCACAGCTCAGCTTCTTTTAACCAGCTATGGTGAAATGAGAGATGCTTAGTGATTGTTTGCAAGGAAAACTGTTGCTCATAGCAAACAATCACAGCTCAGCTTCTTTTGAACAGCTCTGGTGAAATGAAAGATGCTTCGTGATTGGTTGGTGATACACACACACACATTCATTTTTATATATAGAGATGGCTCTGGGAAGAAGAGGAGCAAAAAAACGAAAACGGAAAAATGAAAAAACCTCAAGTCATGAAGGGGTTAAAACTATTAATCATTCTTCCCATTCACCAATGGCAAGTGTACATCTCTAATCTAGTTGGACATCAAAAGACAAATGGGGTAATTTAATACTGGCTTTTCATACATGATTTAATTTGATATATATAAAAGGTCTTAACATTGTTACAATTTATTAGGGTATATGAGGTTAATATTTTGATTTTAATTGAAATATTAGCATCTACTGCATGATGTTTGTTAGTGTTTGTATGTTTTCAAGTATAGGACATTGCAGTAAGATTTTGCCATTTACTCTATTTTTCTACTATTTTGTTAACTTTAAAGGGGTTTACCCATGAACAAAGTATATGTTAATGAATAGATCTTGCAATAATAACTTCCACAATTGGATGTGTTAAAAAATGTTCCTGTGTTGAGATGACCTTCTAAATGTGCCCCTGCTGTGTACTAAGTAATGACTGTGTCTGACCGTACAGGAACATGGTCTGATCATACCACAGCCCCTGGGAAGGGTATGAAGCAAAAGAGAATATACATACTGGACAGAATGGAATTGTTGATTCTTTCTGAGAGGTAAAACATGTTTAAAATATGCAGGGAAATGTTTTACCTCACAGAAAGAATAATCTGCTATCCAATCCTGTGACAGATTCTCTTTAATTTACATGTTAGATTGAATAAGCCTTTTATTTTAGGTCTTAACTGCTCTTCATTCAGAACCTATTATAGAATAGGGTAGTTAGAAGGAAACAACTTTATAAATCCGTAGTATGGTGTTTTTTTTCCTTCACACTACCATGTCCATTTGTCTTTTACCATAAATTTTGTAAAAGCCCAGTATTGAAGCCCTGGATGGGAAGCATATCCGTGTGTGTAAGCCGCCGAACTCAGAGTCCCAATTCTATAATTATAAACAATATTTTTCTGTAGTATTATTGGTCCTGGTCGACACTCACTACAGGTTTATAATTGTAGATATTGGAGCCTATGGAAGAATTGGAGACTCCAGAGTCTTCAACTCTTCCACTATGGGTCATCGTCGGTGTAATAATCAGCTGGACCTACCACCACCACATCAGCTTCCAGACTCAAATCTTGAAGCTGTGCCTTATGTTCTTGTAGCATATGAGGCATTTCAATTGAGCAGACATGTCATGAGTCCATGTCCAAGAAGAAACCTTGACCACCGGCGTTGAATATTTAACTTGCGCCTATCACGTGCTCGGCGACCAGTGGAGTGAGCCTTTGGTATTCTTTTGGCCAAATGGAGGGTCCTACAGTCCGCCATTCAGCTGAGTGAAGCTAATGTAAATGAAGTTATAAAAGCCTGTGTGGTCATACATAACTTCACACAAATTCATGATTGCCTCTCACATGATGATGCTGAAGTTGAGTCTGGCAATGTGTGTAGGCCTAGGACACATGTAATCCCACCCCGTCGTCCAATCTCGGGACTCAAAGTACGTGATGTGTTCACTACTTATTTTCTTACATCTCAGGGTGCTACTTCCGTGGCAAGATGGTGCCTTAATTATGTAGTGTTTTGGTTGTGTTGTGTTGTCATAAAGATTTTTTGCTTGCCCTTTTGTGTTTTTTTGTGACCAGTTTAGTGTTTTAAATGTATCTAACACATTATAAAACATATCCGAACATGAGCAAGCACACATTGTGAATTAACAAGTTTATTACTTGTCTTTTTTTTGGTAATGCCAAAAGAAAATAACCATATAAGTAACATATGGCATAATGTCAGCAGCACATTATGATGTCAAAATCTGAGCAAATAATATACATACTGTATAAAAAAAACAATGAGTACCAAAGGCAAACCTACAAGTCATGGTAGGTTGGGGGTGGTGAAGGTGGGGGTCCTGCTTGGACATTAGGACTTGGTTGCGGGGCAAAATCACTGTCCCCCTGTGCGCTGCCAGTTGGCTCTGGCATCTGTTGCATCCTGGCAGGATCAATTTGGAGGTTTGGGTAGGGGTAATTAGGAAATTGCTGGGGGTAGTCCTGATGGTAGGGCTGCCCAAATTGCCCATATCCCTCAATATGGCCATGTCTAACATACCCATGTTGGGGCCACCCTCCAACATTGGGTAAGTTAAAGTGGCCATATTGTGCATGTGCGCCCTGGCCCATATATTGGACCTGTGGAGCCACATTCTGGATGTGTGCAGGCTGAGGCCGAGGTGTTGGTAGCCGTGGAGGAGGTGTTTGCACCTGTGGTGGAGGAGGAGGAGGAAGAGGTTCCAAGGATGGTTGATTTGCCACTTCAAGTCCAACCAGTCTATCTATTTGATTTTCCTCTGACAGCTGCCACCTTTCCAAAAATTGAAACACAGTGCCGGGATTTTTGGGTGGTGTGCTGGCATCCAGAACTATTTGTAGAGCCCCTTTGGTACGCAGCCTGTACCCACGGGGAATTGCCCTCAAGTACTCTGCCAGACTGCGCCCATAAGCCTCCTCCCCATCATTATGAGCAGCTGTGGACAAGTAGTCCAAGACACTTCGGTCAACCTGCCTCCTTGTTCCCGAAGCTGCTCCCTCTCTCCTGCGCCGGCCTCGTCGTGGTAGGGCAGAAGGAGAGGTATCCAGTGACATGATGGGGCTGCTACTGTTGCCCTGGTCCTCATGTTGTGCTGGCTGGCTACCAGATTCTGGTGGTGGTGGTGATCTTGGTGGTGGGGGTGTGGCTCTGGGAAGTTCTGCAGATGGGCCTGACCCTGCAGCAACATCAGACACGGGATCTATCACCACCTCAGAGTCGGAACCTGTCTCCCTCTCTGTAAGGTTTGACTCTGTGCTACAATGTAAAAAAAAAAAAAAATAAAAAACATTAATATTTTGCATTGAAAAAATAAAAAATTACAAAATTAAACCCTGCACTTACGGTCTCACATCCATCACAGGAGCAAGGAAATATTGGCGGTCGAAATAGAGGTACTACGGGCACTCAGCTGTCTCTCCCTCCTACATGTGTCCCTACAGCTGCGCCAACTCCTCATCACATCAGTCACTATAATGTAAAACAAAACACAGGATTTAAGACCACACGAATGGTTATGTTATCAACGGTTTAAATATGCTTAGGCAACCATATTTAAACTTATATGAATTTGATTTCTGATGGCTCTACACTAGTGTTGAGCGATACCTTCCGATATTGGGAAATATCGGATCGGATTGGATCGGACCGATACCCCAAAAATATCGGATATCGCCGATTCCGATACCGGAAACCAATGCAAGTCAATGGGACAGAAATATCGGAATTAAAATAAACCCTTACTTTCCTTGTAGGTTAATTCTACATGAAGGAAAACAACTAAGAATAATGTAGAATGTATTGGGGGAGGTGGAGCAGACATTAAAGGCATAGAGGTTTAGCCCAATCAAATGGAATAGCAGGAATTATTTTTTTTTTAAAACGTTCGGAGTTACAAAGATATTGACTATGTTAAGCTTTTTTATATTTTGTCAGATATTTATGTTTCACTACTTCCACGCTCTTCACCTTCTTTTTTACTTTTCCCACACTTTCTCCTTCATGATCCTCAGCAGCAGCATCTTTTTCATCAACATCTTCACCTTATTCATCTTCTTCTTCACCTTCTTCCTATTATTCTTTTTTTTACATTCTTCATATTCTTATTCAACTATTATTCTTCTTCATATTCTACTTCTTCATCTTCTTCATATTCTTCTTCATCCTATTCTTATTTGTGACAGGCATTCCTGCAGTTATTATCTATAAAAGTTTGAAGATTACACCAGCCGTTCTGCCTGTCACAAAAGATTTACAACAGGATTTGTCCGCGTTCAGTTTGGCCTGCAGCAGCAGGTATTTTCCAGGGGCACCACGAGGAGGAACGGACTCACCCCCATACACTGCTAAGTCTTCTTCTGCTTATAATTTAGATAATATCTTTTGCTCTGACTTTTAGTCTTATGCTTAAAACCCTCCGTCAGGCGCAATAGATCTGACAGGCACACAGTAATTAGTTTCACTTCTCTCTCCTTGCCCACTTATCAGAAAACCCCACCCCTCCTAGTTATCTCCTGACTCTACAGGCTCTGTGAAACCTGATATCACAGTGACTCAGCAGACCTTCTAGTGAGCAGATATCAACACTTTGGCTTCTCAGGCACATTGCGCCTGATTTCAACACAAATTGAAAGGTTAGTATTTTCTTTTTTTATTCATCACGATTGTGTATTTAGCTTGTTTTATGAAGGATTAATGCTAAGTTAGTGTATATAAGTACTGTTTTCTTAGACAAAAGGAGGGTGGCTTCTAAGGCACATTGCCCCTAACACATACTCTTTCTCTCTTGCTTCAGATTTTCTGCTGCAATGGCCAGAAAACAGTATGATTCATCTAAACCCCTTCATTTAGAAGAAATTAAGATTTTTTTGTTAGAAGATGATGAGGAAGAACCAGCAGTAACTGAGGATTTAGAGGAATCTAGTGACATTTCATCTGAAGATGAGGTAGCAGAATGTAACACTGATTCTGGAACAGAGCAGGATGGTGATGACACTGATACAGAGGAAACAGACACAGATCTAGCTTATTATTTGGGCAAAGATAAAAATACAAAGGACGTCCCAAGGACGTTCCAGAACAAACACCGACTCTACCACCTTCTAAAAGACACAGTTGTACTACCTGCTCATTTGTATCTGGTTTCAGAAGGCTTTCTAAATATGACTGCAAAATATGTAAAGAATCAATCTGCCTTTCCCATGCAACTTTCGTCTGCCAGCCTTGCTTTTCTAAGTGTACCTGTGCTGCTTCTGCTACAATTGAAACCACTGAAGATGAGTAGAAAATAATTAAGTAACATCTAAGTGCAATATCCTTTAAGTTTTTTTCCATAATTTTATATTTAAGCAATAGTTAAGTAAAGATAACTGGAGCCTATTTGGCGGTACTACCGAAAAGTGGTACTTTTAGTTTTAATAAGTTTATGGTTAATAAATGTTTTTTTTTGCATCTGATTTGGTGTAATCTCTTTTAATACATTCCTATGAAGGTCACTGACTATTTCTATAGTCCTGAAATTCATAAGTTGAGGATCCAAGAAAAGCACTTCTGAGCATCCGCGCTGCTTTAGTGATAAGAATTCTTCAGAAATCCATATAAATCTTTCAAGTTCTTTATTATATGTACTACAGAAACTACGCGTTTCGAGGTGACAAACCGCACCTCTTCTTCAGGTTACAGTACAGAGTTGTGATCGGTCTATACAAATGACAGCCTTATATGCTGTGTGGGCGTAACCCCCCGTTGTGAGAGAAGGGCGTCAACCTGCACATACTGCACATAAAGATATTTGGAAAAGACAAGCAAAGTGACATATATATATAGAAAAACATATATTCGGGATCGTGATAGTATTGTGTATCCTATTCAGACAATCAATGCAATAATATGGACTTTTATAATTAAATAAAAAGAAATATATGAAATATGTAGAACACAAAAAAAAAGGGAACAAGAGAGGATAAGAACCAGTTTCATTGTGGTGAGTTTGAGACAAATGTCTGGTGGCTTCACCACTGAGTTATCATGACTGATGAGCTACCAGTGGTGAGGAGTAGTGGAGAGTAATTACTCATGTGATATAACTAGTGAAGATAGAGTGTGCAAAAAGTTTCCTTTCACCAATAGTAGCAATAAATGGGAGTGTATAAAAGGAGCTATATTTGGAGAAATTGTGTATTTTAAACCGATGTTTTTTTTTTTTTGTTTTTTTTTTCTATGTTGTCATTCACATGGCAGATCTATGAAAGAACTAGAAGCATTTTGCCACAATTCCCAGTGTGCAAATATGCGAGAGAAAAATATAAAACCAAATTGTTTAATTTAAAGATGTGTTTTAAAATTATTTAAAAAATTATTTAAAAATAATTTTGTGGGGAAGTTTTTAAATCCCAAAAACCAACTTAATAAAAGGACTGTTACGAATTAAAAACAAATGTATTTAAAAATGAGAATTAGCGGTGAACCCAACTATAATATATTTGGGATTTAAAAACTTCCCCACAAAATTATTTTTAAATAATTTTTTAAATAATTTTAAAACACGTCTTTAAATTAAACAATTTGGTTTTATATTTTTCTCTCGCATATTTGCACACTGGGAATTGTGGCAAAATGCTTCTAGTTCTTTCATAGATCTGCCATGTGAATGACAACATAGAAAAAAAAACCCAAATAAAAAACATCGGTTTAAAATACACAATTTCTCCAAATATAGCTCCTTTTATACACTCCCATTTATCGCTACTATTGGTGAAAGGAAACTTTTTGCACACTCTATCTTCACTAGTTATATCACATGAGTAATTATTCTCCACTACTCCTCACCACTGGTAGCTCATCAGTCATGATAGCTCAGTGGTGAAGCCGCCAGACATTTGTCTCAAACTCACCACAATGAAACTGGTTCTTATCCTCTCTTGTTCCCTTTTTTTTGTGTTCTACATATTTCATATATTTCTTTTTATTTAATTATAAAAGTCCATATTATTGCATTGATTGTCTGAATAGGATACACAATACTATCACGATCCCGAATATATGTTTTTCTATATATATATGTCACTTTGCTTGTCTTTTCCAAATATCTTTATGTGCAGTATGTGCAGGTTGACTCCCTTCTCTCACAACGGGGGGTTACGCCCACACAGCATATAAGGCTGTCATTTGTATAGACCGATCACAACTCTGTACTGTAACCTGAAGAAGAGGTGCGGTTTGTCACCTCGAAACGCGTAGTTTCTGTAGTACATATAATAAAGAACTTGAAAGATTTATATGGATTTCTGAAGAATTCTTATCACTAAAGCAGCGCGGATGCTCAGAAGTGCTTTTCTTGGATCCTCAACTTATGATACCTAGTGGACGTTGTCCACCTGCACGAGCTCTGCAGCAGCTATATGACTGCAACAAACGATGAGAGTGGTTGTGTCTGAACACAACCCATAAAGGGTGAGTACTCCAGAGTACTTTTATATTTTAATTGATTTATACCAGGTGAAGCCGTATGTCTGCGCCCCCGCCCTTGTTTTCTCTTATATAGTCCTGAAATTGAAATATGTAGCTACTATAGGTGGTTTTCTGACCTGTGCTTGTCAGGCACATTGCACATGAACTGAGGAGAATCTATATTGCGCCTGACGGAGGGTTAATGTTCTTCTGCTTTTTGCTCTGCAGCTTCTTGTTATACTGCTTCTTGGTCTTCTGTTTCTTGTTCTTCTGTATCTTGGTGGTTGTCTTCTTGTTCTTTGTCCTCTTGGTCATCTTCTTCAGGGTTCTCTTCTTGGTCTTCTTCTGGGTGGTCTTCAGGGTCGTCGTCTTCGGGGTCGTCTTCTTCGGGGTGGTCTTCAGGGTCGTCGTCTTTAGGGTCGTCGTCAGGGAGATCCAGAGTGATTACCAAAAACCATTTCAAAAAGCTTGAACTTGAAAATGTAGCAGAAGGTACAAGAAGGCTGAGGAACTGCTGAGAACCAGCTGATGATACTGGAATCTGGATAGGTAGCCGAAGGTACAAGAGCCAATGGAACTACCGAGGACCAGCTGATGGTACTGGAACCCAGTTACTAAGCAGAAGGTACCTGTGCCAGAAAGCACTACAAAGGACCAGCAGACGTTGGTGGAACTCGGATACCGAGAAGGAGGCACCTAAGCCAAAGGCTCTGCCTGGAACCAGCTGATGTTACTGGAACCCAGGGGGACCTATTCAAGATTGACTTCCAAAGAACCAGCTAATGGTACTGGAAATCAGATAGGCAGCAGAAGGTACATATGAAAAAAAATGTTGCAAGGCCGCGAGCCGGCCAAAGTTACCGAAATCCACAGTCCTACAGGGGGAGCTTGTCCTATTGGCACTACAGAACCAGCCTTCATTGCCAGATCCCGCAGCCCACATAGGAAGCACCTAAACTGCAGGCACCATAGAGTCGGCTAATCCGACCGCAACACGACAGGACAACGTATTGGAGGCAAAGAGATGTTGACACTACCCGGAAACAGCTGGCGTGCTGGAACCAGGCTGGGCAGGAGGGAGTACCCATGCCAAAGACACTTCTGAGCAGCAACTGGCGGTGTTGGAGCCCAGGGTAAATACTAGAAACAGAGTGGAGGAAGAGGCGTAATTGGAGCAAGTTTAAAATCTGTAGTAGTGTGAATGTGGACAGAGCAGGTGAAATTGCCGGACACACAGCAGGGGATCAGCTGACGTTACTGAACCCGAAAAACACTGGAGCATGTGTTGACTGTGCAGATGGCACTTCTGAGCAGCAACTGGTGGTGTTGGAGCCCAGGGATTACAGGAGAAACAGAGTGTAGCCAGAGGCCTAATTGGAGCAAGTTTAATATCTGTAGTAGTGTGAATGTGGACAGAGCAGGCGAAATTGCCGGACACACAGCAGGGGATCAGCTGACGCTATTGAACCCCAATAACACAGGAGCAAGTGTTGACTGTGCAGACGGCACTTCTGAGCAGCAACTGGCGGTGTTGGAGCCCAGGGATTACAGTGGAAACAGAGTGGAGGCAGAGGCGTAATTGGAGCAAGTTTAAAATCTGTAGTAGTGTGAATGTGGACAGAGCAGGCGAAATTGCCGGACACACAGCAGGGGATCAGCTGACGTTACTGAATCCCTATAACACTGGAGCATGTGTTGACTGTGCAGACAGCACTTCTGAGCAGCAACTGGCGGTGTTGGAGCCCAGGGATTACAGTAGAAACAGAGTGCAGGCAGAGGCATAATTGGAGCAAGTTTAAAATCTGTAGTAGTGTGAATGTCGACAGAGCAGGAGAAATTCCTGGACACACAGCAGGGGATTACAGGAAAAGCAGGTGGTAGAAACATGAACACAACAGGAGACCTGGATACTGTTGCCAACCAATTATTTATCTGGAAGAGGACTGGCAAATTCCTGTGAGATCCAGGCCTTGTTCATTTTCAGAAAAGTAAGCCGGTCAACGTTATCGGAGGATAGTCGCATGAGACGGTCTGTTAGTACACCACCTGCGGCACTAAAGACGCGTTCTGATAATACACTAGCAGCAGGGCAAGCCAGCACCTCCAATGCATACTGGCTAAGCTCTGGCCATGTATCCAGCTTAGAGACCCAAAACTTGAAGGGGGTAGAGCCATATGGGAGAACACAGAGAGGGCAAGACATGTAGTCTGTCACCATCTGACGGAAACGTTGCTTCCTGCTGACTGAAGCCGTCTGTGATGGTGTAGACATTTGTGGCGGGGACACAAAACTTTGCCACATTTGGGCCATACTGGTCTTGCCTTGTGCTGAGGCGCTGCTTCTGCTCCCTCTTTGTGCAGAGCTTCCTCCACTGCCTCGACGCACTGAGCTGCTTTGTAAAGCACTAGCAGCACTGCTCTCGGGTGGAATGGAGAACATGATGGAATGCACCAGTGTGTCTTGGGACTCCCGCATTTTACGCTCCCGATTCAAAGGTGTTATGAGGCTTTGTAAGTTGTCTCAGTAGCGAGGATCTAGGAGGGTGTACACCCAATAATCAGCCGTGTTGAGATTGTGGGTGATGCGGCGGTTGTTTCTCAGGCACTGCAGCATGAAATCAACCATGTGCTGCAGACTCCCAACTGGTCAAGAAACGCTGTCCCCTGCTTGAGGCGTCATCTCTGCTTGCTCTGCATCACCCCACCCTCGCTCTACATACTGACTACTAGGGCATTGTGTACCTCCCTCCTCTGGACAGATGTCTTCCTCCTCCATTGACTCCTCCTCATCCTCCTCACAAAATGTCCCCTGCCTAGGCCTTTGTGAGGAACCACGTGGCACAGACTGTCCAGAAGCAGATGGCATTTGTGACTCCTCATCCTCCACCTCTTCCACAACCTCCTCCCTTAGTGCTTGCAGTGTTTTTTCAAGCAGGCAGATAAGGGGGATAGTCATGCTGACTAGTGCATCATCTGAACTCGCCATCCACATGGAATCATCGAAGGAACGCAAAACGTGGCAGATGTCCTTCATAGAGGCCCACTCAGTGGTGGTGAAGTGTGAACGGCGAGCAGTGTGACTTGTTTGCGCCTGATGCAGCTGGTACTCCATTACTGCTGCCTGCTGCTCATACAACCTCGCCAACATATGTAGCGTTGAATTCCACCTGGTGGGTAGGTCACATATGATGCGATGTTCCGGAAGGTGGAATCGGCGCTGCAGAGCTGCAATGCGTGTTCTTGCCATGCTGGAACGCCGCAAGTGAGCGCACTCTATGCAGACCTTGTGCAGCAGTGCATCAAGATCCGGATAGTCCCTTAAAAAACTCTGCATGACCAAGTTGATCACATGTGCCAGACATGGGATGTGAATGAGGTTGCCTAGGCTCAGAGCTGCCACCAGATTTCGGCCATTGTCACCCACTACCAGGCCTGGCTGGAGATTCGCTGGCACAAACCAAACGTCGCTCTCCTGCTTGATGGCATTCCAGAGCTCCTGCGCTGTGTGGCTTTGATTCCCCAAAGAAATTAATTTCAATACGGCCTGTTGACGTTTGGCCATGGCTGTGCTCATATCAGTTGTAACAGGTAAGCGTTCACGGGTCCATGTGGAGGTAGACTGTGATGTCTTCTGCAGTGCTGATTCAGAGGAACTGGAGTATGAGGAGGAGTCAATGTGTACAGACTGGATTCCTGCAATTCTTGGAGTTGGCAGAACACATACAGCGCCACTCTCAAGATTTGTACCCTGCTCCACAACATTTACCCAATGGGCAGTGAGGGAAAGATATCGTCCCTGTCCATGGTTACTGGTCCACTGGTCAGGTGGACCTTGCTACTGATGGCGTTTAGTAGCACATGTTTAATTTTTCCCTCCACATGCTTTTGCAGGGCAGGGAAGGCTTGCCTGCTGAAATAAAAGTGGCTGGCCACGTTGTATTGTGGGACTGCCAATGCCTTGAAGTTATGGAAGGTGTCAGTCTCCACCAGCCTGAATGAGAGCATTTCAAGGGACAGTAGTTTTGCAAAGCCAGCATTCAGAGCCTGTGCTCGTGGGTGGTTTGCTGAGTATGGCCGCCATTTCTCCCATGCCTGTGCTACCGATGGCTGTAGACTTACCTGGGAGTGTGAGGATGACAGGGAACGTGGTGCTGTGGGTGTAATGACACTGTGTCTCTGTACAACAGTGCCAGAGGTTCTTCCATGGCGATCCTGTGAGGAAGCCGAACCAGCTGTGTGTGAGCTGGAGGAGGATCCTACAACACGAGCTGAAGAGGTGGTACGTGGTGCTGTAGGTTGGCCTACGTCTTCAGTGTGTCTTTGTTACTCTACCACGTGCTTGGTCCGCACATGTTTCCACATATTTGTGGTATTGAGGTTGCTGACACTTTTCCCTCTTTTGACTTTCTGATTACACAGCTTGCATTTGACAAAGCAAATGTCATCTGCAACTGGGTCAAAAAAGGACTAGGCACTGCAAGTCTTGGGAGCGCCCGTTTTGGGTTTTGGAAGAGGCATACTCCTAATGGGTGCCGAATTGGAGGCTACAGGCAACCGAGTCTGCCCCCTCCCTCTCCCTCCTTTTTTGGCCATTCGGGGAATCTCTTCCTCAGAGCTGCTCCCACCACCTTCCTGTACCTCACGCCATGATGATCAAGGACCTCATCATCTACACTACCCTCTTCAAACGACTGCTTCTCCTGGGTAGTCTTGACAGCACAGTACGCACCAGAAAGTGGCACCTGAGTCTCATCTTCAGATGCGTACTGAGGTGTGCTGACCATAGGACCTGGCCCACCCGCCTCTTCAGATTCAGAGACACAAAGCTGTTGTGCATCACTGCATACTACCTCTTCTTCAAATTCTCAAATGCTGCTTGGCTGGCCCCCTCTTTCCAAGCCAACAGATTCAGAGAACAGAAGTAGAGATGGCTCCTGTCCAGAGCTCTCTGACTGCGTGGGCAATTTGACAGGTGGTGAAGAGACAGATGGGTGCTCTTCAGTGCTCTGGACCTGAGAGGATCTGGAACTAATTGAAGTCGATGCGTTAGCTGCCATCCATTTAACAACGGCTTCAATTTGTTCGTCCCACAGCAGTGGGGTATGGCGAGCTCCTACAAAGCTGCACATAAAGGACTGTTCCCTGGTAAAGCTGGGGGATGCTGAGTTACTGGTGCCCGCAGCAGGCACAGAATCCCCATGTCCTCTCCCTGCAGGAACTCCACGCCCACGACCACGTGCCTTACTCCCTGCCTTCTTCATTTTGGTAGACTGATAAAGATAGGCAGAAAAGTACTAAGGGCTTAGTGTGCTTATTCCTGAACAGCTGCTAACAGGTTTAAGAAACACTAATTTTATAAAGTGTGGACTCGACTTTAATATGAGCTAATGTGGCCTACACAACTGTAAAGTGGAGTGTTTGGTGAACTTTATTAGCTTTTTTTTTTCACAAAAAGACACTGGATGTGCCCAAAGATGTAAAACCGATAGTATCACAAACTTTTTGCAGCTATTACAATGCAGGAAGGTAACCTACAATGCAATAGATGAGGCTCCAAAAAATAGGCTAATTCTAATCTGGCTGGGGCTGCAGGGCACAAGCCAGCAGAAAGGCTCCTCTATCTACTCCTATATAGTGTTTGCAAATATTCTAGCTGGATACGGATGGAACCACACTAATAGGAGAAATCTGGAAAAATGAGCAGCACTAATGCAAAAAAAGGACAATGTATGAGGCAGTGATGCACACTGAGCGGACTACAACTGGAGGTGGCTGCAGAACACACTATAGCGTGAGCTGCACTCACACACAGAGACCTCGCAGACAGCCGTGAACAGCGCTGCAAGGCAAAAGAAAGCTTCTCACACAGCGGTTGCTAAAGTAGCCTGGGTAAAGCACAATAAAGCAAATCGCTAGCTCAAACTGTCCCTCAGAGTCAGAACAGCAGCGTCCTGTCCCTAAGTAAATTCACAGCAGAGTAAACCCAAAATGGCGGCGGCGGCTTTCATAGTGCATCATGACATCATTTCAGCAGCCAATCACAGCCATGACATTAGTTAACATGCCTAACATGCATAACAGGATGTGCCCACACTTCTTAGGATTCCTCATTGGCTGAATAAAATCAAACTGGCTCATTGCATTATGGGAACTTCCGATTCCAGTAATCGATATTCTAAAAGTATCGGAACTCAGTATCGGAACTCCGATACTGCCCATATTGCAGTATCGGAATGCTCATCACTACTCTACACCAATACTCCAAAAATGAGTAACGGGTTCAGGCCTACTACAAAGGACCTTCTAACCAACCTACTTTAAGCCAAAATGTAGAAAAACATGTGGTAATGATGTATGGATGCAAACATCTATTATTTTTTGAATAAAAAAAAAACAAGATATATACTGGCTAAGATACGGACCAAAAAACAAGGAGAGCACTGCATTTTGTGGAAGAACAATTAGCTAAGGATTACAATATTTGTCCGAAAATATTAATAGGGCCACCAGTCAGGGATGTGTAATTTAGATTGGGATAATATGCAGACATTAATGGTGTAGTAATTTCTGAAAGATATTTGGCCAAGGAGGCCACATATTGTAACTTACATTGAGCATATTACATTTGCCTTTTTAATTATGTGTCCACATTTTTACAGTGCAATTTAATTTTTGGGGGAATATTTAACTTACTAATTTGCTCCTGGTAGTCCCGAGATCTAGCCGCATAACCAGTGAACATCTGGGAACAGATTCTTCTCCACGCCGCCTCCTTGCGTGCCCGGTCAGCATAGTGGGGATCTCTCTGATCCCATAGTTCTGGCCTCTCCTGGACCAGAACTAGCAGCATTTCTACATTCACTTGCGTGGACATGATGGAGAAATCCATGAAGGCGTTCTTCCTGGTTTTTTTTTTTTGGTGCAAGTGAAATTTGCATGCCAAAGCTTCCTGCCAATGCCTGATGCTATTTCCTGTTGACCTGGAGAAGTCTCGCGATCCGTTTGTAATCCGATTTTTTATCGCACCCATAGACTTGCATTGGCGAGTTCGATCCGAAAATCTGTGACAATCGCAGCATGCTGCGATTGTCTCGGTCCTAAGAAAAGATCCGACAAAAAAATCGGATGATGGGAGCTACACCATAGAATAACATTGGGACGAATGCAATGCGATTTTTTATCGCATTGCATCCATACGATTTATTCGCTAGTGTGACGCCGGCCTTAGGCCATGTGCACACATTGAGTATTTGGTGAGTTTTTTACCCCAGTATTTGTACGCCAAAACCAGGAGTGAAAAGGTCAGAGGAAAAGCATAATAGAACCATTTGCACCACTTCTGCACTTTTCACCCACTCCTGGTTTTGGCTTACAAACACTGGGGTAAAAAACTCACCAAATACCGGATGTGTGCATGTGGTCTTAGGGCTCATACCCAAAAAAATAACGGTCCGATTTCCAGACCAAAAAAAAGGACGAGTGCTATGCGAGTGTCATGCGAGTGTAATGTGATTTCCGTGCACTGACATGCGTATGACCCGAGTATGCAATCCGCATGCAATGCGATTTTAATATAAGCTTTTACATACAGCAGTTCTCTCTATGTAAAAACTCATGTTAAAATAACATTGTAAAAAAAAACTGTACACATCGTTTAAAAACCAAAAAATCCTCTCTCTCTCTCTCTCTCTCTCTCTATATATATATATATATATATACAAAAAAAAAAAATATATATATACATATAGATACAGTAAATAGATAGATAGATAGATAGATAGATAGATGAAAAGCCGGCAGATGCTCGGTACAGTATAGAATAGAATAGGTTAGAATATAATAGATAGAATAGATATATACATGTAGAAATGTCAGCTTCTGTAAAATCAATTCAGAACCCGACAGGATATGAGACATGGTTTGCATACAGTAAACCATTGCATATCCGTTAGATTTATATATGTCCCTCACTAATAATGTTATTAGTGTGTGGGTGTG
The DNA here is from genome assembly GCF_039654945.1 of Dendrobates tinctorius. Taxonomy (NCBI): domain Eukaryota; kingdom Metazoa; phylum Chordata; class Amphibia; order Anura; family Dendrobatidae; genus Dendrobates; species Dendrobates tinctorius. Next base: position 14,982,931 of record NW_027361910.1, on the reverse strand, counting down.
TAAAAGTTTGGAGCTGTAGGTGTTAAATTAAATTCACGGAAAAAACTTGCATGGGCTATTTTCTCCGCCAGAGAGGGCAAGCCAGTGACTGAGGGCAGAAATGAATAGCCTAGAGAGGGACCATGGTTTTTATACCCCTCCTGGCTAAAAAAAATCTGCCCCAGCCACCACTTACCTTCTCTCTTCCCATTGCCCTGTAGCGGGTGGCATATGGGGTGATAAGGGTTTAATGTCACCTTGATATTGTAAGGTGACATTAAGCCTGGTTAATAATGGGAGGTGTCAATAAGACACCTATCCATTATTAATCCACTATTTGGAAAGGGTAAAAAACACACTCAGACTTTAAGACTAATGACTACTGCAGACGTCACTGAGGCTGCACTGACTCCCCGCCTGACCCACGGTGAACTGACAGCATGGGAAATTGTTCAGAAACTTTCCCACACTAATGAGTTCATCTCCGGTGAGGTGGGAAGGCTGCACAGGCAGCTTTTCCTTCATTCCTCCGTGGTTTACAGCCGGGACGGTCGCATTAGCACTGCTCTCGGTTGTAAACTATTTAACCCCTTGAGATGGATTGCAGCGAGGGACATGACTGTACGGTGGACAGGTATGGGATATTGCTGCTTTTTTATTTTTTATTTTTTTACAGGAGAACAATGGCTAAGATTGCATTGGGAGTTAAATAAAGATGGAAAAAATGTGTGTTTATTTCATTAAAAGTCTTTTTTCTTAGTGTGTGTTTTTTAACCCTTTCAGACTAGTGGATTAATAAAGGATAGGTGTCTTATTGACACCTCTCCATTATTAACCAGGCTTAATGTAACCTTACAATAGCAAGGTGTCATTAACCCCTTATTACCCCATAAGCCACCCGCTACAGGGCAATGGGAAAAGAGAGGGTAAGTGCCAAAATTAGCGCATCTTACAGATGCGCCTTTTCTGGGGTGGCTGGGGGCAGATTTTGTTAGCCAGGGGTGGGCCAATAACCATGGTCCCTTTCTAGGCTATTAATATCTGCCCTCAGTCACTGGCTTGCCCGCTCTGACCGAGAAAATTGCACAGGAGCCCACGCAAGTTTTTTCCATGAATTAATCCTTTAATTGAACACCTACAACGCCAAAATTTTACACACACACTACTAACATTATTAGTGAGGGACATTATTATTATTATTATTATTATTAATATTTATTTATATAGTGCCATTGATTCCATGGTGCTGTACATGAGAAGGGGTTACATACAAATTACAAATATCACTTACAGTAAACAAACTAACAATCACAGACTGATATAGAGGGGAGAGAGGACCCTGCCCTTTCGGGCTTAAATTCTAGAGGATGGTGGGGAAGGAGACAGTAGGTTGGGGGCTTGCAGCAGCTCCAGTGATGGTGAGGTGGTGGCTCCAGTAGTGGTGAGGGGGCAGTGGGGATCATTGCAGGCTGTAGGCTTACCTGAAGAGATGGGTTTTCAGGTTCCGTCTGAAGGATCCGAGTGTGGTTGATAGCCAGACGTGTAAGGGGCAAAGAATTCCAGAGGATGGGGGCTAATCGGGAGAAATCTTGGAGGCGGTTGGGTGAAGAATGAATAAGTGTGGAGGAAAGAAGGAGGTCTTGGGAGGATCGGAGATTACATGAGGGGAGATATCGGGAGATTAATTCAGAGATATATGGAGGAGACAGGTTATAGATGGCGTTGTAGTTCAGTATTAGTAATTTGAATTGGATACGCTGAGGGAATGGGAGCCATTGAAGAGATTTGCAGAGGGGAGAAGCGGAGGAGTGGCGAGGAGAGAGATGAATTAGTCGGGCAGCAGAGTTAAGGATGGACTGGAGAGGTGCAAGGATGTTAGCAGGGAGACCACAGAAAAGGATGTTGCAGTAGTCAAGACGGGATATGATGAGGGCATGCACAAGCATTTTAGTAGAGTGAGGGTTGATGAAGGGACGGATTCTGGAAATATTTTTGAGCTGGAGACGGCAGGAAGTGGAGAGAGCTTGGATGTGCGGTTTGAAGGGCAGGGCAGAGGCAAGGGTTACTCCAAAGCAGCGGACCTCCAGTACGGGGGAAAGCGTGATGTAGTCAATTGTTATAGATGGGTCAGGTAAGGAAGATCTGTGAAATGGGGAAAGATGATCAGTCCAGATTTGTCCACAATCAGTTTGAGGAAGTGGGAGGAGAAGAAGGAGGATATGGCTGATAGACACTCCGGGATTTTGGACAGCAGAGAGGTGACGTCTGGGCCAGAGAGGTAGATCTGAGCATAATCGGCATAAAGGTGGTACTTGAATCCTTGGGACTTTATGAGTTGGCCCAGGCCAAGTGTATAGATTGAGAAGAGTAGGGGTCCTAGAACAGAGCCTTGGGGGACTCCAACAGAGAGAGGGTGGGATGAGGAGGTAGTGTGGGAGTGGGAGACACTGAATGTGTGGTTGGAGAGGTATGAGGAGATCCAGGATAGGGCGAGGTCTTGATGCCAAAGGAAGAGAGGATCTGTAGTAGGAAGCAGTGGTCAACTGTGTCGAAGGCAGAGGACAGGTCTAGAAGGAGTATAGAGTATTGTCCGTTTGCTTTGACTGTAAGTAGGTCGTTAGTAATTTTGGTCAGGGCTGTCTCAGTGGAGTGATGGGGGCGGAAACCAGATGGTAGATTGTCAAAGAGCTGGTTAAATGAGAGATGGGAGGAAAGTTCAGCGTGGACGTGCTGCTCCAGGAGTTTGGAAGTGAATGGGAGCAGCGATATTGGGCGATATCTGGACATAGAGGTTGGGTCGAGGATTGGCTGTTTGAGGATAGGCGTGATTGCAGCATGTTTGAAAGCAGAAGATAAGGAAGTAAGGAAGTTAGTGATAGGTTTAAGAGGTGGGTTAGAGATAGGATAAGAGTGGTGGCGAGGTTGGGGAGGAGGTGGGATGGGGTCAAGTACACAAGTGGTGAGGTGTGATTTGGAGAGATGAGCAAGCTCCCCTTCAGTGATGTTGGATAAGGAGGATATGGGGTTTTGGCATTGGTCTGGTATACAAAGAGGTTGTGGTGGTTGAATAATAAAGACTGGCTGTGTTTTGTCTATCTTGTTTTTGAAGTGCATGGCGAAGTCCTCGGCAGAGATTAGGGAAGTTGGAGGGGGCAGTGGTGGGCGGAGGAGGGAGTTAAAAGTATTGAATAGCTGTTTTGTGTTGTGGGATAAGGAAGATACAAGGGATGTAAAGTAGGCCTGTTTAGCAGAGGTGAGGGCAGATTTGAATGCAAGTGTTGCTTGTTTGAGTGCAGTGAAGTCGCCTTGGGAATGCGATTTCTTCCAACGCTGTTCAGCAATTTTGGATGCTTGCCAAAGCTTTTAGTGATGTTATTGTGCCAGGGTTGTCTATTGATTCGTTGCACTCTGTTATGCATAACAGAGGCGACCGAGTCGATGGCTGATGCAAGAGTGGCATTGTAGAAACTAGTGGCAGTGTCTGTGTCGTGGAGTGAGGATATTGAGGACACTGGTAGGATAGAGTCAGAGAGTGTGTGAGTGTCTAGATGTGCAAGGTTTCTGTGGGGGTGTGCATGTTGCTGGACATGGCTGACAGGTGAGGAGGACAGGAATGAGAAAGTGAGTAGATGGTGGTCAGATAGAGGGAGAGGGGTGGTTGTGAAGTTAGATAGGGAGCAGAGACAAGTGAAGACCAGGTCTAATGTGTGTCCGTCTGTGTGGGTGGCTGAGGAGGACCACTGAGTAAGTCCAAAGGAAGAAGTAAGGGACAGGAGTTTGGAAGCTGCTGACTGGTGGGTGTTGATGGGGATGTTGAAGTCACCCATGATGATGGTGGGAATGTCAGCAGAGAGAAAGTGAAGGAGCCAGGTGGAGAATTGGTCAATAAAGGCAGTGATGGGGTCTGGGGGTCGATATATGACAGCCACTTGGAGGTTGGAAGGAGAGCAGATGTGGACAGAGTGGACTTCAAAAGAGAGGAGGACAAGGGAGGGAAGAGGTGGGATTGGGTTGAAGGTGCAGTTGGAAGAAAGGAGAAGGCCCACTCCTCCAACATGTCTATTGCCAGGGCGAGGCGTGTGGGTGAAGTGGATGCCACCATAGCATAGCGCAGCAGGGGAGGCGGTGTCAGAGGGTGTCAGCCATGTTTCAGTGAGGCCAAGGAAGGAAAAATTGCAAGAGGTAAAAAGGTCATGAATCACATGTAGTTTATTGCAGACGGAGCGGGCATTTCAGAGTGATACAGAGAGAGGGAGCAGGGTGGTGGGCATCAAAGGCACGGATTTGAGGTTGTAAAGATTTGGGGTGTTTTTTTTGGATTGGGAGTGATAGAAGGGGGTAGTAATGGGAAGTATGAGCTGTGGGGATCCAGGATTGGGAGATATGTCACCAGCAGTGAGGAGAAGCAGACAGAGACAGAGCATGTGGGAGGAGAGTGGGAGAAGTATTTTGTGTGTTATTAGGAGCGATCTGAAGTTGAGGAGCAGGTCAGCGGAGGAGGTCAGATGGGGGCTAGAGGGAAGGAGAGATTATTACTTGGTTAGAGGGTGCTGGGGTCTGAGGATAGGAGAGTCAGGAGTAATGGAGGCAAAACCATTAGAGCATATTTCAGCATGGTAAGAGTAAGTGTGGAGCTGCCAGAAAGAAATTTGGTATATTTAAACAGAGTTTTGATGTACCTTCTGGTTACTTCGGGCTCATTTCTGGCATATTTCAATTGTTAACCTTATAACGGCATCCTTGCAATGGCAGACCAGGGTCTAGGCAGACCAATCTCTAAGAATTTATATACATATATATATAGCTAACTATACATGTATAAATCTAACTGTTATGCAATGGTTTACTGTATGTAAACCATGTCTCATATTTTGTCAGGTTCTGTAATGACTTTACAGATGCCAACAATTGAATTTTCACCTATTCTGCTATCTATATCTCTATGAAATATGTTTATATATATATATATATATATCTAATATATAAAGCTCAATGTGTGTGTGTATGTATGTGTGTATGTATGTATGTGTGTGTGTATGTCCGGGATTGGCATCCGCACCGTCGCAGCTACAGCCACAAAATTTGGCACAGTCACATGTCTGGACCCCGAGAGTGTCCTAGGCTATGATGTGAGGCGAAATTTTAACCCCACGCGTTCTACTTCACCAAACAATTTTGCCCCTATCTACAAAATGGGGAAAAAGTATGTGTGTATCAAGCCCTGCCCCTCATTATGATGTCATAATGGTTGCCATGGTGATGCTGATGTCATCATAGGTTGCAAGCCCCACCACTCATTATGATGTCATAATGGTTGACTATGGGATGGAGGATGTGTGATGGGTATATGGGTACTGGACTATGGGATGGAGGATATGTATGACTGGTATATGGGCACGGGACTATGGGATGGAGGATATGTATGATGGGTAAATGGGCATGGGACTATGAGATGAAGGATGTGTGATGGGCATAGGGGCACTCGACTATGGTATTTTCTCCAACTCTAGCAGTTTATTCAGATTGCAATACCTTATGAGTCCATCTATCCCAGGCTGAGTTTGCCCCAGACACCTGATGTCAATCTCGAGGTTGACTAAGGCCAGTGAACAGAATCAGATGGAAGGGTGTTTTTGGCAATCTACTGCTCCGAGTATAAGACACATGCTGTCCCTGGCAGCCTCTGACTTAGGCCTGCTACTTCACAAACTGCTCTCCATGGGATAGTATGTCATCATAGATCAGCGGTGCTCACGGGGGAGCGCCGCTGATTGCGGCTGGGTGTCAGCTGATTATCACAGCTGACACCCGGCACTATGCGCCAGGAGCAGTCATGGACCGCTCCTGGCACATTAACTTCTGGCACACTGCAATCAAACATGATCGCAGTGTACTGGGGGCATAGGGAAGAATTGCACAGGGAGGGGGCTCCCTGTGTGCTTCCCTGAGACACTCGGAGCAACGCAATGTGCTCGTGCTGTCTGATGGCCTCCTCCCTGCAGGCCCCCGGATCCAAGAATGCCATGGGGGCCTTTGGGGTCCTGCAGGGAGGTGGCTTCTCAGTGCCTGCTGAGAGCAGGTGCTGAGAAGCTGCCTGCAGTGCCTGTCAGATCGCTGATCTGGTACAGTGCACTGCAAAGTGTCAGATCAGCAATCTGACACTATGTAGTAATGTCCCCCACAGGACAATATAATAAAGTTAAAAAAACACGTTTAAAAATAATAAAAAAATTTCTCAATAAATTAATTTTTTTTTTAAATATTCCCTAATAAATTATTTTTTTTTGTAAATATAAAAACAATCAAAGTACACATATTTAGGATCGCTGCGTCCGTAACGACCCGCCCTATAAAACTGTTCCACTAGTTAACCTCTATAGTGAACCCCTTAAAAAAAGGCAAAAAACAATGCTTTATCATCATACCGCCGAACAAAAAGTGCAATAACGCGCGATCAAAAAGACGGATATAAATAATCATGGTACCGCTGAAAACGTCATCTTGTCATCATCAGAGAAAAAAGGTTATAGCTTGCAGAATAAAGCAATGCAAAAATAATAATTTTTTATATAAAATTGTTTTTATTGTTTAAAAGCGCAAAAACATAAAAAAATGGTATAAATGAGATATCGCTGTAATCGTACTGACCCAAAGAATAAAACTGCTTTATCAATTTTGCCACACACGGAACGGTGTAAACGCCCCCCAAAAGAAATTCATTGCTGGTTTTTACTCATTCTGCGTCCCAAAAATCAGAGTAAAAAGCAATCAAAAAATGTTATGTGCCCGAAAATGGTACCAATAAAAACGTCAACTTGTCCTGCAAAAAATAAGACCTCACATGACTCTGTGGGTCAAAATATGGAAAAATTATAGCTCTCAAAATGTGGTAATGCAAAAACTATTTTTTGCAATAAAAAGCGTCTTTTAGCGTGTGACAGCTGCCAAACATAAAAACCCACTATAAATAGTAAATCAAACCTCCCTTTATCACCCCCTTAGTTAGGGAAAAATAATAAAATAAAAAAAGTATGTATTTCCATTTTCCAGTGGTTTACCCCCTCATATGGGGCATCAGTCTACTCAGGACAAATTGCACAACAACTTTTGGGGTCCAATTTCTCCTGTTACCCTTGGGAAAATAAAAATTTGGGGCAAAAATATCATTTTTGTGGAAAAAATATGATTTTTTTTAATTTTCACTCCTGGGCGCTATAAACTTCTGTGAAGCACTTGGGGGTTCAAAGTGCTCACCACACATCTAGATAAGTTTCTTGGGGGGTCTAGTTTCCAAAATGGGGTCACTTGTTGGGGGTTTCCACTGTTCAAGCACATCAAGGGCTCTCCAAACGTGACTTTGCACTCGCAGACCATTCCATCAAAGTCTGCATTCCAAAACATCACTACTTCCCTTCTGAGCCCCGACATGTGCCCATACAGTAGCTTTCTCCCACATATGGGGCATCAACGTACTCAGGACAAATTGTACAACAACTTTTGATGTCCAATTTCTCCTATTACCCTTGGGAAAATAAAAAAATTGGGGACTAAAAGATCATGTTTGAGGAAAAAATATGATTTTTTTATTTTCACGCCCGTGCGTTATAAACTTCAGTGAAGCACTTGGGGGTTCAAAGTGCTCTCCACTAGGGATGGGCGAATCTACTCGTTAGGACTCGTTACTCTGCGAGTAGTAGGGGACTCGCAGGAGTCGGTACTCTGCGAGTTTCCAAGCGATTACTCGCACAGTAACGAGTCCAATGCAAATCAATGGCAATCCTAGTTTTTTCAGAGTTTAATACAAGCAATCCTAGTTTCTTAGCGATTTTGTGTCCCGCTGTCAGCAGCGAGTCTTAGCGAGTCTAGGACTCCTATATACTGTATTCGGGACTCGCAGAATACAGAATATGTTAATTTTCAGAGACAGCCTAGTTTGTTAGGTGAGAAAACTGTGAAGAGCACTACTATGATTGGCTGCTGTCCATCGTGATGCCTATGTCATGTATCACAGGCAAGGCTGTATATAAACCCTGCCCCCGCCATTTTGGGCACATTCCTGTGACGATCTGAGCTAGTGCAGGTCGAGTTGGAGACATAGAGCAGATCTAGGGACTGTTAGTCAGTGTAGGACCTCAAGATTCCTCACATAAAACACAAAAGTTCTTTTCAGAACTACCAGGACGGAGGAGTACTGTAGAGGACTGTAGGCAGGGAGAAAGGCAGGAGCAGCCTTTCAGTGCATACAGCACCATCCTCAGAGCTTAGCTTACTCACTCAGCTTCCATCAGAGCTGAAATCAGAAGCATAGCTGAGCAAATTTTTTTTTTTTCCACCAGATATTATTGGGGTCATATTTACCCCTGCAGCGTTATTGTTTCTGTGGCAGACCAGTGCGTTGCTGCTATCTATCCCACCAGCTAATAGCACGCACGCTGCCTGCTTGTGTGCACTAAACAATTTTTTCAGGGAGAGTGCGTTGCTTCTCTGCTAAGTTACAGCACGCACTTCACCCCAGAGCGGTGACGCAGACAGCACCACAGTCCACCTAGGTGACTGCCTTTGCGCACTAAACAATTTTTTCTGGGAGAGTGCAGGGCTTCTCCGCTACCAGCTAATAGCACGCACGTTACCTTCCTGCTGTACCAATACGCATCACTAGCCTTAATTGTCCTATTACAGTCCCCTGTAGTTATCCCCTTTGCACTGTGCATCCCCTGAGACTACAGCACGGGTCACATCACATCCCCCAGTGAAGCAGACCCCGGCCCGGTGCTGGGTACCACGGTTTCAGTGCGTCACAGACGCCAATGGTGACACAAGAAATCTCACTCTCTCCTAATCCAAAAAAGGGTACAGTAAAAGAAAATAGAAGAAATGACATCACATAACTCTTACCCATGTTTGCCTGCCCATCTTCTCCAGCGTGATCAAATGACGGGAACATACTTCTGGCGATGGACCTCCAAGCCATATTTCGCTGTCTTTCATCACCATAGCCAGGGTGGGTGGGCTGCCACAGCTGGGGCCACTCTTCAACCAGGCCGATCAGCCTCTCTGTATCACGTCTGCTACACATCTTTGGTGGGCCTGTGTGTGCAGATCAGATAGCCCTGTGTGTGCAGATCAGATCTGCCTGTGTGTGCAGAATATCAGATCAGCCTTTGCAGTAAATCGGTTAGCACAGGCGACTTCCTGTTTAGCTTCTAGCGTGATGTAGAAACGATTTTCTGTGCTTTAGGGATGAATTCTAAATCGCTAAGCTAGGGGCCACTTGCGAGAGTAAAGAGTAAAAAAAATGGCAGCACAGGAATCGCTGCAATACTCGCATCCCCATTCACTAACATTGGACTCGCTAGACTTGCAACGAATAGCGAGTTTCCGAGTCGGACTCGTTAGAGTCTAGCGATTCCGAGTATTTCAGGATTCGCCCATCCCTACTCTCCACACATCTAGATAAGTTCCTTGGGATATATATTTTCCAAAATGGTGTCATTTGTGGGGGGTTTCCACTGGTCAGGCACATTTATGGTCCAATTTCTCCTGTCACATCTGCTGCCCTTCTCCACAGGTATCTTTTAGCACTGCTTCTGTACTCAGGACACGCGCACTGGCTCTATGAGCAAGTGCAGTGCGGTGTCTCTGACAGCCTAGTAGACGAACATCACGAAGCAATCACTGACCTCAGGGAGACCAGTCAAAGAAAACACTGTGGCAGCGGGGCTCAATCAGTGAAATCCTAGGAGCAATGCTCCCTGGGAAATACGAATATACAAATAAAGTCCGTGGAGCCTCATTTAAGAGTCTCAAACAAGGGACTAGCCAGATCTTCCTCCAGGGAAGGACCCAGCCAAGGGGTGGCTCCTTTCGGAAACCACCATTACCACCATATTAAGTGGCCCTTTAAGTCAATATTCAGCTCTTTACGAGTTTACAGATATGACAAGGGAAATACCAAGGCCAGGTATCCATCCACAGACAGCTGTTTCAGGGTGTTGCCCCTCATCAGTGTGGAGTAGTGTTCTGGCTAGGTGGGAGCAATGCCTAATAGACCAACATCACAAAACAATCACTGACCTCAGGGAGACCAGTCAAAGAAAACACTGCGGCAGCCGGCAAAGGCGCTCAATCAGTGAAATCCTAGGAGCAATGCTCCCTGGGAAATACGAATATACAAATAAAGTCCGTGGAGCCTCATTTAAGAGTCTCAAACAAAGGACTAGCCAGATCTTCCTCCAGGGAAGGACCCAGCCAAGGGGTGGCCACTACTACTAGGCATTGCTCCCACCTAGCCAATCCCTGAGGTCAGTGATTGTTTCGTGATTCCATAATCATAAACAATTTCATAAAACTTTACCTTCTCGGTAAGGACCCTGGAAACAAAGTGTCCATGTCCATTTTATCAATAGGGCACAAAGGCCAACACAACAGTATTCTTCCGTTGAAACACAGTTCAGAAATATACAGTCCCTGTTGTGGAGAAACCCTCAGAGACTACCATCGTCTGCTATTCCAGCAGAAAAAGGTGCAACAAAAAAGAAAAACAAACACTGGTACATCCAAATTCAGCTGCTTTAGGCCTTTTCAGCCCCAAAAGGAAAACAAGAAAAGGTCTTTAACAACTTCCTCTGGGCAATGTCGGCAGCAATGAAATTCACATTCGTTATTATTCAGAAACAATGGACATTGATTCCTGAACTACTTCTCCTTTCAAGGCTTTGCCCGCGTCTTCTTTCAGTGGTCCATGAAGGTGATCCAAGCAGTAGGTGATGGTGGCCTCATCCATCTTCAACGCTGGTCAGGAAATTTGACTGAGCTGGGGTCCTCCTCTGCTCCCACAACCCACCTGCGTAGGGCCATAACTGGTGACTCTAAATTTTTGGACCACATGTCCTGCTACAGCCCGACTGTCTTCATCAAATCCTGGCCTCATGTGATTTGCCTCCCCAGGATGCAGTTCTGGCAAGCTGGATGGTGGCACCCCCTTGGGAGATTCAACTTGTCCACGATCCTCTGAGGTATTTCAATCAGCACCCTACAGCTTTTCAGGAGACCCTTCAAGGGTTTTCTTCCTCCCACTAGGATGCCCAGTCCCAGGCACCTACACCATTTCTGTGGCACTATCCCAGCTTCCCTTGCAGGGCCTCTCTTTGAACACTCTGCTTGAAGACTTTCTGGTTCCTGGATGTCTTCCCAGGTATGTGGGTGCACCAAGGCTGCTGCATACCAGCCCTGCTAACACCTGCATTTTATGAATTCTACGGTCTGCTTGTCTGGGTCGCCTCGACTGATTCTCACTGAGCTGTATTAGATCATTTGAGCCACCCCCCCGCAGTAACAGGTTATTCCATTTCTGTTGCTCCAATAGACTCTTGGGGGGAGGACACTCAGCCAGCCACCATGAGGTGACACTTGACCAATTTGGTCCTCATGGTATCTCACTCTATCCCCCTCAAGTCTATAAATGGGGCCTTCCTCTGTCCATACCTCATCTCAAAGTTAACCACTGCCGTTCCTCTTTTTGGAACATTTTCTTTTCAAATAATATTTTATTAATTTTCAATTCATAAGGGAAAGAAGGGGTAACAAGGGGTAAGGGAAAGGAAATGAAATAAAAATAGAGAACTCCACATTGATACAGAAATAGATACAATATACAGTCCAGACTTAATGCATAAAATAATACTGTTTCCAGAGTGAGAACAAGTTTACATAAAGATAGAATTCCAGACAGCCCATTTGAGATGGTATTTAGACAAGACATTGTTATTGAGAGCAATTCTTTCCTCCATCTGGCTATTTAATCGTAAATTGTCAACAACGGTGGAAAAAGGTGGTGCATCAGGTTTCCTCCACCAAAGAGCTATTATGTTTTTAACCGTAATAAACAAGTGTAACAACTAGTGTTGAGCATTCCGATACCGCAAGTATCGGGTATCGGCCGATACTTGCTGTATCGGAATTCCGATACCGACTTCCGATATTTTTTCAATATCGGAAGTCGGCATCGGAATCGGAAGTTCAAAGTTGATTGACAGCCTGACGTCATCATGATGCGCGGTGTGTGCGCATCATGATGCGCCGTCATTTCGGGCCTTCCGGGGGTCTCTGCCGGCCTGCCGGGGGGCTGTGCCGGCCTGCCGGGGGGCTGTGTGGACTGCCCGGGGTCTGTACCGGCCTGCCGGGGGGCTGTGCCGGCCTGCCGGTGGTCTGTGCACCCTGTGGGGGTCTGTACCGGCCTGCCGGGGGGCTGTGCCGGCCTGCCGGTGGTCTGTGCACCCTGTGGGGGTCTGTGCCGGCCTGCCGGGGGGCTGTGCCGGCCTGCCGGTGGTCTGTGCACCCTGTGGGGGTCTGTGCCGGCCTGCCGGGGGGCTGTGCCGGCCTGCCGGGGGGCTGTGCTGATGTCCGGGGGTCTGTGCAAGCATCGTCCGATGGGACTACAAGTACCATCTGGCGATGCCTGCTACCATGACAGTGATTGACACATTAGCCAATGATGGGACAGTAGTAGTCCCATCATCCGGCTAATGTGTTAAATGTTAAAAAAAAAAAAAAAAAATACTACATACATACTACATGCTACATACATACTACATACATACTACATACATACCACATATATACTACATACATACTACATACATACTACATACATAACACATATATACTACATACATACTACATGCATGCTACATACATACTACATGCTACATACATACTACATACATACTACATACATACTACATACATACCACATATATACTACATACATACTACATACATAACACATATATACTACATACATACTACATACATACTACATACATACTACATATATACTACATGCATGCTACATACATACTACATGCTACATACATACTACATATATACTACATACATACTACATACATACTACATACATACTACATGCATGCTACATACATACTACATGCTACATACATACTACATATATACTACATGCATGCTACATACATACTACATGCTACATACACTCACTGGCCACTTTATTAGGTACACCTGTCCAACTGTGTGTTAAGACTTAATTTCTAATCAGCCAATCACATGGCGGCAACTCAGTGCATTTAGGCATGTAGACATGGTCAAGACAATCTCCTGCAGTTCAAACCGAGCATCAGTATGGGGAAGAAAGGTGATTTGAGTGCCTTTGAACGTGGCATGATTGTTGGTGCCAGAAGGGCTGGTCTGAGTATTACAGAAACTGCTGATCTACTGGGATTTTCACGCACAACCATCTCTAGGGTTTACAGAGAATGGTCCGAAAAAGAAAAAAAATCCAGTGAGCGGCAGTTCTGTGGCCGGAAATGCCTTGTTGATGCCAGAGGTCAGAGGAGAATGGGCAGACTGGTTCGAGCTGATAGAAAGGCAACAGTGACTCAAATTGCCACCCGTTACAACCAAGGTAGGCAGAAGAGCATCTCTGAACGCACAGTGCGTCGAACTTTGAGGCAGATGGCTACAGCAGCAGAAGACCACACCGGGTACCACTCCTCTCAGCTAAGAACAGGAAACTGAGGCTACAATTTGCACAAGCTCATCGAAATTGGACAGTAGAAGATTGGAAAAACGTTGCCTGGTCTGATGAGTCTCGATTTCTGCTGCGACATTTGGATGGTAGGGTCAGAATTTGGCGTAAACAACATGAAAGCATGGATCCATCCTGCCTTGTATCAACGGTTCAGGCTGGTGGTGGTGGTGTCATGGTGTGGGGAATTTTTTCTTGGCACTCTTTGGGCCCCTTGGTACCAATTGAGCATCGTTGCAACGCCACAGCCTACCTGAGTATTGTTGCTGACCATGTCCATCCCTTTATGACCACAATGTACCCAACATCTGATGGCTACTTTCAGCAGGATAATGCGCCATGTCATAAAGCTCGAATCATCTCAGATTGGTTTCTTGAACATGACAATGAGTTCACTGTACTCAAATGGCCTCCTCAGTCACCAGAACTCAATCCAATAGAGCATCTTTGGGATGTAGTGGAATGGGAGATTCGCATCAGGGATGTGCAGCCGACAAGTCTGCGCAAACTGTGTGATGCCATCATGTCAATATGGTCCAAAATCTCTGAGGAATGCTTCCAGCACCTTGTTGAATCTCTGCCACGAAGAATTGAGGCAGTTCTGAAGGCAAAAGGGGGTCCAACCCGTTACTAGCATGGTGTACCTAATAAAGTGGCCAGTGAGTGTACATACTACATATATACTACATACATACTACATATATGCTACATACATACTACATATATACTACATGCATGCTACATACATACTGCATGCTACATACATACTACATGCTACATACATACTACATATATGCTACATACATACTACATATATACTACATGCATGCTACATACATACTACATGCTACATACATACTACATATATACTACATACATACTACATACATACTACATGCATGCTACATACATACTACATGCTACATACATACTACATATATACTACATGCATGCTACATACATACTGCATGCTACATACATACTACATGCTACATACATACTACATATATGCTACATACATACTACATATATACTACATGCATGCTACATACATACTACATGCTACATACATACTACATATATACTACATACATACTACATACATACTACATGCATGCTACATACATACTACATGCTACATACATACTACATATATACTACATGCATGCTACATACATACTACATGCTACATACATACTACATATATACTACATACATACTACATACATACTACATGCATGCTACATACATACTACATGCTACATACATACTACATATATACTACATGCATGCTACATACATACTACATGCTACATACATACTACATATATACTACATACATACTACATATATGCTACATACATACTACATATATACTACATGCATGCTACATACATACTGCATGCTACATACATACTACATGCTACATACATACTACATATATGCTACATACATACTACATATATACTACATGCATGCTACATACATACTACATGCTACATACATACTACATATATACTACATACATACTACATACATACTACATACATGCTACATACATACTACATGCTACATACATACTACATATATACTACATGCATGCTACATACATACTACATGCTACATACATACTACATATATACTACATGCATGCTATATACATACTACATGCTACATACATACTACATATATACTACATGCATGCTACATACATACTGCATGCTACATGCATGCTACATACATACTACATACATACTACATGCTACATACATACCACATATATACTACATACATACTACATACAATACATTCATACAATACATACATAGACATACAGTACATATAACATAGAGTAACATACTTACCAATACTTGTCACATTGTTCCCCGAAGCCATTGTCTTTTACGGAATAAATATTAACATAACAAACCACAAAAATACTCACCCACGATCCGAAGCAGTCCACGAGTGTGTCCCACGACGATCTTGGGTAGAGAACGGCAGCATCAGCTGTTGCTGCCGTTCTCTACGGGCTGCAGGAATCCAATGACAGAAGGTAGGTATCCTTCCGCACTGTATTCCTCCGCCACTTAAAAAAAAAAAAGTCCCTAGTCTCACTTTATGCCATTGCTGCGTGGGAATTTCCCACACAGCAATGGCATAAAGTGAGACTAGGGACTTTTTTTTTTTTTAAGTGGTGGAGGAATACAGTGCGGAAGGATACCTACCTTCCATCATTGGATTCCTGCAGCCCGTAGAGAACGGCAGCAACAGCTGATGCTGCCGTTCTCTACCCAAGATCGTCGTGGGACACACTCGTGGACTGCTTCGGATCGTGGGTGAGTATTTTTGTGGTTTGTTATGTTAATATTTATTCCGTAAAAGACAATGGCTTCGGGGAACAATGTGACAAGTATTGGTAAGTATGTTACTCTATGTTATATGTACTGTATGTCTATGTATGTATTGTATGAATGTATTGTATGTAGTATGTATGTAGTATATATGTGGTATGTATGTAGCATGTAGTATGTATGTAGTATGTATGTAGCATGCATGTAGCATGCAGTATGTATGTAGCATGCATGTAGTATATATGTAGTATGTATGTAGCATGTAGTATGTATGTAGCATGCATGTAGTATATATGTAGTATGTATGTAGCATGTAGTATGTATGTAGCATGCATGTAGTATGTATGTAGTATGTATGTAGTATATATGTAGTATGTATGTAGCATGTAGTATGTATGTAGTATATATGTAGTATGTATGTAGCATGTAGTATGTATGTAGCATGCATGTAGTATATATGTAGTATGTATGTAGCATGTAGTATGTATGTAGCATATATGTAGTATGTATGTAGTATGTATGTAGCATGCATGTAGTATATATGTAGTATGTATGTAGCATATATGTAGTATGTATGTAGCATGTAGTATATATGCAGTATGCATGTTGCATGCATGTAGTATATATGTAGTATGTATGTTGCATGTAGTATGTATGTAGTATGTATGTTGCATGTAGTGTATATGTAGTATGAATGTAGCATGTATGTAGTATGTAGTATGAATGTAGCATGTATGTAGTATGCATGTTGTATGTATGTAGCATGTAATTTTTTTTTTTACATTCAACACATTAGCCGGATGATGGGACTACTACTGTCCCATCATTGGCTAATGTGTCAATCACTGTCATGGTAGCAGGCATCGCCCGATGGGACTTGTAGTCCCATTGGACGATGCCTGCACAGACCCCCGAAGCCTGCACAGCCCCCCGGCAGGCCGGCACAGCCCCCTGGAGCCTGCACAGCCCCCCGGCAGGTCGGCACAGCCCACCGGAGCCTGCACAGCCCCCCCGGCAGGCCGGCACAGCCCCCCGGCAGGCCGGCACAGACCACCCGAGCCTGCACAGACCCCCTGGCAGGCCGGCACAGCCCCCCGAAAGGCCCGTACAGACCCCAGAGAGGCTGTACAAGGGAAAAACAGGATTTTTCTTATTCCGATACCGGAAGTCCCATAGACTTGAATGGGACTTCCGGTATCGGAATCGGCGATACCGATACTTTTTTTTAAGATCGGCCAATCCATTCCGATCCGATACTTTGAAGTATCGGACGGTATCGCTCAACTCTAGTAACAACACATATTTTATTGAAGCATCCACCTGTTCCATGTCCATTGATAACAGTACCATCTGGGGCGTAACAATAATGTTAACTGGTGATAGCTTTGCCACATGAGCTTTAACCTCTAACCATAACAATTTTAGCTTAGGACAAGTCCAAAAAATATGATAAAGGTTCCCTGGTAAATGGCAATCCCTCCAACATAAAGAAGAAGCATCCTGACTTATATGGGCTAATCTCACTGGGGTATAGTACCATCTGACTAATACCTTGTAAAAAGTTTCCATCAAGGCCATGGATGCAGTAGATCTATATGAGTGATCTATAGCATATTCCCATTGCTCTAGACTAAAAGTCATTCTTAAGTCTGCCTCCCACCGTTCCATATAGGTATGTTTGGAGAAAGTAATCTCTCCATTGAGTCGAGAGTAAATGTTTCTAAGAGACCATTTAGTCCTAGAGTTAATGTTACCAAGCAAAGAGACTACGACATCTAGATTCAAAGACTTTTTGCGTAATAATTTATGGAGAATATCTTTTAAAATCAGATAAGACATAAACTCGTCAGAGGGAATATGAAACTTTTCCTTTATCTCGGAAAATGAAACGACCTGAGAACCATCCCATATATCCCCTATTTTTGTTACTTTCCGATCAGACCAGACACTGGGCAGAGAGAATTGGCATATGTCAGCTAGCAATTTAAAAGGAAAATTTTTGAAGGAGGAAGTTCTATCTTCTTTTCTTTTTAATTTAGAGAATTTCAACCATATTCCTAAGATAGCATCCAGAATAGGGTGCGTATGATTTCTGTTCTTAGTCTCTAAAAGGAAACTAAAGAAAGTATCCTGCAGAGGCTTATAATTATTACCTGCAAGCTCCAGATCTAACCACATAGGAGAAACCCCTTTTGTGAACCAATGCACACTATTTTTAACAAGCGTCGCCTGATAGTAAGCCTCAATGTTTGGCAACGTCAAACCTCCATGCTTCTTACCCCTATAAAATATGTTATGAGAAACCCTAGGTTTCTTGTTTTTCCAAACAAACAATTTCACCAAAGTCTGTATTTTATGCAAGAGCTTCGCATTAAATTTCAAAGGAATAGATCTGAATATATAGAGAATTTTGGGCAATATAATCGATTTTGCAACTAGAACTCTGCCCATAAGTGTAAGATCTATGAGATCAAAATGAAGAAAATCCCTAGATAAGGTATTTATAAGATTTTCAAAGTTAGCAGGGACAATGTGACTCAAAGTTTTGGTGATTTCAATACCAAGATACTTTAAACTTTTTGTTTCCAATTGGAACTTAGTCTGATCTAAAATCAGCTTGATATCACTTTTTGATAAATTGAAAGGGAAAACTTTAGATTTTTGCGTATTTATCTTGAAAAAGGAAATATTTGAGAAATGCCCTAAATCTTCCATTAAATTTACCACAGAATTGACAGGATTAGTTACTGAAACAAATAAATCATCAGCGAAAAGGCTCAATTTGTGTGAACGATTTTTAGTATGGAAACCTGAAATTGAAGGATTTGTTCTTATTTTTTCGGCTAATGGCTCTATAGCCAATGCAAAAAGAAGGGGAGACAGGGGACATCCCTGCCTAGTACCATTAGTAATGTTAAAGGATTTGGATAAATGATTGTTTATATAAATTTTGGCATTGGGATTAGAATATAATGAAAGGGTGGAAGAGACAAATTTGTCGTCAAAGCCAAATTTAAACAGGACATTCTTGAGATACAACCAATTGATTCTATCGAATGCTTTCTCCGCATCTAATGTTAAAAAGAGAGAGGGAACATTAGTGGATTGGGCCAAATGAAGTAGATTAAGAATGCGTCTGGTACCGTCAGATGCTTGCCTCCCAGTAATAAAACCCACCTGATCCTCTCTGATCAGGTGAGGCAAAATATGCTTAAGTCTTTCCGCTAAGATCTTTGAGTATATTTTTATGTCTCCATTGATCAGAGAAATAGGCCTATAATCCTTTACACACTCTGATTCTCCCTTCTCTTTAGGAATTAGTATTATAGTAGCCTCCAACATGTCTGCCGGAAATGAACCTATATTCGCTACGTGATCGAATAAGATTTTTAACTGAGGAGAGAGAGTTTTAGAAAATATTTGATAGTATTCATTAGCAAACCCGTCAGGACCAGGAGACTTCAACGATTTAATTTTGTGAATGATATTATTGATTTCTTCTATGGAAATGGGTTTATTTAATTGTTCCAAATCTAATTTATCTATTTGAGGAAGATTTAGACCCGCTAAAAAGGAGTTGATTGTATTTTGATCTGGAGACTGAATCGTGGGATCTTGTTGTAAGTTGTACAATGTTTCAAAAAATGTAGCAAAGACATTCGCAATGTCCTGTGGATGCGAATGGAGACATCCTGTGGAACTTTTAATCCTATTTATTCTCCTGGTAAGTCTATCTCTTTTTAATTTTTTCATCATATAATGGGTAGGCTTATTTGCAGATGCATAATAATTAAATTTAGAAGCTCGTATGGCAGCATCATAGTCGGACATTAGTTGTGCTTTTAATTGTTGCCGTAATTCTAGAATTTCCATGTGGATATCATGCGATGGGATAGGTAACCTATTTTGCTGATCCTCCTTTGAGTTAATTAGGGATTGTAGATTCCTTATTTTGTCCCTTTTTTCTTGCTTAAACCGAGAGGACAACTGTATAATACAACCCCTAATGACCGCCTTGTGTGCTTTCCACAATATAAATGGGTCTACATTTTCTGTAGCATTTTCTTTAAAATAATTATTCAATGACTCTTCTATGATGCCCCTATACTTTTGATTTCTAAGAATCGTTAAATTGGTCTTCCATAAGAAAGTATTGTTGGACGGAGGGCCTAATGCAAACTTTGCCCTGATTGGCGAATGGTCTGAGAACGATTTAGTCAAAATTTCAATGGATTTAAATTTAGACAATGAAAAAATATTAGCAAGAAATAGGTCTATTCTTGAAGAGGATTTGTGAACCGTAGAGTAATGAGAGTACTCTCTAGAAGAGGTATTGTGACACCGAAAAACATCATATAGTTCATTGGCAGAAATCCAGTTATCTAGGGATGGACATTTCAAACGAGCTTTGGATGATGAGTCCATACTAGTACTAGGCACTATATTAAAATCCCCCACCAGCAGCAACTCGCCTCGTTTAATCTTTTCAATTTTTTTGATCAATTTATTGAAAAAGGGAAATTGTCGTGTATTCGGGGCATAAATATTAACAATCGTGAAAGGTTTGCCGTTAAGATTACAGATTAATATATGGAATCTTCCTTCTGGGTCTATCTCTTCCTCAATCAATTGAAATGGGATTTTGTTGCTAATAATAGTAATTACTCCCGCTTTCTTGTTCAATTTTAGTGACTTAAACATATTAGAGTAATTTTTATGTTGAAAGGGAGGATGGCTATTTTTGGCCAGCTTCACTTCTTGCAAGCAAATTATGTCTGCCTGGTACATCCTGATCTCCTTCCATGTAATAACCTCTTATAGGGACTGTTAAGACCTCTAACATTGTATGAAAGGATGTTAATATCCATTAATACTCACTCCAGAAAGCAACTCTCTAAAAAGTCTGGAAATGTAAAGAAAGAACTAAACTAAACAGAAGAAACAAAAGAAAAAAGTAAATGCAACTAAACGGAGATCCCCTGGAGGAAACCACCTGTAGTGGCTATCTCCTGAAGTCGGGGGTAAAAAAAAATGGCTAAGGTCCCACATGACCAACCACTGTTGAACCATGAAAATCAATAGCGCAGTAACAATAAGAGCTAAAATGTCGAAAGAAGCCTCAATTGAACTGCAAAGAATCAGGTCAACCCTTATCTTTTATGTCTCTTTGTAGAAAGGCGAGAAATTCCCTCCCTTCTTCCACAGATAACAATGGAACATTCTTACCCTTGTGCCAGACTATGAGCTTGGTGGGAAACCCCCACCTGTAGACAATTTCCATGTCCCTCATCTTAGAGGTGATTTCCCTGAACGATTTTCTGGCGTCTATTGTGTTTTTTGAAAAATCAGAATAGACTTTGATTCTGTCATAAGGTGCCGGGAAAGTATGCCCTTCTCTTAAGTATTTTAGAATTTTTTCTTTTGTTTCAAAAAATAACAATCGTAAAATGGTGTCCCTAGGTTTGTCTGGTGAGATACCTTTCGGACGAGGAAGCCTGTGAATTCTATCTATTGTCAGTTGAGTGTCCGATAAAGAGGAGATAGCCTTTTTAAAGAGAGATTTACCATAATCCGAAAGACCATCTTGTGAAACGTTCTCCGGGACCCCTCTAAGTTTAAGATTGTTTCGACGGCTCCTATCTTCCAGGTCCGTCACTTTAGTTTTCAAATACTTAACTTCATCCCTCAAGTCTAAGTTCTGTTTAGTGAGAATTTCTGTCTTGTTTTCCAACTCTGAAATTTTACTTTCATTAACCTCGAACCTGTGAGTGAAATTGTCACTAACTTCCTGCAGAAGGGCTTTTTGCGATTCGAAACCCTGCACTATTGAGTCCTTTAATGCTTTACAAAAGTTAGCAAGAATCCCTTCAGATACCTGCTTATCTGATGTAAAAAAAATTTCATAGTTAATCGTGTCTAGTGTAGGGGTCACAGAACGCGATATCAAAGAGCAACCTTTTTTTTGGAGAGGCTTATTTGGACTGTCAGTAAAAGAGGAATCTCCTGATGCACTATCTGAGTCTAAGGCAGAGGCATCTCTATTCTTGTCCCCCCTCTCCTGATTTTTACGTTTGTTGGATAGAGACATATCCATTTTGTCTTCATGTATTTGATTTGCTGCCGGTTCAGCACACCTATCAGTGGACCCATTACACGTATGCACAACATCATGAAACTCAGGAGACAAATCCCGCTGAGACACCTGTCCACATGACATTTTACCATGGCAGGCAGTTGAGGATTTTACTGAAGATTTGTTTTTGTCATCTGTTTTATTCCTAATGGGAGATCTGGATTTAGTCGGACTACTTAAATTGGGTGAGTCATGAAACCATCTGGATTTGGAAATATCCCAAGTGTTTTGATTTCTACGAGGTTGTCCCTTATATTTTATATTGCTGAACGCCATCTGAACAAAATATAGTATGGAACAATCCCTACCTAGATCTCCAAAATCTATACAGAAAAAACCACAGTAGATTGATATCTAATAATCAGCAGCCGTCAGCTGGCTCTTTAGACACCCTGCAGATCACCTCACCCTTCGGCAATGTGATGACTTGAGATTTAAAACTAATGAATGTCCCTCAATCCAGCAGGACTATTATGTAAGAATGAGATAACCTCTCAAGCATTAAGCATTGAATGTTCACCCATGAATGAGTAAATTACAATATAAGTGTTAGTAGCAAATAGTATATCTTCAGTATTCTAAGGTAGCGTACTATACCCTATAGGATTAATAGTATATAAGACAGAAAATATGCTCCTCAAATATAAAAGTAAAACAGATAAATGAAAGTAATCCACTTTACCAGGAAGGAACTATCTATAGTTCACTGGTATATCCTTTGATATAGTAAGGATTGTTAACCAAAACTTGAAACCAAGCTCCGTTGCTGTAGCTTGCAAGAGGCAGAGTTGTCCGCACCCCCGTCTGTAGAAGATTCTCTACCTTATAAAGTCAAAAGAAAACCTGGATCCAGCATTCAGACACCACCGCTGCTGCCGCTCTCTCGTTTGGTGGGCTGAAATTTTCACATACCCCCAGACCTGAAAACAGACAGGGTGGAGGTGTTGGTTTGCTCCTTTCATCACAATGTGCTTTCCAGGTCATCCCCCCAGTTCCCTCACTTACATTTCCTTCCTTTGAAGTCCACGCCGTCAGACTCTTTAAGCCTTTCTCCTTACGAGTGGCGGTTGTTTATCGCCCTCCAGGCTCCTCCCGCCAGTTTCTAGACCACTTCACCACCTGGCTTACTCACTTTCTATCCTGTGACATCCCCACCCTCATCATGGGAGACTTTAACATCCCCATCAATGATCCGCTCTCCCAGTCTGCCTCTCATCTTCTTTCTCTAACTTCTTCATTCGGCCTCTCACAGTTTACTAATTCTTCTACACATGAGGACAGGAATACTCTGGACCTGGTTTTCTCCCGTCCCGGCTCGCTGCACGACTTTACTAACTCGCCTCTCCCGCTCTCGGACCACAACCTTCTTTCCTTCTCTGTCAAGAATTGTCTCCTCACCCGGGACACCCCCACTTACCACACTTATCGGAATACACGTACCATTAATACCCAACAGCTTAGGGACAATCTCCACACATCTTTAGCCCCCATCTCCACCCTCTCCTGTCCAGACATAGCATTGTCACACTTCAATAATACACTGAAGAATGCCCTAGATGAAGCAGCACCTTCTATACACAGAAAGACCCGACACAGACAACGGCAGCCCTGGCACACATCGCAAACACGCTTCCTTCAGCGCTGCTCGAGGTGTGCAGAGCGGCAGTGGAGAAAATCTCTCTTAGCAGAAGACTTCATCCACTATAAGTTCATGCTCAAAACCTATAACTCTGCCCTTCATATGGCCAAACAATCCTACTTCACCACCCTCATCACCTCACTATCCAACAACCCAAGATGACTTTTTGAAACCTTAAACTCCCTCCTGAAACCTAAAGTACAGGCCCCCATCACCAACCTCAGCGGTGAGGATCTGGCCACTTATTTCCTAGAAAAAATCAACCACATCCATCAGGATATCTCAGCCCTATCTCCTCAGTGCCTGGATCCCCTTCCCTGCCGCACCTCAAGCTCACTAGACATCTTTGAGCCTGTTTCAGAAGAAGAAGTTTCCAAGCTCCTCGCTTCTGCTCGGCCTACAACCTGCAACAGTGACCCTATTCCTTCACAGCTCCTGCAGTCTCTCTCACCAGTGGTCACCACTCACCTGACTAAAATATTTAACCTCTCTCTTTCTTCAGGTATATTTCCCTCCTCATTTAAACATGCCATCATAACCCCTTTACTTAAAAAGCCATCCCTGGACCAGAACTGCACTGCTAACTACAGACCTGTCTCTAACCTTCCCTTCATCTCTAAACTCCTGGAACGCCTGGTCCACTCCCGTCTAATCCGCTATCTCTCGGATAACTCTCTTCTCGACCCCTTACAATCTGGTTTCTGCTCTTTACACTCTACTGAAACTGCCCTCACTAAAGTCTCTAATGATTTAATAACAGCTAAATCGAAAGGTCATTGCTCCCTGCTGATTCTCCTGGATCTCTCTGCCGCATTTGACACTGTGGATCACCAGCTCCTCCTCACTATGCTCCGCTCTATAGGCCTCAAGGACACAGCCCTCTCCTGGTTCTCCTCCTACCTCTCTGACCGCTCCTTCACTGTATCTTTTTCCGGCTCCTCTTCCTCTTCTTGTCCCCTTACTATCGGGGTCCCGCAGGGCTCAGTCCTAGGCCCCCTCCTCTTCTCTTTATACACTGCCCCTATTGGACAAACAATCAGCAGATTTGGGTTCCAGTATCATCTCTATGCTGATGACACCCAATTATACACTTCTTCCCCTGACATCACCCCTACCCTAATTCAAAATACCAAGGATTGTCTGTCTGCTGTCTCTAGCATCATGTCCTCCCTCTATCTGAAACTAAATCTCTCTAAAACTGAACTTCTTGTGTTTCTCCCCTCTACTAACCTCACTCTACCTAACATCGAAATAATCCTGGAGGGTTCAACCATAACTCCCAAGCAGCATGCCCGCTGTCTTGGGGTCATATTCGACACTGAACTTTCCTTTACTCCGTACATCCGATCACTCAGTCGCTCTTGTCACCTGCATCTTAAAAACATCTCCAGAATCCGACCTTTTCTCACCTTTGAAACTGCTAAGACTCTTACTGTCGCTCTTATTCATTCTCGTCTGGACTACTGCAACTCTCTTCTGATCGGTCTCCCTCTTACCAAACTTTCTCCTCTCCAATCCATCTTGAATGCGGCAGCCAGGGTCATATTTCTGTCCAGCCGCTTCACCGATGCCTCCATCTTGTGCCAGTCATTACACTGGCTACCTATTCGCTACAGGGTCCAGTATAAACTCATCTCTCTCACCCACAAAGCTCTCCAATGTTCTGCACCGCCTTATATCTCCTCTCTCGTCTCTGTCTATCGCCCTACACGTGCCCTCCGTTCTACAAATGACCTAAGACTAACATCCCCCGTAATCCGAACCTCGCACCTCCGTCTCCAAGACTTCTCTCGTGCTGCTCCAGCTCTCTGGAATGCACTTCCCCAGACGATCAGACTGATACCTAGCCCTGACCTATTGAAGCGTGCTTTAAAAACCCATCTCTTCAAACAAGCCTACCACATCAACTACTCAGCAAGCTAACTTTGCCCTGTTCCCTCCTTCCAAATATTATTCTGAATCTGCACCCTACTATTCATCTGTCTCCACACCCTTCATGCACATGATAACTGCTCTTGATACTTGTCTATTGCACTTAAACACACGGGCTGATGACCGGATCATGTAGCTTTATATGAAAATCCCTATTATAATTGCCAGACCTGAATTAACAAGCATTTCTCACCTACTGTGTCCCCCATTTCCTTGTAGATTGTAAGCTTGCGAGCAGGGACCTCACTCCTAATGTCACTGTTTGAATTGTCTTAACTTGTATTGAATTTATTGTCTGTACATGTCCCCGCTTAATTGTAAAGTGCTGCGGAATATGTTGGCGCTATATAAATAAAAATTATTATTATTATTATAAAAGACAAGTAGGATCATATGAAGCTTGAAAACAGTATCTGGTCCACTAATAAAAAAAAAAAAAAAATGTACACCTACAGTACTGCAGCAGCCAAAAAGAAAGTGCAGT
The DNA here is from genome assembly GCF_039654945.1 of Dendrobates tinctorius. NCBI lineage: Eukaryota > Metazoa > Chordata > Amphibia > Anura > Dendrobatidae > Dendrobates > Dendrobates tinctorius. Next base: position 14,956,849 of record NW_027361910.1, on the reverse strand, counting down.
TATGTGCTGCCAGAAAAAGTAAGTACGTCTCAGAAAAAGAAATCTGCACCCACAAATATTTCCTCTGCTAAGTTCAACACACTCGGCCCTGGAATAATATATAGCATAAATCAAGGCACCCTAGGATCCACCAAATGCACAGTCACCTTCTCCAAAATATAATAATTGGCAGCAGAACTGAACTATTATAGCAAAGAGATTAAAGCTCCTTTGCTGACCACAGCCCCAGCAGGGCTTTTGTATTAGGTTAGAATAGCGACTTTTGCTTCTCCCACGCACAGGAATGTCTTGTCACCTCTCCGCTGTAAGTCCTCGGTATCCTGTGGCATCGCCTGGTCCTCACCTCATCCAGCCGCTCTCTCTTCTCCGTCGGCTCTTCCTGCAGGATTAATGGACGCCCTGTAGTCTTCAGCAGCTTACCCATAACACCGCTCTGTTCTCCAGCCGTCTCTTCTGCGCCTCTTATATTTGTCTGTGCTCCAGCTATGATGTCGGCGCCTTCTTCCCGCCTTTTCTCCTCAGCCTGTCAGCCATGCCTTCACCGCACAGCAATGGCGCCGCCTCACAGCTGTTTCCTGCGCTTGAATTACCTCAGCGCTGAGACTCAGCTTCACTACAGTGACAGGCCTCACGGTCTTTTCAGCTCCTCCAAGCGACGCTATACAGTGATTCTTCCATCCCTCCGACTTTAATAGAGAGCAGTCCCGGAGAAATATCGGCGGTGTAACAGTTAAGTGAAGGGACTCCCGGACTCTTTAGCAATTATGAATCAGCAGTTCCCTCCATTATGGTGGCCGCAGCCGTCGCTTGCCACAGACTAGTCGGACAGGGAAACTGAGGCACCAAATCTTGTGAAATGAGTAGAAATGAAGTCTTGGGAAGCCAATAATATATTTTAGTAAGAAATATTAATAAAATAGCTGCTGTTAATTTGCGTTGTAGTCGCTTTTGTGGTTATTCATGCGGGAGCTCACAGCTCAGACTTCCATCATCGTCCTGAGCTCAGGCCACGCCCCCCTTTTGGAACATTTTCAACAAGGGCCAAAAACTGGGCCAATAGTGATGGGGTGCTCCTTCCCTGGACACGCCGCTCTTGCACCCTCTGGGGTATTTTCTCCCTCAGCCAAGGAAGTCTCACCCTCCAGCATCGGTCTACAGCACATCACCTACAGTTTGGGAGCCAAGAGGTGACTCTGCATCCTGCCCATCCGTCTCTTTCTGGTATAGCTTTTAGAAAGTGCAAAATTAGACAAGATAGTCTTAAAATGCACCAGATTTATGAAAGTTACTCATCATGTTTGATATTTCTTTACAGAAAAAAATATATCTTTGTACCATGTAAGCCAGTAGATAGAAACATATTTAAATGTAAGAGTCCTCAGTGGTTGATGCCTTTTTATTATTATCTGAAAAGATAATAACAAGTAGCAAGTTTTCAAGACTACTCATCTCTCTTCATCAGGCATAGTATAACATAAAATCTGAAGAGTCACATATTTATATATAGCAGGACATAGACTAGTCAAAATATGTCTATAAACTTGCAAAGTCTATATAGTCTATTCTATGATCTATTGTGTATAAATAAGTGATTCTTCAGATTTTGTGTTATACTATACTATGCCTGACAAAGACACCTGAGTATTCCTGAAAACTTGCTATTTATTGCCAGCTTTTCAGTTAGTCATTAAAAGGTATCAATCACTGAAGACTCTCAAATTTTTATATTTTGATATTTCTGTCAAATTTTGACACCATCTAGCCTAAGTTTAAAACACATGTTCAAAGGCTTACTTTTTGGACATCTTTTAGCACAGCATTGCACATTAAGCCCTTCTCCTTTTCTGATAAATCACACAAAGCAAGAATATAAATAGGCATGCATGCAGTGTGGTTAGCTCACGTAAAACAGTATGCACAGTCTATAAAGACTTCGGCCCTGTTAACATTAGCACCAATGCTTCTCTACCCTATTATGCTGGTGGGTACTTTTTTTTAAATAGATCCTGTTAAATCCTAATAATTAAGATCCAATTGGATAGTATTGGACCATCAGGATTTCATTTTTTTTATGGCAAGAATAGTGCTGCAATATGACTGCATTAAAAAGCAAAGCAAGCCAGATCATGTGTAGAACAATGTCAAAATGTATTTTTTTTTCAGATTATAAGATGCACCAGACCCTAAGACGCACCCCACACCCTAAATTTTGGGGAGGAAAATAAGAAAAAAACGTTAATGTGAAAACGGTGGTCTTAGGTATCAGGAGGCAGTGTCGCTGCGGCGCTGCCGGTAGCCAGAGGTGGCAAGAGTGAGGTTCGAGGCTGCAAGGCCTGGGCTTCAAAAAACATGTTGGTGGTGAGGCAGGAGAATAGTCTCCACTCTGTACATTGATTTACATTGGGCTTCAGGAAAATGGCCACAGGAGGCAGAGCATGCACAGATTTCGATGTTAGCTCAATGACAGCAGCAGTGACCGTGCCTCCTGGGACTCCTTTCTGCCACCCCCATCCCCAGTAGGCTACATTCGTACTCTGAGATGCACCCCCATTTTCCTCCTAAATTTTGGATGAAAAATGTGAGTCATATAGTCTAAAAATACAGTAATTGTCAATATCATATTACTTCCCTGCAGTCTCTCTGAGGCATGACAATAACAGTGAGATTCCTTTTGCTTCATATTGCTTATTCAACATGTCATTTACTGCTTTATCTCAAAGTAAAATGCTGCAGAATATGTTGCTCCTGAATGAATCAATTTTATTATTGCAATATTATACTACCCTATAACACAATCCACTATTTCCTGCATTAACCCACCCAGAAATAATATCTAGAGTATTATTGTATTTGGACTATTAATAGAGCATTACATTCAGAATGATGCAGGAAGATTGTTATTTACTAATGAATAGTTCCAATTTGACTATTTTACACTAATTAGAGATCTTATACCTTTTATGAGAGTGAATGAGGGAGGAAATGACAGGGTGACACATGCACAAAGGTGGACAGCTTCACGTGACATGGTCTATCTCATCTTTACTTTTCATCACTCAGACCGGGACATTTCTTTTATCCCTTTAGGAGAAAACAACAAAGGTTCTTATTGTACAGCAGGGGCACAAACAGAGATCTTGAAAATCCTAAAGGAATTGATAAAGAAGCATATTGGAAAAATAGGAAAGCTTTCATAATTCAAAGAATCAGATAAGCAAACCTTTCGTCCCTCCAGTTTATCTGTACCAAAGCGGTTTAAAACTGAACTCTAACCTTAGATTCAGTCTAGTATTCTCAGTATATGTAAAATATCCACTTGACCCAAAAGTCATGACCTCCAAGTTGATATTGACTATTTTCTGGATCACAGTAAATTATGTATGACTATAAATTAATAAGTAGATGCTTACACATTTTAGAGGATTTGGCTAATATTTGGATAGCCAAAGCAGAATAAAAATAGAGGTGGGATTATGTAGACAAAAGGACTGACCAGGGGTAGTGAAGCCCCTTTCTGACCTCCGAAGGACTGGACAGCAAGACATGCTGGACAACAAGAAGCAAGATGACCCCCACACCTGAAGATACAAGTGTAAGGGGACATTACAGAAGACCGCAGACAACTACTGCTCTCATCATTCCACATACACAAGCATTCGGGCAAAGGAAGACAACAGGAGACCTGTCTGCTGCTTCAGGGAGTATAATGTTGGCTATCAGGTCTCATTATGGGGATGTGAAGGCTTTTGCCTTATACACCATGCACTGCGGCAGTATCTGATCCTCTATGCAGCATATATATGTTCCTTATATCCTGGGAGATATGTACTGCATGGCTGGTATGCCATGGATGACTGCCCTATTATTCATAGCAGTTATACATAATGCTATATGGTGTATATACAGGTACTGGAAGGTGGTGCATGGTGTAGATATAGATACGGCAATATCGTGCATGGGGCATTTATAGATACTGTAATTTGGTGCATGGCGGTCATATATGGATACTGCAATATAGGGTATAGCAGGTATGTATTTGTACTGTAGTGCATGGTGAATGTACGTGATTCTTCGATATAATGCATGGCATGTATGTATATACTGCAATTTACCTACCTACCTATTGATAACATCAGGGACAGTTTTGGTCAACAACCCCCAGAGCCCTTCCTCCCGACTTCCCAGCCCTCCACCTTCAAAACCAACTTCTCCACCATTACAGAAGATCGACTCTCCACTCTACTCTCAAGATCACATCTCACCACCTGTGCACTCGACCCGATCCCATCCCACTTCATCCCAAACCTCACCACAGTCTTCATCCCAACCCTAACCCATCTCTTCAACCTATCACTAACAACTGGTGTTTTCCCCTCAAGCTTTAAACATGCCTCCATCACACCTATCCTCAAAAAGCCCTCTCTTGACCCATCCTCTGTATCTAGCTATCGCCCTATATCACTTCTCCCATACGCCTCCAAGCTACTGGAACAACACGTCTACCTTGAACTGTCCTCCCATCTCTCTTCTTGCTCCCTCTTCGACCGCTTACAATCTGGCTTCCGGTCACACCACTCCACCGAAACTGCCCTTACTAAGGTCACCAATGACCTCTTAACTGCCAAGAGCAAGCGACACTACTCTGTCCTCCTCCTCCTGGACCTGTCGGCTGCCTTTGACACAGTGGACCATTCCCTATTATTACAGACCCTCTCATCCCTCGGCATCACAGACTTGGCCCTCTCCTGGATCTCATCATACCTAACAGACCGGACATTCAGCGTCTCCCACTCACACACCACCTCCTCACCTCGCCCCCTATCTGTCGGAGTCCCACAAGGTTCAGTCCTAGGGCCCCTGCTGTTCTCTATTTACACCTTTGGCCTGGGACAGCTCATAGAATCTCATGGCTTTCAGTATCATCTTTATGCTGATGACACACAGATCTACATCTCTGGACCAGATATCACCTCCCTACTAACCAGAATCCCTCAATGTCTGTCCACTATTTCATCCTTCTTCTCCACTAGATATCTGAAACTCAACATGGACAAAACAGAATTCATCATCTTTCCCCCATCTCACGTGACCCCCCCTACGAACCTATCAATTACAGTAAATGACTGCCCACTCTCCCCAGTCCCACAAGCTCGCTGCCTCGGCGTAATCCTTGATGCTGATCTCTCCTTCAAACCACATATCCAAACCCTTTCCACTTCCTGCCGACTTCAACTCAAAAATATTTCACGCATCCGTTCATTCCTCACCCAAGAATCTGCAAAAACCCTAGTCCATGCCCTCATCATCTCTCGCCTTGACTACTGCAACCTCATGCTCTGCGGCCTCCCCTCAAACAGTCTCGCACCCCTCCAATCTATTCTAAACTCTGCTGCCCGACTAATCCACCTGTCCCCCCGCTATTCCCCAGCTTCTCCCCTCTGTCAATCCCTTCACTGGCTCCCAATTGCCCAGAGACTCCATTACAAAACCCTAACCATGACATACAAAGCCATCCACAACTTGTCTCCTCCATACATCTGTGACCTCGTCTCCCGGTACTTTCCTGCACGCAACCTCCGATCCTCACAAGATCTCCTTCTCTACTCCCCTCTTATCTCCTCTTCCCACAATCGCATACAAGATTTCTCTCGCGCATCACCCCTACTCTGGAACTCTCTACCACAACATATCAGACTCTCACCTACCATCGAAACCTTCAAAAAGAGCCTGAAGACCCACCTCTTCCGACAAGCCTATAACCTGCAGTAACCACCGATCGACCAAACCGCTGCACGACCAGCTCTACCCTCGCCTACTGTATTATCACCCATCCCTTGAAGATTGTGAGCCCTCGCGGGCAGGGTCCTCTCTCCTCCTGTACCAGTTATGACTTGTATTGTTTAAGATTATTGTACTTGTTTTTATGTATACCCCCCTCACATGTAAAGCGCCATGGAATAAATGGCGCTATAACAATAAATAATAATAATAATAATAATAACTATGTTATTTATGATGTGCATATTTTAAATGCTATTTCTAGAAACTTATTGATATAGCAATCATAATTTTAGCATACAGTACAGTATGGGAAACATCTAATATATAAAGCTCAAAGTGTGTATGTATGTGTGTATGTGTGTATGTCCGGGATAGGCATCTGCCCCGTCACAGCTACAGCCACAAAATTTGGCACAGTCACACGTCTGGACCCCGAGAGCGTCCTAAGCTATGTTGTGAGGCGAAATTTTAACCCCGCGCATTCCAATTCACCAAACAATTTTGCCCCTATCTACATACTGGGGAAAAAGAGTGTGCGCGTCAAGCCCAGCCCCTCATTATGATGTCACAATGGTTGCCATGGCGACGCTGATGTCATCATAGGTTGCAAGCCCTGCCGCCGCTCATTATGATGTCATAATGGTTGACTATGGGATGGAGGATGTGTGATGGGTATATGGGCACTGGACTATGGGATGGAGGATATGTATGATGGGTATATGGGCACGGGACTATGGGATGGAGGATATGTATGATGGGTATATGGGCATGGGACTATGAGATGAAGGATGTGTGATGGGTATATGGGCACGGGACTATGGGATGGAGGATATGTATGATGGGTATATGGGCACGGGCCTATGGGATGGAGGATGTGTGATGGGTATATGGGCACGGGACTGTGGGATGGCGGATATGTATATGGGCACAGGACTATGGGATGGAGGATGTGTGATGGGTATATGGGCACGGGACTATGGGATGGAGGATATGTATGATGGGTATATGGGCATGTGACTATGAGATGAAGGATGTGTGATGGGTATATGGGCACTCGACTATGGGAAGGCGGATATGTATGATGGGTATATGGGCATGGGACTATGGGATGGAGGATATGTATGATGGGTATATGGGCATGGGACTATGGGATGGAGGATATGTATGATGGGTATATGGGCACGGGCCTATGGGATGGAGGATGTGTGATGGGTATATGGGCCCGGGACTATGGGATGGCGGATATGTATATGGGCACGGGACTATGGGATGGAAGATGTGTGATGGGTATATGGGCACTGGACTATGGGATGGAGGATATGTATGACGGGTATATGGGCACGGGAATATGGGATGGCGGATATGTATGATGGGTATATGGGCACGGGACTATGGGATGGAGGATATGTATGATGGGTTTATGGGCATGGGACTATGATATGAAGGATGTGTGATGGGTATATGGGCACTCGACTATGGGATGGAGGATATGTATGACGGGTATATGGGCATGGGACTATGGGATGGAGGATATGTATGACGGTATATGGGCACGGGACTATGGGATGGAGGATGTGTGATGGGTATATGGGCATGGGACTATGGGATGGAGGATATGTATGATGGGTATATGGGCATGGGACTATGAGATGAAGGATATGTATGATGGGTAAATGGGCACTCGACTATGGGATGGCGAATATGTATGATGGGTATATGGGCATGGGACTATGGGATGGAGGATGTGTGATGGGTATATGGGCACTTGACTATGGGATGGAGGATATGTATGATGGGTATATGGGCACGGGCCTATGGGATGGAGGATGTGTGATGGGTATGTGGGCACGGGCCTATGAGATGGAGGATATGTATGATGGGTATATGGGCACGGGCCTATGGGATGGTGGATATGTATGATGGGTATATGGGCACGAGACTATGGGATGGAGTATAATTATAATTTGTTATAACTAGCCACAGTTAGTTACTATGCCCGGGCAGCGCCGGGCTCTTCAGCTAGTAGCTTATAAGTTGAAAAATGCAAAATAAATATGCCAACATTTATCCACAATGGTGTACTTTGCAAAGATAAAAAAGAAGGCAAGTTAGGTAGTTGGTAAGATTTACCACATATTTAATATTTAATAAAAGATGCGTTTTTCTTAAAAAAAAAAAAAAAAATTGGAGCAATTTTAAACCTCTGAAATTTAGAATGTTTTATTCCATATGCCATTTTTCATAAGTTTAAGATGAGACATGAGCAAACATTTCAAGTTGTTGCTCGGCGTTCAACCCGAAGTTCGCCGAACATGTTCGCCAAACAGTTCACTGAACGTACCCGAAACCCATTAAATTCAATGGGAGGTAGAACCCAGCGTATACACAACACCGTAAGCAGTGATAAAAAGCTTCTCAAACAGCTAAAATTAGGGGCAGACACCATGAAAAGTGGCATCATTTGACCCAATGTAGAAATTTTCTAATGGCACAGCAGCAGTCAGTCATAGTATCAGAGTCTGGGCCAGTATTTAGAGCTTTGAATTGAAGTTTAAATTAAGACCTGGTGGTTAAGGGAATGATGTAAGGCTCCTTTGCTGGGAGCTCTGATACCTCATACAACAGCTCAAATTTTTCTCTTTCCATCCAAGCCCCACTCCAAGTGGCCCAAACATCAGTTTCATAGTGTACTATTGGCAGAAAAATAAAAGGATAGTAAAACAGGTAGTTGAGTGAAAGTAAATGCAGGCATTCCAAACATTTCAAAAAATTATTTCCACACATCAATAAAGTGGCATCAATTTATCCAGAATAGATTAGTATAAAATAGCTCTGACACCCTTTCCACTACAGGCAACCTACCAAATGGAGACCCAACTTGAATTCTCCACATTTCAAAAAATTATTGTAACACTCCACTAAAGTGGCACCAATTTCCACAGAGTAGAAACAGTACTGTATAATAGGCTTCTGACACACCTTCCACTACAGGCAACCCATCCACCATACAGAGACCTAACTTGAAGTCTTCACAATCAAAAAAATATTGACACACACCAATAAAGTGGCATAAATTTCCACAGAGTAGAAACAGTATAAAAAGCCTCTGACACACCTTCCACAACAGGCTACCCATCTACCAGATGAAGATCTAATTTGGAGTCTCCGCATTTCAAAAAAATAATGTCACACACAACTAAAGTGGCATTAATTTCCTCAGAGTAGAAACAGTATAATAGGAATCTGACACACCTTTTACTACAGGGAACCAATTCACCAGATGGAGATCCAATTTGTAGTCTCCACATTACGAATATGTATTGTCACAAACCACTAATGCGAAATCAATTTCCACAGAGTAGAAACTGTGTAATAGGCCTCTAAAACACCTTTCACTATAGGCAACCTACCAGATGGAGACGTAACTCGGAGTCTCCACATTTCTAAAAATTGTTTATAACATCTTCAGGGGCAGCAAATGCAGGCACAGAAACCACAACAAAGGTGTCACAGACTGCAATAACGCAAGATCAATGCATCACACAAAAAATGACAACATCGCCTAGTATGCCCAGTCTGTGACTTGGGTTCAAAAGGCATTGGAGATCTATGATCCACAATAATTAATTCATTCAGTCATTCGATATCCACATTTTGATGAAACTTCGGTGGTCTATACTTTCAGAGGGATAGCCGGGTGCTCTTATCCGTCAGGGCACTGCCAGCTGTGCTAAAAAGTGAACACATGTTCTGAGCCTGGCATGATAAAACCTCCAAGGCATGACAGGCAAATTCAGGCCACTCTTTCATTTTTTTAAGACCAAAATGCAAAAGGGTCAAAATTCCCCTTCCTAGTGGCACTGATAGTAAGCGTGAGATACTCTTGCACCATCCTCTCAAGTCATTCACAACATGTCAGACTTGGAATCTGTTCTGCTGGTGCACAGGATGGTATAAAAATGTGTGAAATGACTCACAGAAATTGCTTATGCCACTTACACTGCTGCTGCTGCTAATGTTCTTGTGGTGACGCCTTGACATTCACGGGGATGGATGTCTAGAACTGGGATGCACACTGTGTGCCTCACTGCTGTCAGATGCACCATTTCTGGGGCGGCTGAGAGCTGATGGTTTTAGCCTGGGAGGGTGACAATATCCATGGCCCTTTCCCAGGCTATTAATATCAGCCCGCAGCTGTCTGCCTAGCCTTTCCTGGTTCAATTTTATATGTCAATTTTTTTCTGGGGTTCCCCTGTAAACTAGCCAGTAAAGGGTAAGCAAACATCTGTGAGCTGATATTAATAGCCTGGGAACCTTTATGGCTATTGGCTTCTTCCCAGAACATTAACATCAGCCCTCAGTTGTCGGCTTTCCCTGCTGGTTAAAAAAATTACGTGGGAACTCACGCAATTTCACACACATTCTCTGCCCACACACATATTCTCTGCCCACACACTCTTCCTCCTTCCTTTCTGCAGTGTTTTTAGCACTCAAGTCTGCAGCAAATCTGCAAACCTTTTTACACCTGTGGTTTGGCTGCGGACTATGGGTGTAAGTCAAAGGGTGCAGAAACGCTGCAGATCCGAAAAATAATTGACATGCTGTAGAAAATAAAACGCTGAGAATCAGAATGGAATTTTCCGCAGCATGTGAACACCAATTATGGATTCCCATTGATTAACATTGGTTGACCAATCCTTTGCGGATTTGGTGTAATTCCACGCAGAAAAAAAATGCTGCGGATTCGCATTAGATATGCAACATGTGCACATACCCTACATATGAAAAAAGAAGTGGCTGGCTCATTAAAGGAACACATATAAACCAGGGAAACGAGTTAGCTGCAGTATAGGGAAACTGGAGTTTTCTGACAGGGCCAATAAGGTAATTAATGGTGAATTCAATTAAGAAATTGTAAAGTATTAGAAAGAGAACATCATGAGAAAAGATTGCTAGAAAAGACTTGTTTTAACTTTACGATGAACAGATCTGGCCTAGGAATATGTAAGCATCCTAAATGTTTTCCTTATTAGTAAATTAAGTCAGGTTAGCAAAGAGAAAATTTTAAGTCTTTTAATGAATATTATATATTAATGTCAATGTCAATGTTATTATAGTCACTCCAAATTACTATCTGTGGACAATTTTGCAGCCTAAATATAGAACAAAATGAGTGCCTAGAAATGTGCAGCGCTTAGAAACCCGCTGTTTACCTTGGTTACCAGCTCCCTGCACCAGCACGCTGGTATCTAAGGTACACAGCGGGTAACTAAGCGACGTGCGCGCTTGTTACCCTCGTCGTCGCTGGTCCTGATCTCTGCTGAGATCTGCCTGTTTGGCAACTCACCAGCGATCATGTAGCGACACATCAGCGATCCTGACAAGGTCATATCGTTGTCGGGATCGCTGGTGCGTCGCTATGTGTGACGGGGGCCTTAGACTCTACTGTGCTGGTGCATGAGATGTTTTAAATATGGGTCAAAAGATTTACAGAAATTTCTTCTTCCACCTTCACTACCGCTGCTGCTGTTGCTAATGTTTTGGCATTTATGAATTGACATGCCAGACATTGAAAGTCTAGAGCTGCAATGAGCACTGTGTGCTTCACTGCTGTCTTTGGGAAAACATGTTTCCTTACTCCAGCAGTTGTGGATCTCTTTCCAAGGGCGAGAAGCATCTGGCAAAATCTGGTCTTATAACATGGATCTAACAGAGTGGCAACCCAGTAGTCAGCATTATTTCTAATCATAACTATATGGGAATCATGTTGCAGATAGTGCAGCAAGAAGGCCCTCATATGTCGGGCTCTACCATGGGGTCCAAGCCCATGCTGTATTGGTGGCTGGGTCACCTCCCACCAAGCATGAACATCAGAGAAAGGATGATTATCCTGTTCATTTCCTGACAGTTGCTCGCCCATCACCTCTTCCTCCTCCATTTGATCCTCAGATCTTGCACCTTCACTAACAGTTTGTCTGTTATTACCAGCCCCGCTTGATTGCAGTAATCCACCTTTCCTTGACACCCAACTGTGTGAGGACAGTCTGGAACTTAGAGATAATGTTATCCCTTCTGCATCCTGCTCTGCTTCCTTCTCTTCCTCTGAGACCACCACCTCCTCCTGCAGGCTATTCAATGTCTGCTTCAGCATATAGATGACCTGAATAGCGATGCTGATGACAGCGTCGTTAGCACTAACCATCATAATAGCCATTTCGAAACTGTGCAGAAGGGTGCAGAGGTCCTTAATCTGTGCCCACTCCGTAAATGTGATATGCGCCACATCCGTACTTCATTGGTTCAGGTTATCTGACATGACATACTGCACCAGAGCTCATTGCTGATGCCACAGTCGCTGCAGCAAGTGCAAAGTGGAATTCCACCATGGTGGCACATCGCATATCAACCTGTTAACTGGCATGGACAAAGACCTCTACATCAATTACAAGTCAATGACCTGAGGGTTCAAATGGCAGAAATGCGAACAGAGCTTCCGTGCTTTCAGCAGCAGCTCACCCAGGCCAGGACAGTGGCTGAGAAAACACCATATCACCAGGTTGAGGATGTGAGCTATACAAGGCACGTATGTGAGTAGCTTTGCTGTAGGGCCACCACCAGGTTCACACCGTTATTGGACATGGCCTTCCCTGGATTCAGACTCAGCGAAGACAGCCATTGCTCAAACTCGGCTTGTAGAGCTGTCCACAACTCTTCAGCTGTATGACTGTGATCTCCAAGACATATCAATTTTAGCATTGCCTGATTGCGGTAAGCCCTAGCTGCGCACTACTGAGGTGGTGGGGATTCGCTATGCACTGTTGGAATGCGTGACTCATTAAGGCAGAAGTTGAGGGCAGAGATGGAGGTCCTATAGAAGATAGAGGAGGCATAAGCAGTGGAGGAAGTGCTAAATATAGAGGTTTGTCCTGCAATCCTTGGGTATTCCAAGACTTGTGGAGCTGCGTCTGCCCCCACAGCCACCAGAGTCACCCAGTGTCCAGTCAGTGAGATGTAATGCCCTTGGCCATGCTTACTTGTCCAAGTGTCTTAAGTGAAATGCACCCTATCAGACATAGATTTAGTCAAGGAATGGGTGATATTATCTGCGACATGCTGGTGCAGTGCTAGCATAGCTTTGTTATAAAAGTAATGGCGACAGGGCAACTGGTACTGGGGAACTGTGATGGCCATCAGCTTTTGGAAACCATCTGTATCTACCAGGCGGAAAGGCATAATTTCCGTGGTCAAGAGATTGGAGATGGGCAAGTTCAACCTGCTAGCTTTGTCATGTGTAGGAGGAAACAATCTTTTTTATGACAACAACTGTGGTACCGTGGGCTGGCTGCAGTGCTGTGAGAGGGCGGAGTACAGTGAACTGGACAAACTGCTGGACAATGAGGGAGGTGCATGTGGCGATGTTATGGTGGATTGAGAATGTTGTGGTATGCTCGCTCTCTGAGGTAAGTCAAAAATAGCAGGCATTTCCGCTTCCATTACAGCTGACGGAGGGCTATCAATCAGTGTGGTTGGAACGGGAAAAGAATCCGAAGTTCTGCTGTCGGAGACCTGCATCTTAATTGGCACGATAACAGAGGAGGAGGAAGAAGCAGCAGATGCAATTGATGGGGCAGCTGATGGTTGTTGAGGTCCACTGGTCTGCATTTTAGCGCAGCAGTATTCCCAGAGTAACGCATGTTGACTGCGCATGTAAAGGTTTGTACATGTAGTAGTCTAATTATTGCACTTTTTACCTCTACTTAGTTTTTTTTGCAAAGTTGACAGATTAGGTGAGTTGGCTCATACTTTGAAGTGTCAAAAAAGGCCCAGGCTAGGCAACCCTTCCAACCCCTATGAGCTGCATACATGTGGACACTACTGGTCACAGCCACAGTTGTGGCTGAGGATGCATTGCTCGTCATGGCGGCATCACTATGTGTCTGCGACGTATGGCACAACATATTCTTCTTGTCTTCCTCCTCAGATGACCTAATAAGCTGTGTGCCTCAGTGTTCATTCCAACTGGGATCTACCACCTCATCATTATCATCTTCTGTGTTATCACATTCCATCCCCTTGGAGTTGCCCTCCTCCTCTTCCTGCCCTGTCAGCACAGTACATTCCACATGAGCCTCTGATATCTGAGTCTCATCAGGATCACCTCCTCCCTGGGGTTAACGTCTGGTGATGAGGGGCAAGATGCTGCTCGGACCTTACTTTGTCCTGCCCCGGATCCAAGCAAAAAAGATTGGGGCATTGGTCTAGATTTCCTGCTCTTGACACTGGGAAGCTATTGAGTACACTTCTGATTACCATGGCATAGAATGTGTGAACAGCTCTTCAGACTCACCCATCTGTGGTTCCTTAAAGTGAGTTGTACAATTGGAGAGTTGGGATGCGGGGGAAAGCAAGGGAAATTTTGGTGCTACCTCTGTGGACTGTACTGGGTGTAATGTTGAGGTGAAGGAAGAGGAGGAGAGGCCACTTGAAGCTGCGCTTGCCATCTACTCAATCACATGCTCTTTCTGGGACTCATCAACAAGGTGTACCGCTGTGCACCTGCCAAAGAAAGGTTGTGGAGTAGCCCATCCAGTAACATAAGTTGTCGGATGTCTTTACATAGGACGTGACATTGTTGGTTCACTAGTGCTTTCACAAACATAACCAACCACCCCACATACACATTGAACACCAAGCCTATTTCCCTTTCCACCACGGCCTCGTTTTTTTCCAGTCATGTTGCACAGATAGTATGGTAGGAGCACAGTTTTAGCAACAAAAAATTAGATTTTTAACTCTGCCCCAGCTCTTCAAACAGCTGAATTTCATCATCAGTAAATAACAAGGTGAAATATGGCTTGCTGAATCACGTTAGTCACAGAAGAAAGAATTGTTTCAGTATGGATAAAGCCTGTATGACAAAGAAGATATGCTCCAAACAATTTTAAAATGAGCTGTCCCCTACTGTATGACCATATTAACACAATAATTTTTTGGGGGCCTGTGGATCAGACCTTTATAACGGACTAGATGCTACAAACAATTTGAAAATGAGATGTTCCCTACTGTATGACGTTAGTAACAGAAGAATTGTTTTGGTGCCTGTGTATTAGGCCTCTATAACAGACTAGATATTACAAACAATTTGAAAGTGAGATGTCCCCTACTGTACGACGTTAGTAGCAGAATAATTTTTTTTGTAGTGTGGGTGAAGACTTTATAACCTTGAAGATATGCTCCAAACAATTTCAAATTCGGATTTAGCCTGCTGTATCACGTTTGTAAAACCCCTAAAATGTTGTTTTTTCTATGTGCAACAGCTCTGCACACACAACAATTTCATCGCCACAAAAATACAACATGGGATATGGCCGGCTATATCACGTTTAGCAACAGAAACATTTTTTTTATGTTACGTGCGTGAGGTCTGCAGTTTGCAGAATAACGTAGACACAAAAAATGAAAAATAAAAAATTGCTTGTATTGTAGGGTTCAGATATCCATGTAAGTTGGGAAGAGGTAAATAAAATATATTGTAAAGTGTATATATTTATTTAAATATACAAACTACGGTGTTTCTAAGATTCAATAGTGATCGTGTGATAAAATATTACCTTTTTTTTTAAATAAAACTAAATAGAAATATCATGATGCCTTAACCACACATGGTGAATATAATATTCCATAAGGTCTCACAATTGCAATAATATGAGCATGGTTCACATTTGCATAAGAACCTTATTAACAAGTCATGATCATGATTGATTATTTGTGAAAAATGAGGATGAATGAACTCATGGAAATCAACATCCAACACTGTGGAGACACCATCATATGTTTCTCAACGCAGTGATTCTAGAGCAATGCCCCCATCCCTTATGGGAAATATGTAAAAACATGCAAAACACAAGCCGCAGAGACACCATCACATGTTTCTCAACGGAAGCAATGACTAGCCAGGTCTTTCCCCGGAAAGGAGCAACCACGGGAAGGGCAGTCTCCAATGAAGGAAACCACCTATGCCAAAACATGGTATCCATCCACAGACAGCTGTTTCGGGGTATAGTTTCCTACTCCACACTGATGAGGGGCAATACCCCGAAACAGCTGTCTGTGGATGGATACCATGTTTTGGCATAGGTGGTTTCCTTCATTGGAGACTGACCTTTCCGTGGTTGTTCCTTCCCGGGGAAAGATCTGGCTAGTCATTGCTTGCGTTGAGAAACATGTGATGGTGTCTCCGTGGCTTGTGTTTTGCATGTTTTTACATATTTCCCATAAGGGATGGGGCATTGCTCTAGAATCACTGCATTGAGAAACATTTTCCTTCCCGGGGAAAGACCTGGCTAGTCAATGCTATGATTGATTATTTGGACGCCACTTTTTTATTTCTTTTAATACGTGTTTTCTCAGCCTTGCTAAGCAGAAGCTGAATGTTAATGGATGAGGCATATTTTTGTATGCTGCTTTGCACTTTATTCCACCTATTAGCAGTTCAGTTAACCCACTGGGCATTAAGATTGTATTTTGAATACTCGTTTGCATTGGTGAGATCAATAAAGGCTTTTGGACAAATATACAGTTAGATCGCGGTGAGGATATCATCCTAAATGAATCCTTTAGTGAGTTGTTTTACCATTTTGTAACCTGAGAAGACGGTATTTTCTTTCTTCACTTGGCGCTGAATCAAATTCCTTTTTTATTACATTCCAGAGGCATAAAGTCATTAATATGAAGCCCTGAGGCTGTTGCTAGATACTTTCTCCCATTAATGTCCTAAAACCTATTGAAATGCGAATGCTTGGTTGGTGGGAAGCTTTTTTATTCTGCTTATGATTGTCCTTGCTGTTTCCATAGTTAAGCATATAAATGATTGGAGAGCACAACATGCCATCCTCTTCCCTACTGTACTCTCAAGCTGAATAATGATAGTACATTTAGCTCTGTGTAACTAAAGCCTATAATCCCTTTGTCTGTCGTGAATGCAGATTGGCAACACTAATGATATGCTATTCTTAGTATGCTCACATTGCTGGTATATCTTTCAAGGTGCTTGAGCTAAATAGCGGTATCAGCTATTAGCAGCTGGAAAGTATTATTCATATTGATCATAGCTGATGCTGAAGTCTCACTAAATCTCTTAAAGCTGCCTGTGTGACTCCAGAAAAAATGAGGTGAATTCTGGAGCTTTTAAATATAATGGGAACCTTCACCACATTAGAAACCATCAGGGCCATCAATTAATCTGTTTTAGGGGCATAGGTATACTGTGATTGGCATAGCTGTCTTTTGCACTGGTAACTTTAATTGTATTCTGTGTGTTTTCATAGTTATAACTTGAAGCACTTGGACCTCACCACCTATGTATGTACCATACTGGTACCATATTACCATGTGTGTATTTTTTATATGGCAGTGGAGTCGCTTTAGGCACCAGGGAGTTATTGTTATTTATGAACCCAATTGAGCAGCAAGAAAGTCCATTTGCCCCAAACATCATGCTAACCACGGCTCTTCCACGTACATAAAGTCTAATGGTATCAAAAATCCTTGTCATTTTTTTTTTTATCAATAATGCCTTTCAACAGGATATTTTTGTGTCTAACCTATGCGTAGCTTAATTTACCATAAATATTTTTAAACAAAATTCAAGAGTTTTAATATAATCAGTTACTTTAAGGCCTCTGTGTTGGTTGCTGTACAGTTTTGTAGAGATGAGAGAACTTGCTCAGAAAACATTCGCCAATCTCAAATTCGGCACAAGTTTAGCACATTCAGATTTGTGTTTGCATTCACGAGCATTTTTACTCAAAGTCGGGAAAACTCAGTCACAATTCGGTGGTGAATCATCGCGTTTCGGCCGGGGTCACACTTGCGTGTGCAATGCTAGAAACTTGCGCATCAATACCTGGCACTGCCACCGGCACTCGGACCAGAGTGTGCGGCAGTGCTGGGTATTGATGTGCGAGTTTCTCGCATTGCACATGCAAGTGTGACCCTGGCCTTCCACTAATGATTTTGTTATTACTTTAGCTATGATAGTGGTGTTGTATGATGAGTGGGTGGACGGGGGGATGAGTTTGATGAGGGGAGGAAGTGTGTCAAATTGAGAGGACCATGTAGAGAGGTTGTGGCAGGGGTGTACTATTTTTTTTCTTCACTTAACTGTGTGTGTTGATTCCACCAATCAGGGCACAGAAACCATCCACAACATCATGATACAAGGTCTTCTGTGATTGATTGCTGAAGTCACAATTCCCTGGTCCTATAAAAAGCGGACATCTTGCATTGCTGGCATCATTTCCTCAGTGTCGCAGTGCAGAGAGGTCACTGCTGTGCTAGTGCTGGTGCTGAAATTGAACTTATCCTGTTTGAAATCAATCTACCAGCATCAAAGCAGATTGTGTAAAAACTGTGTGGCAGTGTCTGGAACCCCACTAGCTACTCCAAATCATTTGTGTTAACACTGTGTTTCAGTGGCAAATCAGAAGGCTAGATTTCCACTTAAAAATAATTTGGCCTAATATAGTGTTGCAACCTGAAGGACCAGTTAGTCACTCACAATTAGAGATGAGCGACTTTGCCTCCGAGAGGGTCGAGTCGGGTTTCGTACCACCCGACTTTACCCAAAGTCGAGTCAAACGAAATCGGCCGACTATCGGCAAAAGTCGGGGTTCCGACCGAAACCCGACCCCAATGCAAGTCAATGGGGAATAAAAGTCGGCAGTGAGTGGAGGACAGAAAACACAACTACAGTGCCCATTTCAATGGCAACTATATCAATTCTTATTACTGAAGCTTGTCAACTTTAATTTACCTTATAATAATAGTAATGCATTGAAAACTGGGACTTATTTCGCTAAAGTTTTGGGGGGGGCACAGCCCAGTTAGGGAGGTGGAAAAACTGGCATATGTTGAGGTGTAGGCTGGACGCTCAGCAGTTACAAATGGAGGAATTGGAGAAGTCGGAGGAAGAGGAGGACAAAGCGAGCCATTTTGCTGGCAACCTATGTGTCATCAGGGGAAGGTGGAACAAAATCCTTTGAAACCCAGGCATGGTTCATTTTAATGAAGGTGAGATCACCTACATTTTGGGTTGACAGCCGGGTCCTTCTTTCTGTCAGGATTGATCCAGCAGCACTGAAGGCGCTTTCTGATAGCACACTACCAGCAGGGCAAGCGAGCTCCTGTAAGGCATATTGTGCCAATTCAGGCCAGGTGTCCTGTTTACAGGCCCAGTAGTAAAAGGGGAATGAATTGTGAGGGAGAACATCGATAGGGGAGGAGAGATAATTTTGAACCATAGTTGACAACTGCTGTCTCCTGTCTGTTGCAATCGATTCAGTATTACAAGTGGCGTGAGCGGTACTCGAGAAATCAGTCCATAACATGGTCATGAAACCCCTGTCTCTAATGCCACTTCGACTGTGTGCACCACAAACACCTCTTCCATGTTGCCCAGTACGGCTCGTGGTAGAACCAGCACCGCTGCTGTGTGCTGGGAATGCCTCTAACAAACGGTTTACCAGAGTTGCTTGTTTGTTCACCAATATTAGCTCTAGGTTCTCCTGTGGCATGATGTTCTGTAATTTGCCTTTATAGCGTGGATCGAGGAAGATGGCCAACCAGTAGTCATCATCCTTCATAATTTTGGCAATGCGGGGGTCCCTTTTTAGGATCCTCAAGAGATAATCACACATGTGGGCCAATGTTTCAGGTGTCAATGATGCACTGCCAGTGGAGGGTGGAGGAGCACTTTGTGCCAAATCCACATCCCTGCAGTCACGGACAAACCCTGTACCTGACCTTGGCAAGCCAACATTTTCTCTTGCCCCCTGAGAAGCATCCTCCTGCCCAAAATAATCATCCCCCTCATCCTCCTCCTCTTCTTCCTCAACCTTGTCCAGGACAGTTCCCTGAGCAGACTATGCCTGACTGTCATCAAGGCTTCCCTCCTCCTCCTCTGCTGCAGACGCCTGATCCTTAATGTGCGTCAAAGTTTGCATGAGCAGACACATAAGTGGGATGCTCATGCTTATGATGGCGTCATCTGCGCTTACCAGCCGTGTGCATTCCTCAAAACACTGAAGGACTTTACAGAGATCTTTCAGCTTTGACCACTGCACAACCGACAACTCCATGTCTGCCCTCAGACTGCCTGCCTGTGTATCCTCCCACAAATGCATTACAGCCTGCCTCTGTTCACACAGCCTCTCAACCATGTGCATGGTGGAGTTCCACCTTGTTGCAACGTCTATGTTTAGGCGGTGCTTGGGGAGGTGGAGCGATCGCTGCAGCCTCTGCATACGACTGGAGTCTGCGGGCAAGTGACGGATGTGCGAGTACAGTCTTCACACCTTATGGAGTAGGACTGGTAACTCCGGATAATTATTTATGAAGCACTGCACCACCAGGTTCAAGGTGTGAGCCAGGCAAGGTATGTGTCTGAGTTTTGCCAGGGCTATGGCCACCACAAAATTACATCCATTATCACTGACTACCTTGCCTGGCTCAAGATGTAGACTGCCCAGCCATGACTCAGTTTCTCGCTGCAAGTAGTTGGCCAGTAACTCCGCGGTATGTCTGTTGTCGCCCAAAGACAGTGGGACACCTCGTGTGCATCACTGGCAGCTGCGGATGGAGTTCTCTCGTGACTGCGCTCTGTCGATGAGCTTTCGCTTCTGGAGGAGAGGAGACGGAGGGTTGAATGCCTACAGCCAACTGTTGCCTATACCGTGGGCTAGGCAGCACTGTCCCACCGCCGCTGTCCCCTGTGGACCCTTCATCCACCACATTAACCCAGTGCGCAGTGATGGACACGTAATGGCCCTGGCCATGCCTACTGGCCCATGCATCTGTTGTGAGGTGCACCTTTCCACTCACTGATTGTTTGAGTGAATGGACAATGCGGTCTTTCACATGTAGGTGGAGGGCAGGGATGGCTTTTCTAGAAAAGAAGTGCCGACTGGGTAGGTCATAGCGTGGGACAGCATAGGCCATGAGCTCTCGGAACACTGCGCTTTCAACCAAACGGAAGGGCATCATCTCTAATGAGATCAGTTTGGCTATGTAGGCATTTAAAGCCAGTGTATGCGGATGAAAGGATGAGTACTTTCTTGTCCTACTCAGAGTCTCTGCTAGGGTGAGCTGGACTTGAGAGCTGCATATGGTGGAACTAGCGGTGGACATGGTGGACTGAGAGGGGGTTGGTGATGGTGGTGGTGGTGGTGATGGCCTAGATCAGGGGTCTCAAACTCAATTTACCCAGGGGCCGCTGGAGGTAGAATCTGGGTGAGGCTGGGCCGCATCAGATTTTCTACAAGAAAAGCTCCTACAAAAACATTTGTGCTCAACAAAGAAATATTGCATTTCCCACTATTCCTGAATTTGTCTGTGCTCATCACCAACCTTTCTCTTCCCTGCAGGCTTTGATAAAGACATGGTTGGGGCTGTGTAATAGATAATTCCACTTGGTGTCACTATTTCAGTGTTAGCCGATGCATCTTTTCCGCTTTTTTTCTGTCCCACTGAGCAGCAATTTCCACGGCGGCCTCCGCTTCTGAGCCAGGGGTAAGTTCGCAATAAGGCCGGCTGATGTCTTGCCTCCGAGAGCAATATACCGCACCGTCCCACTGCTCATTCTGAACCCGGCGCACCTGAGTCTGTGGCGTGGTCCTGTCCGGTCCCTGGTTGGCTGCTCCTGCTGCATGTGTTGTGAGGGTGACTCATACGCCTTGCCTGCTGACAGCAAGCTGCTGTGACTGTCTAGCCATCATCATACTCACCTCCTCCTGCTGCAGCTCTGACATTTTCTTCCTGTATGAGCGCGCGGTCACACGTCATGTGGTACCGCTCATTAAGCTCATGGATATGGGCGCCACGCCTATGAGAGTGGGGTCCATATTCACGACATTAACGAGTGGTACTACGTGTGACTGGGAGTTCACATGCGAGACTTGACCGTGTTTATCGCATGTGTGATCCCGGCCGAGGTGAGGGCCGCAAACTATTGTCCTGAGGACCCATGAGGTGAGGGCTGCAAATTATTGTCCCGAGGACCGCAGTTGGCCCACAGGTCACGAGTTTAAGACCCCTGGCCTAGATGCAGTCTTTCGTTGGAAAATCATTGCGATTCCCTGACTGCTTTGGCCTTGCGACGACACCTCAACATTTCTTGCTGGTGGTGTGCTAACCGGTGGGCTTACATTGGGGAAAGCAATGTAGCGTTGCTGACTACCTTCAGTCGGAGCAGATGCACGTGTGCTACCTGAGGTTTTGTAGTCTGTCCACGCTTGCAAGTGCATGGTGTTTACATGTCTAAGCATGCAACTGGTATTCAAATTTCAGAGATTTTTCCCTCAGCTAAAGGTCCTTCCGCAATTCTTACAGATAACCTTTGCCTCATCAATAGGATTTTGGTCAAAAAAGTGCCACACTGCACACTTCCTACTATGGGAAAAATTTTCAGGGCTTGCACGCTGTGCTAATTTGACCGTCTGGCTAAGCTATCCTGCAACTCTTTTTGTTTTTTTAACACATTTTTGGACTGCTAAGGGCCTGCCAGATAACCGCAGCTGCAATGTCAATGCCTGCTGCGGATCCTCCTCCTCTTCTGAGCTATTGCCAGCGGCACCCTCTTCCCCAAATGGATGCCAATCTGGGTCAACAACTGGGTCATTCATCACCTCCTCTTCAATTTCACTTGCACCTTCCTCTGTGTCACCGTGTAAGGTGGTATAGTATGCGAGAAGGGGCACCTGAGTTTCATCAGGGTCAGATTCTGGCTCAGTACACTGCAAGGACAATGTAGTGCTCTGAGTGAATGTACCAGCAGAAAAATCTAGCAGTTGCTGTGCATCAGTGCACTCCATGTCATATTCATCTTGGACTGGGGAATTCAGGATTTCACTTGATAACTAAGGCATGGTATGTGAAAAGAGCTTCAGGGAGTAATCTGAAGTGTGGCCTGCGCATGCTTCACTTTTGGTGGGGGTGAAGGACACAAGGAAAGGTGTTGTTCCTGACCAGCAGCCTGCACTGACGACTCAGTGCTTGCAGTTTTTGAAACTTCAGAAGAGGAGGCGAAAGAGCTGGAGGCTGTTTCGGCAATGTAAGCCAAAACCTGTTCCTAATGCTCCGGCTTTAAAAGCGGTTCACCTACTCTGAGAAGAGGGAGCCTTCCAGGCCTTCTGGAGCCAGACAATGACGCAGGTTTAACACCTTCTGCCTGAGGTGCTATTATGCTTTTGGCACTACCAGCAGATGAACCATCACCACCATCAGTACCAGCTGCCCCCCCGCCCACGTCCGCAGCCTCTTCCACCATACTTCCTCATGTTTGGGAAAATGTACCAAAAATACCAGCAGATATATGGTACTGTATGAGGAGCGTACAGCTGTATACGGTGTAGGGAAAAATTTAAATCTCCGTATATATTTCCGGAGTCACACACAGACGCTCTCTCAGTATGGATTTGACCGTTATACAAACAGCAGATATACGGTACTGTATGAGGAGCGTACAGCTGTATACGGTGTCCGGGAAAATTTAAATCTCTGTATTTATTTCTGGAGTCATACACAGATGCTCTCTCAGTATGGATTTCACTGTAATACAAACAGCAGATATATGGTACTGTATCAGAAGCGTACAGCTGTATACGGTGTAGGGAAAAATTTAAATCTCTGTCTGTATTTCTGGAGTCACACAAAGTGTTAGGGATGGTGGAACGCACTAAATATAAATAATAGGAAGTGCGTTTGCCGCCCGGGTCCACCGTGCAGTAGGTGTAACAACCGCTGCTGAGTAATGGCGGACTCGCTATATGGCGGTATACTGCGCTCGGGTTAAACGTCACCCGGGGTGCGCAGAGCGGACTCTGTTAACCTCACAGAGGCCCTAAAGCATAAAATCCCGAGCCTGTGAGCTTCACAGGTCTCAGCTGGCTTGCACACACGGTATATGGTCACAGGACAAGGCCCAAGGCAGAGGTCGGTGTCCGTCTTGACCTACCGTGTGTGCGGCGCCGCTACCGCGGACGCCGGTAAGTGCTACTAACTGCAGCGTGGTGGTAACTACTGCCGCTATGCGATAGTGCTGTCAGGCATGACACCATCGGACGCTAGTGCAGAGGTGCGGTATGCACTGTGGCCTATAGCTTGCCACTGACTGGCGCTGACTATCTCTCTAGTTCCCTATCCACATGCATAGTATCAGAGGGAAGGGGTTTCAAATGAGTCAGTCACCAGAATCATACATCCGTCACCATTCACACATAGCAAGTATAGTCTATACTAGCGCATGGGCGAGCGGCCATGTGGGCCTTTTATAGTCTCCACTCGGAAAAGGCCAACTTCATTGCTAGCAGCTCCCTGTCCCCGATGGAGTAATTCTTCTCCGCCAGTGAGAAGGTCTTAGAGAAGAAGAAGCAGGGATGCTTCCGACCTTGAGCATCCTTCTGGAAAAGGACTGCTCCTGCACCGACGGAAGAGGCATCCACCTCCAGGATAAACGGTTTATCCACATCGGGACGGTGTAAGATGGGTGCGCCACCAAAATGGGATTTTAGAGACGAGAAGGCCTTGGAGACCTGTTCAGACTTAAGCGTTAGGATTAGCTCCTTTCTTTGTGAGAGCAACCATAGGAGCTACCAGTGTGGAGAAGTGAGGTATGAACTGGCGGTAATAGTTGACGAACCCCAGGAAGCGCTGCACCGCTTTAAGTGAGTGTGGTTCCTGCCAGTCCATTGCAGTTTGGCTGGATCCATAGCCAACCCCTGGGCCGAGATGATGTAGCCCAGGAACGGCAAGGACTCCTGCTCAAACTGGCACTTCTCCAGCTTGGCGAAAAGAGAGTTCGCCCGCAGATGGTCAAAGACCCTGCAGACGTCTCTCTGGTGGGAGGTCAAATCTGGCGAGAAGATGAGGATGTCATCCAGATAGACCACCACCGAAGTGGAGAGCATATCGTGGAAGACGTCGTTGACGAAATCCTGGAAGACAGCAGGCGCATTACAAAGGCCGAAGGGCATGACCAGATATTCATAGTGGCCATCCCTGGTATTAAAGGCTGTCTTCCACTCGTCTCCTTCGCGAATGCGGATCAGGTTGTACACCCCCTGTAGACCTAATTTCGTAAAGATCCGGGCCCCTCGCAACCTGTCAAATAGCTTAGAGATCAACGGGAGAGGGTATTTGTTTTTAACTGTCATGGCGTTGAGACCTCTGTAGTCAATGCAGGGACGTAACTCTCCGCTCTTCTTCTGCACGAAGAAGAACCCTGCACCAGCCGGCGACACCGACTTTCTGATAAAACCTCTAGCCAGGTTTTCCTGGATATATTGAGACATAGCCTCTGTATCAGGGAGTGACAGTGGATACACACAGCCTCTAGGAGTTTCCGTGCCTGGCAGAAGATCTATCGGGCAATTGTAAGGACGGTGCGGTGGGAGCATCTCCGCAGATTTTTTAGAGAAGACGTCCGCGTACTGGTGATATGGTTTAGGAAGCGCGGAGATATCCGCAGGCACTTCAGTGGAAGCTACCTGAACACTGCCCTTCAGGCACCTTCCCTCACAGTCCTTGCTCCAACCCAGTATATTCCCCAAAGCCCAATCAATATGAGGGGAGTGACAACGGAGCCAGGGAACTCGGAGAAGCACCTGGTCGATGCCATCTGGCAAAATAAACAAGGACAGAATCTCACGATGAGAGGGTGAGATTGAGAGCCCGAGTGGGGCTGTCTGGTGGGTCGCCGGAGATGGTAAAGATGCACCATGAACCACCCTGATGGTCAGAGGTTGAGGCAGTAACACCAGTGGAATAGCGTTTTTCTGGGCGAAGGTCGAGGGCATAAAGTTCCCCTCAGCCTTGGAATTCACTGTAACCTCTACCTCCCAGGTGGAGGCCCCACTATCTAATGTCCCTCGGAATACCGGTTTGGGAGAAAAGGGTTTCATATTTGTCTGACCACCACCTACGACCACTGGACGTGATCGTTTTTCTGACCGCAGAGGACACGTGCTGGCCGAGTGACCAAACTGCCGACACTGGTAACAACGTGCGGAGCTTCGCACCGGACGTGGCTTGGAGCCGGCGCGAGACACCTCCAAAGTTTTGGAGGATGTAAGCTCCTGAGCGGAAGATCTTAGCGGCTCGGTGAAGGTGGGAGCCAAGTTAACCCTTCGTCTGGATTGCTCACGTTCCAGCCCGCGCTCCGTAAACCGGAGATCAATGCGGGTGAAGATGGCAATCACTTCCTACAGACTTGTTGGGGCCTCTCTGGTTGCTAGAGCATCTTTGACATGCTCAGCTAACCCTCTCCAAAACACAGGGATGAGTGCTTTATCGGGCCACTCTAGTTCGGAAGCCAATGTCGGCATAATGGCTGACCGAGAGAGACCCCTGTGTTAGGGCCAATAATTGGAGAGAGGTGTCGTGCGTGATCCGTGGTCCCAAAAATACTTGCTTCAGAGCCGCGAGGAACTGAGCAGCCCCTTGAACCACAGGATCATCACGCTCCCACAATGGCCTAGCCCACTCTAATGCCCTGCCAGATAAAAGAGAAACAATAAACCCCACCTTAGCCCGCTCTTTAGGAACCGTGCAGCCAGTAACTCAAGCTGGATAGAGCACTGACTCACAAATCCCCTACAGGTGGCGCTGTCACCCGAAAACTTGTCGGGGAGCGGGAGGCGAGATATTGTCTGCATAGTCGTGAGTGTGGGCACGCGTGAGACAGCCTCTGCGACTGCCTGAGCAGCAGCTACCGTAGCATTCACAGCTGAAGTGGAGCTCTCGATAGCCGCCAACCTGCTCTCCAGCTGCTGCATGTACCACTGCAGCTGCTGCAAGTCCGCCATTACTAGCCAGACCCTGGCGCTAGTATAATGTTAGGGATGGCAGAACGCACTAAATATAAGTAATAGGAAGTGCGTTCGCCGCCCGGGGTCCACCGTGCATTAGGTGTAACAACCGCTGCTGAGTAATGGTGGACTCACTATATAGCGGTATACTGCGCTCGGGTTAAACGTCACCCGGGGTGCGCAGAGCGGACTCTGTTAACCTCACAGAGGCCCTAAAGCATAAACGCCGAGCCTATTAGCTTCACAGGTCTCAGCTGGCGTGCACACACGTAAATGGTCACAGGACACGGCCCAAGGCAGAGGTCGGTGTCCGTCTTGACCTACCGTGCGAGCGGCGTCGCTACCACGGACGCCGGTGAGTGCTGCTAACTTCAGTGTGGCGGTAACTACTGCCGCTATATGATAGTGCTGTCAGGCGTGACACCATCGGACGCTAGTGCAGAGGTGCGATATGCACTGTGGCCTGTAGCTTGCCACTGACTGGCGCTGACTATCTCTCTAGTTCCCTATCCACATGCGTAGTATCAGAGGGAAGGGGTTTCATATGAGTCAGTCACCAGAATCATACATCCACCACCATTCACACATAGCAAGTATAGTCTATACTAGCGCATGGGCGAGCGGCCATGCGGGCCTTTTATAGCCATGCGCTTCCGGGACCTTCCAGACCTCTGAGATGGGCCAATCAGATCAGGACAAGGACCTGAGCACATGACCCCCGATCTCCACTGGGAGATTGTCTCGTGGGCATGCCCAGTAGCACGGCGAGAGGACTTAGCCTCTGGAGTGGTTTCCTGCAAAGCAGGTTGCGCTACCATTGCTGGTCTAGAGGTGGCAGCATCATCTAGACCCAGAGAGCTGGTCTGAGCAGGGCACCTGGATCACTGAGATTGCTGTGCAGGTCCCTGAGCGGTTGGAAAGGAATGGGAGACCACTGGATATATGGCTCTGGATTCCTGCTGTGCAGCTGCAGGAATCTGACGCCTAACACACAGATCGTCAGCATGTATTTGTCCGTGATACCAGCCGGTACACGGTAGTGTGTGAGGAGCGTACAGCTCTATACGGTGTGGAAAAAATGAACGGTCGGTAACTGTGCAGAAAAAAGGAATAAAAGTATGAGTGCTGTGAAAAAAGCAGTGTACATACAGCTATCAGGCAGCCTAATAACCAGCACTGCTGCTCACAAGAAAATCCTCCCCTGTAACTGTACAGCACAATTGCTATCAGCACAAGCACATAAGAGCTTCTTATATCTTTACAGCCCTAACTCTCTCCCTACTGATAAACAGCAACCTCTCCCTACTGTTAAGATCGGCAGAAGTAAAATGGCGGTCAAGGCTTTTATTGACACGATGACGCCCCCAAAGCAAGCCAATCACTGCAATGCCCTTCTCTACGATGGTGGTGGACACTGCACATGTCATCTCGTTGCCCACAGTGTACGTCCTTGCTCATTGGCTGAAAAAAAGGCACCTGCAAGCATTCTGGGAAATCCGACTTTGGCGCTCGTTTTGCCGACCTCATGGCCAACTTCACGCTATGGTCAGATTTCGGTTGGCGAAACCCGACTTTGTCATAAGTCGGTGACTTATGAATCTGGCCTACCTGTTTCACTCAACTCTACCCCTAATCATTTTTGCTAAAACTTTGTTTTAGTGGCAAATCAGAAGGCCAGATTTTCACGTAAAAATCATTAGGCCTACT
Organism: Dendrobates tinctorius; assembly: GCF_039654945.1. Taxonomy (NCBI): domain Eukaryota; kingdom Metazoa; phylum Chordata; class Amphibia; order Anura; family Dendrobatidae; genus Dendrobates; species Dendrobates tinctorius. The sequence goes on along the minus strand of NW_027361910.1, from coordinate 14,928,500 downwards.
ATATTGGTGCAGCCACGAGGCCCAATTAGCTACTCCAAATCATTTGTGCTAAAACTGTTTTTCAGTGGCAAACCAGAAGGACAGAATTCCACTTAAATATTGTTAGACCTAATATAGTGGTGCAGCCACTAGGCACAATTATCTACACCAAATTGATTGTGCTTAAACTGTTTCAGTGGCATAACAGCGTTGTTCAGGCACACTGTCTAAGAAAAGAAATAGTGATTATTCATTTAGTGACAGGTGACTGACAGCTGTGGGCCTAAGGTTGTGAAACAGCAGGAAGGGAATGCTACTTAGTTGAGTGGGAAAAAGCGAGGTTGTGGTGGAAGGGGGAATAGGCTTGGTGTTCAAGGTATACGTGGGTTAGGTGTTAATGTGAATGAAAACTCAAGTGAACAAACACCGTCTTGCCCTATCCAAAGACCATTGACAACATCTGTTATTGGCGGCCTACCCGACTCCCTTTCTTTGGCAGTGGCACACCTTATAGATGAGGTTCAGAAACAGCATGTGCTCAAATGGATGGCAAGCACTGCATTAAGTTACCTCTCCTCCTCTTCCTAAACCTTAACATCACACACAGTACAATCCTCAGAATTAGCACCCCAATCACCTTTGTTTCCCTCTGCATCAAAAATTTCCAACTACCCAACTGACTGGGGGAACCTCAGATGGGCCATTCTGAAGAGCTGTTCACACATTGCAACACATATTCATTAGAGGTATGATCTGAAGAATTACAGAATCCAGAGGAGGAAAGCATCTGCACCAATGCCCAAAATTTTTTCATGTTGGATCCGGGGCCGGGTGAAGAAGAGGTGCATGCAGACTGTACTGTAGTGTAAGGGCAGGGAGAGGAGGAGGGTGACTCTCAGGGTGAGGAGTGTGAGAACAGAGAGGATGAAATTGAGGTTGTAGATCCCACTTGGTGTGAACACAGAGCTATGCAGCCGAGTAGCTCAGCAGATGAGTTGGAGGAGGAGGAAGATGAGGAGGTTACATTGTGGCTTCCCATACAGACACAAAGTAACATAGTAACATAGTAACATAGTTATTAAGGTTGAAGGAAGACTTTAAGTCCATCTAGTTCAACCCATATCCTATCCTAACTTGCCCTAATATGTTGATTAAGAGGAAGGCAAAAAAAACCCATGTGGCAAACAGTAAGCTTCATATTGGGGAAAAAATTTCCTTCCCGACTCCACATACGGCAATCAGACTAGCTCCCTGGATCAATGCAATATTAAGGAAACTAGTGTATATACCGTGTAATATTATACTTTTCAAGAAAGGCATCCAGACCCTTCTTAAATTTTAGTAGGGAATCACTTATTACAACCTCATATGACAGAGAGTTCCATAGTCTCACTGCTCTTACAGTAAAGAATCCGCGTCTGTGATTAAGCTTAAAACTTCTTTCCTCCAGATGTAGAGGATGCCCCCCTTGTCACCGTCACAGGTCTAAGAGTAAAAAGATCATTAGAAAGGTCTCTCTACTGTCCCCGCATATATTTATACATTGTAATAAGGTCCCCCCCAAGCCTTCATTTTCCCAAACTAAATAACCCCAAGTGTAATAACCTGTCTTGGTATTGCAGACCCCCCAGCTCCCTAATAACCTTGGTCGCTCTTCTCTGCACCCGCTTCAGTTCAACTATGTCTTTCTTATACACTGGAGACCAGAACTGTACACAGTATTCTAAGTGTGGTCGCACTAGTGACTTGTATAGAGGTAAAATTATGTTCTCCTCATGAGCATCTATGCCTCTTTTAATGCATCCCATTATTTTATTTGCCTTTGCAGCAGCTGCCTGACACTGGCCACTAAATGTGAGTTTGTTGTCCACCCATACACCCAGGTCTTTTTCAGTGACAGTTTTGCCCAGTGTTTTACAATTAAGCACATAATTATACATCTTGTTCGTTCTACCCAAGTGCATGACCTTACATTTATCCCCATTAAAGCTCATTTGCTATTTATCAGCCCAAGCTTCTAGTTTACATAAATCCTCCTGTAATATAAAATTGTCCTCCTCTGTATTGATTACCATGCAGAGTTTAGTGTCATCTGCAAATATTGAAATTCTACTCTCTATACCCCCTACAAGGTCATTAATAAATATGTTAAAAAGAAGCGGGCCCAATACTGACCCCTGTGGTACCCCACTGCTTACCGTGACCCAGTCTGAGTGTGCTCCATTAATACCCACCCTCTGTTTCCTATCCCTGAGCCAACTCTTAACCCACTTACACATATTTTCCCCTATCCCCATTGTTCTCATTTTATGTATCAACCTTTTGGGTGGCACCGTATCAAAAGCTTTTGAAAAGTCCATGTACACCATGGTCCACTGCATTCCCTTGGTCCAGTCTGAAACTTACCTCTTCATAAAAGCTTATCAGATTAGTCTGACAGGAGCGGTCCCTTGTAAACCCATGTTGAGTGATGCAACCATGACAAGCACTGAATCCTCAGGCCCAACTCTGCTTGTCGCCAGCACCAGTCACGAGTGTGAAGTTCAAAGGGGCGGCAAGGGTTGCCTAGTCTGGGCATCTATTGAGATCACAAAGGATGACCCAACTATGTTAGGCTGGTTTCATACTTGCGTTTTTTTGCACAAAAAAAGCATGTTTTTTTTTTTCCTATACTTAACATGGGAGCGCATAGTCATGCGTTTGTACGCGTTTGTATGCGCATGCGTTTTTTTGTAGTGTGCGCCCGGGCGCACAAAATGCATCCTGTTGCATTTTTTGTGCGTCCGACCTGTCTCAAAAAAATGCATGGTAATGCACACGTCAGCGCAAAAAGACGCAACTTTTTTTTTAAAAAAAGCCTTGGAGGTTTTGTCATGCCCGGGAGCCAGCGTTCTTTCAGAATGTGTCTTCAGCGCTGCTTGTGGTGTGCTGATGGATAAGCGCATCCGGCTGTCCCCTCAAAGTGTAGACCACCAAAATTTCATTAAAGTGAACAAGTCATGGATCTCCAATGACTTTTTCACCCCAGTCGCAGATTGGGCAGACTAAGCCATGGTGTCATTTTTAGTGTCATGTATTGATCTTGCGTTATTGCAGTCTGTGCCATCTTTGTGTTGTCTTTTGTTCCAGCTGTTGCTACTGCTGCTGATGTTGCAAACAGTTTTTTGAGATAAGGAGACTCCAAGTTGGGTCTTCATCTGGTGGGTTGCCTGTGGTGGAAGGTGTGTCAGGGGCCTATTATGATATTTCTACTCTGTGGAAATTGATGCCACTTTAGTGATTTGTGACAACTGTTTTGTGAAATGTGGAGATTCCAATTTGGGTCTCCATCTTGTGGGTTGCCCATGTAAGTAGGTCTCCCAGACAGGCAGGCCTACACTTACTTTCAGTCAACTACCTGTGTTACTTTCCTTACATTTTTCTATCAATATTAGTATATAAATATAAATAAAATATATAAAAAAAAAATAAATTGGAGGTGTTGCATGAGGTGTGAAGTCTCCCAGCTAAGATGGCTTACACAGCTCCTTAACCACCAGATTGTCATTAAAACTTCAATTTCAAGCTGTAAATACTGGGCCACACCTTGGTATCTCATGCATGGCCCTTGGCTGACTGCTTGTTTGCCATTATAAGAGGATCTACTGTGGGTCAATTGATCAGTCAACTACCTGTGTTACTTTTCTTACATTTTTCTAACATAGTTTTTTAACATAGTTAGCAAGGCCTAAAAAAGACATTTGTCCATCCAGTTCAGCTTATATTCCGTCAGAATAAATCCTCAGATCTACATCCTTCTAATAATAAGTAATAACTGATAGATACAATATTGTTATGCTCCAGGAAGACATGCAGGCCTCTCTTGAACCCCTCGACTGATTTCGCCATCACCACCTCCTCAGGCAAGGAATTCCAGATTCTCACTGCCCTAATAGTAAAGAATCCTCTTCTAGGTTGGTGGAAAAACCTTCTCTCTTCCAGACGCAGAGAATGTCCTCTTGTGACAGTCACTTTCCTTGGTATAAACAGATCCTCGGAAAGATATTTGTATTGTCCCCTTATATACTTATATATGGTTATTAGATTGCTCCTCAGTCATCTTTTTTCTAGACTAAATAATCCTAATTTTGCTAATCTCTTTGGATATTGTAGTTCCCCCATCCCCTTTATTAATTTTGTTGCCCTCCTTTGTACTCGCTCTAGTTCCATTATATCTTTCCTGAGCACTGGTGCCCAAAACTGTATAGAATACTCCATGTGGGGTCTAACCAGGGATTCGTACAGAGGCAGTATAATGCTCTCATCATGTGTATCCAGACCTCTTTTAATGCATCCCATGATCCTGTTTGCCTTGGCAGCCGCTGTCTGGCACTGGCTGCTCCAGGTAAGTTTATCATTGACTAGGATCCCCAAGTCTTTCTCCATGTCAGATTTACCCAGTGGTTTCCCATTCAGTGTGTAATGGTCATATTGATTCCTTTTTCCCGTGTGTATAACCTTACATTTATCATTGTTAAACCGCATCTGTCACCTTTTGGCCCAGGTTTCCAACCTATCCAGATCCATCTGTAGCAGAATACTATCATCTCTTGCATTGACTGCTTTACATAGTTTTGAATCATCTGCAAATATTGATATTTTACTGTGTAAACCTTCTACCAGATCATTAATAAATATGTTGAAAAAAATAGGTCCCAACACCGACCCTGCGGTACCCCACTAGTCACAGTGATCCAGTTAGAGCATATACCATTTATATCCACCCTCTCCCTTTTATCGCTAAGCCAGTCACATTTACACACATTTTCCCCCAGACCCAGCATTCTCATTTTGTGTACCCACCTCTTGCGTAGCACGGTATCAAATGCTTTGGAAAAATCAAGATATATCCCCCGTCCAATGACTCACCTTGGTCCATTCTATAGTTTACCTCTTCATAAAAACTGATTAGATTGGTTTGACAGGAGCGATTCCTCATAAACCCATGCTGAGATGGAGTTAAACAGTTATTCTCATTGAGATAATCCAGAATAACATCCCTCAGAAACCTTTCAAATATTTTACTAACAATAGAGGTTAGACTTACTGGCCTATAATTTCCAGGTTCACTTTTAGAGCCCTTTTTGAATATTGGTAGCACATTTGCTATGTGCTAGTCCTGTGGAACAGACTATCAATACTATCAATAGTAGTCTATAAAACTGATGTTTGTGCCATCTTAGTGTGGCTGGAACAAAATAGAAAAAAATATCAGGTGTTGCATGAGGTCTGAAGTCTCCCAGCTAGGAAGGCTTACACTGCTCCCTTAACCACTAGGCCCTTATTAAAACATCAGTTCCAAGCTGCAAATGCTGGGGCAGAGACTGATGCCTCATGCATGGCCCATGATTGACTGCTGCTGTGCCATTTGCAAATTTCTACTGTGGGTCAATTGATGTCACTTTTCCTGGTGTCTGCCCTTAATTTTAGCTGTTTGGGAAGCTTTTTGTCACACCTTAAGGTGTTGTCTATGCATTTTTTTTGCCTCCCATTGAATCTAAGGGTACGTTCTGTGACCAGTTCGGTGAACTGTTCAGCGAACGGAGATCCGTTCGGCGAATCCGAACTCAACCTTGAAAGGTTTACTCATGTCTACTACTTTGTCTGTTAAATTGGCAGACACCATGATTGAAAATGGAACAGATCCCATTATAGTTACTGTGGACCATCAGGCATGGCTGGTGTATTTCATTAAAGGGAAGCTGTCATCAGGTTTCACAATCCTAAACTGCTGCCACCACACTTTGTGACACATAATTAGCATCCTAACCATCCATGCCTTGCAGTTCTACAGCCTGGCATACAGGAGAAATGATGGTTATACATTTCTCTCGCGATATGGTAAAGAGATCCAAGCAGTCCAATGGGTGGGAACAGGCCAACCTTGGTGCTTGCTAACTCAAACCCTCTGCCTATGAGTAAAGAAGATGCTATCTTATCAATCAAAGCCAGATTAGCAGGTGTGAGCTTTGTCGATACTCGCCCATTAGACTACTTGGCTCTCATAATCATGTTAGCAGGTATTCCAGGCAGGGCTGTAAGGATTGGGTCACTGGGATGCGAATTAAGTGATATGTAAAGTGGTAGCAACAGTTTAGAATCTGGACACCACGTGTTCCTTTTAAACAAATCTGCTAATGCCATAATTTTCAAGATCTGCACATAGTCTGTTAACAGTTTGCTATTATAGTAGTTCAAGCTCGAATATTCGAAAACTTATACAGAGCTGGGATACTTTAAGAAGTGTTCATCGGTAGGTATGTACTATCGTTGGCTGACTAGATTATGAAAGGTCTGCAGTACATTATAATATAAATTAACAAGCAGATTTTATATTGAGTTTAATTTTCAGTAAGAAGTAACAGTTTGAAGTTACACATTTATATGAAAGGATACCATCTAAACTCATTTTCTGCATGACACTACATCACGGAGCTGAAAAGTTATCTTTATTCAACCCAGTGAATAAATATGATATTATGTGTGTCTCACAGAATCAAAACAACGCCTCTCTCCCAGACCTTCCTAATGTAATGATATTCATGCACTGCTGAATTGTTATAAATTAAAGATTAGTATATGTTATTTTGGTTCGAATTAAAATAAAAGGTGTATAGTATGATGGATTCATTTCCCAATTGTGAAGAAAACATTATTTTAATCAAGACTGAATGTTATCTCTTTTTTTTACTGAACCTTTACATGTGCATACTTGTATATTTTTCTGCTTCTTTATATAGTGAGGTAGCCTGAGGAAAGAGTATGGAGTTAAAATATATATTTAAAAAAGGTTGTCTTGACATCTGTAATAATTGAAATTGAAAACTGCTTGGAAAAAAATCAACTTTGCAATTTTAATGTAATTAAAAAAACCTATTCTGTTCTCTACATTGTTTTATACTCATTTTCTAGGTTACTGGCCACCACTGCATTCTAGAAGAGCTGTCTAACGTGCAGAGCTTGCAAGCTGTTTTAATCGTGTAATACAAGGGGCACCAGAGTGGTAGTCTGGACCGAGCTCACCCACTAAAAACAGTTTGTATACACCCTGGCCCCTTGTACACCCACTACGGCTGCAGCAGCCTAGAATCCCAGTCGTGCTGGTATCCGGGCACCTGAGACCCCTTCAGCAGAGGCCCCTGTATAGTCCAGAGAGTCAGTATGGGAGTCCTCTTTAGTCGGTGGCCTTCTTTAGTCTGGGACAACAGACCTCTCCCATCTGGGGGTCTGGCAGTGCCCCGTCATTCTGACACATCTGCACCTGTCAAGGATCTGAGCAGAAATGGAGGGAAACAGCAGCTTCCTTTCTCTGCTGCTGCTGACCCAACCCCTCACCTTAACCATTTCTTGCTGTAACTCATACATTTAAAGAGGAACATCCACAATATAATACAGTACATTGCAAGGCATAGGACACACATAAAACAGTACAGGTACATAACTTATGTACATAAGAAGAGCACAGGGGTCACACGGCAGAAGGAGGGGGCGCAACTGAGGGGACCAGCCATTTCCTTACAATAGTACTGATTTAAAGCTGCTGAAAATTCTATGTCTATGATCGGGCCAACTTTCGTATGCCTGCGTTCCTTTTGATTATTGCAGAATCAGAGAGTTCATAGGTTGAACAGCAGTGCAATCATGCTGCTTGTCCAAACTGGATATAGGGAAGGAATATTGTCATGACACAGCTGTCAGGTGACCTGGGACCAGAGGCTCCTTCTCTGACCCTATCAATAGGGGGCACCCTAGCTCACCCTAATCCTCAGGACACTTCTGAATGTGAAGATGCCGGGGCCACCACCCTTGCCTTATCTCCTGAGCTAGCCCTCCATCTGTTCTCTTCCCCCACCCAGGAAAGAGGGGCACTATTGTACACCACAGTATATTAACCAGAAAAACAAGGCTACACATACAAGGGTTAACAGAAAACTCCAGGCATACAAAATATTCACTCACATATACAGAGGAATGCACTGGGGAGTGGAGGATGGGGAATAAGCAAAAGTAGAGAAGGGAATTACTACACTTAAAAGCAACTCAACAGTAATAGATGACTCCTTCAACACTCCTTCTGTTAGGCGTCAGGTTTCTGCATCTGTTCTGCAGGAATCCAGAGCCTCACATTCTGTGGTCTCCTGCTGTCTGTCTACTGCAGAGGAGATTATTTTGCAGCAGACCGCTCCAGAGACTAAGTCCCTCTGTGCTCCTACTGGGCATGCTCACAAGGCGATCTCCCATTGGAGATCGGGAGTCATATGCTCAGGTCCTGTTTCTTATCTCAGTGGTCCATCTTGGAGATCTGGAAGGTCCCGCACGGCTATAAAAAATGCTTATGACCGTTCGGCCCTGCGCTAGTATAGGCTATACTTGCTAAATGTGTGAATGGTGATGGATGTATGATTCTGGTGACTGACTCATTTGAAACCCCTTCCCTCTGATATTACGCATGTGGATAGGGAATTCTGTCAGCAGTCAACACCAGTCAGTGGCAAGCCTTAGGCCACTGTGCACACCGCACCTCTACGCTAGCATCCGACATTGCACTTGCTTTCTAGCTTTGTCGTCGAGCGGCAGTGTCCTACGCCACGCTGCAGTTGCAGTCCTTCTTGGCGCTCGTCGTAGCGACGCCGCACACACGGTAGGTCTAGACTGACGCAGCTCCTCTGTCTTAGGCTGGTTTCACATTAGCGTTGAAACAACGCTGCACACTGCGTCGGTAAGCCCCGTCCCGATCTGGCTCCCTGCCCGCCCCATCCGGGATCACCGCCTACTATCGCATTTGCACGCATGCGATCGGCACACCCTATCTTTAGCATAGGGTGCGCAGATCATGCGCTGCCAGTGTGAAAGTAGCGTGCTACAGCCGTGTTACACCTACTGCACGGTGAACCCCGAGCGGTGAATGCACTTCATTATTTATTTTTATTTAGTGCGTTTCGCCGTTCCTAACATTATACTAGCGCCAGGGTCTTGCTAGTAAAGGCAGATCAGCAGCAACTCCTATAGTGCATTCGCCAGCTAGAGGGCCAGTTGGCTACTCTTGAGAGCATTATCTCAGCGGCAAAGTCTTCGGAGGCTGCTGTACAGGCGATCGCTGAGGCGGTTTCACGTATGTCCTCGTCCTCCCCTGCGCTGACAGTTTCCCGCCTCCCGTTGCCCGATAAATTTTCTGGTGACTGCGCCTCCTGCAGGGGTTTCGTGAGCCAGTGCTCTATCCAGCTGGAGTTACTGGCTGCGCGATTCCCTACGGAACGGGCTAAGGTGGGGTTTATTGTTTCCCTACTGTCGGACAGGGCATTGGAGTGGGCCACGCCACTATGGGAGAGTGGTGACCCTGCCACCTGCATTGAACTCCGTTTCTCGGAGCGCGGGCTGGAGCGTGCTCAATCCAGACAGAAGGTTACTCCGGCTCCCAACCTCTTTGAACCTCTGGAATCACCCAAGCCAGAGTGTTCACTCCCAGAGCCCAGGGAGGTGTCTCGTGCCAGTCTCGAGGCACGTCTGGCACTAAGCTCCACTTGTGGTTACCACTTTCAACACTGCTCCACAGGATAACGGGCCCTGCAATGGCCAAACTCTGTACTGCCGGGCAAGACCTTTGTTCCCCCTCACCTTCAGCAGAAGGTTCTCGCGTGGGCACATGCGTCCAGGGCGGGCAGTCACTGTGGCTACATGCATACCACAAAACTCCTGGCAGGGTCTTATTGGTGGCCGCACAGGGCTCGGGACATTAAAAAATTTATTCAGGAATGCGTCTTATGTGCTCATATTAGCCTACTTAAACAGAGAGTGGAGACGTCCGCCAGTCAGTGGCAAGACTTAGGCCACTGTGCACACCACACCTCTACGCTAGTGTCCGACATTGCGCTTGCTTTCTAGCTTTGTCATCGAGCGGCAGTGTCCTATGCCACGCTGCAGTTGCAGTCCTTGGCGCTCACAGTAGCGATGCCACACACACGGTAGGTCTAGATGGACGCAGCTCCTCTATGGTACAAAAATCTGGCCATGCACATTGTACAAATGGCAATTCTCAATGCTTTCCTACTGTCATGACGTGCACGCCACACGGATACGTCTTACCATAAGTCCCAGAAGGTAATGGTTAAGGCACTGATATATGGCACTCAGTAAGGAGTGGGCCACAGTACTTCTGGAATTGAAGGTGCTCGTATCATAGCAGGTCAGCATTTCCCAGGGGTGGACCCACCAACTGAAAAAATAGATATGCTGCAAAAAAGGTGCCAAGTGTGTTACAAAAGGGGAATACGCGAGGACAACATTTATCATTAACGTGCAATCCACCCTCGGGGGTAAAGGGGTTAAAGACAAAAATTTATAAAATACCATATCACCTGTCCAGTGATAAAAGAATCCATTGATGCCCATGTCACCAGTAAAAGACAAAAAATAACATCCTCACGCAGCAAGTGTTAGGCGACGGATTCCTGCAACTGCACAGCAGGAATCCGGAGCCATGCATAGAGTGGTCTCCCATTCCTTTCCGACCTCTCAGGGACCTGCACAGCAATCTTGGCAATCCAGGTGCCCTGCTCAGACCAGCTCTCTGGGTCTGAATGTTGCTGCCACCTCTGGACCATCAATGGTAGCGCAACCTGCTTTGCACTCCAGAGGCTAAGTCCTCTTGCCACGCTACTGGGCATGCCCACGAGACGATGTCCCAGTGGAGATCGGGGGTCACGTGCTCGGGTCCTTGTCCTGATCTGATTGGCCCATCTCAGAGGTCTGGAAGGTCCCGGAAGCGCATGGCTATAAAAGGCCCGCATGGCCGCTCGCCCATGCGCTAGTATAGACTATACTTGCTATGTGTGAATGGTGACGGATGTATGATTCTGGTGATTGACTCATTTGAAAGCCCTTCCCTCTGATATTACGCATGTGGTTAGGAAATTAGCTTAGTAGTCAGCGCCAGTCAGTGGCAAGCCAAACGCCACGGTGCATACCGCACCGCTACACTAGCGTCCGATAGTGTTATGCCTCACAGCTCTGTCGTACAGCGGCAGTAGTTACCGCCGCGCTGCAGTTAGCAGCACTTACCAGGCGTCTACGGTAGCGATGCCGCACGCACAGTAGGTCAAGACGGGCACCGATCTCTGCCTTGAGCCGTGTCCTGTGACCGTATACCGTTTGTGCAAGCCAGCTGAGACCTGTGAAGCTAACAGGCTCGGCGTTTATGCTTTACTTTTACTAAAGCGCCTCTGTGAGTTTAACAGAGTCCGCTCTGCGCACCTCGGGTGACGTTTAACCTGAGCACAGTATACCGCCATATAGCGAGTCTGCCATTACTCAGCAGCGGTTGTTACACCTACTGCACGGTGGACCCCGGGCGGCGAACGCACTTCCTATTTTAGTGCATTCCGCCGTCCCTAACAGCAAGCTGTAACGTCAATGAGGTGACCTGGGATCATGATGTAGAAATTCTGGTGACCTTTGTCATGTCAGAGCTACACACTCTTACACTCCTGTCTCTGTGTTTCCTGTCTGACTTGCTGAGGCTAATTTCACACTTGCTTTTTTTTGCAGCGCGTTTTTCCCGCAAAAAAACGCATTGAAAAAACGCATACAAACGCATACAACTGCTGCGTTTTTTTCAAGCATTTTTATGAGCATGCATGAAAAAAACGCAGCGTTTTTATGCGTTTGTATGCGTTTTTAGTGCGTTTTTACGGCGTATGCGTTTTTTTCCAACATTAGGTGGCCCCTCACACTAACCCAAACCATGACTTTACTAACCCTAACCCTAACCCTGACCCTAACCCTAACCCTGACCCTAACCTTAACCCTGACCCTAACCCTTAACCAAACCATACTTAACCCTAACCCAAACCCTAACTAACCCTAACCCTGACCCTAACCCTAACCCTGACCCTAACCCTTAAACAAACCATACTTAACCCTAACCCAAACCCTAAACCCTAACTAACCCTAACCCTGACCCTAACCCTAACCCTAACCCTGACCCTAACCCTAACCCTAACCCTGACCCTAACCCTGACCCTAACCCTGACCCTGACCCTAACCCTGACCCTAACCCTTAACCAAACCATACTTAACCCTAACCCAAACCCTAAACCCTAACTAACCCTAACCCTGACCCTAACCCTAACCCTAACCCTAACCCTGACCCTAAACCCCCTTAACTAACCCTAACTCTAACCCAAACCCCTAAATTCCATGGTTAACAAAAAAAACGAATGTGCAAAAAAACGCATACATAAGCATGCCAATGCGCACATATGCGCACCCATAGACTTATAATGGGTGTCTTGCTGTAAAAAAACGCATTGCGCGCGCATGCGTTTTTTTGAGGCAAGTCGGACGCCCAAAAAATGCAACAGGATGCATCTTGTGCGCCCGAGCGCATACCGCAAAAAAACGCATGCGCACAAAAACGCATACAAACGCGTGTGTATGCGCACATAAGCGCATCCCATGCAAAGTATAGGAAAAAAAATCGCATGCGTTTTTTAGCGCTAAAATCCCGCAAAAAAAAAACGCAAATGTGAAACCAGCCTGAGTGCTCGCATCATGCTAATGCTCAAGACACCACCAAGATGTAGCAGAGCTGGACTTCTATGGATTATCTTCTCATCGGTCAGGTGAAAAAAAATGGGGTAAATGTGGATTTATTCTGCACTGCTGAAAAACTGATGGTCCGAGCGTGTTAAATATGAAATGTGGTTTTATTCAACGCGTTTCAAAGTATGGAGACTTCTTCATCAGGAAATACCACAGATGTAATTTAACACGCTCAGATCTTCAGTTATTCATCAGCTCAGAATAAATCCATGTTTACCCCATTTTTTTCCTACGGTTGGCCACTTGTGGACCTGTGGATCTGCTGCAGCGAATATTCCTATAAGCTCAATTATAGCTCCATCCGGTGAGTACAACTTAATCGTATCAAACCATTTGTGTCTTGGATAAGACCCTATTTGGGCTATTTTCTCCAGCAGTACCTATTTTATTTCCATTGGTCAGGTGAGTAATATTGCATTTTTTATTTTTCATTGTTTCAAATAAATGGGCAAAAGAGGGTGGGAATTTTTTTTAATTAAAGGACATTATTCTTGCTGTGTTTTAATTAAAATCTTACTATGGGGTTAGCAATGGGGGCATCATATAGACCGATCCTCCTGAACCGATCGAGCAGGAACCCACGACCGTTCTTCAGGACCGTAGCCTTTCCAATGTACCAGATATTGAAGGGCATGATGGACCAACCTAGAGTCGACAATTCGTTCCACCTCGTACTCAGACTGCCCGTCTATCAAAACCGGTGGCGGGGAAGCTGATGATCCCTCCCCACCGGACCTCACAGGTTTCAAAAGAGCCCTATGGAAAACATTGGGGATCCGTAGAGATGGCGGGAGATGCAACCAAAAAGCCACCGGGTTAACCGCTTCGGTAATTTCATAGGGACCTAAAAACTTAGGTCCAAGCTTCGCAGAGGGGACCTTGAGCCTTATATTCTTGGTAGATAACCATACCTTATCCCCAATCTGAAACACCGGCCCCGCAGACCGTTTTTTGTCTGCAAAAAACTTATATTTATCCTGGGCCTTCGTAATGTTACTCTTGACCTCCCGCCATACCTCCCCCAACTGCTGGATAGTCTCATCCACCCCAGAACACCCAGAGTCCAAACGGGAAAACTCTCCGAAATGAGGATGAAACCCAGAAAAGTTGCAGAAAAAGGGAGATGTACCCGTAGACTGGTTAATGAGGTTGTTAAACGCAAACTCGGCCAAAGATAATGCAGTACACCAATCATCCTGTCGGGCTGAGGTCAAGCAACGCAGAATTTGCTCCAGAGACTGATTAGTCCGCTTGGTCTGCCCATTAGTCTCTGGATGGTAAGAGGATGAAAAGGACAGACCAATACCCAACCTCTTACAAAATGCCCTCCAAAATCTGGAAACAAATTGTACTCCTCTATCAGACACCACATTCAATGGTATCCCAAGTAACCGCACCACATGCTCAACCAACAATCTGGACAACGTTTCCGCATTAGGTAGAGCTGTCAAAGGTACAAAATGTGCCTGCTTACTAAACCTGTCCACCACAACCCAAACAACGGTATTACCCTTGGAGGGAGGAAGGTTGGTGATGAAATCCATGGACAAATGAGTCCATGGTCTCTCAGGAATTGGCAGTGCTACCAATTCCCCGGCCGGCCAGTTATGGGGGGTTTTCGCACGGGCACAAACATCACACACAGACACATATTCCCCAACATCAGAGGTTAAAGAAGACCACCAGAATATTCTAGCAATGGCCTTCTGGGTAGCCAAGATCCCTGGATGTCCACCCAGAACTGAATCATGGAACTCCCGGAGGACCTTGAGACGAAACTGAGCTGGTACAAAAAGTTTATCCACCGGCTTAGCCGGAGGTGCAAGAGACTGGGCTTCCCGAATCTCCCGTTCCAACATATTAGAAATACCTGCCACCAGCACCCCGGGCTGAAGAATGGAGGATGGAGGTTCGGGGGGGGAAACTGGATCTAGACTGCGTGACAAGGCATCAGCTCTGACATTTTTGGATCCTGGCCGAAAAGTGATAGAGAAGTGGAATCGGGAAAAAAAGTAACCATCTAGCCTGTCTAGGAGTCAACCTTTTAGCTGACTCAATGTAAGCTAGGTTCTTGTGGTCTGTAATTACGGTTATAGGATGGACAGCCCCCTCCAAAAAATGCCTCCATTCTTCAAAGGCCAACTTCACGGCCAGAAGTTCTCGATTCCCAACATCTTAGTTTCTCTCCGCAGGGGAGAATTTCTTCGAGAAAAAGGCTCAAGGTCTCAAATTAGTCAAAGTGGCAGGTCCCTGGGACAATACCGCCCCCACCCCCACCTCTGAGGCGTCCACCTCAACAATAAATGGTTCAGACGGGTCCGGTTGAATAAGAACCGGAGCAGACATGAAACATTTTTTTAAAAACTGAAACGCCGCTATTGCTGCGGCTGACCAATTCTTGATATTGGACCCCTTTTTGAGTCATGTCTGTGAGGGGTTAAACCACCTGTGAGAACCCCCTTATAAATTTGCGATAATTGGTGAATCCTAGGAAACACCGCAGAGCTTTTAAATCACAAGGTTGGACCCAATCAACAATGGCCTGCACCTTATTAGGATCCATGCGATACCCCTCAGCAGACACAATGAACCCCAGAAAAGATAGTTCCTGTACAAAAAATAAACATTTCTCTAGTTTAGCAAAGAAACAATTCTCCCGAAGCCTTTGGAGGACTGCTCGAATATGACCAATGTGAGCCTGTTTATCAGGAGAGTAGATCAGTATGTCATCCAAATACACCACCATAAATCATCCAATAAAATCAGAGAACACGTGATTAATGAAATTTTGGAAGACCGCTGGAGCATTGGTCAGACCGAAAGGTATGACCAAATTTTCAAACAACCCTTCTTCAGTAGTGAGAAAAGCAGTTTTCTACTCATCTCCTTCCCGGACTCGGATAAGGTTATATGCTCCCAGTAGATCTAATTTCGAAAACCACTTAGCTCCGGACAACTGGTTGTACAAATCAGGAATAAGTCGGAGCGGATACGTATTTCTCACAGTTATCTTATTTAACTCTCGAAAATCGAGGCATGGGCGTAAACCACCGTCTTTTTTCTTTACGAAAAAGAACCCCGTCGCCACAGGAGAGACAGAAGGACGAATGTGTCCCTTACGGAGACTCTCGGAAATGTATTCCTTTATAGCAGCCCATTCGGGATCTGAAAGGTCATACAAGCAGGCCTTGGGCAATTTAGCACCTGGAACCAGGTCAATGGCACAATCAAATGGGCGGTGTGGTGGTAAAACCTCAGCCTCATTTCCGGAGAAAACATCTGTATAGTCTTTTAGGTACTCCGGAATACCTTCCACACCCACGGACGACACAGACACAATAGCAAGACATTTTTCAGAACAATAGGGACCCCATTTAACAATGTCCCGAGATTCCCAATTAATCACTGGATTATGTAATTGTAACCAGAGGAACCCCAACACCAGTCCCGCAGGCAGGTTGTCTATAACAAAGCATGAAATATGTTCCTGGTGCAAGAAACTCACTTTAAGGAGAAACTCCTCTGTAAGAAATATGACATCATTCTTAGCCAGTGGTGTTTTGTCAATGGCAACAATGTGGATAGGAGTCTCCAGCCTAACTGTCCCTAACTTACACCTGGACACCAAGTCAGAGTCAATAAAGTTCAACAACGATCCGCAATCCACGAAAGCAGAAATGGGTGTGGAGACACTCCCACAACAAAGTTCCACTTGCAATAACATTTTTGAAAATGGAGAAAAAGGTACCTGAGAGCCTGGGTGATCTCCACGACAATCACCCGGGCTCAGTCACTTGCTGGTCAGTGGACAGGAGGGGCAATCCTTTTTCCAATGTCCGGAATCACCACAGTGAAAACAGCATTTTCCCAAGCGCCGTTGTCTGTTTTCTTTCTCCTTGACGTCGATGGTTCCCATCTCCATGGTTTCCAATGTAGGACTGGCTCCCCTTCCTTGGGAAAATAACGGGGTTTCAATCTGCATCACTCCCCTGGCCCGTAGCCTGTGATCCATTCAGATGGCTTGTGTCATAGCATCCTCCAGGAAATCAGGCGAAGGGTGGAGAGCCAAGGCATCCTTCAGACATTCAGACAGGCCTCTACGGAATAAACCCCGGAGGGCGGCATCATTCCAGCAGACCTCAGCAGCCCAGCGTCTGAACTCTGAGCAAAACCACTCGGCTGAGTGCTTCCCCTGGCACACACTCATCACCCTGTCGTCAGCCATACGCATCCGATCAGGCTCATCATAAATATGCCCCAGGGCCTCAAAGAATGCATCCACAGTCATACGCTCAGGGGCAGTAGTCAGAAGAGAGAAATCCCAAGCCTGGGGAGCTCCCCTTAACAGAGACATAATGACCCCCACTCTCTGACTTTCATCCCCAGAAGAGTGTGGTCTCAATGAAAAAAAAAGCTTACAGCCCTCCTTGAACACGTTGAATTCCCTATTATCTCCAGAAAAGGTATCTGGTAACTCAACCGGAGACTCAGGGGAAATTAATGTAACATCACAAGCCCCCGATGATAAAACCCCCTGCACAGTGTCAGCAATCAACTGCTGAGACTGAGCCAGGGCGAGTTGTTCCCCCAGGAGTCTCTGAGACATCTGAGTCAGGTGCTTTACCTGCTCATAAAGAGTGTGCATAAGATCCATCACACACACAGGAGAAAGGGAGCAGAGAAAAAAAATGGTAACGGTCAGTTATAATGTCAGGACTCAAATGTTAGGACCCTGACAGCGTCGGCAAACTGCCAAGCCGAGCAGGGTGACTTACCCCGACTATGGGGGAGAACGGGGTCCAATACAGTAGTGAACGGTTCATGCAGACAGGACCTGCGGCACTGAAAATAGTAAGGAGTCCCAGGACCAAGATCATGTGACTGCAGGGGGCGGGGCTTAGTGTCCTACTGCTGCAGATGATATAATGTACCTACTGCAGGGAAACCGTAGTAGAGGAAAATGCAGGTCAGGCAAGCGAGGGTTCGTACACAGAGAGGGCTGTGCGGTACGAGAGGGATGAGCAGAGAATAGTCAAGTCACAGGCAGAGGGTCATACACAGAGAGGTAGCGCAGTACAAGAGGGACAGGCAGAACTTGTAACAGGGATAGAACCGGATCAAAACCAAACAAGCAAGCAAGATATCAGGCACAAGGCACACGTACGCACAAGGTCAACTAACTCAGCCGAGGGCAGGAGTATAACTGACACCGGACCTAGGTCAAGTGAGCATTAAATAGCCGCCCTCTGCCAGAGAGAGGCAGAAACAATTAACCCCTGTCTGACCAGGACAGGCCAAAGACAAAGCCCATCCTGGATCATGACAAAAATATGAAAAAATTATAGCTCTCAAAATTTGGAGATGCAAATTTTTTTTTTGCAATAAAAAGCGTCTTTTAGCATGTGACAGATGCCAAACATAAAAATCCACTATAAATAGTAAATCAAACCCCCCTTTATCACCCCCTTAGTTAGGGAAAAATAATAAAATAAAAAAATGTATTTATTTCCATTTTCCCATTAGGGTTAGGGTTAGGGCTAAAGTTAGGGTTAGGGTTGGGGCTAAAGTTAGGGTTAAGGTTGGGGCTGAAGTTAGGATTACAGTTACAGTTGGCATTAGGGTTAGGATTATGGGTGTGTTAGGGTTAGGTTTGCAGTTACGGTTATGGTTAGGGTTTAGATTAGAGTTAGCGGTGTGGTGGGGTAGGGTTGAAGTTAGAGTTGGGGGATTTCCACTGTTTAGGCTTTTGCCGGTGCATGCGTCCATTTTACGGTGCGCCGGCCGCACCAAAATGCAACACGATGCGTTTGGCGCAGGTCAGCGCACTGTCAAAAGGACGCATGTGTCAGCAAAAGCATACCTGCGCATGCCTGCTTACCCAGTGCTAAAGATAGGGTACGCAGGTCGCATGCAGCGTCATGCGCCCATAGGCAGAGATGACCGGAAGAGGCGCTGCAGGGGGCGGAGCTTCACGGAGCGTTTGCTGCACCTCAAAATGCTAGTGTGAAACTAGCCTTACCTCCATATACCTCCTCTATATATTCATATAGCCGATATTACTAAACACTATTTTCGCTGTCAGGCTATATTTTCTCTTATGCACTATTATTTGTAGGTCCGTATTTTGGATCTCTTATTTTGCACTATTGCACTTTATACTCAATAATTGAGAGATATTTGCTTATTCAACTACTCATAAATTTCTTATCTGGCGGCTATTGTTTATATCTCCACACTTGCTGTTCTCTTATGGCCAATTGTATATTCTTTGGGTATATGTTGTATATGGATTTCACCAACTAACTTGCCTTCCATATACCAAACCTAGTCAGAATGTGGCATCTAGGTGTCACTGATTCATTTTTTCATATTGTTATATATCATATATTACTTATTATATTCAATTTTTGTAAACAATACAATTTGCATATTTTATTTATTGCTCTTTGGTCCTATTTTTTCTTTTTGGATTTTTTCTGTACTCTTAGGCTACTTTCACACATCAGGTTTTCGGCGTCAGGCGCGATCCGGCGTCGTGCCGGAACGCCGGATCCGGCAAATGTTTAGTAAAACCGGATGTGACGGATCCGGTTTTCTGCCGGATCCGTCTTTTTCTTGACAGACAAAACCGGATCCGTCTCATCTGGTTCATCCGTTTTTCTATCCGTTTTTCGACGGATTACGCCGGATCCGGTTTTTAAAATTGACCCTTGTGGCCTTCCGAACGGGATTGGCTACTGGAAAACTAGATATAGCATGTTCCTACAGCCCTTCTTTGACAGGTTGTAGAGAAGAAAGTGCAGGTTGGAGAGAAGAGCAAGTTACTGGTGAAGATGGATGTTGTCATTGGAAATATTACCACTAGAAGTTCTGTGACGGTTTCAGGGACAATTTTCCACTATACTTTATGTCACCTCAAGGCAGAGTACACTGGGATGACAGAGTGTGAGAGATTTTTGCCCTAAACTTGTGTACCTTCTGGACCAACAGTATATACCTTTGCCAACCAAAGTTGGCTATCTTGTCATGGTCTTACTATTTTTACCTTTAGGCCACAGGTGTGTACCTGGTTGTGTTTTATGCAAAGTATTTCACCTTTTAACAAAAGTTGTGTACATTGGTAGGAAATCACCAACAATAAACACAACTTTTTAAGTGAAATACTTTGCTTCAAACACAACCAGGAACACAACTGTGGCAAAAAGCTAAAATTTACCCACAGTTATACCTGGTTTTGAATACCTTTTTACCTTTGAAATACCCTGTATTTAACCTTTTTTTAAAACATAGTTCGCCGCAGAAAGAAATGACAGACAACCATTGTGAAACGATAATTTAACTTTTATTTAAATTTTTTTTTTTTTGTAAAATGTTTTTAAAGTGCAAAAAAACTTTTTTAGAAAGGTTTTAAACCCAATGGGCATTTTTATTACAAAAAACACACATTACAATTCTGTGTACTGTGGGGTGGAAATACTGCTGGAGGGGCTGCGGGACACTTCGACACTGGGTGTGTGGAGAGAGGACTGGGATCTTGGTGGGGAAGGAACAGTTAGAGGTGAAGGTGTGGAAAAAACTACAGAATGGGTGGACATGTGGGAAGCAGAAGAGGTGGTGGGTGGTGGAGTGGAGGGTTGGGCAGGGACTGTAGGAGCAGATGATGTTGATGGAAAGTTGTATGGGGAAGGAGTTTGGTACGGGGAAGGAGTTTGGTACGGGGAAGGAGTTTGGTACGGGGCAGGTTGCTGGAAGTGGGGAGATGACTGGTACTGGGGAGGTTGCTGGTACTGGGGAGGTTGCTGGTACTGGGCAGGTTGCTGGTATGTAGTAGGAGGGGGAGGATGAAAAGTGGCTGGAGGGGGTGCAGATGTAATAGGAGGGGGAGGATGGAAAGTGGCTGGAGGGGGTGCAGGTGGAGGAACTACAGTGGTGGGAGGTGGAGGTTGGGAGGAAACCTGCTGTAGAGCACCGTGGCACGAATGCATTACATGCATCTGCTGGGCAGGAGAGAGCGTTTCCATGCGCTCCACAACAGACCTGAAAAAGGTGTGGTTTGGCGAAGATCTTGCTTCTGAATGCATGGTTTGCAGAAGTGTCTTCACCTCCAGAATGCTGGAGTTGATCTGCTGAAAGCCTGCGGAGATTTGCTCTGACAAGACTTTGAGACAGTTCTGGAAAGATGCATTCAGATGCAATAACTCTTGCGCATAACTCTTTTCCTGACCCCTCTGCCGCTGTCGCCCAGTACCCGCAGGTGTACTAGAGGCGGCAGGGGCAGAAGGGTGGGGTAAAGGGAAAGCGATCTCACCAGCAGCTTCATGTAATGTAGGCGGCCACGATGCTCCTGTGCTGGTGGATGGGACAGATGGGTCGAATGTGTGGGAAGGCAGGGAAGGTGCAGATGTACCGGGGCGGTCGAAGTGTCCCTCGGTGCCGGTCTCCTCAGGGATCGCCTCAGAAGGGTCCAATCGTGCAGGCTCCCGAGTGCTGCTCACCGTGCTGTGGAATAAAGAGAAAAAAAAACAATTAAAATACTGACATGGTATGGCCCTGGCTGAAAAAAAAAAGTTACATCTAACATTTTTTTCACATGTGGTGTGTAATATTTACCTTCTGGTGAGCATTGTTTCCCGGAGGAACGACAGGGCTTGTGCGTACTTTTACTTGCTCCTGCGTCCTCCAGATCCACTCGGGGCCCGCATCTCTTTATTGAACTCCTTCTTGAAACGATCCCTCACAGACCACCACCGATTCACAATTCTGTTCCCTGAAACGAGAAAGGAGTGGTTAGTATACAACATCAGTGTTTCACAAACTCCAGTCCTCATGGTCCCCAGGGGTCATGTTTTCAGGATTTCAATAGTAAATAGAAATCCTGAACACATGATCCGTGGGGACCACGAGGACTGGAGTTCGGGAAACACTGGTTTACATCAAGCAACCGTTACTGTATATACTTACGCTCTTTAATCTGGTCCCGAACTTCGAGGTCCTCCCAGCGGCCCACAAGGAGAGAACAGATTTCCTCCCAGAGTCGTCGGGTAATGATCAGGTCAGGGTGGCGTCGGTCAGCCATATTCCAGAGCGGCTCCCTTTCTCTGACGAGATCGATGAGGCGGTCCACATCAATCCCTCCATCCTCACCGTCAGAGTCGGGAGCACGCTGTGAAGGCTGTTAAAGAAAAAGACAAAAATAACATAATTAGCCTCCACAAAAGAAATGAAATAAAAAGTGCAAAAAAACAAAGCAAAAATATTTATACTTACACGCTGGTGACCGCCGCGTTGCTGTCGCCGACGACCCTGGGAGGCACTGCGAGGACCTCTTGGACTAGACTAGAGAAGAAAACAAAAAATGTTATGAGTTTGGATGTAGGCATTTGTTTGCTGTGTGTGGTCTGCAGAACATTGTTTTCTATGTGTTGTGTGTAGTGTGATGTTGTGTTTCTGCGTTTGATGCAAAAAACTTACGAATTGTGAGCCCACTCCAAGCGTCTGTCCACCCCTTCCTTCTTCTTCTGGGAGCTCCTCTTCATCTTGTGATTCCTGTTTTGAAATAAAAGGCAATGAATAGACATATATTACAGAGATGATGGATTTTGGAAATAAAAACTTACCGTCAAACGCTGACGATGCGAGGGAGGGCTCCCAGAAGAAGATGTGCTGTCCTGTTGATGGCCAGACTCCATGGCTGAGGGTATTGCTGCTGCCAGTGATGCCATTTCTGCTGCTGCTGCTGCTGCTGCATCTCTTTGGCAGCTGTTGAATAAAGAGAAACAAAGGGCCAATGAATATCTTGATATTCCATGGCCCTAGTTTGGAGGAATGGGGGATTTGATAATTACCGTCTCTCATCTGCTTCTGGACTCCCCTCCCGTTCAGCATGCTGCTCCATTTGGGGTGGTGCTGATGGTGCTGCTGCTGCATCTCTTTGGCGGCTGTTGAATAAAGAGAAACAAAGGGCCAATGAATATCTTGATATTCCATGGCCCTAGTTTGGAGGAATGGGGGATTTGATAATTACCGTCTCTCATCTGCTGCTGGCCTCCCCTCCTCAGCATGTTCTATTTGCTGCTCCATTTGGGGTGGTGGTGGTGCTGATGGTGCTGCAGTGGTCTCCTGCCTTCTCCTGCTTCGCTTGGTTGCTTTCTTGGGTGGCATGTTGGGTGTGGCTGTGGGTCCCACTGTCTTGCTTTTATATATGTCTTGTGGGCAGAGCTACTGAGCATGCTCAGACCAAAAAAACGGATCCGGCCGCCGGATCCGACTTTCGCTGGATCCGGCGCATTGCGGCGCTCATAGGCTTTCATTGTGTGAAAAAGCCGGACGCGCCGGATCCGGCGTGTCCGGCTTTTTCGCAGGAGACAAAAAACGTTACAGTAGACGTTTTTTCCAGACGCCGGATCGCGACACATTGCGACACATTGCCGGATCCGGCGAAAACCAGATGAAACGCATGGCCATCCGGCGCGATCCGGCGCAAATGCAAGTCAATGGGGGTGAAACCGGATCCGGCATTGCATTTCGCCGGATCCGGTTTCTGTCAAAAGCGCCGGATCGCGCCTGACGGCGAAAACCCGATGTGTGAAAGAGGCCTTATGGATGAGCTTTTACGTATTTAGCCTTTTTGGAGGGATTATATATGGGGTATCAGTATACTCAGGACACATTGTACAACAACTTTTGGGGTCCAATTTCTCCTGTTACCCTTGATAAAATAAAACAAATTGGATCTGAAGTAAATTTTTTGTGAATAAAGTTAAATGTTTTTTTTAAACATTCCAAAAATTTCTGTGAAGCACCTGAAGGGTTAATAAACTTCCAGAATGTGGTTTTGAGCACATTGAGGGGTGCAGTTTTTAAAATGGTGTCACTTTTGGGTATTTTCTATCACATAGACCCCTCAAAGTGACTTCAAGTGTCATGTGGTCCCTTAAAAAAATGGTGTTGTAAAAATGAGAAATCGCTGGTCAGCTTTTAACCCTTATAACTTCCTGACAAAAAAAAATTTGGTTCCACAATTGTGCTAATGTAAAGTAGACATGTGAGAAATGTTACTTATTAAGCGTTTTGTGTGCCATATCTCTGTGATTTAAGGGCATGAAAATTCAAAGTTGGAAAATTGTAAAATTTTAAAAATTTATCCAAGTTTTCATTTTTTTCACAAATAAACGCAAATCATATCAAAGAAATTTTACCACTAGCATGAAGTACAATGTCACGAGAAAAAAATGTCAGAATTACTGGGATCCTTGGAAGTTTTATAGAGTTATTACCTCATAAAGGGACAGTGGTCAGAATTGTAAAAATTGGCTTGATCATTAACATGCAAACCAACCTTAGGGGTAAAGGGGTTAATGTGCATGAGGTCTGCAAACATCTTCATATCACCGCCACAAAATGATAACGTGGGATAAGGTGGGCTGTATCACGTTTACCAACAGAAAAAAATATTACTTATTTTTAATGTGTGAAATTTTACCGCCACTAAATAACAAGGTGAGATTTGGCATGTTGAATCATGCTAGCAACTGGCCCCAAAAATATTTCTTCATGCACAACAGCTCAAATCACAGAACAATGTTACCACGGCACTAAATGAAAAAGTTGGATATGGCAGGCTGTTTCACATATAGCTAGTGAAAACATAAGATTTGGAATGCTATACTCGTGCATGAAGCATAATAAAAGCAGTGCACAACACACTTGTAAGACATGTGCTCTTCTGTCTTTGTCCGTGGACCTCAGGAATGGCAAAAAAATGCTAGAAGGTCGATTTCACAGCCACACAGGACACTAGCTAGCTAAATTATCTGACTAATAAACAATGGTGCTAAAACAAGATGTCTGCTCTTTATATGGAGAGGGACATTTGATTTCAGCAGCAAGTGACACAAGCCATTGTGTCAGAACATTGTGGATGTTTCCTGCGCCCTGATTGGCTAGCCGCAATGTTCACACATAAAGTTTGAAAAAAAATTACAGTTTACATGCGCGCCGCGCCACTGAGGTCTGCAAACCCCCTCCCTCATCAAACACGTGCCATACGCTCATCATACACCACCATTATCATAGCCAAAGTGCTGAAAATGCTTTAGTGGCAGCGCAAATATTTTCCTGCACTTTTTACCAAATGTTACCAACTTTTTTTGATTTTATGAAATTTTGCTCGTGTTTCCGATCACGAATTTATGTTTGGCGATCATATTTCAAACAAATTTGCTCATCTTTAATCTCTAAATCCTGATGCAGCTGATGAACATACTTGAAAAAAATAATGCTGAACAAAATTATGATTACTCCACTTCCATGTACCCTAATTGAAAAATTCTCCAGTGTCCTTAATACCTCTGCTGAAACATCACACTGATTATTGCATACTGGCAGCAGTTATCGGTCAGGTTGGTTGGCATGGATCAAATACACTTGGTCTCTTAAGCTTTCTCACTCTTTAGCTGGACTCATTTTAATATTCATGTTAATATCAGGATTATGCAACCATTCAGATATACATTTTCCAAATTAAAACACTAGTCTCATCAGGTCTAAGAAAACTTTTTAATAATGAGTGCAAGTTTGTATTGTGGAACTTGGTGGAAATTGTATTGTGGAAACTCTAAGTGATGAAATAATCAAAGGTTCAATAATACATTGAAAATGTAAGGGTGGGAGCCAGTGAATATAGAGGGGGATACAAAAACAAAAAAAATAAAATTTCAAATAAAAGAAGGGCTATTCCAGGCACCAAGTCACTTTTTTTCTATGTGTTATTTCAACCCAAATCCTCAGAAATAGCCTCATTGGATCTTTTCTGGGTGGAGCATGCATAAGGAACATGTATTATATTAGAAAAAGTAACAAGAAAAGCAGATGGACCCATATAAGCTCCGGTAAGGTGTGAAACGGCCATAGTCCGGTACGTCTCACTGTTCATGTAAAAATTCCCCTGACATCGGCACCTCCGCAAATATCTATGCAACCAATTTTATTGAATTAAAACTACATCTTGAAAGAAAATACAAAAAAAAATTCAAATTGAGTCGCTGCGGTTGCATCTTTAAACTGCCATATAATAACATTGTTTATTCTTTCACTCCTCCTTAAAGGGTTACGTCTGACACTGAAAGTAGTCAGATATCCATGTGTGATAACTTGCTGATCACTTGGGGTTGATCCTGTGGATATGTCATAATGTTCATTGTAGGTAATAACATTTTAAATGTTTTTTGGGAGACTTGTTTGCTAAAATTATTGTTGTGATTGTGTCATGAAAGCTACTGTAGGTCTCATAGCCCATAGCAGAGTGAGCATTAAGTAGCCTACATGAGGGTCCAACTGCTTCTATGGTATGTACAATACTAAAACAATGATAAATGAAGTTTTTTACATTTGTGGCCAGTCAATTTTAACTAAAAAAGTATTTATACAATACTTTTTATACCTGATTATTCCACTGTCCCATACGCTTTTTCGAGAGGTCAATATTGATTTCTGTGTGAGTGCTACAATTTCAGAGAAAGCAGATTCTCAGGATTCCTTCTTCTGATCCTCCAAGGAGAATTGAGTTTGATTGTCTCAAAATTAGTCATGCGTATATACTGTATATATTTCTTTCTTGGCTGTAAAAAGAACTAAAAGCAACAAAAACAATTAGCGATAATGCTAGTATCACACATATGATGTCTGTTTTTTTCCTTGCAGTTGCAGATTGCGGATTTTAAGGATGAAGCCTTATTTACTCTCTTTAAATTTCATGGTTCTGTAGAAATTGCTTTTCTTTTTGGTTGTCATCCTGATCACGTATTTCATCACAGTAATCCTGATGGCTTACTGCTTAAGAGAAATAGTCACGTCATTTGTTTCACTTTCTTTTTTTTTCTAAATAGCTCTTAAATAATCCAGATTCTTTTGTCTGATGTTTGCATTAATGATATCTGAAAAATGTTTTACAAATCTTAATTTACTTTTAGTCAGACTCATCATAAACTGCTATATAAGAACATAATTTTGTTTGTTAGGTCAACATTTTTTATATCTGCCTCTTACTTTTTTTATATCTGCCTCTTAAAGTATGTTGGCAGACTGTACAACATAGAAGTTTATTCACTGCCAAACGAAAATATAAAACAACGATAATAACATATTTACAACTGGTAGGTTTGTCTATTTTGTGACTTGTCTAATAAATTTTGGAATCCAGCAGACCCCAATTAATTATTAGAAATTTTAAATTCCTGCAATTGCCTGGTGAAGGCCCATCTAGTTTTAGTCTCTCATTTATATCATCCTTGTTGCTAAAGATTTTGCATAGAAATAGCTGTTAAGACACTGTTAAAGTAAGAAAACGTGAAAAGAAGTAATTTACAGAGAACATCCAAATAAGACAAATCATTAATCATGCTGTTCATATTTAGGGTTTTTAGCAATTTTTTCGGTATCAGTTTCTTACAGTTTTAAGATCTCTACTTGTAGTACATATATCTCAACTGTTAAATTCAAGCTAATGATATTTTGTCCTGGTCTTTAATGCTTGCACTTACCAGAGAAAGACATAAGGCCTCTTTCACACATCAGGTTTTCTGCTTCAGGCGCGATCCGGCGCTTTTGACTAAAACCGGATCTGTCGAAATGCAATGCCGGATCCGGTTTCCCCCCCATTGACTTGCATTAGAGCCGGATCGAGCCGGATGGCCATGCGTTTCATCCGATTTTCGCCGGATCCGGCAATGTGACGCGATCCGGTGTCTGGAAAAAACGTTGACTGTAACGTTTTTTGTATCCGTCGAAAAAGGCGGACACGCCAGATCCGGCGTGTCCGGCTTTTTCATACAATGAAAGCCTATGAGCGCCGCAATGCGCCGGATCCGGCGATAGCCGGATCCGCCGGCCGGATCCGGTTTCTTTGGTCTGAGCATGCTCAGTAGCTCTGCCCACAGGACATATATAAAAGCAAAACAATGGGTCCCTCAGCCACACCCAACATGCCACCCAAGCCAAGAACCAGGAGCAGGAGAAGGCAGCAGACATCTGCAGCAGCAGCACCATCAGCACCACCCCAAATGGAGCAGCATGCTGAACAGCGGGAGGGGAGTCCAGCAGCAGATGAGAGACGGTAATTATCAAATCCCCCATTCCTCCAAACAAGGGCTATGGAATATCAAGATATTCATTGGCCCTTTGTTTCTCTTTATTCAACAGCCGCCCAATAGATGCAGCAGCAGCAGCAGCAGCAATGGCAGCAGCAGAAACACCACCCACAGCCATGGAGTCTGGCCATGAGGAAGACAGCACATCTTCAGGGAGCCCTCCCTCGCATCGTCAGCGTTTGACGGTAAGTTTTTATTTCCAAAATCCATCATCTCTGTAATATATGTGTATTCATTGCCTTTTATTTCAAAACAGGAATCACAAGATGAAGAGGAGCTCCCAGAAGAAGAAGGAAGGGGTGGACAGACACTTGGAGTGGGCTCACAATTGGTAAGTTTTTTGCATCAAACGCAGAAACACAACATCACACTACACACAACACATAGAAAACAATGTTCTGCAGACCACACACAGCAAACAAATGCCTACATCCAAAGACATAACATTTTTTGTTTTCTTCTCTAGTCTTCCCAATCTGGTGCTCGGCCAAAAGGTCCTCGCAGTGCCTCCCAGGGTCGTCGGCGACAGCAACGCGGCGGTCACCAGCGTGTAAGTATAAATATTTTTGCTTTGGTTTTTTTGCACTTTTTATTTCATTTCTTTTGTGGAGGCTAATTATGTTATTTTTGTCTTTTTCTTTAACAGCCTTCACAGCGTGCTCCCGACTCTGACGGTGAGGATGAAGGGATTGATGTGGACTGCCTCATCGATCTCGTCAGAGAAAGGGAGCCGCTCTGGAATATGGCTGACCGACGCCACGCTGACCTGATCGTTACCCGACGACTCTGGGAGGAAATCTGTTCGCTCCTTGTGGACCGCTGGGAGGACCTCGAAGCTCGGGCCCAGATTAAAGAGCGTAAGTATATACAGTACCGGTTGCTTGATTTAAACCAGTGTTTCCCGAACTCCAGTCCTCGTGGTCCCCACGGATCATGTGTTCAGGATTTCTATTTACTTTGGAAATCCTGAAAACATGACCCCTGGGGACCATGAGGACTGGAGTTTGGGAAACACTGATGTTGTATACTAACCACTTTGTCCTTTCTCGTTTCAGGGGAGAGAATTGTGAAGTGGTGGCTGTCTGTGAGGGATCGTTTCAAGAAGGCGTTCAATAAAGAGATGCGGGCCCCGAGTGGATCTGGAGGACGCAGGAGCAAGTACAAGTACGCACGAGCCCTGTCGTTCCTCCGGGAGACAATGCTCACCAGAAGGTAAATATTACACACCACATGTGACAAAAAAATGTTTAGATGTAACTTTTTTTTTTCAGCCAGGGCCATACCATGTCACTATTTTAATTGTTTTTTTTTCTCTTTATTCCACAGCACGGTGAGCAGCACTCGGGAGCCTGCACGATTGGACCCTTCTGAGGCGATCCCTGAGGAGACCGGCACCGAGGGACAATTCGACCGCCCCGGTACATCTGCACCTTCCCAGCCTTCCCACACATTCGACCCATCTGTCCCATCCACCAGCACAGGAGCATCGTGGCCGCCTACATTACATGAAGCTGCTGGTGAGGAGATCGCTTTCCCTTTACCCCACCCTTCTGCCCCTGCCACCTCTAGTACACCTGCGGGTACTGGGCGGCAGCGGCAGAGGGGTCAGGAAAAGACTTATGCGCCAGAGTTCTTGCATCTGAATGCATCTTTCCAGAACTGTCTAAAAGTCTTGTCAGAGCAAATCTCCGCAGGCTATCAGCAGATCAACTCCAGCATTCTGGAGGTGAAGACACTTCTGCAAACCATGCATTCAGAAGCAAGATCTTCGCCAAACCACACCTTTTTCAGGTCTGTTGTGGAGCGCATGGAAACGCTCTCTCCTGCCCAGCAGATGCATGTAATGCATTCATGCCATGCTGCTCTCCAGCAAGTTACCTCCCAACCTCCTCCTCCCACCACAGTAGTTCCTCCACCTGCACCCCCTCCAGCCACTTTCCATCCTCCCCCTCCTATTACATCTACACCCCCTCCAGCCACTTTCCATCCTCCCCCTCCTATTACATCTACACCCCCTCCAGCCACTTTCCATCCTCCCCCTCCTATTACATACCATCCACCTCCCCAGCACCATCCACCTCCCCAGCACCATCCACCTCCCCAGCACCATCCACCTCCCCAGCACCAGCAACCTCCCCAGCACCAGCAACCTCCCCAGTACCAGCAACCTCCCCAGTACCAGCAACCTCCCCAGTACCTGCAAACTCCCCAGTACCAGCAACCTCCCCAGTACCAGACATCTCCCCACTTCCAGCAACCTGCCCCCGTACCAGACATCTCCCCACTTCCAGCAACCTGCCCCGTACCAGACATCTCCCCACTTCCAGCAACCTGCCCCGTACCAGACATCTCCCCACTTCCAGCAACCTGCCCCGTACCAAACTCCTTCCCCATACAACTTGCCATCAACATCATCTGCTCCTACAGTCCCTGCCCAACCCTCCACTCCACCACCCACCACCTCTTCTGCTTCCCACATGTCCACCCATTCTGTAGTTTTTTCCACACCTTCACCTCTAACTGTTCCTTCCCCACCACGATCCCAGTCCTCTCTCCACACTCCCAGTGTCGAAGTGTCCCGCAGCCCCTACAGCAGTATTTCCACCACACACTACACAGATTTATAATGTGTGTATTTAAATAAAAATGACCAGTTTTATGGTTTCAAAGCTTTATTAAACAAGTTTATTAAAATTTTAAAAAAGTTTACTAAAAAAAACATTTTTCAATAAAAGTTAAATTATTTTACACTGGTTGTCTGTCATTTCTTTCTGCGGCGAAAAAGGTTAAATACAGGGTATTTAAAAGGTGAAATGGTATTCAAAACTAGGTATATAACTGTGGGTAAATTTTAGCTTTTTGCCACAGTTGTGTTCCTGGTTGTGTTTGAAGCAAAGTATTTCACCTAAAAAGTTGTGTTTATTGTTGGTGATTTCATAACAATGTACACAACTTTTGTTAAAAGGTGAAATACTTTGCATAAAACACAACCAGGTACACACCTGTGGCCTAAAGCTAAAAATAGAGACCATGACAAGATAGCCAACTTTGGTTGGCAAAGGTATATACTGTTGGTACAGAAGGTACACAAGTTTGGTTGGGCACAAATCTTTCACACTCTGTCATCCTGCCAGTGTACTCTGCCTTGAGGTGACATAAAGTATAGTGCAAAATTGTCCCTCATTACTGAAACCGTCACAGAACTTCTAGTGGTAATGTCATGGTAATCTTGCAAGGTGGTTTCTTCAGAGGTGTCCTCAATGGAAATGGGTTCCTTGCAGATAACAAAATTGTGGAGTACCACGCACGCTTTGATCACCTCGTCCACAGTTTCTGTCTTGAGGTTGATCGCAGTCAATAGGACCCGCCATTTGGCTGTCAGAATACCAAAGGTACATTCAACCATTCTTCTTGCTCTTGTGAGGCGGTAATTAAAAATGCGTTTTGGTCTTGTCAATCCTCTGCTAGAGTACGGTTTCAAAAGGTGTTCTGACAGCTGGAAGGCTTCATCCCCTACACAGACAAATGGCATAGGTGGACCAGATGTTTGCGGCAGCGGTCTAGGTGGTGGGAACTGGAAGGTGTTTCCATACAGTTTACGCCCCATGGCAGACAGTTTGAAAACTTGAGAGTCATTGGAGCGGCCATAGGCCCCAATATCAACCGCAATAAATTTGTATTCCGCGTCAGCGATGGCCATGAGGACAATTGAAAAATATTTCTTGTAATTGAAATATTCCGATCCCGATCCAGCTGGCTTTACAATGCGGATATGTTTCCCGTCCACAGCGCCCAAGCAGTTGGGAAACTGACATATCTGTTGAAACTTGTCAGCAATTTCAATCCACCTCTCTGTTGTGGGCTCTGGTAAAAACTCTTCAGCTAAGGAGTCCCACAGTGCACGGCATGTGTACTTCACTATTCCAGATATGGTGGAAATCCCGAGTCTGTACTGGAAATGCAGTGACGAAAGGGATTCTCCAGTTGCAAGAAATCTGTGGGGAATTAAAAAACAATAAATTAGTTTTAAATCACAGCATTACATACCAAAACTGAGCTATAACACTTGGAGATACAAACTACCACCAACAAGATTGCAGTGAAAGTGTGCTCTGATGCAATCACATCCAATAAATGTGGCTTACCTTAAAGTCACCATCAGACGCTCTGTGGGTGAAACAGAGAAGCGGCAATAGGTGTCCGCTTTTCTTATGAGGTGTGCAATGCGCTCCACCAAGTAATCAAAATTCTCCATTTTCATCCTAACATATCCAAAAAATTTATCCGGGTTTCGTCGAAGGTCCATGCAGAGTGTAGAATAGACCCCACGCATCATTCTCTTGGCTGTGAGGGGTTGGATCCACAAACGTCGTCTACGATGCCTGATGCACTGCTGTCTCGCTCTCTCCTCCAGAACAATCACCCTCAAACGATTCGCCTCCGCTATAAAATCCGCCAAAATCTTCAAAATATTTCCAATGACAACATCCATCTTCGCCAGTAACTTGCTCTTCTCTCCAACCTGCACTTTCTCCTCTACAACCTGTCAAAGAAGGGCTGTAGGAACATGCTATATATAGTTTTCCAGTAGCCAATCCCGTTCGGAAGGCCACAAGGGTCAATTTTAAAAACCGGATCCGGCGTAATCCGTCGAAAAACGGATAGAAAAATGGATGGACCGGATGAGACGGATCCGGTTTTGTCTGTCAAGAAAAAGATGGATCCGGCAGAAAACCGGATCCGTCACATCCGGTTTTACTAAACATTTGCCGGATCCGGCGTTCCGGCATGACGCCGGATCGCGCCTGACGCCGAAAACCTGAAGTGTGAAAGTAGCCTAACTGTACTGTAAAGAGCCAAGTAAATTTGAGTACATTACAATTAAGTTTTCATACATGGGCTGCAAGAGGAGATCTATCCTGCTGTGAGTGAATTAAAAGGTTTGTCCAGCCTTAAGCCCCCATCACACACAGCGAGATCGCTAGCGAGATTGCTGCTGAGTCACAAGTTTTGTGACGCAACAGCGATCTCACCAGCGATATCGCTGTGTGTGACACGTATCAGCGACCGCCCCCCCGCCGGGCATTGCTGATTGTGCTCGAATGCCCTGGACGTTTTTTTGATCATTAAGGCCCTTTTACATTTAGCGATGCACCAGCGATCCGACCAGCGATCCCACCCGGTCAGGATCGCTGGTGCATCGCTAAATGATCGATAGTGAGCTTTCATACAGAAAGATCTCACAGCGATGCAGCAGCGACGCAGCGCACGATACTCACCATTCACACGCAGCGATCCTGGCGTCCTCCCGCCCACCTCCACGCGTCGCTCGTCGTCACAGCAGGAAGTCTCAGCAGGAAGCGCCCGATGAGAAATGGAGCCGGACATTCTCGCGCGATCAGCGATGGACAGCGGGGGAGCCGGTCGCTGGTAAGTATCACACATAGCGATATCACTAGCAATATCGCTATAACGTCACAAAACCAGTGACGTTTTAGCGATATTGCTAGCGATATTGCTTAGTGTAAAACCCCCTTTAGTCTCCAGCTGGCCAGCACTCATCGCTGCGTGTGGCAGGCAGGAGACCAGTGATCAGCGAGCTGGACGCTGGTTTCCAATGTAAACTGTGGGTAACTAAGTGCGCGCATCACTTAGTTACCCGCTGTGTACCTTAGATACCAGCGTGCTGGTGCTGGGAACTAGTATCTAAGGTAAACAGTGGGTTTCTAAGTGCCACACGGCACTTAGAAACCCGCTGTTTACCTTGGTTACCAGCTCGCTGCACCAGCATGCTGGTATCTAAGGTACACAGTGGGTAACTGAGCGACATGCGCGCTTGTTAACCACATCGTCGCTGTCCCGATCGCTGCTGAGATCTGTCTGTTTTGCAGCCCACCAGCGATCATGTAGCGACACACCAGCGTTCCTGACAAGGTCATATCGTTGTCGGGATCGCTGGTGCATCGCTATGTGTGACGGGGCCCTTAGGCTTCAAGTCTATGTCACTTTATGTAACTACAGACTTGTAAATCCTCACATCTCGCACACCCTGCATGCTGTAAGCATTTTCTATTGCAAGAAGCGGGAGCGGCGGATGTGTGACAGCAAGTAAACAATTTGCATACATGCGATCATGTGCTAACTAGACATGCATATAAGTGTATTGAGCAAGACAAGTCTAGTCAGAATACGGCTGGAAGTATGCAAATTTCATACTTGTGATCACATGACCGCCTGCTAATGGAACCGGTTATCCTCATAGCACGTGGTGCGCACAATGTGAGGATTTACAAGTCTGCAGTCACATATACAGTCATAGCCGAAAATGCTGGCACCTTTGAATTCATTCAAGAAACTGAAGTATTTCTACCAGAAAATGATTGCATATTTACATATTTAATTTTACTCATTTATTTTCTTTGAGTGTATTGGAGCTACACAAAATAAAGAGAAAAAAAGGAAATTGACATAATTTCACACAAAACCCCAAAAATGGGCCGTATAAAATTGTTCCCACCTTTCCAAAATTGTAGGTAAACAACTTTGTTTAAAGCATGTGGTGCTCGTTCAAACTCACCAGTTGCAAGTAACAGGTCTGGGCAATATGAATGTCACACCTGAAACCAGATAAAAAAGAGAGAAGCTGACTCAAACTTTACTTAGTGTGTCTGTATGGACCACACTAAACATAGAGAACAGAAAGGGGAGAAGAGACGGACTGGAAATTGGTACACCAGAATAGGGACAGGTTTTTTAAGTTATCAGATCTCACCCGTGGCATCAGGCATGAGCTATCCACTGAGTCAATGTAAAGCTCTATAGAATTCCTGTGGCTCAGTGGAGGAGAATGATACAAAACTTGCCATGCCCTCTCAAAAAAAAAGTAAGAGCATTCCAGGGGATAGCAGACTATTACAGGAGGTTTGTCCCTAATTTTGCCAGCACATCTAACAT
Source organism: Dendrobates tinctorius (assembly GCF_039654945.1). NCBI lineage: Eukaryota > Metazoa > Chordata > Amphibia > Anura > Dendrobatidae > Dendrobates > Dendrobates tinctorius. Next base: position 14,893,782 of record NW_027361910.1, on the reverse strand, counting down.
TTTCTAAATGGCACAAAATCAGTTATGTTTAAATTGTCTCTAACCTAAATGCTAAACCTAGACCCTAAACTAGCTCTCTGTAGGCACATAGTGTTAGCAGTGAATTTATTCAGAGAATTCATAGTCCAGAGTGATACATCAGATGTTGGGCTACAAACTGTCATGTCTTGGAGATCAAGAAGTGTTTAGACCTGGAAAGCTGCATGAGAATGCAGATGCTTGGTCAGGGGTTCACTGTTTATGGGTAGACTATGACCAGTCTCGGCTTTGGTTGGAGGGGTATTTGGGAAAGCAGGAGGTAAGATCCTGGATGGCAGATATATGCCACAGTGGTTGTTGGCCTCAGTAAAATGTGCACTAGTAACACTATGTTACTGAGAGGATTAATTTAACTGGACTTTGGGTCTTGGATTTAGGTAAAAAAGGTAATTCCCATAATCCAGCCCAAGATTTAACAGAGGTAAGCTCAGCAGTATTGGAGTTAGGATTGGAGATGAACAGAGGAGTTTGTTTCTCTACTGAATGCATTTAAACTGCTGGAGCTGCTATTGTCTGAAATACTGAGATTGGTGAGACTGCTATATTTACCTTTATTTCATTGGGCTTGATGGAAGGACTATTTATGTTATTCACTTGCACTAGAAGAAGCTGTTTTTGTTTGGAGCTGTAACGTTTATAATGGACAATAAACATAATAATGTTTTGATTTAGAAACCCTGTTACTGTGCATACCCAAGTGGCTACCATAGAGCTGAACTCGTACAATGTGTAAATACAGTACATATATATACAAGCATTTTTGTATATACAGTCATGGTTGAAAGTGTTCGCACCCTTTAAATTGTTCCAGAAAATGAATTATTTCTTCAGAAAATTTTTGCGATTACACATGTTTTTTTATGTTTATTTCCTTTGTACATATTGGATCAAAACAAAAAAGAAGAGGAAAAAAGACAAAATGGGCGTAAGATCCCCAAAATTTGCTGGCCAAAATTGTTGGCACCTTTTCAAAAATTTTGGTTAAACAACTTTGTTTCAAACATAAGATCCTTGTTAAAATTCTCCAGTGGCAAGGAACACACCTGAAAAAAGACAAAACATGACTCAATATTTGCACTGTGTGTTTGTGTGTGTCACACTAAGGATGGAAAACAGAAAGAAGAGAAGAGAACTGTCTGAGGACTTGAAAACCAAAATTGTTGAAAAATATCAACAATCTCGAGGTTACTAGTTTGTCTACAGAGATCTTGATATTCATTTGTCCACGATGGACAACATTATCAAGAAGCTTACAATCCATGCCACTGTAGCTAATCTCCCTGAATGTGGCAGGTAGACAAAAATTGATGAAAGGCTGCAACGTAGTATAGTTTGGATGTTGGATAAGCAGTCCCAATAAAGTTTCAAATAATGATGCAGGCTCAGGGTGCATCAGTGTCAGTGCAAACTATCAGTCGACATTTGAATGAAATGAAATGCTATGGCAGGAGACCCAGATGGACCCCACTGCTGACACAGATACAAAAAAGGTAGATTGCAATTTGGCAAAATGTACCCAAGTAAGCCTTCTTGGAAAGTGTCTTCTGGACATATGAGACCAAGATAGAGCTTTTTGGTAAAGCACAACATACTACTGCCAAATATGATGGAAGTTCAAAGATGTTTTCGGGTTCTTTTACTGCCTTTGGCACTGGGTGCCTTGACTGTGTAAAAGGCACCATAAAATCTGAAGATTACCAAAGTATTTTGAGTCACAATATAGAGCCCAATTTCAAAAAGCTGGGTTTGCATCCTGGTTTTGTGATCCTTCAAGCAAGAGAATGACCCCAAACATACTTCAGAAAGCACCCAGAAATGGATGGAAATAAAGTCCTTGGGAAGTTCTGAAATGGCCAGCAATGAGTCCAGATCTTAATCATATTGAAGACATGTGGATAGATCTTAAAATTGCTTATGGGAGAAGGCACCATTCAAATATGAGAGACCTGGAGCAGTTTGCAAAAGACGAGTGGCTCAAAATTCCAGTTCAGAGGTGTAAGAATCTTGTTGATGCTTTTTTTGTGAAGAGTGTGGGGGGATTTAATGGCAGCTTACAATCCTCCTTCAGCATATGTAGTTGTAATAAGACACATGGCTCAGCAGCTTGTCCAGCCACACCAGCTAGTATCCAAAATCATACAAGATGACATCCTGCAGAACCCACACTGTCTAACTACTGTGTCCAGTCATAGTGGAATTTCATAAAGAGATTTAAAATGAATATGAAGTTATCGTACATCCTAGCCACATAAAAGGTTGCATTTTTTAAAATCTTTTGAATGGGTAGAATGCCTTCCAGGATCTTGATTTACTCTAGCACACCGGGGTGGGGAAATATACCGAACGGCTAGTTGAAGCCAGGTAGCGAAGCGAGTGTTTGGTCTCAAAGCGCAACGACTTCCCAGCCTGATCTGACTTAGCCACAACCACCGCCCTATCACATTGTTATGCTTTGTTATCACATTGTTATGCTGAGCAAAAGGGCTCGGTAATACTCGGTTATCACTCGAGTATCACGGTGCTCCCATGTACTGGTTCCTTGGCGAGTAATGGGTGTTGTTTTGTGTAAAACTCGAATCCTCGATGTGCCTCGCATTTTTAGCACCTATTATACAGCCAATAAGCATACGGGAGTTGCCTGCTCATCACTGTAATGCCGTAGCCATCTTGATTTGTGGCATTACTTTGATTGGCTGGCCATGTGACATCATCATGAGTTATAAAAGAGCAGGTGCCGCCCAGCTCGGCACACTGATGCCATTGCGCAACTTTGTGACACTTTGTATTGGAGGGAAAGAGTGCTTTCTAGGTCTGTGTGTGCACAGTATAATGAATCAGAAATCTATAGTGTTAAAAAAGGTGCTGAAGCTGAGCCATCATCTTAACAGCCCTTCTAAAGGCTAATCATTTGCTTTGCTGTTTGCATCACATATAATCTGCATTTAGCCTAGGGAGGGAGAGGATTGCAGGAGCAGGGAGAGTGACAGAAACCAGTAGACAGGGATTAGAGCTGTGCAGTCTGTTGGCAAATATATAGTTACAGCTTTTTTTTGGGGGGGGGCTAAAAAACTGGAATATATTTTCATCCATTAAGTACTACATGCTTATAGATCTTTTATTGTGTTATATGGCACTCCCATAAATTGTTGAAACTTTTTCATGGCTAAATTTCTAACCCATACACTATTTCTCAGTTAGTAGTATATTTGTGATCTACAAAACTAAGAAAAACTGTTTAATATTTTTGTTAGGTTAAACTTTTCAGCCATACAGTATTACTTGGTCTGGGTAATTTTTTTGATCTATAAAACTGAGAAAAAGTGTTTAAAAATTTTGTAAGGTTACATTTCTCAGCAATATAGTTTCGTGTGTTCTATGGTATATTTCCGTGATGCCTAACACTCAAAAAAGTGGTAAAAAATTTTGCTTGAATACATTTCTCACTCATACACTATTTTGTGGCCTGGGGTAAATTTCAGTGATATTAACTAACACTACAAAGAGTGTTAAAAAAATTGGCTGGATTACAGTTCTCACCCATACACACCCATACACTATTCTGTGGTCTAGGGTACATTTCCTGTGATCTATAAAACTAAAAAAAAAAAGTTAAAAAATTTTGCAGTCTTAAATTTCTCAGCCACAGAGTATTATGTGGTCTTGGTGACATTTCTGTGATATATAACACTCCAAAGAAGTGTTTCTAAATTTCTCTTGGTTCAATTTCTCAATCATACAGAATTGCGTGCTTAGTGGTACATTTCTGTGGCATATAACACTTCAAAAAAAGTTGAAACATATTTCTGGATTGAATTTCATTGTCATCTATACATTTTTTGTTCTTTCTGTTACATAACGATGGTATTACACTCCGAAAACAACACTTTGACTGCTGCAGGTGACCAATTTTTGATTTCAAGAGACCTATCAATTATAAAATGGGTAAGGAATGCGGTAAGGGACGTGGAAGTGGAAATACTGATGATGGTGCATGCAGGTGCTGATGACGTAGGGCAGGTATGACTATGCATGTTGCTGGAGCACAAGAGACACACCCATTCATGGCATATTGGTTCCTGTACCACTTTGCAGGGAAGCACGGTACACCACTTTTGAGGCCAGAACAGTGCAAACAGGTGGCTGGTTGGATAGCAGATAATGCTTCCAACAGGTTTGGAAGCACTACCTGGTCATCCACACGGTCCTGTCTCACCAGCCTACCATCTGGATCACCTAATTTTCACCCTGATCCTCCTTGCTCCCACAATATTCAGTTCCAGGAGATTAGAGATCCCACATTAAGACATGCCGAGGAGCTATTTACAACATATCTTGATAATGGCCTCTCAACCTGCATGCTCCAAGAGGGACAGAAAGGCATGCTGTTTAGTGATGCATGGTAGGGAATGGCAAGTTTTGGCTAAGGAGAATGATGATGATGAGACGCAGTTGCTGCTAGGTCTTGTTGTTAAGTCACAAAGTCAGGAAGACCAGAGTGTTTGGGTGGAAAATGATGTGGTGGATGATGAAGTCACCGACTCAACCTGGGAAGCTGGCTTGCAGAGCAAGGTCAGAAATGCTGAGAGGGAAGGATCAGCAGCATCAATACAGACAGGAAGCAGCAGTGGGATTACCAGAGGGAGAAGGCACCTGTTCTGTAGGTCACAAATAATCCTGAATTTCTCAGTCAAAGAGTTAGGTGTTCCCCAGTCTAGGGCTTTCTTAAAGAGAGTTCTGAGACAAACATAATGGCCATTTGCAACCTGTGCCATTCCAAAATCATCAGGGGCCTGACCACTAAGAATCTAACCACCAACAGCTTTATCAGGAACATTTCATCTAAGCACACGACTTGGGCCAAATGCCTGGGTCCACGATTGGTGCCATTGAGTGACATTGTAATGTTAAGTAACAATTGTCTTCTGGAACACTCTAGAATCTTCCATTCCTCTACACACAGATGAGAAATCTGACTGTCACAGCTGAAACCCCCCCTTCCTCACCTCCAGCTCTGTGTCTGCATCTGAAATAGGACACCAGACACTTCCTCTGCAAGCAGTTTTTCTCTCTCTTCCCTTCCCCCCTGCAAGGGATGTTAGTTAAGCTGAGTGAAAGGAATCTCTTTGTCCTGGCCATGAGGCTGGATACAATTATGGGGAATATTAAAAGAAGCTCTAGCGTGCACTTCGCTCATAACAGAGATATAAAAACCACATCCCTGCATAGGGCACGAAACCGACGCTCTGACCCCTAATTTTCACGGTTCTAGCAACCCCAGAAATTGAGATATGGATTGTTTGTAAATGGTATGTCATAAATAGTGTTGAGCGATACCATCCGATATCGTGAAATATCGGATCAGATTGATCGGACCGATACCAAAAAAGTATCGGGTATCGCCGATTCCGATACCGGAAACCAATGCAAGTCAATGGGACAGAAATATCGGAATTAAAAAAAACCCCTTTCTTTCCTTGTAGGTTAATTCTACATGAAGAAAAACAACTAAGAATAATGTAGAATGTATTGGGGGAGGTGGAGGAGACATTAAAGGCATAGAGGTTTAGCCCAATCAAATGGAATAGCAGGAATAATTTTTTTTTTTAAGACGTTCGGAGTTACAACGATATTGACTATGTTAACCTTTTTTATATTTTGTCAGATATGTATGTTTCACTACTTCCATGCTCTTCACCTTCTTTTTTACTTCTCCCACAGTTTCTCCTTCATGATCCTCAGCAGTATCTTTTTCATCAACTTCTTCTTCACCTTATTCATCTTCTTCTTCTTCACCTTCTTCCTACTATTCTTTTTTTTTACATTCTTCATATTCTTCAACTATTATTCTTTTTCATATTCTACTTCTTCATCTTCTCCCTATTCTTCTTCATCATATTCTTACTTGTGACAGTCATTCCTGTAGTTGTTATCTATAAAAGTTTGAAGATTACACCTTCCATTCTGCCTGTCACAAAAGATTTACAACAGGATTTGTCCACATTCAGCTTGGCCTGCAGTAGCAGGCATTTTCCAGGGGCACCATGAGGAGGAACGGACTCACCCCCATACACTGCTTAGTCTTCTTCTGCTTATAATTTAGATAATATCTTTTGCTCTGATTTTTAGTCTTATGCTGAATGTTCTTCTGCTTTTTGTTCTGCAGCTTCTTGTTCTTCTGCTTCTTGGTCTTCTATCTCTTGTTCTTCTGTACCTTGGTGGTTGTCTGCTTGTTCTTTGTCCTCTTGGTCATCTTCTTCAGGGTCATATTCTTGGTCTTATTCGGGGTGGTCTTCAGGGTCGTCGTCTTCGGGGTAGTCGTCTTCTTCGGGGTGGTCTTCAGGGTCGTCGTCTCCAGGGTCGTCGTTTTCGGGGTCGTCGTCTTCTTCGGGGTGGTCTTCAGGGTTGTCGTCTTTAGGGTCATCATCAGGGAGATCCAGAGTGATTACCAAAAATCATTTCAAAAAGCTTGAACTTGGAAATGTAGCAGAAGGTACAAGAAGACTGAGGAACTGCCGAGAACCAGCTGACGGTGCTGGAACCCGGATGGGTAGCAGAAGGAACAAGAGCCAATGGCACTACCGAGAACCAGCTGACGGTGCTGGAACCCGGAGGGGCAGCAGAAGGAACAAAAGCCAATGGCACTACCGAGGACCAGCTGACGGTGCTGGAACCCGGTTACTAAGCAGGAGGTACCTGTGCTAGAAAGCACTACCAAGGACCAGAAGACGTTGCTGGAACTTGGATATCGAGAAGGAGGCATCTAAGCCAAAGGCACTGCCAAGAACCAGCTGACGGTACTGGAACCCGGAGGGCCGTGAACCGGCCGCAGTTACCGAAACCCACAGTCCTACAGGGGGTGCTTGTCCTATTGGCACTACGGAACCAGCCTTTGTTGCCAGATCCCGCAGCCCACATAGGAAGCCCATAAACTGCAGGCACCATAGACTCGGTTAACCCGACCACAACACGACAGGACAACGTATTGGTGGCAAAGTGACGTTGACACTACCCGGAAACAGCAGGCGTGCTGGAACCAGGCTGGGCAGGAGGGAGTACCCGTGCCAAAGACACTGCCAAGAACCAGCTGATGGTGCTGGAACCCAGAGGGGCAGCAGAAGGAACAAGAGCCAATGACACTACCGAGGACCAGCTGACAGTGCTGGAACCTAGTTACTAAACAGGAGGTACCTGTGCTAGAAAGCACTACCAAGGACCAGCAGACGTTGCTGGAACTCGGATACCGAGAAGGAGGCAACTAAGCCAAAGGCACTGCCGAGAACCAGCTGACGGTGCTGGAACCCAGATGGGTAGCAGAAGCTGCAAGAGCCAATGGAACTAGCGAGGACCAGCTGACGGTGCTGGAACCCAGAGGGACAGCAGAAGGAACAACAAGAGCCAATGGCACTACCGAGGACCAGCTGATGGTGCTGGAACCCGGTTACTAAGCAGGAGGTACCTGTGCTAGAAAGCACTGCCAAGGACCAGCAGACATTGCTGAAACTCGGATACCGAGAAGGAGGCACCTAAGCCAAAGGCACTGCCGAGAACCAGCTGACGGTGCTGGAACCCGGATGGGTAGCAGAAGCTACAAGAGTCAAAAGAACTAGCGAGGACCAGCTGACAGTGCTGGAACCCGGAGGGGCAGCAGAAGGAACAAGAGCCAATGGCACTACCGAGGACCAGCTGACGGTGATGGAACCCGGTTACTAAGCAGGAGGTACCTGTGCTAGAAAGCACTACCAAGGACCAGCAGACGTTGCTGGAACTCGGATACCGAGGATACACCTAAGCCAAAGGCACTGCCGAGAACCAGCTGATGGTACTGGAACCCGGAGGGGTAGCAGAAACTACCCCTGAAAAACAACGTTGCAAGGCTGCGAGCCGGCTGCAGTTACCAAAACCCACAGTCCTACAGGGGGTGCTTGTACTATTGGCACTATGGAACCAGCCTTTGTTGCCAGATCCTGCAGCCCACATAAGAAGCCCATGAACTGCAGGCACTATAGACTTGGCTAACCCGACCGCAACACGACAGGACAACGTATTGGTGGCAAAGTGACGTTGACACTACCCAGAAACAGCAGGCGTGCTGTAACCAGGTTGGGCAGGAGGGAGTACCCATGCCAAAGACACTGCAGAGAACCAGCTGACGGTGCTGGAACCCGGAGGGGCAGCAGAAGGAACAAGAGCCAATGGCACTACCGAGGACCAGCTGATGGTGCTGGAACCTGGTTACTAAGCAGGATGTACCTGTGCTAGAAAGCACTACCAAGGACCAACAGACGTCGCTGGAACTCGGATCCCGAGAAGTAGGCACCTAAGCCAAAGGCACTGCCAAGAACCAGCTGACGGTGCTGGAACCCAGAGGGGCAGCAGAAGGAACAAGAGCCAATGGCACAACCGAGGACCAGCTGACGGTGCTGGAACCCGGTTACTAAGCAGTAGGTACCTGTGCTAGAAAGCACTACCAAGGACCAGAAGACGTTGCTGGAACTCGGATATCGAGAAGGAGGCATCTAAGCCAAAGGCACTGCCAAGAACCAGCTGACGGTACGGGAACCCGGAGGGCCGTGAACCGGCCGCAGTTACCGAAACCCACAGTCCTACAGGGGGTGCTTGTCCTATTGGCACTACGGAACCAGCCTTTGTTGCCAGATCCCGCAGCCCACATAGGAAGCCCATAAACTGCAGGCACCATAGACTCGGTTAACCCGACCACAACACGACAGGACAACGTATTGGTGGCAAAGTGACGTTGACACTACCCGGAAACAGCAGGCGTGCTGGAACCAGGCTGGGCAGGAGGGAGTACCCGTGCCAAAGACACTGCCAAGAACCAGCTGATGGTGCTGGAACCCAGAGGGGCAGCAGAAGGAACAAGAGCCAATGACACTACCGAGGACCAGCTGACAGTGCTGGAACCTAGTTACTAAACAGGAGGTACCTGTGCTAGAAAGCACTACCAAGGACCAGCAGACGTTGCTGGAACTCGGATACCGAGAAGGAGGCAACTAAGCCAAAGGCACTGCCGAGAACCAGCTGACGGTGCTGGAACCCAGATGGGTAGCAGAAGCTGCAAGAGCCAATGGAACTAGCGAGGACCAGCTGACGGTGCTGGAACCCGGAGGGACAGCAGAAGGAACAACAAGAGCCAATGGCACTACCGAGGACCAGCTGATGGTGCTGGAACCCGGTTACTAAGCAGGAGGTACCTGTGCTAGAAAGCACTGCCAAGGACCAGCAGACATTGCTGAAACTCGGATACCGAGAAGGAGGCACCTAAGCCAAAGGCACTGCCGAGAACCAGCTGACGGTGCTGGAACCCGGATGGGTAGCAGAAGCTACAAGAGTCAAAAGAACTAGCGAGGACCAGCTGACGGTGCTGGAACCCAGAGGGGCAGCAGAAGGAACAAGAGCCAATGGCACTACCGAGGACCAGTTGACGGTGATGGAACCCGGTTACTAAGCAGGAGGTACCTGTGCTAGAAAGCACTACCAAGGACCAGCAGACGTTGCTGGAACTCGGATACCGAGGATACACCTAAGCCAAAGGCACTGCCGAGAACCAGCTGATGGTACTGGAACCCGGAGGGGTAGCAGAAACTACCCCTGAAAAACAACATTGCAAGGCTGCGAGCCGGCTGCAGTTACCAAAACCCACAGTCCTACAGGGGGTGCTTGTACTATTGGCACTACGGAACCAGCCTTTGTTGCCAGATCCCGCAGCCCACATAAGAAGCCCATGAACTGCAGGCACTATAGACTTGGCTAACCCGACCGCAACACGACAGGACAACGTATTGGTGGCAAAGTGACGTTGACACTACCCAGAAACAGCAGGCGTGCTGTAACCAGGTTGGGCAGGAGGGAGTACCCATGCCAAAGACACTGCAGAGAACCAGCTGACGGTGCTGGAACCCGGAGGGGCAGCAGAAGGAACAAGAGCCAATGGCACTACCGAGGACCAGCTGATGGTGCTGGAACCTGGTTACTAAGCAGGATGTACCTGTGCTAGAAAGCACTACCAAGGACCAACAGACGTCGCTGGAACTCGGATCCCGAGAAGTAGGCACCTAAGCCAAAGGCACTGCCAAGAACCAGCTGACGGTGCTGGAACCCAGAGGGGCAGCAGAAGGAACAAGAGCCAATGGCACAACCGAGGACCAGCTGACGGTGCTGGAACCCGGTTACTAAGCAGTAGGTACCTGTGCTAGAAAGCACTACCAAGGACCAGAAGACGTTGCTGGAACTCGGATATCGAGAAGGAGGCATCTAAGCCAAAGGCACTGCCAAGAACCAGCTGACGGTACGGGAACCCGGAGGGCCGTGAACCGGCCGCAGTTACCGAAACCCACAGTCCTACAGGGGGTGCTTGTCCTATTGGCACTACGGAACCAGCCTTTGTTGCCAGATCCCGCAGCCCACATAGGAAGCCCATAAACTGCAGGCACCATAGACTCGGTTAACCCGACCACAACACGACAGGACAACGTATTGGTGGCAAAGTGACGTTGACACTACCCGGAAACAGCAGGCGTGCTGTAACCAGGTTGGGCAGGAGGGAGTACCCATGCCAAAGACACTGCAGAGAACCAGCTGACGGTGCTGGAACCCGGAGGGGCAGCAGAAGGAACAAGAGCCAATGGCACTACCGAGGACCAGCTGACGGTGATGGAACCCGGTTACTAAGCAGGAGGTACCTGTGCTAGAAAGCACTACCAAGGACCAGCAGACGTTGCTGGAACTCGGATACCGAGGATACACCTAAGCCAAAGGCACTGCCGAGAACCAGCTGATGGTACTGGAACCCGGAGGGGTAGCAGAAACTACCCCTGAAAAACAACGTTGCAAGGCTGCGAGCCGGCTGCAGTTACCAAAACCCACAGTCCTACAGGGGGTGCTTGTACTATTGGCACTACGGAACCAGCCTTTGTTGCCAGATCCCGCAGCCCACATAAGAAGCCCATGAACTGCAGGCACTATAGACTTGGCTAACCCGACCGCAACACGACAGGACAACGTATTGGTGGCAAAGTGACGTTGACACTACCCAGAAACAGCAGGCGTGCTGTAACCAGGTTGGGCAGGAGGGAGTACCCATGCCAAAGACACTGCAGAGAACCAGCTGACGGTGCTGGAACCCGGAGGGGCAGCAGAAGGAACAAGAGCCAATGGCACTACCGAGGACCAGCTGATGGTGCTGGAACCTGGTTACTAAGCAGGATGTACCTGTGCTAGAAAGCACTACCAAGGACCAACAGACGTCGCTGGAACTCGGATCCCGAGAAGTAGGTACCTAAGCCAAAGGCACTGCCAAGAACCAGCTGACGGTGCTGGAACCCAGAGGGGCAGCAGAAGGAACAAGAGCCAATGGCACTACCGAGGACCAGCTGACGGTGCTGGAACCCGGTTACTAAGCAGTAGGTACCTGTGCTAGAAAGCACTACCAAGGACCAGCAGACGTTGCTGGAACTCGGATAACGAGAAGGAGGCACCTAAGACAAAGGCACTGCTGAGACCCAGCTGACGGTGCTGGAACCCGGATGGTTAGCAGAAGGTATCCATGAAAAAAAAAGTTGCAAGGCCACGAGCCGGCCGCAGTTACCGAAACCCACAGTCCTAAAGGGGGTGCTTGATCTATTAGCACTACGGAACCAGGCTTTATTTCCAGATCCCGCAGCACACATAGGAAATCCATAAACTGCAGGCACCATAGACTCAGCTAACCCGATCGCAACACGACAGGACAACGTATTGGTGGCAAAGTGACATTGACACTATCCGGAAACAGTAGGTGTGCTGGAACCAGGCTGGGCAGGAGGAAGTACCTGTGCCAAAGATAATTCTGGGAAAAAGCTGGTGGTGCTGGAACCCAGGGAAAATACTACAAACAGAGTGGAGACAGAGGCCTAATTGGAGCAAGTTTAAAATCTGTAGTTGTGTGAGTGTGGACAGAGTAGGAGAAATTGCCTGACACACAGCTGGGGATTAGATGACGCTTCTGAACCCCAATAACACTGGAGCATATGTTGACTGTGCAGACGGCACTTCTGAGCAGCAACTGGCCATGTTGGAGCCCAGGGTCAATCAGGGTGTAGGCTGACGCCTAATTTCATCAAGTTTAATATCTGTTGTAGACTACTGCTGATTTCAAACTTGCTCCAATTAGGCCTCTGGCTCCAGTCTCTAGTATTTACCCTGGCCTCCAACACCGCCAGTTGCTGCTCAGAAGTGACTTCTGCACAATCAACACTTGTTCCTGTGTTACTGGCGTTCAGTAACGTCAGCTGATCCCCTGATGTGTGTCTGGCAATGTCTCCTGCTCTGTCCACATTCCCACTACTAGTGGTGTTGGAGGCCAGGGTAAATACTAGAGACAGAGTGGAGCCAGAGGCCTAATTGGAGCAAGTTTGAAATCAGTAGTAGTGTGAATGTGGAGGCAGCAGTAGACATTGCCGGACACACAGCAGGGGAGCAGCTGGCGTTACTGAATCCCACTAACACAGGAGCTAGTGTTTTTCTCTGTGCAGACTGCACTTCTGAGCAACAACTGGCAGTGTTGGAGCCCAGGATCAATCATGGTGTAGGCTGAGGCCTACTTGGAGCAAGTGTAAAATGTGATGTAGTTTGAATGTGGAGGCAGCAGGAGATATTGCCGGACACACAGCAGGGGAGCAGCTGGCGTTACTGAACCCCACTAACACAGGAGCTAGTGTTTTACTCTGTGCAGATGGCACTTCTGAGCAACAACTGGCAGTGTTGGAGCCCAGGATCAATCATGGTCTAGGCAGAGGCCTACTTGGAGCAAGTGTAAAATGTGATGTAGTATGAATGTGGAGGGAGCAGGAGATATTGCCGGACACACAGCAGGGGATCAGCTGACGTTACTGAACCCCAGTAACACAAGAACAAGTGTTGATTGCGCAGACGGCACTTCTGAGCAGCAACTGCTAGTGTTGGAGGCAAGGGTAAATACTAGAGACAGAGTGGAGCCAGAGGCCTAATTGGAGCAAGTTTGAAATCAGTAGTAGTGTGAATGTGGAGGCAGCAGTAGACATTGCTGGACACACAGCAGGGGAGCAGCTGGCATTACTGAACCCCACTAACACAGGAGCTAGTGTTTTACTCTGTGCAGACGGCACTTCTGAGCAACAACTGGCAGTGTTGGAGCCCAGGATCAATCATGGTATAGGCTGAGGCCTACTTGGAGCAAGTGTAAAATGTGATGTAGGTGAATGTGGAGGGAGCAGGAGATATTGCCGGACACACAGCAGGGGATCAGCTGACGTTACTGAAACCCAGTAACACAGGAACAAGTGTTGATTGTGCAGACAGCACTTCTGAGCAGCAACTGCCGGTGTTGGAGGCAAGGGTAAATACTAGAGACAGAGTGGAGCCAGAGGCCTAATTGGAGCAAGTTTGAAATCAGTAGTAGTGTTAATGTGGAGGCAGCAGTAGACATTGCCGGACACACAGCAGGGGAGCAGCTGGCGTTACTGAACCCCATTAACACAGGAGCTAGTGTTTTTCTCTGTGCAGATGGCACTTCTGAGCAACAACTGGCAGTGTTGGAGCCCAGGATCAATCATGGTGTAGACTGAGGCCTACTTGGAGCAAGTGTAAAATGTGATGTAGTTTGAATGTGGAGGCAGCAGGAGATATTGCCGGACACACAGCAGGGGAGCAGCTGGCATTACTGAACCCCACTAACACAGGTGCTAGTGTTTTTCTCTGTGCAGACGGCACTTCTGAGCAACAACTGGCAGTGTTGGAGCCCAGGATCAATCATGGTGTAGGCAGAGGCCTACTTGAAGCAAATGTAAAATGTGATGTAGTTTGAATGTGGAGGGAGCAGGAGATATTGCCGGACACACAGCAGGGGAGCAGCTGGCATTACTGAACCCCACTAACACAGGAGCTAGTGTTTTTCTCTGTGCAGACGGCACTTCTGAGCAACAACTGGCATTGTTGGAGCCCAGGATCAATCATGGTGTAGGCTGAGGCCTACTTGGAGCAAGTGTAAAATCTTATGTAGTTTTTGGAGTGAGCAGGAGATATTGCTGGACACACAGCAGGGGAGCAGCTGGCGTTACTGAACCCCACTAACACTGGAGCATGTGTTTTTCTCTGTGCAGATGGCACGTCTGAGCAGCAACTGGCAGTGTTGGAGCCAAGGGATTACAGTTCAGGTGGTAGAAACATGAACACAACAGGAGACCTGGATACTGTTGCCAACCAATTATTTATTCTGGAAGAGGACTGGCAAATTCCGGCGAGATCCAGGCCTTGTTCATTTTCAGAAAAGTAAGTCGGTCAACGTTATCGGAGGATAGTCGCGTGCGACGGTCTGTTAGTACACCACTTGCGGCACTAAAGACGCGTTCCGATAATACACTAGCAGCAGAGCAAGCCAGCACCTCCAATGCATACTGGCTAAGCTCTGGCCATGTATCCAGCTTAGAGACCCAAAACTTGAAGGGGGAAGAGCTGTCTAGGAGTACACTAACAGGGCAAGACATATAGTCTGTCACCATCTGACAGAAACGTTGCCTCCTGCTGACTGGAGCCATCTGTGATGGTGTAGACATTTGTGGCGGGCACACAAAACTTTGCCACATTTGGGCCATACTGGTCTTGCCTTGTGCTGAGACACTGCCTCTGCTCCCTCTTTGTGCAGAGCTTCCTCCACTGCCTTGACGCACAGAGCTACTTTGTAAAGCACTAGCAGCACTGCTCTCGGGTGGAATGGAGAACATGATGGAATATGCCAGTGTGTCTTGGCACTCATGCATTTTACACTCCCGGTTCAACGGTGTTATGAGGCTTTGTAAGTTGTCCCGGTAGCGAGGATCTAGGAGGGTGTACACCCTATAATCAGCCGTTTTGAGAATGTGGGTGATGCGGCGGTCGTTTCTCAGGCACTGCAGCATGAAATCAACCATGTGCTGCAGACTCCCAACTGACCAAGAAACGCTGTCCCCTGCTTGAGGCGTCATGTCTGCCTGCTCTGCATCACCCCACCCTCGCTGTAAATTCTGACTACTAGAGCATTGTGCACCTCCCTCCTCTGGAGAGATGTCTTCCTCCTCCATTGACTCCTCCTCATCCTCCTCACAAAGTGTCCCCTGCCTAGGCCTTTGTGAGGAACCACGTTGCGCAGACTGTCCAGAAGCAGATGGCATTTGTGACTCCTCATCCTCCACCTCTTCCAAAACCTCCTCCCTTAGTGCTTGCAGTGTTTTTTGAAGCAGGCACATAAGGGGGATAGTCATGCTGACTAGTGCATCATCTGCACTCGCCATCCGCGTGGAATCATCGAAGGCACGCAAAATGAGGCAGATGTCCTTCATAGAGGCCCACTCAGTGGTGCTGAAGTGTGACCGGCGCACAGTGCGACTTGTTTGCGCCTGATGCAGCTGATACTCCATGACTGCTGCCTGCTGCTCAGACAACCGCTCCAACATATGTAACGTTGAATTCCACCTGGTGGTTAGGTCACATATGATGCGATGTTCCGGAAGGCGGAATCGGCGCTGCAGAGCTGCAATGCTCGATCTTGCCATGCTGGAACGCCGCAAGTGAGCGCACTCTATGCAGACCTTGTGCAGCAGTGCATCAAGATCTGGATAGTCCCTTAGAAAGCTCTGCACGACCAAGTTGAGCACATGTGCCACACATGGGATGTGAGTGAGGTTGCCTAGGCCCAGAGCTGCCACCAGATTTCGGCCATTGTCACACACTACCGAGCCTGGCTGGAGATTCGCTGGCACAAACCACACGTTGCTCTCCTGCTTGATGGCATTCCAGAGCTCCTGCTCTGTGTGGATTCGATTCCCAAAAGAAATTAATTTCAGTACGGCCTGTTGATGTTTGGCCACGGCTGTGCTCATATCGGTCGTAACAGGCTCCTGCAGTGCTGATTCTGAGGAACTGGAGTATGAGGAGGAGTCAATGTGTACTGACCGGATTCCTGCAATCCTTGGAGTTGGCGGAACACGTACAGCGCCACTCTCAAGATCTGTACCTGGCTCCACAACATTGACCCAATGGGCAGTGAGGGAAAGGTATCATCCCTGTCCATGGTTACTGTTCCACGCATCGGTTGTCAGGTGGACATTGCTACTGACGGCGTTTAGTAGCGCATGTTTAATTTTTCCCTCCACATGCTTTGGCAGGGCAGGGACGGCTTGCCTGCTGAAATACAAGCGGCTGGGCACGTTGTATTGTGGGACTGCCAATGCCATGAAGTTACGGAAGATGTCAGTCTCCACCAGCCTGAATGAGAGCATTTCAAGGGCCAGTAGTTTGGCAATGCCAGCATTCAGAGCCTGTGCTCGGGGATGGTTTGCCGAGTATGACCACCTTTTCTCCCATGCCTGTGCTACCGATGGCTGTAGAGTGGCCTGGGAGTGTGAGGATGACAGGGAACGTGGTTCTGTGGGTGGAATGTCACTGGGTCTCTGGACAACAGTGCCAGAGGTTCTTCCATGGCGATCCTGTGAGGAAGCCGAACCAGCTGTGTGTGAGCTGGAGTAAGAGGCTACAACACGAGCTGAAGAGGTGGTAGGTGGTGCTGTAGGTTGGCCTACATCTTCAGTGTGTCTTTGTAACTCCACCACATGCTTGGTCCGCACATGTTTCCACATATTTGAGGTATTGAAGTTTCTGACACTTTTCCCTCTTTTGACTTTCTGATGACACAGCTTGCATTTGACAAAGCAAATGTCATCTGCAACTGTGTCAAAAAAGGACCATGCACTGCAAGTCCTGGGAGCGCCCGTTTTGGGTTTTGGAAGAGAAATGCTCCTAAAGGGTGCCGAAGTGGAGGCTACAGGCAACCAAGTCTGCCCCCTCCCTCTCCCTCCTGTTTTGGCCATTCGGGGAATCTCTTCCTCAGAGCTGCTCCCACCACCTTCCTGTTCCTCGCGCCATGATGGGTCAAGGACCTCACCATCTACACTCCCCTCTTCAAACACCTGCTTCTCTTGGGTAGTCTCGCCAGCACCGTACGCACCAGAAAGTGGCACCTGGGTCTCATAATCTGATGCATACTGAGGTGTGCTGACCATAGGCACTGGCCACCCGCCTATTCAGATTCAGAGGGACAAAGCAGTTGCGCATCACTGCATACTCCCTCTTCTTCACATTTTAGAATGCTGCTTGGCTGGCCCCCTCTTTCCAAGCCAACAGATTCAGAGAACAGAAGTAGAGAATGAGATGGTTTCTGTACAGGGCTTTCTGACTGCCTGGGCAATTTGGCAGGTGGTGAAGAGACAGATGGTTGCTCTTCAGTGCTCTGGCCCTGAGAGGATGTGGAAGTCATTGAAGTCGATGCGTTAGCTGCCATACATCTGACAATGGCTTCAATTTTTTCCTCATGCAGCAGTGGGGTACGGTGAGGTCCTACAAAGCTGCGCATAAAGGACTGTTGCCTGGTAAAACTGGGGGATGCTGAGTCACTGGTGCCCGCAGCAGGCACAGAATCCCCACGTCCTCTCCCTGCTGAAACTCCACGCCCACGACCACGTGCCTTACTCCCTGCCTTCTTCATCTTGGTAGTCTGATAAAGATAGGCAGAAAAGTACAAAGGGGGGGCTTTGTCTGCTTATTCCTGAACAGCTGCTAACAGGTATAAGAAACACTAATTTTATAAAGTGTGTGGACTAACACTAATTTTATAAAGTGTGTGGACTACACTTTAATATGAGCTAATGTGGCCTACACAACTGTCAAGTGGAGTGTTTGGTGAACTTTATTTAGGTGTTGTTTTTTTTCAAAAAAACAAAAAGGATGTGACCAAAGATGTGAAAGCGATAGTATCACAAACTTTTTGGAGCTATTACAATGCAGAAAGGTAACCTACAATGCAATAGATGAGGCTCCAAAAATTAGGCTAATACTAATCTGGCTGTGGTTGCAAGGCACAAGCCAGAAAAATGGCTCCTCTATCTACTCCTATATAGTGTTTGCAACCAACCAATGTAGATGGATAGAGATGGAAGCACACTAATAGGAGAAAAAAATCTGGAAAAATGAGCTGCAATAAAACAAAAAAAGGACTATATATGAGGCAGTGATGCACACTGAGCGGACTACAACCAGAGGTGGTGCAGAACACACTACAACGTGAGCTGCACTCACACACAGAGACCTCTCAGACAGCCGTGAACAGTGCAGAGAATTGGGCACTAGCACTGAAAGGCTGCAGAAAGGCTCTGCTGTCTACTCCTATAGTGTTTGCAACCAATGTAGATGGATACGGATGGATGCACACTAATAGGAGAATTAATGAAAAATGAGCAGCAATAAAACAAAAATAAATATGTATGAGGCAGTGACGCATGCTGAGCGACCTACAGCCAGAGGTGGCTGCAGGACACACTACACAGCGTGAGCTGCACTCACACAGACCTTGCAGACAGCTGTGAACAGCGCTGCTGCAAGGCAAAAGAAAGCTACAGTGATTGATAATGTAGCCTGGGTAAAGCACAATATTATTTTGAAAATCGCTATTTCTAACTGTCCCTCAGAGTCTTGAACAGCAGCCTGTCCCTAACTGAATTCACAGTAGAGTGAACCCTAAATGGCGGCGGCGGCTTTTATAGTGCATCATGACATCATTACAGCAGCCAATCACAGCCATGCCATTAGTTAACATGCCTACATGCCTAACAGGATGTGACCACACTTCTGAGGATTCCTCATTGGCTGAATCAAATCAAACTGGCTCATAGCATAATGGGAACTTCCGATTCCGGTATTCGATATGCTAAAAGTATCGGAACTCAGTATCGGAATTCCGATACCGCAAATATCGGCCGATACCCGATATTTTTGGTATCGGAATACTCAACACTAGTCATAACTACTGCATGTTTGGTTTTGAATTATTATATGCAATGAACTACAAAAAATGATACCATGTGCTTGTCAATACGAGTTACCCTCGGCGAGATATAGTTATTATAAGTTTTTAGCTAGATTGCAACTTAGAGAAAGGGGGATGACCCTCTCCAGACTGCCCCTTTCGTGATGTAACCGATCCTAGGCTATAAGATATCCCTCCCTTAAAATTCTTCAGTTAAGCTGCAAAGTCCGTGCTGACAGGACCCCCTCCCAAATGAGTGGAGATGTATGGCTGGCTGCCCCTCCCCCAGCCAGATGGCTTGCCTAAAGATCATTAAGCAACTGTAAGTGTTGATCTATGTCAATCCCTGTTTATTTTATATTTACAATGTACATATCTGATGTCTCAATTTTGTAAAATCATTTTATCTTTGTAATCACTGCCCCCTTTGGGGAATAAATCATAAAATTTATCAGTCTGCCTTCATGCTTTAAGAAACAAACTTATACGCCTTTAAGATAATTGCTACTAATTTGGGGGTTTGCTATGGACCCTCTTAATTAACTCATTGATTAAGTAAATCGTAGCTGGTGGCAGCGAAATGTGATTTGGGCCCCGGGTATTGATGGCTGTGATGGAAAGGGATTTGATAAGCTAATTGGGTGGCTGTGGCCAGAGCATTCATAATTCCCTCACTGCAGCGTGCCGGGTGGCCAATTATCCTAGGTGTAGTTCCCTGACTGACCTGAGGGTAAGGGGGGCACCAGAGAGCTGTGAGTTCCAAAGTGGAACTGAGAAAGTGGGATATACATAATTCCCCGCAGTTCGAGGAAGATTGTTAGCAGTGGTGGCGCATTCAAAATAACCCCCCTGCGATAAATTATTAGGGCAAGATTAGCTTGCTGTTTTTTTGTCACATGGTGCCAGGGGTGGAATAACTAAGATAAGCCCCCACTGTGCCTGTGATAGCAATGTGTCGGCAGTGCATCGAATCCCTCCGTCCGCTGACATACCCGTGTCAGAGGTGGGTTTGTGACAGACATCACTGCTTCTTTCCCTGTGCTAGGTGATTCCCAATACCCCGTCCAAAACCTTGGCACAGATACCTCCCGCCATGCACCTATCCTTGCACATTCTGACCATCATCTGGCAATTCAAAATCCTTGTGAGAGCACAGCATTCAGCTGTCCCTAAAGTTGCAGCCAACCACCCACAGTTCAAAAGACTAAACAGACACATTTCCAGGTTGCTTGCTTTGAAAATTTTGCTGTTTCGGTTTGTTGACACTGAGGACTGCTGCTGAGTCATGGCGGCAGCTGTCCTTCAGTACTCTGTCCCGAGTTGCCACTTTTTGTCCCGGTGTGGCATCCCTATCTTCTACTAGCACGTGTGAACATGAACCATGCCCTTACTAATACACTTACTGGGATTGCCCACATAATGACTGGACAACCACTTCTGGCCAGGAGCGCTATATTTCCCTGTCAGTGCATTGGGTGAACACTGTGGAGGATGGGAGTGAGTCACAATCTGACATGGCACATGTTCTTCCAACATTGAGGATTGCTGGCCCTACTTCAATCAGAGTTTACGCCAACTCCTACAGCAGTTCATGCACCTCCTCTCGCTCCACCTCATCCTCCATCTCCAATGTGCTATCTCAGAGCACGTTGTCCACATCAGCCAGAAACTGAAAGCTCTATAGCAGAACAAAAGAACAAAAGTGGAATAACATGATATCAAAAAGACGGATATAATTAAACATGGTGCTGCTGAAAATGTCATCATGTCCCGCAAAAAACAAGCCGCCAAACATCTCCATCAGTGGAAAAAATAAAAAGTTATAGCTCTCAGAATAAAGCGATGCAAAAATAATTATTTTCTCTATAAAATATTTTTTATTGTATAAAAGCGCCAAAACATAAAAAAAGTAAATGAGGTATCGCTGTATTCATACTGACCCAAACAATAAAACTACATTATCAATTTTATCACACACGGAACAGCATAAGCCCCCCCAAAAAAATGAAATTCATGAATTGCTGGTTTTTGTTCATTCCGCCTCCCAAAAATCAGAATAGAAAGCGATCAAAAAATGTCATTTGCCTGAAACTAGTACCAATAAAAATGTCAATTAGTCCCGCAAAAAACAAGACCAAACATAACTCTGTGCGCCAAAATATGGAAAAATTATAGCTCTCAAAATGTGGCGATGCAAAAACTAATTTTTGCAATAAAAAGCGTCTTTTAGTGTGTGGCAGTAGCCAAACATAAAAACCTGCAACACGTCTTTTTATTTCTAGTACCGGAGATGTCAATGTCCGTGTGCGTAATAATTGCATCACACGTGTCGCATGCATGTGCCGCCTGTGTGTCGCATCAGTACCACATGGACGGGTGCCAGGGAAAAAGCATTACAGTAAGTGCTGTTCCCCGGTGCCGAGTGCTGAACATGGCTCTCATCAATCTTCCCTGCTCTGCCGGCGATTGGGGAGAATGATGAGAATTATATTTAAGTAATAAAAGCGACAGCAGGCAGCGGCTGATGGGACTATTACTCCCATCATTCTACCCCTCCTGCTGCTAATAATAGTGAGAGCAGGAGCAGCTGATGTTGGTATTCATCAGCCTCCTGCGCTATAAATGAATGAAAAAACTCGCGTGAGTTCCCCTGTATTTTCTATAACCACCTAGGCTATACTCACAGCTGGGGGCTGCAACCTTCAGCTGTCAGCTTCAGCAAGGTTGGTTATCTAGAATAGAGGGGTCCCCATGCTGTTTTTTTAATTATCTAAATAGATAATTTAAAAAAAACGGCTTGGGGTCCCCCCATTTTTGACAACCAGCCTTGCTAATGCTCACAGCTGGGGGCTGGTATTCAATGCCTCTGATTAGTGGTAAGATTACTACCACAGGTCAGAGAGCTGCGGTTCCTATGCTATGGGATGACAACTTGAGCCCACACATGTGACAGGAGGTAAAAAATGAATCTCCGGTCACAGGCATTGGCTGATGAACGTAATACTCCCAAACGCCTGCTGTTGCTGATAACAATGAGAGAATTCATCAGCTGGTGCCTGCACTATAAATAAATCAATTTAAAAATAAAAATGATGTGAGTTCCTCTGTCTTTTTGATCACCAGCCAGGCGAAACTGACAGCTGAAGGCTGCAACCCTAAGCTGACATTTGTGGGCTGGTATTTTCAGGCTTGTAAGGGGCCATGGATATTGGTCCCCCAACCTAAAATCAGCAGCTCACAGCTGCCCAGAAAAGGCATATCTATTAGCTGTGCCAATTCTGGCTCTCTGCCCGGCTCCTCCAACTTGCTCTGTAGTGGTAAAAACAAGAATAGAGTACACGTCACTCCGTCTTCGAAGTGCACGGAAAAGGACTCCTCAAAATGTATAGTGTAAGAAATTCCGGCACTCAAAAGAAATATATGCAGAAGAAATTTATTTGTACAACAGATTCACCCAAAATTATATGACGTTTCGGTCTACAACTCAGACCTTCATCAGACTGGGAACAAAAGACAGAAAAACACAAAAAAACAATTAAAAACATAAAAACCACTGTGTTTCAGAATCAATATTACAAGGGCTAAAGGAAGATGATACTCATCAAAAATGTATAAATATATGACAAAAAAACGAGAAACACCAGTTAACACAAGGTTCACACTTCATATATGACAGAAGTATCTAAAAATGTTGATAATATAGCAAAGTTACTTATAACATGTTTAGTTGCGTACAGGAAAAAAATAAAATAAATTTTGGAGAAATTACCGGATCAAAGGAAATATACGAGAATAACTAGTACCTAGAGGTATGGAGATATATGTGAGCATGGAAAGTCCATGGAAGGCAGCCACGATAAGTAGCAATATTCTCTGTAGGAATGAATAAGAGTATTAATAAAAAAACAATAAGGAAATAAGGAAAAAAATAAGAAATAAAAAATGACAACTAAAATGTAACAAAAAAAATGAAACGAAAAAAAAAAGAAATGAAAAAAACAAAATGAAATGGATGAGAAAATGGATGAAAAGAATAAAATGAAAATCAAAATGCAAAAACCAAAAATATATGGAAAAATATAAAAAGAGAAAAAAAGATTTCTTCTGCATATATTTCTTTTGAGTGCCGGAATTTCTTATACTATAATATGCTCTGTAGTAGTGGCAAGTGGGATTCATTTTTGTGTGGTTCATGTCACCTATGATTTGTCAAGTGATATCAAGCCCACGGCTTAGTAATGGAAAAGCGTCTATAAGACACCTCTCCATTACTAATCCTGTATTTGTATTGTAAATAAACACACAGCCAGAATAAAGTCCTTTAATAGAAATAAAACAAAACAGTTTTCCATTCTTATCTTAAAATGTCAAACACAGTAATACACACCTAATGCCTATCCCACCAAAACTTATTATCCTGTAAGAAAACAAAAATAAAAAAACGACAGTATCCCTCACCTGTCGGCTGTTCTGTCCTATGCCATAATCCATGTCTGGGGATAAATAGTTTTCTACCTGGACAATGTCAAGATGCGACCGTCCATGCTGAGAACCACTAGGGAATGAGATGCTGCGAGCACATCGCCAGTGACTGGCGGTGATATAGTAGAGATTACTGCATGTCACTGAGGCTCCGTTCCCAGCTGGGCTGAACTGCGGTGAGCGCTCATGATGTCACCTTTGCAGTCATGGTGCTAGCGGGGATCTCAAGTTTTTTGCTGTTTTTTTGCTGTTTAGGCACATCAGAGGCTTTTCAAAAGCGACATATCATCCAATCTCAATTCCAGCCAATTTTGCATTGTAAAAGTCAAAAGGCGCTCCTTCCCCTCCGAGCTCTGCCATGCACACAAACAGTGGTTTATCCGCACATACTGGGTATCAGCGTACTCAGGACAAATTGCACAACAACTTGGGGGAGATTGACAAGGAGTGGACTGCTAAAGGAGCCATTGCTTTAAGAGCCATCATACAAAGACGTAATCATCAACATTAACAAAAATAAACACTTGAACTAGATCAATCTGTTTGTAATGACAATGTATAATATATGAGTTAACTTTTTGTATTGAAGAACTGAAATAAATTAACTTTTTTATGATATTATAATTTTGTGAGAAGCACCTGAATCTCTGTGATAATTGAGTAGAGTGTCACAGTGCAATAAAGTGAATGGAAAAGGTAGAAACATCATGGATCTCACTCAACTGAATTGCAGACTGTTCTCCAGGTCACGTCCATACAGGTAGAAGCAACTCTCACTTACTTTAGTTTTCATGTGGAGCACAGTCCAGGGAAATTGCATGGGTACATAGATGCGCTGTTCCGAGTCTCCTGCTTAGCGAGTGAAGATGTTAAAACCTCTAGCTTTGGGCAGAGGGGGGAAAATGACATTAGTGATATAAACCCCAGAGTTTTATTTCCAGCACACTAAGTGTGGTGAGCGGTTAATCTAATTTACATAACCGGCTGGCTTTTATATGGACATCCATAGAGTGGTTGGGAAGATGTCCTTATCTCCACTCCAGGGTGTGTTCTGGGGCTTTAGTAACTGGCCTCCAAAGACAGCAGTGTTCAGTGTCTGAAGAGGAACACTACAAAGAAGTGTTTTGTGTTCTTGCTTATGCCTGAACTGTGGGCTGGTCCCCATTACTGCAAGGACTGTACCTAGTCCTTGCACTAATTTTGTTTTGCTGTGTTGCCATGTTTATTTTGTGCTTCAGCTTGGTTTATGCAGTATCCGATAATCCAAGTGCATTCCTAAAGCCACGGTGTTCCTGTGTCTACCTCAGTATGCAGCCGTGTGAGCTGATCTACCAAAATATATATATACTGTGTTCATAGGTGTGTATATATTTGCATATATACAGTTGAAACCAGAAGATTACATACACGATATAAAAAGACACATATGCATGTTTTTCCTCAATATCTGACATGAAATCAGAATAAACCTTTCCTGTTTTAAGTCAATTAGGATTACCATAATGATTAATATTTGCCAAATGCTAGAATAATGAGAGATAATGTTTTAAGGCATTTTTATTACTGCAAAGTAAAAAGTTAACATGCCCTAAGATTACTGTGCCTTTAAAGAGTTCTGGACTGCCCATATGTTGATGAAATATGTTTGGATGTTTCTGATAGTTTTTTTGACAACATCTGAGTTAATTACAGACACAGCTGTGGATGTATTTTAATGCACACCTGAAACACACTGCTTCTTTGTGTATCATTGGAAAGTCTCAAGAAATCAGCCAAGATATCACTAAGAGAATTGTGGACTTGCACAAGTCTGGCTCATCCTTGGGTACAATTTCAAGATACCTGAAGGTGACTTGGTCATGTGTGCAAACAATTATATGCAAGGACGAACAAAATGGGAGTGTCCAGCCATTACACCGCTCAGGAAGCAGATGCGTAATGTGTCACAGAGAAGAATGACCTTTGGCTTGATGTGCATATCAACCCAAGGACAAAAAGACCTTATGAAGATGATAGAAGAAGCTGGTAAGATTGAATCAATTGAAACACTGAAACTAGTACTGTATCAACATGGGCTGAAAGGCCACTCTGCCAGGAACAAGCCACTACTCCAAAAGAAATAAAAAGTCAGATAAATGTTTGCAAATGCATACAGGAATAAAGACCTTAAATTTTGGAGACATGTCCTGTGGTCTTATGAAACTAAAATTGATCTTTTTGGGCAAAATGACCATCGCTACGTTTGAATGAAAAATGGAGAAGCTTAGAAGCCTAAGAACACTATCTCAACTATGAAACACGGAGGTGGCAGCACCATGTTGTGGCGTTCTTTTGCTGCAGGAAGAACTGGGGCACTTCACAAAATAGATGGCATCATGAGGAAAAAATATTATGTGCAATACTGAAGCAACATCTCAAGACATCAGCCAGGAAGTTAAAGCTTAGGCGGAAATGGGTCTTTCAAATGGACAATGACCCGAACTTTACTGCCAAAATAGTAACAAAGTGTCTTAAGGACAACAAAGTCAATGTTTTGCAGTGTCCATCACAAAGCCCTGATATCATTCCTAAAATTTATAGGCATAGCTGAAAAGGCAGATGCAAGGTGACCTACAAACCTGGATCAGTTACACCAGCTTTGTCAGGAGGAATGGGCCCAAATTCAGACTAACTATTGTGAGTAGCTTGAGGAAGGATATCCCAAACATTTGTCCCAAGTCATTCAGTTTAAGGGCAATGGTATCAAATACTAAAGAAATGTACATAGACTTTTGATTTTGCAGTAAGTAATAAAAATTTCTTAAAACATTCTCTCTCTCTCATTATTCTGGCATTTGGCAAATATCAGATTTCATGTCAGAAATTGAGAAAAACATACATACGTGTCTTTTTTATATAGTGCATGTAAACTTATATAGATATACTGTATATACACACATGCAAACATTACCCCTTATCAGATGGTATTACATAGAAAGGATGCCTTATGTTTTTAATTTTACTTGAGTTTCTTTTGGAGAAACTCCCCCCACACCCCAAAAAATGGAATATCTGCATTAGTTTTTGTGAAAATGTTATGCTGCATTTGCTATTACACATCCATTTTTCCAGAAAGGGTTAACATTTTTTACTGAAATGTGGTTAATTCCCAGTAGGCAACATTGACCCTAGATTGCCATTACATTTGTCTTAAGTGCTTCTTATTGTAATCATTACCTCAATCTGCTGAGTAAATTAGGTTGACTGCTCTTCGAAAACTACAGATTGTTTCATTTTTGGTGTCTAGTCAGTAAAGCTAAGATCGATAAACCTGCATGGTATCTTTTCCATCTAGTTCTAGGGAATAACCTCGAAATAAAGTCAATGATAAAATTATATTGCCATTTGTCTGCTAGAATTGAAGACCTTATTTGGAGAACAGCAAATTAATTGGCCATTTCATATCTCCTTCCTACTATCTGCACTTCGATTCCATTGTTATGTGTCATGTACTTATATCATACTCTAGAAGGAGTCATTGGGTGTTTAGATATTTTTTTTTAAGTGTTCACGAAAAGGGAGATTTAGTGTGATAGGCATTATCCTTGGATACCTTAGAAATGACACTAATCTATACTTTGAAAAGAACATGCTTTGTACTTGAAATTTCCAAGTATTTTTAGGATATATTTTACCTAAGGTTGTGCTATCAATTTTTTGTGCTTCATAAACTTTATCCTGCCAATACATTTCTAAACATCCAAAATATTTGTTCATTAGTAAAACTATTTTTGTCAGATGGAAACGGAGTGAACTAGTGCAATTGGAAGAAAAACTCCTTTTCCAGGATTATGAGGCTTAGATTTATAAAGCCGTAGCTAGATGTCAAGGCTGTGGGAAATATTTTAGACTTTTAATTAATTCTACTTTTCTATTATTTATAAACACAGTCCATGAGTATATTGTGCATTTCATTACAATCCAAGAAAAAAGCTGAAGTATGACATTAATTAATGAAACATATATTTCTAAAAAATTATCCTGCTAGAAAAACAATTGGTCAAATACTTTACATTGCTACTAATGATTGCCTTGAAACTGAAAGGATTATTATGAAGCACATACCGGTCGTTATTTTATGTAATATGCATTGCAGTATGGGCTAGTGGTCCTTCATTTACCCAACTCTAATAGTGGTTAGCAATCTAGCCTGTGGCTCTGGGTTCAAGTCACAACAAGTACAACATCTTCAAGAAGGTTGCATATTTTCCCCGTGTTTGGATCCATTTCCTCCGAGATTTCTCACACTCTCCAACGATGTACCAATAGGGAACTTAGATTATGAGATCCAATGAGGATATTGATGTCAATGTCTGTAAAGCAATTTTGTTAAATAGATTTATACAAGGAAATAAAACAATGTGTGTGAACATATCGTCCCTTTAGGGATATGTTCACAAATGTCTGTAAAGCGCTATAGAATTAAAGACGCTATATTAGGTTATCATCAAACACAGTCCACTAATAACAATTCAACCACCTCCAATTGGGCAATTTGAACAACAACATCCCCACACATGAATGGGAATATAGAGGCATAAACACAGTATAAATTTAAAACGTTTTATTTAAGGCCTCTTTCACACTTCAGTTATTTGCATCAGTTAAAATCCGCCAAAAAGGCAGACAAGCGGATCCGTTCTCAACTGATGTGAACGGATGGCACAGGATCCGTTTTTAGACGGATCCTGAAAATGAGGAAATTTAAAGGAACCGCTGGCTGGGAAGGGAGAGAGAGAGAGAGAGAGAGAGAATTTTTTTTTTTGTCCGGCACCCAGACAGAATTTGGGGTTAATTCAGTGTCTGGAGGATCCGTCGGCCAAAAAAAACGTTGCAGGCTCCGTTTGGAAATCTTTGAGGATGTTGACGGACACTAACATTGTGGCGGATCCTCACAAAAACGGATGCAACGGACGGCAATCAGTCAGGATCCGTCAATAATGAGAGTCAATAGGGAAAAAAACGGATCCGCAAAGAAAAATGGCGGATCCGTTTTTTTCAAAATTGGCGGATCTTGACTGATTGTCAAAAACAGAAGTGTGAAAGAGACCTAAGCATTTTAAAATGATTGACTCCCAAACAAGGAATCCTCATAGGTTGTGTGCACACTTTGTGTTCTTGAAGCTTTTTTCTTGTGCAGTTTTGTCTGAAGGATTTACTAGTACCAGCAAGGTAAATGAGCTTCCTGAAGTCTCATGCACATGTTGCTTATTATTTCCTTTTTTCTGTTTCTAAAAAATGGACATCGAGCTGATTCCATAATAATCAATGGCCCCCTCTGCTTCCATGTGCATCACTGATGCAGCAGATCACTTATCCATTTTCCTTTTTTTCCTGAAAGGTAACTGACAAGCGATATGTAGACTGAGCCTAATTCTTAATGCTGGTGCTTTTGAAACCGTCCCACAAACATCACCTAGGTCACATACCATACCAATTTCTCCATCCAGTTATTTCTCTTCCATAGGCAACCATCATTAGTCTACTGCATAGAGCCGCAAATCAAGAAAATGACAACCAATCCTTTACCATAACCACTTACTCAAACGGCATTTAGTCAGCGTCCTACATAGAAACACCTTTCCTCCCTAGCAATATAGAAGAGCTCAGATATACTGTAAGTAAGGCTTCTTTTGATTCTAACTTTCAAAGAGAAGAATTTAAAGGAGGTAATGGTGTCCAGGGCTGTAGATACTCTTCAACAATTTTACTTAAACTTGCCTTACTGGTTGTAGAGCATGTGTGGTAAAGAGATAGATTATTTTAATCTCTTTTGTAGCACTGAACCTGAAATAATTCTGTGTTCTGTGTAAGTGTTTTTAAATGGATTTCTACATTAGCCTTATCGTTTTCTTGCACATTCCACTACACTGACTCACAGTGGAAACGCAAAATAATTTATAGTTCGCAGAGTGTGTTGCCTTGTAATAGGACTGTCTTGTCATAAGCACAAACAGTTAGATTATTTACGTTACAGTCTGGAATACTTCATGGATTGGGACATATTGTTAATTCATAAGCTGTAAAAAAATGAAAATAAATAAAATATGACGCATATCATGTGTATCTTTTATTAACTGTGGATTTAACTCCAGCTTCTTCATGGGCAGTTTATAAATATCAATAAGTTTGCTGTGTCAAAATGGAGAAACATTTTCACCAAACAGGAAGCGATTGATTTTATCTTTTGATGTTTGTGGGCTGAATTGAAATTAAAAGCACTATTACCCTTTCCTGAAGACAAGAGCAAGAAAAAGCTATATGTACAGTATATGTATCAGGCTCCAGTGGGACAGCTCAAATATCAGTTCAGTGGTTCAGATCTAAATGCTAAAAGGACAAGTATTATACAGTAACTGCAGAGAAAACAGCCATTAAGAGATCCCATCCGAAGGATTCTCAACTGAATGCTTTATACTTTTCTTTGTGATTCTTGCCGCTGTTCAATACTGAAAATAAATATTTCTGTTCACTTGGACTAAATAGGTCAAGTTTACTGTAAATGGGTCTCATATTTCTGTGTTATGCTCCTAGGCAGTTTAACACATTCATCATTTGTGATGTCCCATCAAACTGCCTATGAAACTATTAATTTTTTTCAAGTGTATATCAATGACTAAAGACAACCAAAAAACCCTTTGTATCATGTTGTATAAAACAATTTATCATAATTGAGGTAAGATTTAATTAAACATAGAATTTGAATTTGTCTAATGTTGATTTTAAAGAATTATAGAATCATAGAATGGTGGAGTTGGAAGGACCTTCTGGGTCATCGTGTTCGACCGCTTGCTCAAGCAGGATTCACTAAATCATCCCAGACAGATGTCTGTCCAGCCTCTGTTTGAAGACTTCCATTGAAGAAGAACTCACCACCTGTCGTGGCAGCCTGTTCCACTCATTGATCACCCTCACTATCAAAAAGTTTTTTCTAATATGTTAATCTGTGTCTCCTCCCATTCAGTTTCATCCCATATCTTCTAGTCTTTCCTTGTGCAAATGAGAATAAAGATGATCCTTCTGCAATGTGACAGCCCTTGAGATATTTGTAGACAGCTATTAAATCTCCTCTCAGTTTTCTCTTCTGCAAGCTAAACATTCCCAAATCCTGCAATCTTTCCTCATAAGACAGGGTTTGCAGACCGGTCACCATTCTGGTCGCTCTTTTCTGAACTTGCTCCAGTTTGTTGATGTCTTTTTTAAAAATGTGGCACCCAAAACTGGACACAATATTCCAGATGAGGTCTGATCAAAGAGGAGTAGAGGTGGATAATGACTTCACGTGATCTAGACTGTATGCTTTTGTTAATTCATCCCAGAAATGTATTTGCCTTTCTGCTGCTGAATCACACTGTTGACTCATGATTAGTTTAAGATCTATTAGTATACTCAAGTCTTTTTCACATGTGCTGTTGCTTAGCCCTATTCCTCCAATTCTGTGTATGCTTTTTTCTTTTTTATTGCCCAGATGTAGTACTTTGCTTTTTTTCTATTAAAAACCATTCGGTTAGTTGCTGCCCACTGCTCCAGTTTATTTATATATTTTTGAATCCTCTTTCTCTCTTCTTTGGCATTAGCTATCCCTCCTAGCTATGTGTCATCAGCAAATTTAATCAGTTTACCCTCAATTCCTTCATCTAAATCATTGATAAAGATGTTGAACAATACAGGGCCCAGGACAGAGCTCTGTGGTACCTCACTTGAGACATTTTTCTAACTGGATGTGCAGCCATTTATGATCATTCTTGGGTCCGATCACTATGCCAGTTATGAATCCACCTAATAGTTGCCTTGTCCATTCCATACTTAGTCATTTTTTCAATAAGGATGGTGTGAGATACTTTGTCAAAAGCTTTGCTGAAGTCAAGATATGCACTGCTCAAAAAAATAAATGGAACACTCAAATAATACATCCTTGATCTAAATGAATGAAATATTCTCATTGAATACTTTGTTCTGTACAAAGTTGAATGTACTGTCAACATAATCACACAAAAATCTTCAATGGAAATCAAATTTTTGAGCCAATGGAGGCCTAAATGATGCTCAGTATTGTGTGTGGCCTCCACTTGCCTGTATGACCACCCTACAACGCCTGGACATGCTCCTGATGAGGTTGCGGATGTTCTCCTGAGGGATTTCCTCCCAGACCAGAATCTTTGGCTTCTTATTCTAAGTCATGTGACAAGGCTCGTTAAAGGGTCAACATTGACTTTTAGGATTGCTACTTCCAATAGGTGGCACTAGATTTCTAGACCTCTTCCTCTCTGAAGAGGCAATTAGCGTATTTCCCAGAAGAGCATTGCAGCTTTAAGTCCCCTCATCTCAGCATGCCTAGCATGTCAATCTCTGCAAGGAGAAACAATACTTCTTGGAAAACAGCATGCAATTAAAGTTTTAGTGGGGACCCGGTGGTTAAGGGAGTGGTGTAAGCTTTCTGAGATGGGAGACCTGATAACTCATGTAACACCTCTAATATTTTTTCTTTTATTCCACCAACACTCAGATGGCAAAAATATCAGTTTTAAAGACTACTATTTGTAGAAAAATGTAAGAATAGTAATAAAGGTAGTTGACTGATCAATTGATCCACAGTAAAACCTTTTAGAATGGCACAGAAGCAGTCAACCATGGCCCATGCATGTGGCATCAGGGTCTGGTACAGCATTCAGAGCTTTGAATTTATGTTTAAATTAAGGTGAAGTGGTTAAGGGAGTGGTGTAAGCCTTCTTATCTGGGAGATCTGATACCTCATGCAACACTTTTTTTTCCCAGCCACACTCAGATGTTTCAAACATCGGTTTCATACAATACTATTGGTACAAAAATGTAAGGAAAGTAATAAAGGCAGTTGACTGAAAGTGAGTGCAGGCCTGCCTGTCTGAAAACCCAACTTACACAGGCAACCTACCAGATGGAGACCCAACTTCGAGTCTCCACAAAAAAAAACAATTGTCACACATTGCTAAAGTGGCATCAATTTGCACAGAGTAGAAAAAGTATAATAGGCCTAAGACACACCTTTGACTACAGGCAACCCACCAGATGGAGACCCAATTTGGAGTCTCCATATTTCAAAAATTTGTTTGTAACATCAGCAGTTGTACCAACTGCAGGCACAGAAGACACCAAAAAGATGTCTCAGACTGCAATAACACTGTCACGTGGACCCGTTCTGTGTGACGCGACCTGCAGGCCGGTAACTGAAACAACACGACGTGGCACGTGAAGCTGTCCTGTGTGACACGGCCCGCAGGCTGGTAACTGTAAACAACAAGACAAGGGGGAGGGACAACAGTTACAACCCCTTCCACCACGAGATCTGCGCCTCCCAGGGTTGGCCAATGGCGAGGGTTGAGACTTGCCCCTACTCTCCTGCAGCACATCTGCTGCTCTCACCAGAGAGGAAGGGGTCCGTTGAGGAGAGGCGGCAGAGACAGTAGTTCCTAGGCAGCAGTCCTTACACGAGTGCTACCAGCTGACCACTTCCCTCGCCCGCCAATCTATCACCTCCGGTACTCCGCCAGCCAACACCTCTGCTGACATAGTACCTTGGGAGGGCAAACTGGAGGAAATGTATACTCCCTAGTCACCTCCCTCTCCCTCCAAGCGACCAGGGGAATGCGGCTTCTCAGATGGCACAGATAATTTGGGGCACAATGGGCAAGCCTTCAGGACATGATCAGTCTGTCCACAGTAAAAACATGCCGACACCACTCCTTGAATCGTAGGCAGCTCTGTACATAAACTAGCCCCTCCTACTTGCATAGATTTGTCTGGGGACTTGGCATGATCTGGGCAGGCTCTCATAAAATGGCCAGGTGTTATGATTGAGTCACCGTAGGAGGCAAAAACAGAAATGCTAGCTAAGTCCTGAAAACCAGAGAAGTTGGCAACTATCAGATTGCAGACCCCTGAACCTATCAACACAACTAGCAGTAGCCGTGGGGGGTTCCTACGATGACTTAGACCCCTCGATCACAGCCGGAGAGATACATAGGCCTAAAGAAGGAAAGGGGAAATCTAACTGCCCCAGAGCAGACCCCAAAGCAATAGGCAGCCCCCCACATATAATGACGGTGAAGCAAGATGAAAACACTTACACAGACAGAAAGACAGGCTGAGCAAAGACGGGGCCCAAAAACTACCTAGATAGGAACGGATAGGAAGGCTGCTGTCTGCAATCTGCCAAAACCCTATCAGAGACAAAAGTCAACAAGCTGATATAAAAATGGCCCTGAAGCAACTAAGCTTCAAAAACTAAATCAGCACTCAGGTACTTTCAGAAGACAGAGCTCACGGAACACTGCACAATCCAGCAGGGAGTGGCAGAATCCAAAAAGCAAGAAAAACAAAAACAAATCTTAGATGCAAAAAGGCAAAACAGAAAACTTAGCTTTAAGAGAGCAGGAATCAGACTGGTGTCCAAGAGTCCACAGAGAAATCACCCGCAGGGCAGAAAGGGCGTAGGCTGCCTTAAATCCAGTCAGTGACTCCACTCAGCCAATCATCTTCATTAGTCCCAGGTGCCTGATAATCAGGCTCACTACCTTCCTTCACTAGAATAGGGAGTTCACCAGGCCTCAGTGACGGAGGGGAAAATGAACTCACAACAGTACCCCCCCTTGAGGAGGGGTCACCGAACCCTCAACAACGCTACCAGGGCGATCAGTGTGAGCCCGATGAAAGGCACGCACCAATCTTTTGGCATGAATATCAGAGGCAGAGACCCAGGAATTATCCTCCTGACCATAACCCTTCCACTTAACCAAATACTGGAGTCTCCGTCTAGCCAGACGGGAATCCAGAATTTTCTCTACCTCATATTCCAAGTTACCTTCAACCAATACAGGGTCCGGAGGTGCCACCTTCATAGCAATATTTTTTGATGATAACCACACCATATCACTAATCTTAAACTGGGGACCAATGGTCCTATGTCGATTGGAAAACCGCTGGGCCTTTTCCTGGGAGAGAGATAACTTATCCACCACTTGGTCCCAGATCTGGTGCATTCTCTCCACCACAGTGTCAACACCCGGGCAGGCAGAAGGCTCCACCTGCCCTGAAGAAAATCGAGGGTGAAAACCAAAGTTACAAAAAAAAGGTGACATCAAAGTGGCAGAACTAGCTCTATTATTTAAAGCAAATTCGGCCAAGGGCAAAAATGAAACCCAATCATCCTGATCAGCGGAAATAAAACATCTCAAATACGACTCCAAGGTCTGGTTTGTTCTCTCTGTCTGCCCATTGGTCTGAGGGTGAAAAGCAGAGGAGAAGGACAACTGAATTCCCAACTTGGAACAGAACGTCCTCCAAAATTTAGACACAAATTGAACTCCTCTGTCAGATACAATGTTCTCAGGAATCCCGTGCAAGCGAACCACCTGTTGCAAAAACAGAGGCACCAACTCAGAGGAAGATGGCAACTTAGGGAGTGGTACAAGATGAACCATCTTAGAGAACCTATCACAAATCACCCAAATAACAGTCATTCTTTGAGAGACCGGTATATCAGAGATGAAATCCATTGAAATATGGGTCCATGGGCTCCTGGGGACCGGCAAAGGCATCAACAACCCACTAGAGCGGGAACAAGATTTAGACCGGGAGCAAGTCCCACAGGACTGCACAAAATTCCTGACATCATGAGACAAGGTGGGCCACCAAAAACAGCGACTCACCAGATCTCTAGTACCAAAAATACCTGGATGACCAGCCAATGCAGAGCAATGAACTTCAGACATCACTCTCTTCTTCCACTGGTCAGGAGCATACAACTTTCCACTGGGGCAACGCTCAGGTTTGTCCTCCTGGAACTCTTGCAGAGCAAGTCTCAAATCGGGCGAGATGGCAGAAAGAACTACCCCTTCGTCTAAGATGGTGGCAGGCTTGGTCACCACAGGAGAATCAGCAAAGAAACTCCTAGAGAGGGCGTCTGCCTTGACATTCTTAGTTCCAGGAAGGAAAGAGACCACAAAATCAAAACGTGTAAAAAACAAGGCCCATCTAGCCTGTCTAGGGTTCAAGTGTTTAGCCGACTCTAGGTAAATCAAATTTTTGTGGTCAGTGAGGACCACAACTTGATATTTGGCTCCCTCCAACCAATGTCTCCACTCCTCAAATGCCCATTTCATGGCCAACAGTTCCCGATTCCCCACATCATAGTTACGTTCAGATGAAGAGAACTTACGGGAAAAGAAAGCACAGGGATTCATTTTAGATGTTACCGGATCCTTTTGGGACAACACCGCTCCTGCACCAATCTCAGAAGCATCCACCTCTACCTGGAACGGGAGTGAGACATCAGGTTGCCGCAGAACCGGGGCGGAGGTAAATCTACGCTTCAGCTCCTGAAAGGAAGCAACCGCCTCTGGAGACCAATTCAACACATCCGCACCCTTCCTGGTCAGGTCAGTCAATGGTTTGGCAATACTAGAAAATTTTGCTATAAATTTCTGATAAAAATTAGCAAAACCCAAAAACTTCTGGAGGGCCTTCAAAGAAGTGGGCTGAACCCAATCATAAATGGCCTGTACCTTGGCCGGGTCCATTTCAATAGTTGACGGAGACAAAATAAATCCCAAAAAAGAAATTCTCTGTACTCCAAAAAGGCATTTTGATCCTTTGACATACAGAGAATTCTCTCTCAAGATCCGGAACACAGTCCGAATATGTTCCACATGAGAATCCCAATCCTTGGAGAAGATCAAAATATCATCCAGATAGATAATCAAAAATTTATCGACAAAGTCTCGGAAAATATCGTTCATGAAGCACTGGAAGACAGAAGGGGCATTAGTGAGCCCAAAAGGCATCACCAGGTACTCAAAATGTCCCTCCGGAGTATTAAACGCAGTCTTCCATTCATCCCCCTGCTTAATGCGGATAAGATTATACGCCCCCCTGAGGTCAAGCTTGGTAAACCAGCAAGCACCTCTGACTCTAGAGAATAGATCCGAAATCAGGGGTAACTGATACTGATATTTAATAGTAATTTTATTGAGGGCACGATAATCAATACAAGGCCTTAAAGAACCATCCTTCTTGGCCACAAAAAAAAACCCGGCACCTAAGGGTGAAGAGGATTGTCTAATATGACCCTTCTCCAACGCCTCCTTAATATAGGACCGCATAGCCTCGTGCTCGGGTACAGATAAATTGAAGAGCCGACCCTTAGGAAATTTACACCCCGGGTTTAGTTCAATTGCACAGTCATAACTCCTATGAGGAGGCAAGGACGCAGACTCATTCTCACTAAATACATCATAGTAGTCCGCCAAATAGTCAGGAACCTCATGCGACTGAGGAGAGGTGGAAAAAACCGGAGCCTCACTAAAGGTACACCGGCAACCCCAACTCACCACAGACACAGACTTCCAATCCAAAACTGGATTATGAATCTGCAACCAGGGAAACCCCAGAACAACGGCATCATGCAGACCATGCAACACCAAAAATCTGCAATTTTCTTGGTGGTCTGGGGCGACCCGCATGACCAACTGGGTCCAAAACTGAGGTTTATTTTTAGCCAGAGGGGTAGCATCAATCCCCCTCAAAGGGATAGGCGTCTGCAGAGGTGTCAACGGAAATCCACAACGTTTAGCAAAATCCAAGTCCATTAGGGACTTGAATAGGGAGTTCACCAGGCCTCAGGGAAAATGAACTCACAACAGCCAGGCTTCCCACAGGAAAAGCATACCCCCCACCACGACGAGCTGCAGACACCCCCTTTTTTGTCTCAACAACACCGGGCTATCTGGGTTCCTCCATCCGCACTGGTGGGTCCTCCTCCCTAGCGAGGACATCAGGAGGCACTTTTTGTATACATCTTTCCCTGAGGCATCTATCCACCCAGATGGCAAGGGACATGGCGGCCTCCAGCGACCTGGGGGCGGCGTACTGCACCAGAGTATCCTGCAACTTTGGAGACAAACCATGCACAAATTGACTCCTAAGTGATGGGTCATTCCACTGAGTATTAGTGGCCCACCTCCTAAACTCAGAGCAGTACTCCTCAGCAACCCGGGCTCCCTGTTTACATCTACGGAGTCGAGATTCTGCCAGGGCGACGCCATCAGGATCCCCATACACAAGCGCCAAAGCCGCAAAAAACTCGTCCACGGACTCTAATGATGGAGAATCGTCCGGTAGGGAGAAGACCCAGGATTGGGGATCCCCTTTAAGAAGGGATATAATGATTCCCACCCCTTGCTCTTCACTCCCTGATGAACGAGGGCACAGCCTGAAATACAATTTACAGGCTTGCTGGAATACCAAGAATTGATCTCTCCCTCCAGAAAATCTGTCAGGGAGGGATATCTTGGGTTCTGGCTGAGCCTGTCTCTGAACCAAGGCTCCAAAGCCCACCAACTGCTGTAGTTGCTGCACCAACTCACCGCGCAGCTCCCTAATCTCATCAGTAAGGGTCTACAGCATTTGGGCAAAGGTCTGAACTGGGTCCATGGCTCAGCAGGGAAAAAAATTATTGGTTGGTGATTGTCACATCGCCATCAGACTCGGGGCCTGCTGTTCCGCCCTCAGCCACGAGGAGGCGATGGACGGTCACGCTGCCCGTGGGCTCGGGGGCTGCGGTCCGGACCTCGACCACCAGGAGGCGCCGGACTGACACATCGCCGTCAAGCTCAGGGCCTGCTGTTCCCGCCTCGGCCATTGGGAGGCGCCCTGGTTCGTTCCCGAGGGATGGCAGCAACAGTGAAAGGGTTCCTACGCAGGCGTCTAGTGGACGCAGACTCCGCTCCGCTGTCTGTCATGAAGGGGTTTGTGCATCATCATCGGGTCTGGTCCTGGGGGCGGTTCTGATGACATCAGCAGTCCAGGAGCCTGTGAGGGATGACCTGATCCCTCAAATACTTTGGGACTGGTCTTGCAAGCCGCCAGATATATTCTTGGTTCCCCTACGTGTTACTTTGTGATTGCCTATCGTTAACGCTGACCCCAGCCTGAATTTCTGACTACTCTATTGCCTGCCGTTTTTGTACCTTGCATTTCTCCCGATTACTGACGCTGATCTTGGCCTGGATTCCTGACCCCCTCTACTGGCTGACGATTTTGTACCTCCGCTACTCTCCCGGTTTGTGACCTCTGCCTGGACTCTCGACTCTGCCTCTGCCTGCCGTTTCTGTACCTCCACTGCTCGCCTGGTTTACGACTTCATTTTTGGCTCCCTCACTGCTTTTCTATTGCGACCGTTCTGCTCTGGCACTCTGCTCCTGTTCAGACAGAGCTTCCTGGGCTCTGCAGTAAATCCAGATCCCTGTATAGGGGTAAAGGGTGTCGGTGCTACTCGGGGCACTGTCTTTCTGCAGCCCAGACTTGCAGACGGACGTAACATTATATCCGGCCCAAAAAATAACACTGTCTCTTGTGTATATATATATATATATATATATATATATCACACATATATAAAGACAGTTTCTCTGAATTTTTTTTTTCTCTTTCCTCTCTTGCCTGAGCTGATTGTTGGCCTAAAACACCTGTTACTAAGCCCCAGTATACAGCCTGGAGGATCAGTCTCACCTTCCTGCTCGAGCATGCTGCAGTTAGGAGACTCCAGGGACAAAGCTGAATGTCAGAGATCCGTACCCCGGGAACATTAGCCTCTGAGCAGCCCTGGCTATGGTTGCGCAGAGGCTCAGGTACCGCCCGCAGATGCGGCCAAAGTTTTACTACCTATTTCTTTGTATTTTGGTCAGAATTCTCTGTGTTTAAAAGCCTATGTCGATAGCGGGTCTGAAGGGAATTTTATGGACTCTTTTGCTGCTAAAAAAACTTGGTGTTCCACTACTGAAACTTAACATTCCAATTAAAACCACGGCTATTAACGGCACGTCCATTATTCAGAAAGGGGTTAAATTTGTTACTGGTAAGATTGCTATGTCAGTAGGAGCACTACATACTGAGCTTATTTCCTTTTTTGTGTTGGACAATCTATCTTCTGCAGTCATTTTGGGGATGCCGTGGCTACGTCAACACAACCCTGTCATTGACTGGCACCTGGGTGATGTGGTGCGCTGGAGTTCGCAATGCCAGGATAATTGCATATCTGTAGCAGTAAATCAAGCCAAGCTAAAAAAACACCCCTTCATACCGTTTGCTCTCAGGGATTATGGAGATGTCTTTTCCGTTATAGAATCTGAGAAACTACCACCCCACAGAGAGTATGATTGTCCTATAGACCTAATTCCAGATGCCCGTCTTCCAAAAGGGAGAATATTTAATCTCTCTGGTCCAGAGCATCAGGCCATGAATGAGTACATAGTGGATAGCTTAAAAAAGGGGTTCATTAGACCATCTATTTCACCAGTTGGAGCTGGGTTCTTCTATGTAGAGAAGAAAGATGGTGGTCTCAGACCCTGCATTGACTACCGAGAATTAAAAGCAATCACTATAAAGAACCAGTACCCGCTTCCACTCATCCCTGATCTTTTTAATCAGCTAATGGGAGCCTGTTGGTTTACTAAACTTGACCTCCGGGGGCATACAATCTAATCCGCATAAGAGACGGCGATGAGTGGAAGACAGCGTTTAATACACCTCTTGGTCACTTTGAGTACCTGGTAATGCCGTTTGGACTCAGTAATGCTTCTGCAGTGTTTCAGCACTTTGTCAACGATATTTTCAGGGACATCTGTGGTGTGTATGTCGTTGTGTACTTGGATGACATTTTAATTTACTCTACTGACCCTGTGACACATGCTCAACACGTCCGTTCGGCACTGCAGAGACTGTGAGAGAACTCCTTGTTTGCTAAATTGGAGAAATGTGTCTTTTTTGCTGAGGAGGTACAATTTTAGGGGTACATGGTCTCAGGCAGAGGGTTCCGCATGGATCCTGCCAAGATGCAACCTATTAAGGCTTGGGTGCAACCCAAATCGCTGAAAGCACTGCAGCGATTTCTGGGATTTGCCAATTACTACTGTAAGTTTATCAGGGGTTTCTCAGAGATCGCCAAGCCATTCACGGATCTAACCCGGAAAGGGGCGGACGTGGCCAATTGGAATCCTGAGGCAATTCAAGCATTTTCTACGTTAAAGGAGTGCTTTGTGGCCAACCCAGTTTTAGTACAACCTGACTTAGACCGCCCATTTATTGTGGAGGTGGATGCCTCCGAAGTCGGAGTGGGAGCAGTGCTATCACAAGGCACTGCAGCCCTCACTCAGCTGAGCCCATGTGCTTTTTTTCCCCGAAAGTTCTCTGCCACAGAGAAGAACTATGATATTGGTAATCGGGAATTACTAGCAATAAAATGGGCCTTCGAGGAATGGCGTCACTTTCTCGAAGGCGCCAAACACAAGGTCACCATCATTACTGACCACAAAAACCTGACCTACCTGGAGTCAGCTAAAAGACTGAATTCCAGGCAGGCCAGGTGGGCCTTGTTCTTTTCAAGGTTTGATTTTTTAATCACCTTTCGCCCTGGTACGAAAAATGTGAGGGCCGATGCCCTCTCTCGCAGCTTTTGCCCCGCACAAACCGAAGACTCTGCCTGGACTCTCGACTCTGCCTCTGCCTGCCGTTTCTGTACCTCCACTGCTCGCCTGGTTTCCGACTTCATTTTTGGCTCCCTCCCTGCTTTTCTATTGCGACCGTTCTGCTCTGGCACTCTGCTCCTGTTCAGACAGCGCTTCCTGGGCTCTGCAGTAAATCCAGATCCTTGTATAGGGGTAAAGGGTGTCAGTGCTACTCGGGGCGCTGTCTTTCTGCAGCCCAGACTTGCAGACGGACGTAACAGTGATAATGTCACGTGGACCCATCCTGTGTGACGCGACCCGCAGGCCGGTATCTGAAACAACACGACGTGGCACGTGAAGCTGTCCTGTGTGACACGGCCCGCAGGCCGGTAACTGTAAACAACAAGGGGGAGGGACAACAGTTACAACGGTGGGCCCTGCAATAGGGAAAGGAGACGTGGAGACCTCCTGCACTCCTCTGAGTAAGTTTCCCTAACGCTCCTAATGTTCCCTATGCCGGTTCCACACCGGGGGCCGCTCAGGATACCTGTCGCCCTAGCACACCCTACACCTATCCCTTGCTAGGGAGCTGGGTGGCACAGGCACTGGCCCCACTGCTGTACTAATACACATGAAGGGAAAACACAAACAGGGGAACACCACTTAGCTTTACTCCGTGCACTTGCTCCCGGAAACAGAGTCCACCACCAGAATGCAGCTCTCCTCCGGAAATGCTGCCACCAAGCTCTGTCAGAGCTACAAGGAAATCCCCTATGACTCCTTCCACACCAGGGCTAAGACAGTGCTGCAAGGAATGTTCTCCAACTCCTTCCTCCACCAGGGATGGTTGAAATGAATACTATCACCAACGCTGATTGCAACACCTGTGACTCTTTTATAGCAGAGCCAGCAATCACCTGTGTTATAACTGTGCACTTAACTAAAGAAACAGAGTGCAATGACACTCACCACCACCGGGGGCAAACTTAGAACAAACGACACCACAGTGCAATAATCCAAATGGCCACCGGGAGGGCAAAAACATCTCTAAGCACAGCTTGAGAAAAAAAAAGGTTACCTGTGCTTTTATCTGTCCTGATCCCGCATGGATCATGACAAACACAAGATCAATACATGACACTAAAAACAACACCATTGCCTAGTCTGCCCAATCTGCGACTGGGGTGCAAAAGTCATTGGAGATCCATGATTTGTTCATTTTTATGAAAGTTAAGCTATCTACACTTTCAAGGGACAGACGGATGTGCTTATCCGTCAGGACACCACTAGCAGCGCTGAAGACAAGCTCTGAGAGAACGCTGATTATCGAGCATGACAAAACCTCAAAGGTATGACAGGTGAGCTCAGGCAACGCTCCCATTTTTGAAGACCAAAATGCATAAGGGTTCAAATCCCCTGATGGCATTAATATTGAGTTCCAGATACTCCTGCAACATCCTTTCCAGTCATTCACAACGTCTCATACTTGTACTCTCTTCTGCTGGTGCACAGCCTGGTTTAAAAAATGTGTTAAATTACTCACAGAAATTGCTTATGCCACTTACACTGCTGCTGCTGCTAATGTTTTGGCAATGGCACCTTGAGGTTCCCAGGGTTGGACATAAAGAACAGGGATGCACACTGTGTGCCTCACTGCTGTCTAGGGGAAAACCACTCTTAAGATTGTCTACAAGCGTATTTCGATACTCCAGCATGTGTGCATCCCTTTTCAGGGGGGAAGCAACTGGCTACATTTACTCTTGTGCTGTGAATCTAACAGAGTGAAAACCCAATAGTCAGCACTATTTCTAACTCTAAGAATATAGGCATCATTTTGAAGAAAGTGTAGCAAGAGTAGCCAGGCAAGCAAAAGATCTTGTCAGTGGTCTTTGGGTAGGATTAGACAATGTTGGTTCAGTTGAGCTTTCATTCACATTAACACAATCCACATACACATTGAAAACCAAGTC
The DNA here is from genome assembly GCF_039654945.1 of Dendrobates tinctorius. Classification (NCBI taxonomy): domain Eukaryota; kingdom Metazoa; phylum Chordata; class Amphibia; order Anura; family Dendrobatidae; genus Dendrobates; species Dendrobates tinctorius. The sequence goes on along the minus strand of NW_027361910.1, from coordinate 14,850,907 downwards.
TATTCCCCCTTTCACCACAAACTCTCTTTTTTCCCACTCATGTTGTAAGTAGCCTTCCCCTCTTGTACCCTGCTGTTTCACAACCTTAGGTCCACAGCTGTCATTCACCTGTCACTAGTGATGGGCAAGCACTAAAATGCTCAGGTGCTCGTTGATCAGGTCAAGTATTTTGAAATGCTTGGGTGCTCAACCCAAGCAACGAGCCCAATGTAAGTCTATGGGAAACCCAAGCATTTTTGCCGCCACCCCCCAGGGGGTCTTTTTAGGGTCTAAAAATTTCAGAAATCGATGGGAACAGTGCTCAAATGACATGGGAACATCATGGGGAAGACCCCTGGAAGCATTTCTGACTCCCAGGTCACAGCTGTGAACAATGTTGTCAGAGTCTTATGCAATTTTTACAGGCACACAATAAAACATATAAAAATGAAACCAAGTAGGATTTTTCTGGAAAATATGTTAAGGAACATCCTTTCCAGGGTAATGATTTGTATGTAAGGCAAAATAAATAACCCAAGCCAAAAATGTTCCTCCACCACTTGGGCTATGTTCACATGTTGCGTTTTTGATGCGTTTTTCAACTTTAGCATTGCTTTCAACCAAGACAAATGCATTCACTGGGAAATGTCATTTTAACATTTTAAAACCTTATCTGGCCATGCTGTGTGTGACACATTATCTGACTCACAAGGCCTATTTTTATAGGGCTATCAGGTGGTACTATTATTAAAGGGCCAGCAGTCAGCCCTCACTATTCTTAGAGAGTCATCAACCCGCTATGCTTTGTTGTTCCCATTATTAAACAGTGGGTCTCTTATACTTTTATTGAATAATGTGGATATCCACATTAAACCATAGTTCCCATTATTCATTCGGTACTCCCATAATGTTTGCCCATGAAGTGACTGCAAGGCCTGCTCCAAATTTTGTCGCACCTCGATAACCCTTTGAACAGACGTCCTCGATGTCCACGTGAAACCAAAGTACCCATTATTCATTTGGTACTCCCATAATGTTTGTCCATGAAGTGAATGGAAGGCATGCCCTGCCCCAAAGTTACACGCACCCCAATATCCCTTTGAACAGATGTCTTGGATGTCCACATGACAACAAAGTTAACATTATTCAATTTGCACTCCCATAATGTTTGCCTACTGTATGCAGTGAATGCAAAGCTGCCACAAATTTGGACACACCCCAATTCCCCTTTGGAAAATTCAGGGGGCCTCCTGAAAATCTGTTCCCATTACAAAGGAGCGGGTCTCCTATACTTGTAATGCCCATGCAGTAAGTATGGGCTGACAAACATTTCACCCTGGGGGGTATACAACAACACACTGTCTAAAAATTGTATTTACGTGCATCATAAACACCCTTTAAAACAATAATGTTGGTGTTGCATCACGGATCACAGTCACCCTGGTGGTATAGTGGTGGTGGATGATGAAGATGAGGAGAAGGAGGAGGGCAACAGCAAATAGGACAAATCAGGAAGCGGATACCCCTGTGTGTGGGTATGAAGAGGTACATGGGAATAGACATCCCAAAAAATACACTAGATTTGCGCTTATGTTACGCTGCTATCATACAGTGGTGTAGAGAAGTCTGGCTCAATCCAGCCCTTGTTCATTTTTATAAGAGTCAGCATTTTCAGTTGACAGGGGGGTGCGCTTATCAGTTATAATTCAACCAGTTGCACTAAAAACCTGCTCTGAAAAATGCTAGCGGCAGGGCAGGCCAGGACCTCCAAGGCATAGAGAGCCAGTTCATGCCACATGTCCAGCTTGGATACCCAATAATTATAATGTACAGAGGAATTATAATGCACAGAGGACATAAGCAAGATTTCCCCTCAGCATCTTCCAAAACTTTACCCCGTGCCTCAGGGCCTGTGCGATGGGAGCATTTGAGAAAACTCTCTCAGAACTTTGCCAGTGTTCCCCAGCAAGCTCACACAAGAGGCAAGCTCATACACGTTCCATGCCTGACCCTTGTGCTTAACCTCGTTGTTCAACAGTTTCTCAATAGCTATCCGGAGCTGCCGGATCTGCTTGTGAAAGTACGCTGCCTGTGTGCCCATTTTAGAAAGTCAGCTACATCTTCATTAGCCTTTGCTATGCTTTAGCAGCATTTGCAGCTTCTGGCTCACCGACTGGTGTGTGATGTCTCCACGCATTGGAACTCTACACTGCAGATGTTGGAAAGGATTTGTGAGCAGAAAAGGGAAGTTGTTGACTAACAGCATCAGCAAGGCTGTCGGTATTTAGTTCAGACTCCACACATAAGACAACAGGAGTGGACATGTATGTCAGACTTATGTACCATCCTACAAACGTTTGAGGACTCCACCAAGATGGTTAGTGGCGATGATGCCATAATTGGTGTAACTATCCTGCTTCTCTGTGTTCTGAAATGCTCTCTGCTCACAATCAAAGAGGATGCAATGCTGACAGAGCATGATGAGACGGCAAAGACTGTTGTGAATTCTCTTGATCTGACTTCTGAGTCGGGACTCCCTCTGGTGGTTACTGCGGGTAGTGAAACTGGCCAGGTTGATAGAAGTCTGCCACCTGACGACGATGATTGGAAATCAGGGGTTACTAACTGGGAGGATATAAGTGAGCAGGCTTCCCTCAGTTGCTGCTGGTGATTTGTTTCTTCCTGTGCATTTTGAGGTCTGCTGTCTCCTGCCTGATCCTGCATTGAACTTTAAAATGTGGTGCCCACATGAACAGCTTAACTGCTGTTCATGTGGGCACCACATTTTAAAAAAGACATCAACAAACTGGAGCAAGTTCAGAAAAGAGCGACCAGAATGGTGACCGGTCTGCAAACCCTGTCTTATGAGGAAAAGTTGCAGGATTTGGGAATGTTTAGTTTGCAAAAGACAAGACTGAGAGGAGACTTAATAGCTGTCTACAAATATCTAAAGGGCTGTCACATTGTAGAAGGATTAACTTTATTCTCATTTGCACAAGGAAAGACTGGAAGCAATGGGATGAAACTGAATGGGAGGAGACACAGATTAGATATTAGAAAAAACATTTTGACAGTTGAGTGATCAATGAGTGGAACAAGCTGCCACGAGAAGTGGTGAGTTCTCCTTCAATGGAAGTCTTCAAACAGAGGCTGGACAGACATCTGACTGGGATGATTTAGCGAATCCTGCTTTGAGCAGGGGGTTGGACCAGATGGCCCAGTAGGTCCCTTCCAACTCTACAATTCTATGATTCTATGATTTGCTAATCCTTTGCATCTGATCTGGTTTTGCCTCTTTCTGCTTTGCTGTTAGGGTTCAGCGTGCTCCCTGCTGGACCCTGCTCCATATGTTACAGCTTGTGTCAGTTTGTTCAGTCCCCTGTTATATTAGTCTCTTTTGCTTTGCTGCCAGTTCACACCAGAATGCTGATATAGTAGGGGAGAGGTCACGAGACCTCAGTATTTTTTGTACATCAGACGTGTTGGATTTTTTAGAGTTTTTGCGTGATTGCAGACAATGTCTTTCCTTTCCTATCCTATCTAAACAGTTTGGGCCCCATCCTTTGTTCAGTCTATTTTCTATATGTTTGGGGGCTATTTCTTTGGGGGTTCTACTCCAGGGCAGTTTAGATTTCACCTTTCCTGCTTTAAGCTTAGTTAGTTCTCCGGCTGGGCCGAGGCGTGTAGGGCATCGTAGGTATGCCCCATGGCTACTGCTAGTTGTGTTGTTAGGATTAGGGGTCTGCAATCCTTTTTGGTTTCCTGGTGGCCTAGCCTATTCCTGCCATCCTCCTCGGTGACCTATTCATAACAAAAGACTCATACAGGGTGATTACAAACAGCCCAGCCTCGTCTCATCCCAATGTGGATTGGGTGACAATGAGGAAAAGGAGGAGGAGGACGAATAGGAGCTAGTTTCATGTGCTAAAGACAGTACTACAAGCGCAACTGTTATACCGTTTGTTCAGCATGGATGGCCTGAGGGCAGGCATGAGGATGAGGAGGAGAGCATGGTCAGTCTTGCCTGTTAGCAGTCTAGTACGCATCGCTGAGTTTATGTTACGCTTTTATGCTGCCTTGACTGTGACCTTCGAGTTCTCAAAATTGTGGGTGACAGTCATTACTGGTTGGTGATACTTCTAGACCCACGCTACAAAGATAACTTTTAATGTCTTATTCCAGAGGCAGACAGGTGTACTAATATGGTGAAGTACCAGAGGGCCCTTGTTGTGGAAATATTAAAAAAATTACCATCTGAAAACTCTGGCGGCAGAGGTCACAGTTCGTTGGACAACCAAGGAATACAGGTGAGAGAGACACAACTCCAATCCAGCAGAGGCAGGGGAACACTGATAATGTTCTTGAATTGTTTTCTCTGACCCTCCCATCGCACAGGCCCTGAGGCGCGTGGTAATCTCACAAGTAGAGTTGAGCGATACCAGCCGATACTTGAAAATATCGGATCGGAATGGATCGGCCGATCTTTAAAAAAAGTATCGGTATCGCCGATTCCGATACCGGGAACCAATGCAAGTCAATGGGGCCAAAATATCGGAATTAAAAAAAACCCTTTCTTTCCTTGTAGGTTAATTCTACATGAAGAAAAACAACTAAGAATAATGTAGAATGTATTGTGGGAGGTGGAGGAGACATTAAAGCCATAGAGGTTTAGCCCAATCAAATGGAATAGCAGGAATTAAACTTTTTTTTTAAAGATGTTAGGAGTTACAAAGATATTGACTATGTTAGCCTCATTTATATTTTGCCAGACATGTATGTCTTCTTCTTCTACTTCCTTTTTTTACATTCTTCTTCTTCTTCTTCTACTTCCTTTTTTTGCATTCTTCTTCTTCTTCTTCTACTTCCTTTTTTTACATTCTTCTTCTTCTTCTTCTACTTCCTTTTTTTACATTCTTCTTCTTATTCCTTTTTTTACATTCTTCTTCTTCTTCTACTTCCTTTTTTTACATTCTTCTTCTTCTTCTTCTTCTTCTTCTTCTTCTTCCTTTTCTTACATTCTTCATATTCTTCTTATTCAACAATTATTATTCTACATATTCAGCTTCTTCATCTTCTTCCTATTCTTCTTCATCATATTCTTGTTTGTGTCAGGCATTCCTGTAGTTGTTATCTAGAAAAGTTAGAAGTTTACACCTTCCGTTCTGCCTGTCACAAAAGATTTACAACAGGATTTGTCCGCGTTCAGTTTGGCCTGCAGCAGCAGGCCTTTTCCAGGGGCAACACGAGGAGGAACGGACTCACCCCCATACACTGCTTAGTCTTCTTCTGCTTATAAATAAGATAATATCATTTGCTCAGAGTATTAGTCTTATGCTTAATGTTCTTCTGCTTTGTTTTTTTTATGCTTCTTTGTCTTCTCTCTCTTGTTGTTCTGCATCTTGGTGGTTGTCTTCCTGTTCTTTGTCCTCTTGAACCAGCTGACGGTACTGGCACCCGGAGGGGCAGCAGAAGGAACAAGAGCCAATGGCACTACCGAGGACCAGCTGACGGTGCTGGAACCCGGTTACTAAGCAGGAGGTACCTGTGCTACAAAGCACTACCAAGGACCAGCAGACGTTGCCGGAACTCGGATACCGAGATGGAGGCACCTAGGCCAAAGGCTCTGACGAGAACCAGCTGACGGTGCTGGAACCCGGAGGGGTAGCATAAGCTGCAAGAGCAAATAGAAATAGCGAGGACCAGCTGACAGTGCTGGCACCCGGAGGGGCAGCAGAAGGAATAAGAGCCAATGGCACAACCGAGGACCAGCTGACGGTGCTGGAACCCGGTTACTAAGCAGGAGGTACCTGTGCTACAAAGCACTACCAAGGACCAGCAGACGTTGCCGGAACTCGGATACCGAGATGGAGGCACCTAGGCCAAAGGCTCTGACGAGAACCAGCTGACGGTGCTGGAACCCGGAGGGGTAGCATAAGCTGCAAGAGCAAATGGAAATAGCGAGGACCAGCTGACAGTGCTGGCACCTGGAGGGGCAGCAGAAGGAATAAGAGCCAATGGCACAACCGAGGACCAGCTGACGGTGCTGGAACCCGGTTACTAAGCAGGAGGTACCTGTGCTACAAAGCACTACCAAGGACCAGCAGACGTTGCCGGAACTCGGATACCGAGATGGAGGCACCTAGGCCAAAGGCTCTGACGAGAACCAGCTGACGGTGCTGGAACCCGGAGGGGTAGCATAAGCTGCAAGAGCAAATGGAAATAGCGAGGACCAGCTGACAGTGCTGGCACCTGGAGGGGCAGCAGAAGGAATAAGAGCCAATGGCACAACCGAGGACCAGCTGACGGTGCTGGAACCCGGTTACTAAGCAGGAGGTACCTGTGCTACAAAGCACTACCAAGGACCAGCAGACGTTGCCGGAACTCGGATACCGAGATGGAGGCACCTAGGCCAAAGGCTCTGATGAGAACCAGCTGACGGTGCTGGAACCCGGAGGGGTATCAGAAGTTACCCCTGAAAAGCAAAGTTGGCATGCCGCAAGCTGGCCGCAGTTACCGAATCACACAGTCCTACAGGGGGTGCTTGTCCTACTGGCACTATGGAACAAACCTTTCTTACCAGAACCCGCAGTCCACATAGGAAGCACCTAAACTGCTGGCACCCTAGCCTCGGCTAACCCAACCGCAACACGACATGGCAACTTGGGGTGGCAAACTGACATTGACACTTCCCGGAAACAGCAGGCAGGGCTGGAACCAAGCTGGGCAGGAGGGAGTACCCATGCCAAAGTCAGTTATGAGCAGCAACTGGCGATGTTGGAGCCCAGGACAAGCACTTAGCAGGCTGAGGCCTGATGTGCTGTCAATTGGGAGGCAGCAGGACAGATTGCCATCAAAACAGCAGGGGAACAGCTGACGTTACTGAACCCCACAAACACAGGAGCTAGTGTTTTACTCTGTGAAGACGGCACTTCCGAGCAACAACTGGCTGTGTTGAAGCCCAGGGACAAGCACGGAGCAGGCTTAGGCTGCATTGAAGAAATTTTAAGATCGGTTGTAGACTACTAATTTGAACCAAGCTCCACTTAGGCCTGTGGCTTCACTGATTTTCGTATTTCCCCTGTCCTCCAACCCCGCCAGTTACAGCTCCGAAGTGGCGTCTGCACAATCCACACTTGTTCCTGTGTTACAGGTGTTCAGTCCGGTCAGTTAATCCCCTGATGTGTGTCCGGCAATGTCGCCTGCTCTGTCCACATTCCCATAATGGGAATGTGGACAGAGCAGGCGACATTGCCGGACACACATCAGGGGATTAACTGACCGGACTGAACACCTGTAACACAGGAACAAGTGTGGATTGTGCAGACGCCACTTCGGAGCTGTAACTGGCAGGGTTGGAGGACAGGGGAAATACGAGAGACAGTGGAGCCACAGGCCTAATTGGAGCACGGTTAAAAATCAGTAGTGGTACGACTGTGTAGGCAGCAGGAGACTTTGCCATCCACACAGCAGGGGATCAGCTGACATTACTGAACCCCACTGAGACACGGGAGCAAGTATCTCTTTCCGTGTGGACGGCACTTCCGAACTACAACTGGCTGTGTTGAAGCCCAGGAAATAGGAGGGTGTAGGCAGAGGCCTACTGTATTTTGAATGAGGTGACAGCAGGAGAGACTGCCATCCACACAGCAGGGGATCAGCTGACGTTACTGAACCCCACTGAGACACGGGAGCAAGTATCTCTTTCCGTGTGGACGGCACTTCCGAACTACAACTGGCTGTGTTGAAGCCCAGGAAATAGGAGGGTGTAGGCAGAGGCCTACTGTATTTTGAATGAGGTGACAGCAGGAGAGACTGCCATCCACACAGCAGGGGATCAGCTGACATTACTGAACCCCACTGAGACACGGGAGCAAGTATCTCTTTCCGTGTGGACGGCACTTCCGAACTACAACTGGCTGTGTTGAAGCCCAGGAAATAGGAGGGTGTAGGCAGAGGCCTACTGTATTTTGAATGAGGTGACAGCAGGAGAGACTGCCATCCACACAGCAGGGGATCAGCTGACATTACTGAACCCCACTGAGACACGGGAGCAAGTATCTCTTTCCGTGTGGACGGCACTTCCGAACTACAACTGGCTGTGTTGAAGCCCAGGAAATAGGAGGGTGTAGGCAGAGGCCTACTGTATTTTGAATGAGTTTACAGCAGGAGAGACTGCCATCCACACAGCAGGGGATCAGCTGACGTTACTGAACCCGACTGAGACACGGGAGCAAGTATCTCTTTCCGTGTGGACGGCACTTCCGAACTACAACTGGCTGTGTTGAAGCCCAGGAAATAGGAGGGTGTAGGCAGAGGCCTACTGTATTTTGAATGAGGTGACAGCAGGAGAGACTGCCATCCACACAGCAGGGGATCAGCTGACGTTACTGAACCCCACTGAGACACGGGAGCAAGTATCTCTTTCCGTGTGGACGGCACTTCCGAACTACAACTGGCTGTGTTGAAGCCCAGGAAATAGGAGGGTGTAGGCAGAGGCCTACTGTATTTTGAATGAGGTGACAGCAGGAGAGACTGCCATCCACACAGCAGGGGATCAGCTGACGTTAGTGAACCCCACTGAGACACGGGAGCAAGTATCTCTTTCCGTGTGGACGGCACTTCCGAACTACAACTGGCTGTGTTGAAGCCCAGGAAATAGGAGGGTGTAGGCAGAGGCCTACTGTATTTTGAATGAGGTGACAGCAGGAGAGACTGCCATCCACACAGCAGGGGATCAGCTGACATTACTGAACCCCACTGAGACACGGGAGCAAGTATCTCTTTCCGTGTGGACGGCACTTCCGAACTACAACTGGCTGTGTTGAAGCCCAGGAAATAGGAGGGTGTAGGCAGAGGCCTACTGTATTTTGAATGAGGTGACAGCAGGAGAGACTGCCATCCACACAGCAGGGGATCAGCTGACGTTACTGAACCCCACTGAGACACGGGAGCAAGTATCTCTTTCCGTGTGGACGGCACTTCGGAACTACAACTGGCTGTGTTGAAGCCCAGGAAATAGGAGGGTGTAGGCAGAGGCCTACTGTATTTTGAATGAGGTGACAGCAGGAGAGACTGCCATCCACACAGCAGGGGATCAGCTGACGTTACTGAACCCCACTGAGACACGGGAGCAAGTATCTCTTTCCGTGTGGACGGCACTTCCGAACTACAACTGGCTGTGTTGAAGCCCAGGAAATAGGAGGGTGTAGGCAGAGGCCTACTGTATTTTGAATGAGGTGACAGCAGGAGAGACTGCCATCCACACAGCAGGGGATCAGCTGACGTTACTGAACCCCACTGAGACACGGGAGCAAGTATCTCTTTCCGTGTGGACGGCACTTCTGAACTACAACTGGCTGTGTTGAAGCCCAGGAAATAGGAGGGTGTAGGCAGAGGCCTACTGTATTTTGAATGAGGTGACAGCAGGAGAGACTGCCATCCACACAGCAGGGGATCAGCTGACGGTACTGAACCCCACTGAGACACGGGAGCAAGTATCTCTTTCCGTGTGGACGGCACTTCCAAACTACAACTGGCTGTGTTGAAGCCCAGGAAATAGGAGGGTGTAGGCAGAGGCCTACTGTCTTTGTAATGCGGAGACAGCAGGAGAGACTGCCATCTCCACAGCAGGGGAACAGCTGGCAGTGCTGAACCCCACTAACACTCTAACGAATGTGTTTGGCTCTGTGGAGACAACACTTCTGAACACCAACTGACGCTGTTGGAGCCCAGGATTAGGCGAGGAGCAGGCTGGGGCCTACTGGATTTTGGCAGGTGAAGGCAGCAGGAGACTTGCCATCTCCACAGCAGGGGAACAGCTGGCAGTGCTGAACCCCACTAACACTCTAACGAAGGTGTTTGGCTCTGTGGAGACGACACTTCTGAACACCAACTGACGCTGTTGGAGCCCAGGATTAGGCGAGGAGCAGGCTGGGGCCTACTGGAATTTGGCAGGTGAAGGCAGCAGGAGACTTGCCATCTCCACAGCAGGGGAACAGCTGGCAGTGCTGAACCCCACTAACACTCTAACGAAGGTGTTTGGCTCTGTGGAGACGACACTTCTGAACACCAACTGACGCTGTTGGAGCCCAGGATTAGGCGAGGAGCAGGCTGGGGCCTACTGGATTTTGGCAGGTGAAGGCAGCAGGAGACTTGCCATCTCCACAGCAGGGGAACAGCTGGCAGTGCTGAACCCCACTAACACTCTAACGAAGGTGTTTGGCTCTGTGGAGACGACACTTCTGAACACCAACTGACGCTGTTGGAGCCCAGGATTAGGCGAGGAGCAGGCTGGGGCCTACTGGATTTTGGCAGGTGAAGGCAGCAGGAGACTTGCCATCTCCACAGCAGGGGAACAGCTGGCAGTGCTGAACCCCACTAACACTCTAACGAAGGTGTTTGGCTCTGTGGAGACGACACTTCTGAACACCAACTGACGCTGTTGGAGCCCAGGATTAGGCGAGGAGCAGGCTGGGGCCTACTGGATTTTGGCAGGTGAAGGCAGCAGGAGACTTGCCATCTCCACAGCAGGGGAACAGCTGGCAGTGCTGAACCCCACTAACACTCTAACGAATGTGTTTGGCTCTGTGGAGACGACACTTCTGAACACCAACTGAAGCTGTTGGAGCCCAGGATTACGCATGCCGCATGCAGAGGCCAATGGGCAGCGGTTTTTATGGAGGTTGTGGACTACTACTGATTCTAACCATGCTCCACTTAGGCCTCTGGCTCCACTGTCTCTACTATTTACCCTGGCCTCCAACCCCGCCAGCTACATCTCTGAAGTGGCGTCAGCACAATCTACACTTGTTCCTGTGTTACTGGTGCTCAGTCCCGTCAGTTGATCCCCTGATGTTTGTCCGGCAAGTTCGCCAGCTCTGTCCTCATTCCCACTACTGGTTATGGGAATGTGGACAGAGCAGGAGACCTTGCCGGACACACATCAGGGGATAAACTGATGGGACTGAGCCACAGGAACACAGGAACAAGTGTAGATTGTGCTGACGCCACTTCAGAGATGTAGATGGCGGGGTTGGAGGTCAGGGGAAATAGTAGAGACAGTGGAGCCAGAGACCTAAGTTGGGCACGGTTAAAAATCAGTAGTGGTTTGAATGTTGATGGAGCTGGTGACTTTGCCGTCCACACAGCAGGGGATCAGCTGGCATTACTGAACCCCACTAACACAGGAGCTAGTGTGTTTCTCTGTGCAGACGACACATCTGAGCGACAACTGGCTGTGTTGAAGCAAAGGGATTATAGTTCAGGTGGTAGAAAAATGAACACACCAGCAGACCTGGATACAGTTGCCAACCACTAATTTAGTCTGTAAGAGGAATGGCAAAGTCTTTGGAGATCCAGGCCTTGTTCATTTTCAGAAAAGTCAGCCGGTCAACATTATCGGAAGATAGTCGCGTGCGACGGTCTGTTAGTACACCACCTGCGGCACTAAAGACACGTTCCGATAATACACTGGCAGCAGGGCAAGCCAGCACCTCCAATGCATACTGGCTAAGCTCTGGCCATGTATCCAGCTTAGAGACCCAAAACTTGAAGGGGGAAGAGCCATCTGGGAGTACAGCGACAGGGCAAGACATGTAGTCTGACACCATCTGACGGAAGCGTTGCCTCCTGCTGACTCGAGGCGTCGCTGATGGTGTAGACAATTGTGGTGGACACACAAAACTTTGCCACATTTGGGCCATAGTGGTCTTGCCTTGTGCTGCGGCGCTGCCTCTGCTCCCTCTTTGTGCAGAGTTTCCTCCACTGCCTCGACGCACAGAGCTGCTTTGTAAAGCACTAGCAACAATGCTGTCGGGTGGAATGGAAAACATTATGGACTGCACCAGTGACTCTTCGTACTCCCGCATTTTACGCTCCCGGTTCAACGTTGGTATGAGCCTTTGTACGCTGTCCCGGTAGCGAGGATCTAGGAGGGTGTACACCCAATAATCAGCCGAGACGAGAATGTGGGCGATGCGGCGGTCGTTTCTCAGGCACTGCAGCATGAAATCAACCATGTGCTGCAGACTCCCAACTGCCAAAGAACCGCTGTCCCCTGTTTGAGGCGTGACCTCGGCCTGCTCTGCATCACCCCACCCTCGCTGTACATACTGAGTAGAGGTTTGTGTACCTCCCTCCTCTGGAGAGATGTCTTCCTCCTCCATCGACTCCTCCTCATCCTCCTCACAAAGTGTCCCCTGCCTAGGCCTTTGTGAGGAAACACGTAGCGCAGACTGTCCAGAAGCAGATGGCATTTGGGACTCCTCATCCTAAACCTCTTCTGAAACCTCATCCCTTAGTGCTTGCAGTGTTTGTTGAAGCAGGCAGATAAGGGGGACAGTCATGCTGACTAGTGCATCATCTGCACTCGCCATCCGCGTGGATTCATCGAAGGCACGCAAAACGAGGCAGATGTCCTTCATAGAGGCCCACTCAATGGTGCTGAAGTGTGAACGGCGCACAGTGCGACTTGTTTGCGCCTGATGCAGCTGGTACTCCATGACTGCTGCCTGCTGCTCACACAACCGCTCCAACATATGTAACGTTGAATTCCACCGGGTGGGTAGGTCACATATGATGCGATGTTCCGGAAGGCCAAATCGTCGCTGCAGAGCAGCGAGGCACGATCTTGCCGTGCTGGAACGTCGCAAGTGAGCGCACTCTATGCGGACCTTGTGCAACAGTGCAGCAAGATCCGGATAGTCCCTCAGAAAGCTCTGCACGACCAAGTTAAGAACATGTGCCAGACATGGGATGTGTGTGAGGTTGCCTAGGCCAAGAGCTGCCACCAGATTTCGGCCATTGTCACACACTACCAAGCCCGGCTGGAGATTCGCTGGCCCAAACCACACATCGCTCTCCAGCTTGATAGCATTCCAGAGCTCCTGCGCTGTGTGGCTTCGATTTCCCAAAGAAATTAATTTGAGTACAGCCTGTTGACGTTTGGCCACGGCTGTGCTCATATCGGTCGTAACAGGCTCCTGCTCTGCTGTTTCTGAGGAACTTGAGTAGGAGGAGGAGTCTATGTGTACAGACTGGAGTCCTGCAATCCGTGGCGTTGGAAGAACACGTACAGCTCCACTCTCCAGATCCGTACCCGGCTCCACAACATTGACCCAGTGGGCAGTGAGGGAAAGGTATCGTCCCTGTCCATGGTTACTGGTCCACGCATCGGTGGTCAGGTGGACCTTGCTACTAACGGCGTTTAGTAGTGCATGTTTTATTTTGCCCTCAACATGTTTCTGCAGGGCAGGGACGGCTCGCCTGCTGAAATAAAAGCGGCTGGGCACGTTGTATTGGGGGACTGCCAATGCCATTAAGTCCCGGAAGGTGTCAGTGTCCACCAGCCTGAATGACAGCATTTCAACTGCCAGAAGTTTGGCAATGCCAGCATTCAGAGACTGTGCTCGGGGATGGTTTGCCGAGTAAGGGCGCCTTTTATCCCATGCCTGTGCTACCGATGGCTGTGATGGATGGGAACGTGCTGCTATGGGTGTAATCTGACAGGGTCTCCGGACAACAGTGGCAGAGGTTCTTCCTTGGCGATCCTGTGAGGAAGCCGAACCAGCAGTGTGTGAGCTGGAGGAAGAGGGCCCAACACGAACTGAAGAGGTGGTAGGTGGTGCTGTACGTTGGCCTACGTCTTCAGGGTGTCTCTGCAACTCCAACTCGTGCTTGGTGCGCACATGTTTCCACATATTTGTGGTATTGAGGTTGCTGACATTTCTCCCTCTTTTGACTCTCTGATGACACAGCTTGCATTTGACAAAGCAAATGTCATCTGCAACTGTGTCAAAAAAGGACCACGCACTGCAACTCTTGTGAGCGCCCGGTTTGCCTTTGGAAGGAGGAATGCTCCTAACGGGTGCCGAAGTGGAGGGTACAGGCAACCAAGTCTTCCCCCTCCCTCTGCCTCCTGTTTTGGCCGGTAGGGGAATCTCTTCCTCCGAGCTGCTCCCACCACCTTCCTGTTGCTCACACCATGATGGGTCAAGGACCTCATCATCTTCCCTCCCCTCTTCAAACAGCTGCTTCTCCGGGGTTGTCTCGCCAGCACCGTACGCACCAGAAAGTGGCAACTGAGTCTCGTCATCATCTGATGCGTACTGAGGTGTGCTGACCATAGGCACTGGCCCACTCGCCTCTTCAGATTCAGAGGGACAAAGAAGTTGCGCATCACTCCATACTCCCTCTTCTTCACATTCAGGAATGCTGCTTGGCTGGCCCCCTCTTTCCAAGCCAACAGATTCCGAGAACAGAAGTAGAGACTGTGATGGCTCCTGTCCATGTCTCTCTGACTGCCTGGGCACTTTGGCAGGTGGTGAAGAGACAGATGGTTGCTCTTCGGTGCTCTGACCCTGAGAGGATGCGGAAGTAATTGAAGTCGATGCGTTAGCTGCCATCCATCCGACAACGGCTTCAATTTGTTCCTCCCGCAGCAGTGGGGTACGTTGAGGTCCTACAAAGCTGCGCATAAAGGACTGTTGCCTGCTAAAACTGGGGGATGCTGATCCACTGGTGCCCGCAGCAGGCCCAGAATCCCCACGTCCTCTACCTGTAGAATCCCCACGTCCTCTCCCTGCAGAATCCCCACGTCCTCTCCCTGCTGAAACTCCACGCCCACGCCCACGCCCACGCGCCTTACTCCCTGCCTTCTTCATCTTGCAAGACTGCTTAAGATAGGCAAAAAAGTACAAAGGGGGGCCTTAGTGTGCTTATTCCTGAACAGCTGGTTACAGGTACAAGAAACACTAATTTTATGAAGTGTGTGTGTGTGGACTAGACTTTAATAGGAGCTGATGTGGCCTACACAAGTTCAAAATGTAGTGTTTGGTGAACTTTTTTTGTGGTTTCTTTGTTGGAAACAAACTCAAAGTATGTGAACAAAGAATTGAAACTGATAGTATCACCAACTTTTTGGAGCTATTACAATGCAGGCAGGTAACCTACAATGCAAAAGATGAGGCTCCAAAAAAATTGGGTAATACTAATCTGGCTGCGCCGGCAGGGCACAAGCCAGAAAAAAAGGCTCCTCTATCTACTCCTATATAGTGTTTGCAACCAACCAATGTTGATGGATACGGATGGATGCACACTAATAGGAGAAGAAAAAATGAGCTGCACTCAAAGACAAATATGTGTGAGGCAGTGACGCACGTTGAGCGTCCTACAACCAGACGTAGCTGCAGGACACTCTACTCAGCGTGAGCTGCACTCACACACAGTCAGAGGCCTCTCAGACAGCCGTCAACAGTGCAGCTAAGTGGGCACTGGCACTGACAGGCTGCAGAAAGGCTCCGCTGTGTACTCCTTTATAGTGTTTGCAACCACCGTAGATGGAGACGGATGGATGCACACTAATAGAAGAAAAAATGAGCTGCACTCAAATAAAAATATGTGTGAGGCACTGACGCACGCTGAGCGTCCTACAGCCAGACGTAGCTGCAGGACACACTACTCAGCGTGAGCTGCACTCACACACAGTCAGAGACCTCTCAGACAGCCGTGAACAGTGCAGCAAAGTGGACACTAGCACTGAAAGGCTGCAGAAAGGCTCCGCTGTCTACTACTAGTGTTTGCAACCAACGTATATGGATACGGATGGAAGCACACTAGATTGAAATTATGTAAAAAATGCAGCTCAAAAAATAAAAGATGTATGAGGCAGCAGTGATCACACTGGGTGGCCTACAGCCTGACGTGGCTGCAGGACCCACTCCACAGCGTGAGCTGCACTCACACAGCCCTTGCAGACAGCTGTGAACACTGCTGCTAGGGCAAAGAATGCAACAGTGGTGGTTTATGTAGCCTGGGTAAAGCACTAGATGTTTGGTGGAATCGCTATTTCTAACTGTCCCTCACAGTCTTCTACAGCAGCCTGTCCCTAACTGAATTCACAGCAGAGTGACCAGAAATGGCGGCTGTGGTGGCTTTTATAGTGCATCATGACATCATTTCGGCAGCCAATCACAGCCATGCCAATAGTTAACATGCCTACATGCCTAACAGGATGTGCCCACACTTCGGAGGATTCCCATTGGCTTAATCAAAGCAAGCAGGCTCATAGCATGATGGGAACTTCCTATTCCGATTCCGATTCCGGAATCCGATATGACAAAAGTATCGGAATTCCGATACCGCTAATATCGGCCGATACCCGATACTTGCGGTATCGGAATGCTCAACACTACTCACAAGGAGTGCAAAGTTTGGGAAGATGCTGAGGGAGTACCTTGCTGACCGCACCAACATCCTCTATGATTCCTCTGTGTCTTATGATTATTGGGTATCCAAGCTGGACATGTGGCATGAACTGGCTCTCTATGCCTTGGAGGTCCTAGCTTGCCCTGCCGCTAGCGTTTTATCAGAGCTGGTATTTAGTGCCGCTGGTGGAATTATAACTGATAAGCGCATCTGCCTGTCAACTGAAAATGCTGACAGGTTGACTCTTATAAAAATGAACAAGGTCTGAATTGGGCCAGACTTCTCAACACCACTGAATGATAGAAGATGAAATCAAATCCAGTATCTTTTTTTGAGGAGGTCTATTCCCATGCACCTCTTCATACCCATACATGGGTATACGCTTCTTGATTTTGGCTATTTGCTGTTGTCCTTCTCCTTCTCCTCATCCTCATCTTCCACCACCATATCATCAGGGTGACCGTGGTCCGTGATGCAACAACCACATCATTTTTTAAAGGGTGTTTTTGAAAACAATTTGTTAGACAGTGTGTTCATGTATACGCCCCAGGGCTAAATGTTTGTCAGCCCATACACTTAGTGCATGGGCATTACATGTACTGTATACGAGGCCTGCTCCTTTCTAATGGGAACATTTTTTATGAGGCACTCCTCCGTGTCTCTTCTAAAGGGCATTGGAGCACATACAAAATTTTGGCAGCCCTTGCACTCACTGCAAAAGCAAACACTTTGGGAAACCCATTTCCTAATAATGGGAACATTTTTTCATGAGGCCCTCCTTTACGTCTCTTCAAAGTGGCATCAGATTGCTTCCAAATTTTTGGCAGCCCTTGCATTCACTGCATAGGCAAATACTATGGGAGACCCACTTCCAAAGAATGGAACATTGTTTTCAGGAGGCCTTAATGTACTTCTATTCAAAGGGGTATTGGGGTGTGTCTGAATTTTGGGCAGCCCCGCCACTCACTGCATACGCAATAACAGTATGAGACCCACTATTTAATAATGGTAACAACAATGCATAGCCGGCTGATGGCTTTCTATAAAAAGTGAAGGCCACCTGATGGCCCTATAAAAATACACTTTCTGACTTTCAGAGTCCCTCCTTCATAAATGAAGCAGGGTGTGTCTGATGATGTGTCACATACCACATGGCCAGATAAGGTTGTAAAATGATAAAATGACATTTCCCAGTGAATGCATTTGTCTTGGTTGAAAGCATTGTTAAAGTTCAAAAACGCATCAAAAGCACTAAGTGTGAACAAACCCAATGTGTGGAGCAGCATTTTGTTTTTGGTTATATATTTTGCCTTATATACAAGTCA
Organism: Dendrobates tinctorius; assembly: GCF_039654945.1. Taxonomy (NCBI): domain Eukaryota; kingdom Metazoa; phylum Chordata; class Amphibia; order Anura; family Dendrobatidae; genus Dendrobates; species Dendrobates tinctorius. Next base: position 14,833,400 of record NW_027361910.1, on the reverse strand, counting down.
TTGCCCTGGAAAGGATGTTCCTTATCATATTTCCTGGGAAAATCCATTCTGGTTTTGTTTTTGTATGTCTTATTGTGAGTTTGTAAAAGTGATGTAAGACTCTGACAACATTGTTCACAGTAGTGACCTGGGAGTCAGAAATGCTTCCAGGGGTCTTCATCATGCTGTTTCCATGTCATTTGAGCACTGTTCCCATCAATTTCCGCAATTTCTAGTCCCTCCTCAGGCCGCCGGGGGGCCACTGGAAAAATGCTCAAGTTTCCCATAGACTTACATTGGGTTTGTTGCTCGGGTCGAGCACCCGAGCATTCCAATTTGCTCGACCTGAGCAACGAGCACCCACTCATTTTAGTGCTTGCCCATCCCTAGTCCTCACGGCTCCATCCCTATATTAAGTCTAGCTATTTTTAAGTGGAAATCTGTCTTATTTGTTACTGAATCACAGTTTCAGTGCAAACGATTGGGAGTTGCTAATCGGCTCTCCAGGCTAGATTTCAATATTAGGTCTAACAATTATTAAGTGGAAATCTGGCCTTCTGATTTGCTGCTGAAACACAGTTTTAGCACAAATGATTGGGAGTATCAAATAGGGCTTCCAGAGACTGCCACACAGGTTTTGCACACTCTACTTCGATGTTGGAAGATCGATTTCACACATGACTGGATCCTGTTTTATCAACAGCGCTAGAGCAGGAGCGACCTCCCTAAACTGTGACACTGAGACAGTGGCGCCAGAAAAACAAGATGTCCGCCTTTTATATGGCCATGGATATGTGACTTCGACAGCCAATCACAGAAGACATTATGTAATGATGTTATGGATGGTTTATGTGCCCTGATTGGCTGCCAGAATCAACACACATAAAGTTAAAGGTAACCTATCAGCTGTTTTGACCGCTATAAGATGTGGCCTCTGCCTTTCAGGGCCTAGCCACAGTATTCTAAAATGCTGTAGATAAGCCGTTGATTCGACCTGCAAGATAAGAAAAAAGTTATATTATACTCACAAGGGGGGCGGTCCACAGGTCCGGGTCCGGCGCCTCCCATCTTCTTGTGACGCCGCCCTCCTGCTTGTTTCATAGCTGCCCGACATCGCACTCCTGCACAGGTGTGCTTCTTTGTTCTGTTGATAGCAGAGCAAATTCCTGCAGTGCGCAGGTGCTGGGTCTCTCTGACCTTTCCCGGTACTGGCGCACTGCAGTACTTTGCTCTTCCCTCAACAGGGCAGAGAATTACGCCTGTGCAAGAGCACGAAGATGACATATACTGGACACAGACCGGCGATACCCTTTGGACCTGACTGCATCAGTGTTCATGTAATGCTTTGGTAAATGGTAACCAACCAGTATGTGAAAGCATACAGACACCTGTTAATTGCATGAAGGGTGTGTGCATGATATGAGGGTCCTGGTTTTGAAAAAACAATGCATGGGAAAAGCAGGGATAGTTAGATAAATATGTTGAGGCAATAAGCTAGTCTTAAAAAATGTGTTTAGGGCTTGCTTAAAACTGTTGGTATTGGGGATCAATCAAACTGTCCAGGGTAGTGCATTCCAAAGAATTGGAGCAGCACGTGAGAATTCTTGGAAACAGGAGTGGGATGTTCAGATTATTGAGGATGCTAATGTTAAGGCATTACAGAATGGAGGGCACAGGTAGGGTGGTAGACTGCGATGATAGAGGAAATGTAGAGTGCTGCTGAAGTGTGGGTGAAAGTGATACATTTATTCTGAACTCTGTTTTGTATGGGTAACCAGTGCAATGACTGGCACAGGGTAGAGGCATTCGTGTAATGGTTGGCAAGGAATATAATTCTGGCTGCTGGATTCAGGACGGATTGGAGAGAGGAGAGCTTAGAAAGAGAGAAATCGATTAGCACAGACTTGCATTAGTCCAGATGAGAATGAAGAAGAGCTAGAGTAAGAGTTTTTGCAGAGGCAAAAGTAAAAAAGGTTGAATTCTAGAAGTGTTTTGAGGTATAGATGACACTGAGACTGAGAGCCACTGGCTGTGTTCATTATCCCTGGTGATTGCCATGCTACTTTAATGAGCTGTTTCTCCCAGACCTTTGCCAGATGTACATTTAACTAAGTGTGGTTTGTTTCCTGTGTGCTTTGCATTCTATATGTAGATATTTTGTTGCTTGACCTTGGACCTCGTTCTGACCATCCGTCTTTTTAACCACTTCTGCTCTGATACACTATCCTCCTAGTATTCTGACCTTGGAAAGTTACCTTACTATGCTTTTTCCTCTTTCTTCTGCTTTGGATGTACCCTCCTGGCTTCTGACCTTGGACTCCTTTACTATCCTTACTCACGGTTTGGCCATGAGAAGTGACTGTCACAGACAGGTTGAATATTTTTGTTAGGCAAGTGGTGACAGCTGGGAAAGGAACTGGAGGAGATGTGAGGGAATAGGGTCACTGCTGCAGGTAGTAGGCTGAGAAGATGCAAAGAATTTGTTCACTTCTTCAGTGTCCGGTTCTTTGACAGAAAGTGAGCTAGATGCAGTCCGGTAGGGAGGAGAATGCATAGTGTTAGGGGAATGGGAGAAAATTTTCCTATGGTATGTTAAAGATCAAGAAGAGAGTTATATGAGAGATAGCGGATTAGGCGAGAGTGAACAAAGCATTCCAGGAGTTTAGATATGAAGGGAAGATTAGAGACAGTCTATAGTTAATTAGCAGCACAGTTCTGGTCAAGATAAGGTTTTTTAAATAATAGGTGTATGCAGGCATGTTTAAATGAGGAGTGAAAGATACCAGAAGAGAGAGGTTGAACATTTAAGTAAAGTGAGTGGTGAGAGCTGGGAAAATGGACTGGAGGAAGTATGAGGAAATAGGTTCACTGGTGCAAGTAGTAGGGCGAGAAGATGCAAAGAGGCTGATCACTTCTTCTGTGACAGGCTCAAAGACAGAGAGGGCACTATATGCAGTGGGGAAAGGAGGACAGTGCATGGTATGAAGGGATTGGGAGAAAATTTCCTGTTGGATATGGTCAATTTTTTCTTTCAAATAATTGGCAAGATCATCAGCACTAAGATCCATGGTCTGGGCCTGCACTCTTGGATTGCAGAGGAAAAGAAAAGTGTCAAAGAGATGCATAGAATTTTTGGATACTGAGGTAATGAGGGTGTTGAAATAGGTTTGTTTGGAGAGTTGAAGGGCAGAGTTGTATGTTTTAAACATAAATTTATAAACTTATAAATGGATGAAATCTTCGGCTAGATTCAATCTTCTCCACAGATGTTTAGCACACCTGCAGTAGTGTTGTGGGAAATGTGTTTTCAGCAAGTGCCAGAGTTGCCACCATCTGTGCCAAGTTGTTCTATGTATAAGAGCTGCAGTTTCATCCAGGGCACTTTGAGGTATTATTTATTTATGTTTTCTTAACAATTTGCTTGGTCTTATCGGATTTAACAAAATGGTGGCCTTAGCTGGTCTCAATTTTTCTGAATTCTCGCAGAATTATTTACAAAATACTGGAGAATACATTTTTTTATTCAAGGAGAATTCAATGCCACTTAAATGAATTTGCTCATTTCTAGCAAGAAGTGTATATCGTGTGTTTTGAAGCACCATCATGCAATTGATATTGATCTGACAAATTAGAGCTGTATGACAGTCCACATTCTTTCTGTCAGTAAAGTGATATCAATGAGAGCAGGTAACTTACAGCCACAATAATTATGCTGTTAGGAAGATAAAACTCTATTATAGGCTAATTTGAAAGGAGATTAAACATAAGAATGTAAGGTCTAATGGGCAAGAAGCTCTACCAGATAGAGGAACGTGCAGTTTCAGTGGTAATGTAGATGTTGCTGGTACCATAATTGTTGCAGCATCCTTTATTCTGAGTTCTCTATGTAATAACCAATATAATACAATTAACCAGTTTCAACAGAAATGTAAGTCAATCTTGAAAAATAATTTTAAAAACGTTTCAAATTCATAGTCAGATATTTTCTATGTGAGCTTTCCAAAGACTTATGCATGCTTCACTGTTCCTTATTTGATCATATAAACTGCATAAAAAAGAAATCTATGACATATGTGAAATTCACTAAAAGTGTGATCTGATGCATTTATATAGAGGAGCATAGTTATCAATTCATCAAATATCCTTCAAAGACTCCAGGGATAATCTGGTGCACCATTATACATGTCAGAATACGGCGGACCTCAGACAGGTCCTTCTGAGATAAGAAAATTTGTACTTAAACATTTAGCGTATGATAGGATGATCCTCAAATTGAAAAATGTGTTTTCATGCAATTTAATAACTTCTCCCCACAAAAAGTAGCTGGGACTGCAGTTCTAAACACTAATGATCTTTATCACTTTATCCACATACAAAAAACACATTTAGATTATTAAGTGCTGCTCACTACATCATATTTGCAGAATTAGAAAGAAAAAAAATAGAAAATGAACCTACAAACAGTATTTTTGTTCATACATTGCATACAAATACTGTGAATTACAGCCCATTCTTTTGATGTGCCAATTCTGGCACTTAGCCTCGGCGCTTTCAGATTGCCCTAGCGCGGTGGCAATCTGGGTAATTGTTTTTGACATTGATTCCAAGCCCAGGAGGTAGTAGTGAGAAGGTATCAGTCAGATACCCCCATTATTAACCTAGAAGTAAAAATAAACACACAGAAAAAAAACTTTATTGGAATAAATACTTCCCCACACTCCTTCATTTAACTATTATTAATTCAAATTAAATCCAGAAAGTTTTGATGGTAATCCAATAATGAAATGCCCCACGACACTCATTGAATCCTATGGAATCTCCTTGCCAGAAAGCTCTCAGAACCAGACTTCATAGTTCACTCACAGTCAGTGGCAGGCACCAAAATTCTCACACACCTGCCTGCTGCTGACCATCAGTAACCCTATTTAGCCTCACTCTAAGAACCTTCTGGGAGCAAGGCTCAATAGGGTTACTCGTGGTCAGTGGCAGGCAGGAGCTTGAGAATTTTGGTGCCTGTCATTGACCACGAGTGAACTATGAAGTCTTGTTCTGAGGCTCCATAGGATTTGATGGGCATTGTGGGATATTTCACTATTGCATTACCGTTAGAAATTTCTGAATTTAATTTTAATCAATAAATGGGTAAACGAGAGAGTGTGGGGAAGTCTTTATTCAAATAAAGTATTTTTTCCTTGTGTGTCTGTGTTTAACTATTCACGTACTGAGATAGTAATGGGGGTGTCTCACAGACGGCACCCCAGTAGTAACCTCTAAGCTTGATGTCAGCAGAAATTACACACCTGATATAAAACCCATATGTTACCCTGGTTGCCAATGCACCAGGGCAAGCAGGAATAGCCGGACAAAGAGCCAGAATTGGAGTTTCTGATGGATGCTCCTTTTCTGGGGCAGCTGCTGGCTGCTATTTTTAGGCTTGACAGGGCCAAATATCTATGGATCTTCCCAGCCTGAGAATACCAGCCCCCAGCTGTCTGCTTTACCTTCGATTGTTATAAAAAAATTGGGGGAACCCTACTCCATTTTTTAAAATTATTTGAATAATTAAAAGCAAATGGTGTGGGGGCCCTTTTATTGTTGATAACTAGTCAATATAAGCAGGCAGCTTATGGCTGCAGCCTGCAGCTGTTTGTTTTACCTGCGATGTTATTAAAAGTAGGGGGGCCCCTGCGCCTTTTTTTCTATTTTTTTTTTCTAACGTCGTATGTCAGACAATCATAGCCATGTCAGTTCTTGGCATGGTTTTGATGGTGCTGGATGTGCCCACATTGGAAAGCTGATTGATTATCTGGGGTTTACTGATCCCTAATGGTTAAAACTCATGCTATTCATTTATAATGACACCCAATATTGTCCCTTTGGGGATTTAATATTTATACAGATATGCATTGGGTTAGGAATTGCGAAAAATATTCAACAATAGGCTCAGATACATCTTGAATTATCCATTTTTTTAAATTAAAATAATAGGGACAGGATAGAGTAGATTTTATGTGTCTGCTGATTTGCAGACATGGACAAAATAGTTGGTAACCTTCGGATAAAGTAATAAAAACCCACAATGATCAGTGAAATAACTTCTAACCGACATAAGTAATTTTCATTTTATATTTTCTGAATATCAACTAATGAAAATCAGATATTGCTTTTAAAGTATGGTTGAAAAGAAAAAAAAAACTAATGAAAATTACATGATGATACCCTCATCTGAAAATTTGTCTCAAGTTTGAAGGGTGCCTTCTCCAGACTGCATGTTTCAGGTCCTACCACAGATGCTCAATAGGGTTTAGATCAGTGCTTATAGAAGACCACTTCAGAATAGTCCAATGCCGTGCTCTTAGCTATTCTTGGATGTTTTAGCTGTTTTTGTTTAATTCTCCTGCTAAAAGAGTTACACCTAGATACACCTAAATAATATGGGAATGATTGATGATATCAACTTCCTGTTAGTGGAACATTAGTATATGGGAGGGGGAAACTTTTCAAGATGGGTGGTGACTAGAGTTGAGCGAAACGGGTCGAAAAAATTCAAAAGTCGCCGACTTTTGGCAAAGTCAGGTTTCATGAAACGAAACCCGACCCTAGGATGAGGTCGGCCACGAGGTCGGCGACTTACGCGCCAAAGTCGCGTTTCAAAAGTTTGTTTTGCGCTCTTTTTCAGCCAATCAGGATCCACTGACACTGTGGGCAACGTGATGACCTAGGCACGGGTCACCACCATCTTTCAGGGCATGCAAGTGATTGGCTTGCTTTGGTGGGCGTCACAGGGGGTATAAAAGGGCGTGCACGCCGACCGCCATCTTACTTCTGCCGATCTTAGTATAGGGAGAGGTTGCTGCTGATTCTGTAGGGAGAGCGTTAGGCAGGGAAGAAGACAAAAAAACTGCTTCTGCTGCTAGCGATTTGGCCTGCACAACACACAAGTCACTGTGTGTGCAGTGCAAGGGGAGGCTATATTGTGGTGTATCAGTGGTGTTGGTTGTTGGGCTGCCTTTTAAGGCTTCCTGACACGCTGGCATTGCTGTTTACCCACTGCTCCGCAAACTGCTTTTTTAAAAGCAATCCAATCTCCCTTATCCTCTAGTCACTTTTGTCACAGCTGTGCCATCGAGCCTGTCACATAGCGCTCAGATATCAGTGGGCCTCACACAATCCACAAGTGTCCAGTGTCCAAAAGTGTGTGCAGAGATTCAAAATCTCCATTATCCTCTCGTCACTTTGGTCACAGGCAGCTGTGCCATCGAGCCTGTCACATAGCACTCAGATATCAGTGGGCCTCACACAATCCACAAGTGTCCAGTGTCCAAAAGTGTGCGCAGAGATTCAAAATCTCCATTATCCTCTCGTCACTTTGGTCACAGGCAGCTGTGCCATCGAGCGTGTCACATAGCGCTCAGATATCAGTGGGCCTCACACAATCCACAAGTGTCCAGTGTCCAAAAGTGTGCGCAGAGATTCAAAATCTCCATTATCCTCTCGTCACTTTGGTCACAGGCAGCTGTGCCATCGAGCGTGTCACATAGCGCTCAGATATCAGTGGGCCTCACCCAATCCACAAGTGTCCAGTGTCCAAAAGTGTGCGCAGAGATTCAAAATCTCCATTATCCTCTCGTCACTTTGGTCACAGGCAGCTGTGCCATCGAGCGTGTCACATAGCGCTCAGATATCAGTGGGCCTCACACAATCCACAAGTGTCCAGTGTCCAAAAGTGTGCGCAGAGATTCAAAATCTCCATTATCCTCTCGTCACTTTGGTCACAGGCAGCTGTGCCATCGAGCGTGTCACATAGCGCTCAGATATCAGTGGGCCTCACACAATCCAAAAGTGTCCACTGTCCACAAGTGTGTGCAGAAATTCTAAATCTCCCCTGTCCTATAGACACCTTGTACCTTGTTTTACATTACTATATAGTTTGTTGGATTTTGTCTACATTTCTACCAAAAATGAGGAAGGCTGGTGGAAGAGGCCGTGGAATTGGACGGGGGTTGGCAGCTGGTAATGATGGTGTTGGTGGTGGATCTGATGGCAGTGGCAAGAGCAAAATAAGACCGAATGCAGGAGGTGCTGACCCTGCGTCATCGTCTGGCTACATAAGGCCTCGAACGCTTAGTTTTCTAGGAGTTGGCAAACCGCTTTTAAAGGCAGAGCATAAGGAAAAAGTTTTGTCTTACATTGCTGACTCAGCCTCCAGCTCTATCGCTTCCTCTTCTTCAGTTGTAAAAAGTAAAAGCACTGAGTCGTCATTGGAGGCTCATGTTCATGAACCACACCTTTCCTTGTGTCCTTCACCCCAACCAAGATTGAAGGATGACGCAGGCCATACTACTGATTACTCCATGGAGCTGTTTTCACATACCATGCCTGGATTATCAAGTGAAATGGTGAATTACCCAGGCCAAGATGAATCTGACATGGAGTGCACTGATGCACAGCCGCTGATGGATGATTCTGCTGGTACTTTCACTCAGAGCACTACATTGTCCTCGCAGTGTACAGAGCCAGATTTTGACCCTGATGAGACTCAGGTGCCCCTTCCCGCACACTATACCACCATACACGGTGACACAGAGAAAGGTGCACATGACATAGAAGAGGAGGTGATGGATGACCCAGTTGTTGACCCAGATTGGCATCCATTGGGGGAAGAGGGTGCTGCTTCCAATAGCTCAGATGAGGAGCATCCACAGCAGACATCGACATCGCAACAGCTGTTATCTGGCAGGCCCGGAGCACTCCAAAGACAGGTTCCAAACATCAAAAGAGTTGCTGGACAGCTTGTCCAGAGGGTCAAAAGATCACAGCGTGCTAGGCCGCAAAATGTCTGCCAAAGTAGGAAGAGTGCAGTTTGGCACTTTTTTGAACAAAATCCTCATGATCAGGCCAAGGTTATCTGTAAGAAGTGCGCAAAGACCTTTAGCCGAAGGAAAAATCTGAAAAATTTGAATACCAGTTGCATGCTTAGACATTTAACCAGCAAGCACTTGCAAGCGTGGACACAACACCAAACCTCAAGTGCCACATGTGCAACTGATCACAACGAAGGTAGTCAGCAACGCTACATTGTTTCCCCCACTGTAAGCCCACCGGTTAGCACAGCAGCAAATGTTGAGGTGTCGTTGCAAGACCACAGCAGTCAGGGAATCCCACTGTTATATCAACGAAAGACTGATTCTAGGCCATCAGAAAGAACACCAACTCCATCACCATCATCAACCCTCTCTCAGTCCGCCCTGTCCACCGCTACTTCCACCATATGCAGCTCTCAAGTCCAGCTCACCCTCCCAGACACTATGAGTAGGTCAAGAAAGTACTCAGTCTCTCATCCGCGTACACTGGGTTTGAACGCCCACATTGCCAAACTAATCTCGTTTGAGATGATGCCCTTTCGGTTGGTGGAAAGCACAGCTTTCCGCGAACTCATGGCCTATGCAGTACCACGCTATGACCTACCCAGTCACCACTTCTTCTCTCACAAAGCCATCCCAGCCCTCCACCATCATGTGAAAGACCGCATTGTCCATGCACTCAAGCAGTCAGTGAGCGGAAAGGTGCACCTCACCACTGATGCATGGTCCAGTCGGCATGGCCAGGGCCGTTACGTGTCCATCACTGCGCACTGGGTTAATGTGATGGATGCAGGGTCCACAGGGGACAGCGGTGGTGGGACAGTGCTGCCTAGCCCACGGTATAGGAAACAGTTGGCTGTAGGCATTCGACCCTCCTCCTCCTCCTCCAGAAGCGAAAGCTCGTCCACAGAGCGCAGTCGTACGAGCACTCCATCTGCAGCTGCCACTGTTGCACACGATGTGTCCCCCTATCGAGCAGCTAGTGGAAAGCGTCAGCAGGCTGTGTTGCAGATGATGTGTTTGGGCGACAGACACACCGCCGAGGTGCTGGCCGAGTACTTGAAGCGACAAACTGAGTCATGGTTGGGCAGTGTACATCTTGAGGCAGGCAAGGTAGTTAGTGATAACGGCCGTAATTTTGTGGCAGCCATAGCCCTTTCAAAACTCAGCCACATACCTTGCTTGGCTCACACCTTGAACCTGGTGGTGCAGTGCTTCCTCAAAAATTATCCGGAGTTAACAGCCCTGCTCCAGAAGGTGCGAAGACTGTGCGCGCACATCCGCCGGTCGCCTGTACACTCCGTTCGTATGCAGAAGCTGCAGCGATTGCTCCACCTTCCCAACCACCGCCTCATTATCGACATTGCAACAAGGTGGAACTCCACCCTGTGCGAGCAGAGGCAGGCCATAATGCATTTGTGGGAGGATACACGGCCAGGCACTTTGAGAGCAGACATGGAGTTGACAGGTGTGCAGTGGTCGAAGCTGAAAGACCTTTGTAAAGTCCTTCAGTGTTTTGAGGAATGCACACGGCTGGTAAGCGCAGACGACGCCATCCTAAGCATGAGCATCCCACTTATGCGTCTGCTCATGCAAACTTTGACGCACCTTAAGGAGCAGGCGTCTGCAGCCAATGTTGATGAGGAGGAAGAGGAGGAGGGAATCCTTGATGACATTCAGCCATTGTCTGCTCAGGGACCTCTCCTGGACGAGGTGGAGGAAGAAGAGGAGGAGGAGGAGGATGATGGGGATGATTACTTAGGGGAGGAGGATGCATCTCGTGGGGCAAGTGAAAATGTTGGCGTGGCAAGGTCTGGTACAGGGTTTGTGCATGACTGGAGGGATGTGGATTTGCCAGAAAGTGCTCCTCCACCCAGCACTCGCAGTGCATCATTGACACCGGGAACATTGGCCCACATGTCAGATTATGCCTTGCGGATCCTAAAAAGGGACCCCCGCATTGCCAAAATGATGAACGATGACGACTACTGGTTGGCCAGCATCCTGGATCCACGCTATAAAGGCAAATTACAAAACATCATGCCACAGGAGAACCTTGACCTAATATTGGCTAATAAACAAGCAACTCTGGTAAATCGGTTGCTTGAGGCATTCCCAGCACACAGCAGCGGTGATGGTTCTCACACGAGCCGTACGGGCCGGGGGCAGCTTGGCAGAGGTGTTCGTGGTGCACACAGCAGAAGTGGCGTTGGAGACAGGGGTTTCATGACAATGTTGTGGACTGATTTTTCAAATACCGCTCACACAACTGGTAATACTGCATCGATGGAAAGTGACAGGAGACAGCAGTTGTCAACTATGGTTACAAACTACTTTTCCTCCCATATCGATGTTCTCCCACACAGGTCATTCCCCTTTGACTATTGGGCCGCTAAACTGGACACCTGGCCTGAATTGGCCCAATATGCCTTACAGGAGCTCGCTTGCCCAGCTGCAAGTGTGCTATCGGAAAGAGTCTTCAGTGCAGCTGGATCAATCCTGACAGAAAAAAGGACCCGTCTGTCAACCCAAAATGTGGATGATCTAACCTTCATTAAAATGAACCACGCATGGGTTTCCAAGGATTTTGTCCCACCTTCCCCTGATGACACATAGGGTGACAGAAAAATGGCTTGCTTTGGTCCACCTCTTCCTGGTACTTCACGTATTTCGCCTTTTGCATCAGCTGAATGTCCAACATCAACATATGCCACTTTCTAAAACTCCCTAACTGTGCTGCCTCCCCCCCCATGGCCGGGGTCACCACCTACCGCATGACACCGTGCGAGTGCCGTTGCCCTGGACAGGTGGGTAGGCCGACTCTTGGGCGCGGGCACTGGCACAGGGTCCCTCATAGTGCAATCAAGTGTCTCTGACGGTGGTGGTGCACACCCGCCGTCAGACACACCGCTGTACTATGAGGGGCCCAGTGCCAGTACCGACGCCCACGAGTGGGCCCCCCTTGCTTGGGCAGGGCCCCAGCATTTGCAATCTTTACCTCTCCCTGCTCCTCCGCTGTGTAGTCTGGGCCGTCAAATCCATACTGTGCCTGACACCGTCTGAGCCTGCCTCCTGAGACATATATTTTGAATGTGTACGCTATCCATACATGTTATCCGGGGATACGGTACCCTTTCTAACCTTTGTGCAATCACGTGCAATCCATATTGTGCCTGACACCGTCTGAGCCTGCCTCCTGAGACATATATTTTGAATGTGTACGCTATCCATACATGTTATCCAGGGATACGGTACCCTTTCTAACCTTTGTGCAATCACGTGCAATCCATACTGGGCCTAACACCGTCTGAGCCTGCCTCCTGAGACATATATTTTGAATGTGTACGCTATCCATACATGTTATCCGGGGATACGGTACCCTTTCTAACCTTTGTGCAATCATGTGCAATCCATACTGGGCCTAACACCGTCTGAGCCTGCCTCCTGAGACATATATTTTGAATGTGTACGCTATCCATACATGTTATCCGGGGATACGGTACCCTTTCTAACCTTTGTGCAATCATGTGCAATCCATACTGGGCCTAACACCGTCTGAGCCTGCCTCCTGAGACATATATTTTGAATGTGTACGCTATCCATACATGTTATCCGGGGATACGGTACCCTTTCTAACCTTTGTGCAATCATGTGCAATCCATACTGGGCCTAACACCGTCTGAGCCTGCCTCCTGAGACATATATTTTGAATGTGTACGCTATCCATACATGTTATCCGGGGATACGGTACCCTTTCTAACCTTTGTGCAATCACGTGCAATCCATACTGGGCCTAACACCGTCTGAGCCTGCCTCCTGAGACATATATTTTGAATGTGTACGCTATCCATACATGTTTTCCAGGCATACGGTACCCTTTCTAACCTTTGTGCAATCACGTGCAATCCATACTGGGCGTGAGAACGGCTGGCGAGCTGTTAAGCAAGCTACAGCACCTGTCCAGACAAGTACAGGGATTCCCTAGTGAGGAGACTTATTTGATTGTTTTCAATGTTGGGACAGCAATTTTTGGGGAGCACTATACTCTGGAGAATGATAGATGGGGCCCACCATACACTGGAACATTCCAAAGGTGGACATCAGACACTGGAGCAGCATTTACAGGGCCCATTATACACTAGAGCATTAGAAATGGGGCCCATTATGTTTGACAGTGGAGCTTCATCCATGGGGACCAACATATACTGTAGCATTATGTGGAGCTCATCATATACTGTTTCAAACATTATATGGGACCAATGATTCTGTATGGAGAAATAGATGGGCCTCGTCATGAGATGTAAAAAGTGAGGTATTTTTCATTGTACTATACCGCTATTTATCTGCCGTATCGGAGCATGATGAGTTGTGGTATGTGTTAAAGGGGCGCTCTTTCGCCCAGGGCACATGAAAACCTGCAGCCAGCCCTCCCCCCCCCCACAACTTTAGCCAAATAACCCCCATTTTTCAGTGCGTAACTTGTATTATGAAGTTAATTAAGGTTGACAAGCTTAAGTAAGAAGAATTGATGCTTTTGGCATTCAAATGGGCACTGTAGGTGTGTTTCCTGTCCTCCTCTCACTGCCGACTTTTATTCCCCATTGACTTACATTGGGTTTCGTGTTTCGGGACGACCCCGACTTTTCCCTATAATCGGATGATCTTGCTCGACCCGACTTTTGGAAAAGTCGGGTTTCACGAAACGAAACGCGACCCTAAAAAACCAAAAGTCGCTCAACTCTAGTGGTGACCATGGCGGCCATTTTAAAGTCGGCCATTTTGGATCCAACTTTATTTTTTCCAATGGGAAAAGGATCATGTGACACATCAAACTTATTGAGAATTTCGCAAGAAAAATAATGGTGTGCATGGTTTGGTTTTAACGTAACTTTATACTTTCATGAGAATCTGGCATCAGTCAAACATCCCTTCGGAGGATATTAGCTACTCACAAATGGCACCCTTACAAAATCCAGCTGCTGCAGCATCTCAGCGAGGATGACCCAGATCGGTGCACTGAATTTTGCAGAATGGGCAAAACTAAAATTGTAACAGTACCCTCAGTTTATGCAGAACATTATGTTCAGTGATGAGGCAAACTTTTTTTGGGTGGGCCATTTATATAGATACACCTAAATAAAATGGGAATGGTGACAGTTTTCTTGCGTAGGGTGTTTTGCATTGAAATCTGCTGCAATGACCTGGGTACTGCATTCACCAGACATCAACACAATTTCTATCCGCTCCTCACGTTTTAACCTCTGCGATATGTCAATGGCTGTAAACAGAGAGAAACTTGTAAATAACTCATGAAAGAATAAAGTTACATTAAAATCAAGCACACCATTGTTTTTCTTGTGAAATTCTCAATAGGTTTGATGTGTCACATGACCCTCTTCCCATTGAAAAAATAAAGTTGGATCCAAAATGGCTGACTTGAAAATGGCCACCATGGTCACCAATCATCTTGAAAATCTTTCTCTCTCCCATATACTAATATGCCACAAGCAAGAAGTTGATATCACCAACCATTCCCATTTTATTTAGGTGTATCCATATACATAGCCCACCCTGTACTATATGGAGCATCGCATGAGTCCTATCATATACTGTATGGCACATTATATGGGGCCTATTATGTATGGAGCAATATATGGGGTACATTATGTATGGAGCAATATATGGCGCTCATTATACTGTATGGAGCATTATATGGGGCTCATTATGTTGTTTGGAGCATTATATTGGGCTTATTATATTGTGTGGGGCATTATGTGAGACTCATTATAGTGTATGGAGCAATATATGTTGCTCATTATACTGAATGGAGCAATACATGGGACTCATTATACTGTATGAAGCATAATATGGGGCCCATTATATGGTATGGAGCAGTATATGAAGCTCATTATATAGTATGGAGCATTATATGGGGCTCATTATACTCTATGGAGCACTAAGTGGTGACAATAGTACTGTATGGAGCAATATATAGGGCTCACTAATCTGTACGGAGCACTATGTGGTGCCCATAATACTGTATGGAGGATACTGTCCGGTTTCTGAGCTATTGTAGAATGTACAATACATATTGCTCATGTAATGTAAGAAGAAAGTGAAATCTTTGGCATTGTACTATACCCACATTTTTCTGCCATACCTGTGCATTATGAATTGTGGTATGTGTTAAAGGAGCCCACTGAGACTCTGTCGCCATCGAAAACCTGGAGCCAGCCTTGGTCAGAGTGCACAGCTCATTCCACATAGGGGCAAAAAACGACCTAAATTAATTGTAGAGTACTATTTTCAGTACTCAAGCAGTTTGAAAGTGAGAGTGCTTGTTTCATTCTGTGAATAATAGTCAAAAGATTCAAGTGATATATAGGAAAGTTCATTAACTGTATAGTCGCTCAGTGTGACTGTGACTTGATTAATCTGAGATGTTCTGCAGTAACAAAACCTTAAAGAAGCAGTCTCACTATCTTATTCATTTAATGTGTGTGTGCATGTAACGTAGTGTGAGTGTAGTAATATACTCACCTGCTGCTGCTTTCTCCTGTGTCTAGCGCAGTTCTCTACTTCTCTGTGGCATCGCCGCTCTGCAGACTCTCTGGATCACACTGCGCTCTGTGTAACCAAGAAGTGCAGAAGTGGTTTTACAATGTAAGCCTATGGAGAGTCCGAATGAGGATCCAGGTTTACATTGTAAAATTGACTTCTGGTGTGGGGAGGAGGACTCCCAGGCAGTGACCGGGCAGGTACCCAGGGGACCGCCATCAGGGTTCCTGAGGGAATGATACTGGGAGGACAGTAAAGGGAGAGACTTGACTGAAGTTGTCAGGGAAACAGGGGGCGGGGCAAGGAAAAAAGGAGCAGGGGGCGCACTGAAGTGGCAGTTGGGAGAGTGTGACAGGAGGCAGGAAGCCAGGTGACTTGGAGGGACACCGAAAGAAGCCTGTGAGGAGAATACTGCGCACTCACCGACAAGGGAGACGTGAGAGACTTTTACCGGAGGCCACTTCCCGCCCCCGTTCGCAGAGAGACACGCCCGCCGCCCCCCGCCTTTGTGAGACAGATCCCTTAGCTCAGGTCGTGGCTGTGACTAGACGTAAAATGGCCACAGAGGCCTGGACACAGCCCCCCGGCCTTCTCCCACCGCAGCGACCCTGTCATCACCGGCCACAGGGGACCCCACCTCATCCTAAGCGACATTAGAGGCCCATTTCCCGGCTGTGGAGGGACCCTTATCAGAGGACAGCTACTGGTCATTTGGGGAACTGCGTCATTACCACGCCCCACCGGCATCGTTTCTTCAGGGCCTGTTGCGCCCCACCGACATCGTTCCTTCAGGGCCTGTTGCACCCCACCGGCATCGTTTCTTCAGGGCCTGCTGCGCCCCACCGCCATCGTTTCTTCAGGGCCTGTCGAGCCCAAATCTTCCCGGGATATTGAGACGTCAAGACAGCCACATCAACAATCTCTAAGCGGCCTCATCTGCGATCCCGAGTGACGCAAGGAAGGATAAGTGCACTATAGCCATAAGTACTATAGTTTGGCCATGTTCCGGCTTTCTAAACCCGGACTAGCCAGGGTACTCACAGTTTCCTTAGAAAAGTATTGTTTATTTTATTGAGTCCCTGCGAGGACAGATTTGTGTTTACCCCTTTCTGCTTGTTCAGCATAGCCCTAGGGGCTCCAATTTATAAAAGTTGATTATGCAAGTTATACCCTGTCTCGTGTCTCATCACTGCATCCTGAGAATCTGCTGGTCACTACACTTGGCGTAGTCGGCAGGATGCAGTCTCTGAGCGCAGACATTGGTGCCCCCGATCAGGGCGGAGATGTCAACTCTATAAATAATGAGGGTCCCCGCTCCAGCATTTCATTAGGAGCTATGTTGAACAATCTGCCTCAATTTTCCGGCTCCAATACTATGTTATGGAGCTTGACAGAGGGGATGTGGGGGCTCTTTCGGATGCACCCAATGACCCCTGATCTGGAAGCCGAGGTGGCACTCATGGCACTGGACGGGGAGGTGCGGAGGTCAGTGATGTTGAAACCTCCGGGGCACCGCAGCACTTTTGAAAAAGTGTTACAGATAGTAGAACAGACCCATAGGGACCCTACTAATATAGGAGAGTTAAGAACCCGCTTGTTTAGTCGCATGCAGGTAGAGGGGGAGACGATCACAGAGTATATGAATGTCCTCCAGGAATTGCATACGGCTATAGAAAGAAAGGACGGGGTAGGGGTAGGACCTGTTGACATTACCCTACGTGACCTACTGGTGACTGGTTTGCGAGATCCATTAGTGAAACAGGCACTGCGGGAGCAGATCAGAATGAATCCCCGAATAGACTTTTCAGAGGTGGGAAGTCAGGCACGTGCTCG
Source organism: Dendrobates tinctorius (assembly GCF_039654945.1). Taxonomy (NCBI): domain Eukaryota; kingdom Metazoa; phylum Chordata; class Amphibia; order Anura; family Dendrobatidae; genus Dendrobates; species Dendrobates tinctorius. The sequence continues at coordinate 14,816,166 of NW_027361910.1, read as the reverse complement.
AGAGCAGGAGCAGGGGATGGCGGTCCCCGTGGGGAAAGTCTGAGGTGTGGAGGCCTCCGCGAATACAGTCGAGGAGCCTCAGTGGGTGAAGGAGATGAAGCAAGATCTGAAAAATATAAAGGGCGAGTTGGCTGAAGTAAAGAGAAGAACCGAGACCGGGACTGGACGTCCTAGCTGTAATCCCGGCTCTTGGGGATCACGCTCCCCGCGGGGTGGTCAGCCTACACAGGCTCGGTGTTTTGAGTGTGGAGAACCAGGCCACTTCGCCCGAGAGTGTCCGCGGCGTGGGAGATATCAACCCCCGGCGGCCATTAAACTAAAGGGCTCCGGGCTGGGGGGACGACGCTCAGAGCCGAAAACCACAACTAGGGGTGGTGGAAGTCCCGAAGATTTGGTAGCAAAGTGCCTGGTGGTTTGGGCAGAAGTGGAGGGCCGGGCCGTCCGATGTCTGGTAGACACGGGGTCACAAGTAACCACCATGCCTACAACGTACTTTCAACAAAACTTCCCAGAGGCAGCAAGACCCCAGTAGGGGCCCATGATTAGACTAATAGCCGCCAACCAATTGCCGGTCCCGGTTGCCGGGGTAGTGTGGGTGCAGGTGACGTTGTGCGGTAAATCCCTTGGTCGCAGAGGGGTGGTGCTTACTCAAGGAGAAGCTGATCAACGGCACCCCGTCACCCTAGGCATGAATATTTTACGCGAGTTCGGCAACTTGCTACTAAATGATCCCACACAGAAGATTCTGAAGCAGTGGGATTCTCGCACAGCTCAGGGACAGGTATTCCAGCAGCTGGTGCGAGGTGTGCGGGTGCATCAGGACTGCCAGGAAGGCGAGGCTCTGGGCAAAGTCATCGCATCAGCAGCTCCCCTGCTTGTGCTACCTCCTGGACAGACAGTGGTGGCCCTGCCAATTCGAGCCCCAATACCTTTGGAGGGCGTGGAGGTGCAGGTGGAGCTGTGTCACTCAGAGCGCTTACCTCCTGGCATACTGGTGGCCCGTTCCCTGGCTGCAGTTCAAAAAGGAACCGTCCTGGTACGCTGCGCTAACCTTGAAAACCGAGACACCTTTCTGAAAGCACAGACTGTACTGGCCAAACTAGTAAGGCCTTTAGAAGAAGTGCTGTCAGCTCCTGCGGTTCAATTACGAGTACACCCCGAGGATCCTTGGGAAGTAAAAATACGAACCTTACAGGTCCATGAAGTCTCGGCACAAGAGAAGGGCTGAAATATTTTGGAGCAAATGCGGGCCGACCTTTCTGGATTAACTGTAGCCCAACTCTCACAAATAAAAACATTGCTTGGACAGTACCATGAAGTATTTGCTAGTCATGAGGACGATTTTGGATGTAACACCACCATCACTCATGAAATCCCCACAGCAGGAGAGGCCCCTATCCGGGAACGATATCGACAGATTCCGCCACAACTCTATCAGGAGGTGAAAACTTTGCTGGCCCAAATGCTGCGAAAAGGGGTGATACGGGAAAGTCAAAGCCCCTGAGCGGCCCCAATCGTGTTGGTCTGGAAGAAAGATGGTACACTACGATTCTGTGTGGATTATCGTAAACTGAATGCTTGCACTATTAAAGACTCATATCCACTGCACCGCATAGAAGAATCCCTGTCCGCCTTGAGAAAAGCAACATATTTTTCAACCCTGGACTTGGCCAGTGGGTACAGGCAGGTGCCCATGTCAGAAGAAGATAGAGCCAAGACGGCGTTCATATTGCCCATGGGACTGTTTGAGTTTAATTGGATGCCGTTTGGGCTGGCCAACGCCCCCGGGACCTTTCAGCGATTGATGGAGCGGTATCAGGGAGATCTCAATTTTGAGGCTACGTTGATCTATCTGGACGACATCTTCGTCTATGCCGCCACCTTTGAGGACCACCTGAAGCGGTTGGGACAAGTACTCAGCCGGTTGCAAAAGTACGGGTTGAAGGTGAAGCCTCAGAAATGTCACCTATTTCGCTCTCAGATTGAGTATCTGGGTCATGTCATTTCGGCAGAGTGTGTGAGCCATCCCGGGAGAAGGTTGCTGCTATCCAGGAATGGTCTACCCTCGAGACGGTGAAAGATGTGTTGGCTTTTCTGGGGTTAGCCGGATATTACCGTCGCTTCGCAAAGAATTTTGCATGTCGAGCTCGAGCCCTGCAGACCTGTTGAAGGGGGCTCCCGCTGGGGCCAATGGGCGAAAAGTCCAGTGGCAGCACCCTCAGGAAGAGGCCTTCTGAGACCTCAAGGCTGCGCTCTCAGATGCCCCAGTGTTAGCTTATGCGGATTTCTCTCAACCGTTCATCTTGCACACTGACGGGAGTCTTCACGGGCTGGGGGCTGTGTTGTCACAGGTTCAGGATGGCCGGGAGAGGGTGATCGCATATGGAAGTCACTCACTCCATGACTCCGAGCGTAACCTTGACAATTACAGCTCCTTTAAGCTTGAACTCCTCGCAGTGGTGTGGGCCATGACGGAGAGATTCGCAGAGTACCTAGCGGGCTCTGAGGTGGTAGTGCGAACTGACAACAACCCGCTGGCTCATTTGGAAAACGCCAAATTGGGGGCTCTGGAACAGCGATGGATGGCCCGGATGGCGAAGTACAATTATAAGATTATCTAGAAAAGAGGGGCCGAGAATGTCCATGCAGACGCCCTCTCCAGGATTCGACATACAACTCCAGGACAGAATGTCCTGACGAAGAATTAGAAGGAGAGGAAATACCGTTCGCTCTCACTGCTGCCATGCTCACAACTGACAATAAAAAAATATCTTCCTCTGAGACACCAAGGGGCATATTGAAACAATCCCGGGATAAGTGGATACAACAGCAACAAGAAGACGAAGAGGTTGGCCTTCTCAGGACATGGGTCGCCGCTGGGCAATTACGCACTGACTCACAATGGCAAAATTTGACTCAAGACCTGTTGCTTATGCTGCGACAATGGGAGAGGTTGGTTATCCGAAAGGGATTATTGTATTGTAAAATAACATCACAAACAACCTCGATGACGGTTTGGCAGGTGGTTACACCAGGAGCCCAACTTCACGTACTGGCTTGGGAGGCTCACAAAAAAAGCAGCCCATTTCAGAACAAAAAACTTTGCAATGGCTACAACAGAAAGCTTACCACCCGCGCTTGACAGCTGTTGTGGACGAAATTTGCCGGACCTGCCGCTTGTGTGAATTAGCCAAACCACCCGCTCAGCGAGCCGCAACACAGACTATTGTGACCTCAGCACCCCTTGAGCTCCTGACGGTGGATTATCTGACCATTGGGCCCGCATTTCAGGGATATGAACACTGTCTCGCTATGGTAGATCATTTCACCAAGTTCGCTGTGGTCACCCCCACTCGGGATCAGACCGCAGAGTCAGCTGCCTCCGCAATTTGTAGAAACTTTATACAAGTATACGGCTGTCCTCAACGAATACATTCTGATCAGAGAGCATGTTTTTTGGGAAAAGTCATGGAAGAACTATATCACCTCTATGGAATTGACAAATCCCGGACCACACCGTATCACCCGCAAGGAAATGGGGCTTGTGAACAATTTAATCGGACATTGATCCAGATGTTGCGCACTCTGGAGAGTGACAAGAAGGCCCGTTGGCCCAAATATGTTTCTGAATTAGTTTGGGTCTATAACAATAGGGTACATTGAGTGACTGGCTATTCCCCCTATTCCCTGTTGTTCGGTCGAGAAGGTAAAGGGATCACGGAGGTGGAGTTAGACCCCAAAGAGCCTCAGCCCTGGACTGGAGTGTCGTCTTGGGTCTGAAATCATCGTCACCGGCTGCAAACTCTTCACCGAATTGTACACACCAAGCTCCAAGACTGGGAGCACCCAGGGAAGAATGCAACCCCACCTCCTCACCTCCAAAGCGGGGACCGGGTGCTTGTACTAGATCAACACCCCCAGAACAAACTGGAGCCGCGTTGGGAAGAAAGTCCTAAGCCGTATCCATCCAGACGGACCGTGTACGAAATACGAACTGAGGAGGATGAAACACTGCCCACTTGTATTGTGCATCGTAATATGTTACGCCCATGTACTTCCTCCAACCCGAAGCAACCGGAGCCTACCCCGTCGACATCTGTACCGTCTTCCGTATGTTGAGACCCGGACGACGACGAAGATTGTCTCCCAGGACACAGAGGCCCTCCACTTAGTAATGAATCATCTGACACAATTAGCCCGCCCACACCAATCTGCCCACCGATGTCCACCACCCCAGACAACTCTACCCCAGTTGAACTTAGACGCTCCGAGCAGTCAACAGCTGGCAAACCCCCTGAACGATATGAGCAAGACCAATTTATATGGCAACGAACATTGAAACCCCTACAGACCGATCTCAATAGACTAAGGCCCTCGCCCGAGGACTGGCGAGCTTACAGGGTGGGGGAGAGTGGGGAGGAGGACTCCCAGGCAGTGACCGGGCAGGTACCCAGGGGACCGCCGTCAGGGTTCCTGAGGGAACGATACTGGGAGGACAGTAAAGGGAGAGACTTGACTGAAGTTGTCAGGGAAACAGGGGGCAGGGCAAGGAAAAAAGGAGCAGGGGGCACGCTGAAGAGGCAGTTGGGAGAGAGTGTGACAGGAGGCAGGAAGCCGGGTGACTTGGAGGGACACCGACAGGAGCCTGTGAGGAGAATACTGCGCACTCACCGACAAGGGAGACGTGAGAGACTTTTACCGGAGGCCACTTCCTGCCCCCATTCACAGAGAGACACGCCCGCCGCCCCCCGCCTTTGTGAGACAGATCCCTTACCTCAGGTCGCGGCTGTGACTAGACGTAAAACGGCCACAGAGGCCTGGACACTGCCCCGGCCCTCTCCCACCACGGCGACACTGTCATCACCGGCCTCAGGGGGACACCGCCTTGTCCTAGGCGACATTAGAGGCCCATTTCCCGGCTGTGGAGAGACCCTTATCAGAGGACAGCTACTGGTCATTTGGGGAACTGCGTCATTACCGCGCCCCACCGACATTGTTTCTTCAGGGCCTGTTGCGCCCCACCAACATCGTTTCTTCAGGGCCTGCCGTGGCCCACCGGCATCGTTCCTTCAGGGCCTGTTGCGCCCCATCGGCATCGTTTCTTCAGGGCCTGTTGCGCCCCACCGCCATCGTTTCTTCAGGGCCTGTCGAGCCCAAATCTTCCCAGGATATAGTGGAGTCAAGACAGCCGCATCAACGAGCTCTAAGCGGCCGCGTCTGCGATCTCGGGTGACGCAAGGAAGGATAAGTGCACTATAGCCATAAGTACTATAGTTTGGCCACGTTCAGGCTTTCTACCCCCGGACTAGGCAGGGTACTTCCAGTTTCCTTAGCAAAGTATTGTTTATTTTATTGAGTCCCTGCGAGGACAGATTTGTGATACCCCTGTTTGCCTGTTCAGCATAGCCCTAGGGGCTCCAATTTATAAAAGTTGATTATACAAGTTATACCCTGTCTCGTGTCTTGTCACTGCATCCTGAGAATCTGCTGGTCACTACACTGGCTCACGCATATAGCATAGACTGAACCAGCCATTTGGAGTTGCATTGATGTCTTTGAAAAGTAGAGAAGAACGGCGCTAGACAGCAGAGAAAGCGGCGGTAGGTGAGCATATTAACACACTCACTGCATTACATGCACATACACACATTTAATGTATAAAAAAAGGAGTGGGAGTTCTTTAATATCAACCTTTCTTTATTCTTCACACACTGAAAGTAAGGTGAGTATTTAAATCCTCAAGGCTACTTTTGCGAGTTAAAAAAAAAATCCTGAATTTGAGGTTTGCATGTCACAGAAAAAGTACTTCCTGTATAAAAAGACGGTGAAGCCATGTTTTTTACATCCAAAAGAGAAATTTCCGCTGCGCCCACCAACACCACCACTTGGACATTAAGCGAACGTGCACATGTTGAGTATTTGGTGAGTTTTTTACCTCAGTATCTGTAAGTCAAAACCAGAAGTGAGACAGAGGAAAAGTATAATAGAAACACGTCACCACTAGAGTTGAGCGATACCGTCCGATACTTCAAAGTATCGGATCGGAATGGATCGGCCGATCTTAAAAAAAAGTATCGGTATCGCCGATTCCGATACCGGAAGTCCCATTCAAGTCTATGGGACTTCCGGTATCGGAATAAGAAAAATCCTGTTTTTCCCTTGTACAGCCTCTCTGGGGTCTGTACGGGCCTTTCGGGGGGCTGTGCCAGCCTGCCGGGGGGTCTGTGCAGGCTCCGGTGGTCTGTGCCGGCCTGCCGGGGGGCTGTGCCAGCCTGCCAGGGGGGCTGTGCAGGCTCCGGTGGGCTGTGCCGGCCTGCCGGGGGGCTGTGCCGGCCTGCCGGGGGGCTGTGCAGGCTCCGGGGGGCTGTGCCGGCCTGCCGGGGGGCTGTGCAGGCTCCGGGGGGCTGTGCCGGCCTGCCGGGGGGCTGTGCAGGCTTCGGAGGTCTGTGCAGGCATCGTCCGATGGGACTACAAGTCCCATCGGGCGATGCCTGCTACCATGACAGTGATTGACACATTAGCCAATGATGGGACAGTAGTAGTCCCATCATCCGGCTAATGTGTTGAATGTAAAAAAAAAAAAAAAAATTACATGCTACATACAGTACATACAGTACAACATGCATACTACATACATGCTACATTCATACTACATACTACATACATGCTACATTCATACTACATATATACTACATGCAACATACATACTACATATATACTACATGCATGCAACATGCATACTACATATATACTACATGCATGCTACATACATACTACATACATACTACATATATGCTACATACATACTACATGCTACATACATACTACATATATACTACATGCATGCTACATACATACTACATGCTACATACATACTACATATATACTACATGCATGCTACATACATACTACATACATACTACATGCTACATACATACTACATATATATTACATGCATGCTACATACATACTGCATGCTACATGCATGCTACATACATACTACATACATGCTACATTCATACTACATATATACTACATGCAACATACATACTACATACATACCACATGCAACATACATACTACATACATACTACATGCTACATACATACCACATATATACTACATACATACTACATACAATACATTCATACAATACATACATAGACATACAGTACATATAACATAGAGTAACATACTTACCAATACTTGTCACATTGTTCCCCGAAGCCATTGTCTTTTACGGAATAAATATTAACATAACAAACCACAAAAATACTCACCCACGATCCGAAGCAGTCCACGAGTGTGTCCCACGACGATCTTGGGTAGAGAACTGCAGCATCAGCTGTTGCTGCCGTTCTCTACGGGCTGCAGGAATCCAATGACGGAAGGTAGGTATCCTTCCGCACTGTATTCCTCCACCACTTAAAAAAAAAAAAGTCCCTAGTCTCACTTTATGCCATTGCTGTGTGGGAAATTCCCACGCAGCAATGGCATAAAGTGAGACTAGGGACTTTTTTTTTTTTTAAGTGGCGGAGGAATACAGTGCGGAAGGATACCTACCTTCCGTCATTGGATTCCTGCAGCCCGTAGAGAACGGCAGCAACAGCTGATGCTGCAGTTCTCTACCCAAGATCGTCGTGGGACACACTCGTGGACTGCTTCGGATCGTGGGTGAGTATTTTTGTGGTTTGTTATGTTAATATTTATTCCGTAAAAGACAATGGCTTCGGGGAACAATGTGACAAGTATTGATAAGTATGTTACTCTATGTTATATGTACTGTATGTCTATGTATGTATTGTATGAATGTATTGTATGTAGTATGTATGTAGTATATATGTGGTATGTATGTAGCATGTAGTATGTATGTAGTATGTATGTAGCATGCATGTAGCATGCAGTATGTATGTAGCATGCATGTAGTATATATGTAGTATGTATGTAGCATGTAGTATGTATGTAGCATGCATGTAGTATGTATGTAGTATGTATGTAGTATATATGTAGTATGTATGTAGCATGTAGTATGTATGTAGCATGCATGTAGTATATATGTAGTATGTATGTAGCATGTAGTATGTATGTAGCATGCATGTAGTATGTATGTAGTATGTATGTAGTATATATGTAGTATGTATGTAGCATGTAGTATGTATGTAGCATGCATGTAGTATATATGTAGTATGTATGTAGCATGTAGTATGTATGTAGCATGCATGTAGTATGTATGTAGTATGTATGTAGTATATATGTAGTATGTATGTAGCATGTAGTATGTATGTAGCATGCATGTAGTATATATGTAGTATGTATGTAGCATGTAGTATGTATGTAGCATGCATGTAGTATGTATGTAGTATGTATGTAGTATATATGTAGTATGTAGCATGTAGTATGTATGTAGCATGCCTGTAGTATATATGTAGTATGTATGTAGCATGTAGTATGTATGTAGCATGCATGTAGTATGTATGTAGTATGTATGTAGCATGTAGTATGTATGTAGCATGCATGTAGTATATATGTAGTATGTATGTAGTATGTATGTAGTATATATGTGGTATGTATGTAGTATGTATGTAGTATGTATGTAGTATGTATGTAGCATGTAGTATGTATGTAGCATGCATGTAGTATGTATGTAGTATTTTTTTTTTTTTTTTAACATTTAACACATTAGCCGGATGATGGGACTACTACTGTCCCATCATTGGCTAATGTGTCAATCACTGTCATGGTAGCAGGCATCGCCAGATGGGACTTGTAGTCCCATCGGACGATGCTTGCACAGACCCCCGGACATCAGCACAGCCCCCCGGCAGGTCGGCACAGCCCCCCGGCAGGCCGGTACAGACCCCCACAGGGTGCACAGACCACCGGCAGGCCAGCACAGCCCCCCGGCAGGCCGGTACAGACCCCCACAGGGTGCACAGACCACCGGCAGGCCGGCACAGCCCCCCCCGGCAGGCCGGTACAGACCCCGGGCAGTCCACACAGCCCCCCGGCAGGCCGGCACAGCCCCCCGGCAGGCCGGCAGAGACCCCCGGAAGGCCCGAAATGACGGCGCATCATGATGCGCACACACCGCGCATCATGATGACGTCAGGCTGTCAATCAACTTTGAACTTCCGATTCTGATGCCGACTTCCGATATTGAAAAAATATCGGAAGTCGGTATCGGAATTCCGATACAGCAAGTATCGGCCGATACCCGATACTTGCGGTATCGGAATGCTCAACACTAGTCACCACTTCTGTGGCCTATTCCTGTAAGACTATGTTTGGATTACAGACAAGTTCAACACCCCAATGTGTGAAACACGTATTTTCCAGGCATATAGAGGCTTTGCAGTGATTTGATTAAGAGCAAATCAAATTTTTGGCTATAATTCGGTAAAGCTGGAGATTTCAAATTTCAAACAAACTACTCAACTTTATTTATAACTAAAGCTCCTTTATTTTCCAGGTTATCGTTTCAATATATAATAACTGTAATTACTCTTTAAATAGTATTCCTTTTATTAAATACCTTTTAATCATAAACACTTTAACAATGTTAGTTGATACATCATAAGTATAAAGAAAAAAGACTCAACTAAATAGACCCGTTGTGTGATTCTGCGGACATGTACCTCATGACATCTAATGGCATAGCAGGGGAACTGCACCTTCAGGAGAAAGATATCCACAAACACTACTCTGCAAACACCATGCAAATAACATTTTAGTTAGATGTATCATCATCACATAAGAAAGCTGTTTTAATGCCAGACTATGGTTTACACAGATACGCTCAGAATTTGTCTGAAAAATTAAGCTTAGGGACAAAGATGACAAGAGATTTCATGAAAGTAAGAAAATAGAGTAAATAAAGACCCATTCTATCCGTGCATGCATTTTCTCCTCATAAATGAGAATTCTTGTTCTAGGTTTCTAAAATAATGTGGTGCAAACTATATGCTTCAAAAAAATAAAGGGAGCGCTAAACAATATATTGTATTGTTTAGTGTTCCCTTTTTTTCTTTTGAGCAGTATATATATTAACATAGGTTCTTAGAGGGGTATCACCATCTCCAAGATCCTATCCCAATATGTAGTAGGTGCAATAGTAATAATATTAGCAAATCCCTCCACATAGAATTGTAGTGTAGGGTTTCTGATTCGCTAGGGCGCTTACCCCATGGGCAGGGAATTGCGATGGATTAGTTATCCATGGTTACGACTTCTAACGACTATTTAACTAATTAACTGTTATTATATGAGTGATCGTAACCATGAATATGCTGAAGAAAAGGAAAACATTCCAGCTCCTAAAAAGTATATCCAATCTTTATTGCTCCATATCAGGAAAATTTCAATAAAAACTCCATTGCCATTGTGGAAACAGGGAGTTAAAGTGTCGCATTTCAATCTATCATGAGATCTTTTTCCAATGAATACCTAAGCTACTGCATTCCCTGCACATGGGGTAAGCGACAATTTTTCAGAAGAACTATACTACATTTCTAATTAGAGTGATTTTCTAGTATTATTATACCTAATATATATTGGGATAGGATCTGGTCTATGGAAATACCCTTTTAAATTGCTTGATAGGACAATAATGGTCTACAAAACCAAATGTACAGCAGTATGCCAGCTAAGAATAGATCTTCGATCAATTAAACCCCTTTAAATGTCATCAATTTCTCAAGTACATCTCTCTCCATTATACAAAACACCTCTTGTGGTGATACACATGGGGTTATCTTTTCTATATGATGTTTTTGGTATGAGCCAATTTACCTATGTGATTCTGCACATGGCACTTTATTGCACATCGTTACTGCGTATTCTCTTTAATATATTACTAGCTGAAGAGCCTGGCACTGCCCAGGCATAGTAACTAACTACGGTATAGCAAATTATAATGATTATATCTATATATAAAGCTGAGTGTATAGCCCCGCCCACTCCGCATAGCCACACTCACTCTAATATCCCACATCGTCCCATCAGCCAGAGCCACCGGACTACTAATATCCCACATCATCCCGTCAAAGCCACCAAACTACTACCCCTAATATCCCACATCATCCCGTCAGCCATAGCCACCGGACAACTACCACTAATATCTCACATCATCCCGTCAGCCAGAGCCACCGGACTACTACCCCTAATATCCCACATCATCCCATCAGCCAGAGCCACCGGACTACTACCCCTAATATCCCACATCATCGGGTCAGCCTGGGGTCAGAACCAGAACCAGAGCACTGAGTGGAATGGCCCTAACTTCCATACTGGGGATCCCTTTAATAGAAGCCTGGGGTGAGAATCAGAGTGCTGAGGGATTTACCCTAACTTCCATACCTGAGATCCCTTTAAGTGAGGCCTGGGGTCAGTACCAAAGTGCAGAGTGGATTTGCCCTCACTGCCATACCGGGGATCCCTTTAAGAGGGGCCTGGGGTCAGAATAAGAGCACAGAGTGGATTTGCCCTCATTTCCATACCGGGTATCCCCATACCAAAGCGCTGAGTCGAATTGCACTAAGTTCCATACCAATGACCAATTTAAGAGAGACTGTGGTCAGAACCACAGTGCTGAGTGGAATTGCCCTAACTTCCATACCAGGGATCCCTTTAAAAGAGCCTGGGATCAGAACCAAAGCCCTGAGTGGATTTGCCCTGACTTGCATAGCAATGATCATTTTAATAGAATCCTGGGGTCAGATTCAGTGCGCTGAGGGATTTGCCCTAACTTCCATACAGGAGATCCCTTTAAGAGAGCCTGGGGTCAGTACCAGAGCATTTGAAGGCAATTGCCCTGACTTTCATACCAGGGATCCCATTAAGAGAGCCTGGGGTCAGAACCAGAATGCTGAGTGGAATTGCCCTAACTTCCATACCGGGGATCCCTTTAAAAGAGCCTGGGATCAGAACCAGAGCCCTGGGTGGATTTACCCTGAGTTGCATACCAATGATCATTTTAATAGAAGCCTGGGGTCAGTACCAAAGTGCAGAGTGGATTTTCCCTCACTTTTGTAATGGGGATCCCTTTAAGAGGGGCCTGGGGTCAGAACCAGAGCGCTTAGTGGAATTGCCTTTACTTCCATACCAATGATCCCTTTAAGAGACCCTGTTGTCAGAACCAGAGCTGAGTGGAATGGTCCTAACTTCCATACCAGGGATCCCTTTAATAGAGGCCTGGAGTCAGAACCAGAGCGCTTAATGGAATTACCCTAACTTCCATACCAATGATCCCTTTAAGAGACCCTGGGGTCAACACGAAAGCAATAAATGGATTTGTCCTGACTTCCATACCAATAATCCCTTTAATAGAAGCCTGGGGTCAGAATCAGAATGCTGAGGGACTGCCCTAACTTCCATACCGGAGATCCCTTTAAGAGGGAAGATGTGCCTATAGGATTTAGGATGTGTGATGGGTATATAGGCACGGGAGGGGGGATTCATTTCTGTCATGTGCTCTCTGCTTCTTTCTGGGTGGCAGACAATGGCTAGGAGCTTATGTTCTCAGGGATGTTAGATTTCTCCCACCATGTCAGTGTCTGCTGAGGTGTTGTGGATTGGGAAAACTGTTGCTCATAGCAACCAATCACAGCTCATCTTCTTTTAAACAGCTCTGGTGAAAATAAAGATGCTTCGTGATTGGTTGGTGATGAACACACACATACATACACTACCGTTCAAAAGTTTGGGGTCACCCAGAGAATTTTGTGTTTTCCATGAAAACTCATACTTTTATTAATCAAATGAGTTGCCATATGAATTTAAAATTTAGTCCAGACATTGATAAGGTTTGAAAAAAAAGATTTTTATTCGAAATAATAATTTTCTCCTTCAAACTTTGCTTTTGTCAAAGAATTCTCCCTTTGCAGCAATTACAGCATTGCAGACCTTTGGCATTCTAGCAGTTAATTTGCTGAGGTAATCTGGAGAAATTTGACCCCATGCTTCCTGAAGCCCCTCCCACAAGTTGGTTTGGCTAGATGGGCACTTTTTGCGTACTATACGGTCAAGCTGCTCCCACAACAGCTCAATGGGGTTGAGATCTGGTGACTGCGCTGGCCACTCCAATACAGATAGAATACCAGCTGCCTGCTTCTTCCCTAAATAGTTATTGAATAATTTGAAGGTGTGCTTTGGGTCATTGTCCTGTTGTAGGATGAAAGTGGCTCCAATCAAGCGCTGTCCACTGGGTATGGCTTGGCGTTGCAAAATGGAGTGTGTTGTGAGTTCATTTTTCCCTTCACCATTGAGGTCTTATGAACTCCCTCCTCTGGTGAAGGAAGGTGGTAAGGCTGATTACCAAACACCTGGGCAGCTAGATGATGACTGGGTGGCTGGAATTGAGGACTGGATATAAGGCTGCCGACGCCCTTCTTCCTGGCTGGTGATTTTCCTGCTGGATTCTTGGAGACCAGTCTGATTCCTGCATCTCAAAGCTAAGTTTTTCTGCTCTGCTTTGTAATCTTCAGTTTTGTTTTTGTTTTGCCTTGTTTTTTGGGAGTTCTGCCATCCCCGGCTGGGGGTGAGCTGAATTCCATTTTTGTCTCTGATCTGTTGATCTTTTGCTCTGTCTTCAGAATATACCTGAGTGCTGATATAGTCTTTTGAAGCCTAGCGACTTCAAGGCCTGTTTTTCCTATCAGTCGGTTGGCTCATTTTGATAGGGTTTTTGCGGATAGCAGACAACAGCTTTCCTATCCTGTCCTATGTAGTTAGCTTGGGCCCCATCATTTGCTCAACCTATCTTTCTATCTGTGTTAGTGTTTTCATCTTGCTTCACCGTCATTATATGTTGGGGGCTGCCTATTGCTTTGGGGTCTGCTCTGGGGCAGTTTAGTTTTTCCCCTTTCTGTCTTTAGGCTATATAGTTCTCCGGCTGTGATCGAGGGGTCTAGGGCACCGTAGGAACCCCCCCACGGCTACTGCTATTTGTTGTGGATAGGTTCAGGGGTCTGCAATCCGATAGCTGCCAACCTCTCTGGTTTTTCTGGACTTAGCTGGTATTTTGTTTTTACCTCCTTCGGTGACTCATCATAACAGGAGTGATAGCCTTCCTTATTCAAAATCCTTTTTACTTTATACAAATCTCACACTTTACCAGCACCAAAGCAACCCCAGACCATCCCATTACTTCTACCATGCTTGACAGATGGCATCAGGCACTCTTCCAGCATCTTTTCAGCTGTTCTGCGTCTCACAAATGTTCTTCTGTGTGATCCAAACACCTCAAACTTGGATTTGTCTGTCCATAACACTTTTTACCAATCTTCCTCTGTCCAATGTCTGTGTTCTTTTGCCCATATTAATCTTTTACTTTTATTGGCCAGTCTCAGATATGGCTTTTTCTTTTCCACTCTGCCCTGAAGGCCAGCATCCTGGAGTCGCCTCTTCACTGTAGACGCTGACACTGGCGTTTTGCGTGTACTATTTAATGAAGCTGCCAGTTAAGCACCTGTGAGGCGTCGATTTCTCAAACTACAGACTCTAATGTACTTGTCTTTTTGCTCAGTTGTGCAGCGGGGCCTCCCACTTCCCTTTCTACTCTGGTTGGAGCCTGTTTGTGCTCTCCTCTAAAGGGACTAGTACACACCACTGTAGGAAATCTTTAGTTTCTTGGCAATTTCTCACATGGAATAGCCTTCATTTCTAAGAACAAGAATAGACTGTCGCATTTCACATGAAAGTTCTTTTTTTCTGGCCATTTTGAGAGTTTAATGGAACCAACAAATGTAATGCTCCAGATTCTCAACTAGCTCAAAGGAAGGTCAGGTTTATAGCTTCTCTAATCAGACAAAATGTTTTCAGCTGTGCTAACATACTTGCACAAGGGTTTTCAAGGGTATTCTAACCATCCATTAGCCTTCTAAGGCCGGTTTCACATTAGCGCTTTTTAAGCGCACGCACGGCCGGGGGTAGCTCCGCCCCCGAGCCGGCTCTCTGCCCGGCGTGCCCGCCCCTTGCTTGTAGCGCCGCCTCCTAGCGGACAGCGGCGCCTGCCATCGGCGCACCCTATCTTTAGCATAGGGTGCGCAGATCGTGCGCAGGCCGTGCGCTAGTTGCGCTTTGACCTGCGCTGCGCACTTCTGATTGTGCGCTGTGTGCGCCAAAATCCGAAAAGTTCGATTTTGGCGCGCATGGCGCACCGTCAAAAGTGCGCAGCGCAGGTCAAAGCGCAACTAGCGCACGGCCTGCGCACGATCTGCGCACCCTATGCTAAAGATAGGGTGCGCCGATCGCAGGCGCCGCTGTCCGCTAGGAGGCGGCGCCACAAGCAAGGGGCGGGCACGCCGGGCAGAGAGCCGGCTCGGGGGCGGAGCTACCCCCGGCCGTGCGTGCGCTTAAAAAGCGCTAATGTGAAACCGGCCTTACACAGTTAGCAAACACAAAGTTCCATAAGAATACTGGAGTGATGGTTGTTGGAAAATGGGCCTCTATACACCTATGAAGATATTGCATTACAAACCAGACGTTTGCAGCTAGAATAATCATTTACCACATTAACAATGTATAGAGTGTATTTCTGAATCATTTAATGTTAGCTTCATTGGAAAAACTGCTTTTCTTTCAAAAATAACGAAATTTCTAAGTGACTCTAAACTTTTGAACGGTAGTGTACATTAAATTTTATATATGTAGATTTTTTACAGCATTATTTACTGTCTGTACACGTGCATTGGACTTTTATTCTATATTGAGTACTACTTGAAATCACTTGAAAGGTATTGTCCATCCATGATTATCTTGGATATCCACAACATTTGTATGGCTCTATTGGCTATCATGGCGGTCATATGGATTGTGTGCCAGTGCCAATATTTGGCCTGGAAACAGATTCTGGTGCAGTATACGCAATTCCAAATGTTTTTATTTGTCTTGTATAGGTTTTTGGATTTGTTAAATCATAAATACTTTCATTGTTTAAATTCAGGAAATGCAACTCTTATTTTGTATATGTCTTTCCTGTTTTTTGTACTGATAAATTTAATTCAATTGTGAGATCCATGAGTGACAAAAGTGAAGAAAAAGAGTAACTAGTGTCTCCTAGCTTCAATGAATAGCATTCCATCTTCTGATACTGGTGTATATAGAAGAGAATGTAAGTTTTAGCAATATTCAGAATGCCCTCCATACTCGATTTTAGTATGGTACATTGGTTTAGCATTCAAGACTGAAGTGTCTGATGTCTGTCTACTACTTCACAACCATTCCACAAGTCTTGGACTAAGGTGAGTAAATAATGTTTGTTTCTTATTTTAACCCCTTTCCCACGTTGAGCATAATAGTACATCCACGTTGGGCTCCCCCTCAGTGCCGAAGACCGCACCTTTCCAGGAAAATGTCAGCTGATCTATACAGCTGACATGAGCCCGCAACATCTGCGGCTTACCAGAAGCGCATCCTTTATCTTGCCCATCAGTGACTACGTCACATGTTCGTGGGTCACCAATGGGTCGACAGGAGAACCAGAGGTCTCCTGCAGACCTCCATGGATGTCACAGCCGGATTGTTATGAACACCACCCAAAGTGAGCATTTCGGCTACATACAGGGGTTCTGATTATCGCCTGTGTTTCAGAGGTGATCGAAGTAGTACAGCTTCTAGTCTCCCAAGGAGACTATTGAAGCATGCAAAAAAGTAAAATAAAAAGATGTTTTTAAAAATATTAAAAAATCTAAAAATTCAAATCACCCCCTTTCACTCTATTAAAAAATAAAACAATAAAAAAATCAATTGTACATATATTTGGTATTGACACGTTTAGAATCGCCCTATCTATCAATAAAAAATATAAATAAACCCGATCATTAAAAGGCGTAATGAGAAAAAAAGTCAAATTGCAAAAATTACTTTTTTTGGTTGCCACAACATTGCATTAAAATACAACAATGGGCAATCAAAAGATCGTATCTGCATCACAATCGTATATTTAAAAATGTCAGCTCAGCATGCAAAAAATAAGCCCTCACCCAACCCGAGATCACGAAAAATGGAGATGCTATGGGTATTTTAAAATGGCGCAATTTTTTTTCACTAAAATTTGGGATTTTTTTAACCACCTAAATAGAAAAGAACCTAGACTTGTTTGGTGTCTGTTAACTCGGAATGACCTGGAAAATTATAATCGCGGGTCAGTTTTAGCATTTAGTGAACATGGTAAAATAAATAAAGCTGTGCAATTGCAGATTTTTGCATTTTCACCACAATTGGAATTTTTTCCCATTTTCCAGTACATGATATGTTAAAACCAAGGTGTTGTTCAAAAGTACAAATTGTCCAGCAAAAAAGAAACCCTCACATGGCCATATTGACTGAAAAATAAAAAAAGTTATGGCTCATGGATGAAGGGGAGTAAAAAACTAAAACACAAAAACTGAAATACCCTTGGTTGTTAAGGGGTTGATAGTGAGTATTGTGGGGGAATCATACTGTATATGGCGGCTTCATACTTTCTATAGAGATCTTACTTTATGTGGGGGATCTTACTGTGTGTCTATGACATGGAGAGCTGTGTTTTTATGTATTTATTTTCTGGTGTTCTATTACCTTTTTTGTGAGAGAACTCTGGAGTCTATATATATATATACACACACTATATGTATAATACACTATATACAGTATACACTGTGAAAAAGTAATTATTTGATGACTTGCTGATTTTGCATGTTTACCCACAGACAAAGGCACAGTCTATTATCTTAAGTCAAAAAAAAATCCAGAAAATCACATTGTATAAATTATATAAATTTATTTGCATTTTGAAGTGAGAAATAAGTATTTGATTTCCTACCAACCATTAACAGTTCTGGCTACTGCAGACCAGTTAAATGCTCCTAATTAACTCGTTACCTGCAATAAATACAACTGTCTTACAGTCACCTTTATAAAAGACTCCTGTCCACAGACTCAGTTAGGCTGGTTTCACATTTGCGTATCTGTGCACAGCGTTTGATCCGCATAGATTCGCATGCGTCATGCGTACATATCTTTAACATGGTGTACGCATGCGTTGCTTCGCGGTGTGCGGCGGGGCCTGGTGAACGCAACATGTTGCATTTTTTGAGGCGTGAAAAACCATCAAATATGCGCAGGCATGCACATGCAGATGAGTGCATAAAATAAGCATTACTGTCTATAAGAACGCATTGGTATGCAAGGACATATGTACGCATGCGTTCGAATCGCATGCATACTTCAGAATGAACATGTCCAGGAAGTTGTTTTCACTTCCATTCCTAATGTGTCCTCTTCCCCCAATGTGTCCTCTGCCAATGGTTCTGAGTCTGACCCAATCCTCCAATTGACTGCCACTTCCCCTGTAACAACTTCCCCAACCACTCCTAGCCTACCTTCACAGCACAACGTCCCCAGGTCCACAATGTAACTCCCTCCCGCAGATCCCAAAAGTAATGCCCTTTATTTTCTTTTTTGTTATTTATTTATCAAATTTCCTCTTGTTGTTATGTTTGTTAATAAAAAATCTTTTGGTTCACAATACCTTTTTCTTTATCTCTTTATTTAAACATGTGTGTATTGTTGAGTGAAGTATTAACCGGTGTTAGAGTAAAGGTGTTTATTATTAAAGTTACAGTCAAGATGTTAGTATTAAAGTCAGCAAACATTACAGGTACATAACAATACAGGTACATAACATTACAGGTCTATTTAACTTAGCGGCTTAAACCATTTCATCTTGTCATGCCACACATCCAATATCCGAAAAAAGTAGTCAGCAAATGTATCCCTCATTTGTGAAACTTCCACTGTTGTTCTCAGAGGGTGATCTTGGTAATCCTGCAATGTGGTATTAACAGGTTCCTCAAGTTCTAAGTTGGGTCGCTCGTTTGCCAAAATGTAATTGTGCAGAACAACACATTCTTTCACAACCTCAACAATTGTCTCAATTTTTAGATTGATGGCTGTTCACAAAATGCACCATTTAGATACCAGCAATCCAAAGGCACACTCCACAGTTCTACATGCCCTTGTCAGTCGGTAGTTGAAAATCCTTTTGGTGTGATTCAAGTCCCGGCTTGAGTACGGTTTTATGAGGTTGGCACACATTTGAAACGCCTCATCCCCAACCACAACAAATGGCATTGGCGGTCCTTCAGTGTTCGGAAAAGGTTGTGGCTGTGGAAAACTGAAATTATTCCCATACAAACGTTGGCCCACGTCAGAGTTTTTGAAAGTCTGTGAGTCATTTCCTTGTCCAAATGAGCCAACGTCCATGGCGACAATTCGACATTCAGCATCTGCAATCGCCATGAGAACAATGGAAAAGTAGTTTTTGTAATTGAAATACTCGGATACACTTCCAGCAGGTTTCATATTCCGAATGTGTTTGCTGTCCGCAGCCCCCAATTCGACATTCAGCATCTGCAATCGCCATGAGAACAATGGAAAAGTAGTTTTTGTAATTGAAATACTCGTATACACTTCCAGCAGGTTTCATATTCCGAATGTGTTTGCTGTCCGCAGCCCCCAAGCAGTTAGGAAAATTACAAATGTCCTGGAATTTTGCAGCATTTTCCAGCCAGAGTTCAGTTTTGGGTTGTGGGAGGAATTCTTCATCCAGAACATCATAAAAAGCATGGCAGGTGTCTCCAACAATCCCAGAAAGCGTGGACACTGAAATCCGGTATTGAAAATGTGGAGATGATAAGGTCTCTCCGATAGTCAGGAATCTGCTGAACAGAAAATGGAAAAAAAAATTAACATTATTATAACAATAATAAGAAGAACATGTGTTTGTTTTTCAAAATTACATACCTCAGGGTCACCAACAGATGCTCCTCAGCAGGAATTGATTGATGTAGCTGTGAGTCCTCCCTGGTGATGGATCCCCTGACATGCAACAGCAAGTCATTGAAGCTCTGTTCCAACAGTTCTCGTATACTCGAAAAACTTCTCTCGGTTTTCACGCAGCTCAGTGTACAAGGAGAGGTAGGCTCCATGACTCTTTCACACTTCAATGATGGGGTATTGCCAATAGTGACGACGGCGTCTTCTCCGTCTTTTTCTTCTTTCTTCTTCACAAGCAAAAGCAATGGCAAGAGCCAATTTCAATGACACATCAAGATGAACAAGGAAGCTCTCCACGCTAAGATCCATCTTGAAGCTGGATACAGCAGCAAAAGAGGAGGACTTCATGTGTGCAATGTGTCTATATATAGAAATCCCATGAAACACGCCCTTTGGGTGTCTGGTATCATATTGAACGCATGCGCATAAACAACACAAATACATGCAAAAATGTATACAAACGCATGCATACAAGGTGTTTTTTTCCCATCATGCGTAAGATGATGTGGATAAAAAATGCTGCGTAAACATTCGTTTTGCATGCGTTTTGCATGCATTTGTGCATGCGGATGATACGCTATGGACTCAAACGCTAATGTGAACCTAGCTTTAATCAGTCAGACTCTAACTTCTACTACATGGGCAAGATCAAAGAGCTTTCTAAGGATGTCAGGGATACGATCATAGACCTGCACAAAGCAGGAATCGGCTACAAAACCATATGTAAGGCGCGGGGTGAGAAGGAGACAACTGTTGGTGCAATAGTAAGAAAGTGGAAGAAATACAAAATGACTCTCAATCAACATTGATTTAGGGCACCATGCAAAATCTGACCTCGTTGTCAATCCTTGATCATGAGGAAGGTGAGAAATCAGCCTAAAACTACATAGGGCAACTTTTTAATGATATCAAGGCAGCTGGGACCACAGTCACCAAGAAAACCATTGGTAACACATTACGCTGTAAAGGTTTAAAATCCTGCAGTGCCCGCACGATCCCCCTGCTCAAGAAGGCACATGTGTAAGTCTGTTTAAAGTTTACCAATGAACACCTGGATGATTCTGTGAGTGATTGGGAGAAGGTGCTGTGGTCAGATGAGACAAAAATTGAGCTTAACACAGGCAGTTCACTGATCAATTGACTCACAGTAGAACCTTTTATAATGGCACTGAATTAGTCAGCCATGGGCCATGCATGAGGTATCAGGGTCTGGGACAGCATTTACAGCTTTGCATTGAAGTTTCAATGAGAACCTGGTGGTTAAGATAGCAGTGTACCATATTTTTCAGAGTAAAAAATGCTCTTTTTTCCCTCAAAAAATTTGGAGGAAAATAGGGGATGGCTCTAAGGCTGTGTTCACACACAGCGTTTTTTTAGCGGTTTTTACCGCGGTTTTCACTATAAAACCGCTATAAAACCGCTAAAAATAAGCTGCACAGTCATTTCTATGCATTTTGCACTTTTTGTGCACATTGATGCATTTTTTACCGCAAAAAAAACGCATCACGGTAAAAAAACGCAGCATGCACATTAATTTTGCGGATTTTTCCGCGGTTTAGGCTTCTCCCATGCTTTTAGAAACCGCTGCGGGAAAAAAACGTGGAAAAATAGGTGCGGTTTCTGGGAAGGGATTCAGGTTTTTGAGCAGAAATTTTCTGCAACGTGTGCACTTAGCCTTATAGTCTGGATGTAACTGCTGTGGATGGGCAAGTGAGGAGTGGCAACAGCAGAGCAGCAAGTCATAGGAGGCAGTTGCAGTGGCTGCAGTTTACCCCTTTGCCCGCTGTTAAAGAGAAATTAATATTAACTGCTCCACATGCCCATAGTCCCTCCCACCTCTATGCACTGAAGCCGACACCGAGAGAAGGGAGCGATTATGGGAGTGAGGACAAGTGAAAATTGACTTCCTGCAGTGTCTGGGCAATCTGTCTGCAATTAAAGAGAATTAATATTCATTGCTCCCCACACCCAAGGGAGTGGAGAGCAGCAAATATTCATTCCCTTTGGCAGTGTGCTTGTTATTAAAGAAGATGAATACTCATTGTTCTGCACTCCTATAGTCTCCAGTGAGGGGAGCAATGAGTAGTCTGGCAGCTATCCTTGGCTTGCAAGCAGGGCATGACGCTATTGTCATTTTAGAACACTAAAATGTAAAAGGATCCAAACACCCTGATGGCATTGATATTGAGCTTGAGATACTCTTGCACTATCCTCTCCAGTCATTCACAACGTGACAGACTTGTACTCTGTTCTACTTGTGCAAGGGTTGGTCTAAAAAAATGTGTGAAATGACTCACAAACATTGCTTATGCTGCTTACACTGCTACTGCTAATGTTTTTGCGATGACGCTAGAGTTGAGCGATACCGTCCGATACTTCAAAGTATCGTATCGGATGGTATCGGCCGATCTTTAAAAAAAGTATCGGTATCGCCGATTCCGATACCGGAAGTCCCATTCAAGTCTATGGGACTTCCGGTATCGGAATAAGAAAAACCCTTTCCTGCCCTTGTACAGCCTCTCTGGGGTCTGTACGGGCCTTTCGGGGGGCTGTGCCGGCCTGCCAGGGGGTCTGTGCAGGCTCCGGTGGTCTGTGCCGGCCTGCCGGTGGTCTGTGCAGGCTCCGGGGGGCTGTGCCGGCCTGCCGGGGGGCTGTGCCGGCCTGCCGGGGGGCTGTGCCGGCTCCGGGGGGCTGTGCCGGCCTGCCGGGGGGCTGTGCCGGCCTGCCGGGGGGCTGTGCAGGCTCCGGGGGTCTGTGCAGGCATCGTCCGATGGGACTACAAGTCCCATCTGGCGATGCCTGCTACCATGACAGTGATTGACACATTAGCCAATGATGGGACAGTAGTAGTCCCATCATCCGGCTAATGTGTTAAATGTAAAAAAAAAAAAAAAAAAAAAAAAATTACATGCTACATACATACAACATGCATACTACATACATGCTACATTCATACTACATACTACATACATGCTACATTCATACTACATGCAACATACATACTACATATATACTACATGCATGCTACATACATACTGCATGCTACATACATACTACATACATACTACATACATACTACATGCATCATACATAACACATATATACTACATGCATGCTACATACATACTACATGCTACATACTACATATATACTACATGCATGCTACATACTACATGCTACATACATACTACATATATACTACATGCATGCTACATACATACTGCATGCTACATGCATGCTACATACATACTACATACATACTACATGCTACATACATGCTACATACATACTACATACATACTACATGCTACATACATACTACATATATACTACATACATACTACATGCATGCTACATACATGCTACATACATACCACATACATAACACATATATACTACATGCATGCTACATACATACTACATACATACCATATACATACTACATGCATGCTACATACATACTACATGCATGCTACATATATACTACATGCATGCTACATACATACTACATGCTACATACATACTACATATATACTACATGCATGCTACATACATACTACATATATACTACATGCATGCTACATGCATGCTACATACATACCACATATATACTACATACATACTACATACAATACATTCATACAATACATACATAGACATACAGTACATATAACATAGAGTAACATACTTACCAATACTTGTCACATTGTTCCCCGAAGCCATTGTCTTTCCGGAATAAATATTAACATAACAAACCACAAAAATACTCACCCACGATCCGAAGCAGTCCACGAGTGTGTCCCACGACGATCTTGGGTAGAGAACTGCAGCATCAGCTGTTGCTGCCGTTCTCTACTGGCTGCAGGAATCCAATGACGGAAGGTAGGTATCCTTCCGCACTGTATTCCTCCGCCACTTAAAAAAAAAAAAAGTCCCTAGTCTCACTTTATGCCATTGCTGTGTGGGAAATTCCCACGCAGCAATGGCATAAAGTGAGACTAGGGACTTTTTTTTTTTTAAGTGGCGGAGGAATACAGTGCGGAAGGATACCTACCTTCCGTCATTGGATTCCTGCAGCCCGTAGAGAACGGCAGCATCATCTGATGCTGCAGTTCTCTACCCAAGATCGTCGTGGGACACACTCGTGGACTGCTTCGGATCGTGGGTGAGTATTTTTGTGGTTTGTTATGTTAATATTTATTCCGGAAAGACAATGGCTTCGGGGAACAATGTGACAAGTATTGGTAAGTATGTTACTCTATGTTATATGTACTGTATGTCTATGTATGTATTGTATGAATGTATTGTATGTATGTAGTATATATGTGGTATGTATGTAGCATGTAGTATGTATGTAGTATGTATGTAGCATGCATGTAGTATATATGTAGTATGTATGTAGCATGCATGTAGTATATATGTAGCATGTATGTAGTATGTATGTGGTATGTATGTAGCATGTAGTATGTATGTAGCATGCATGTAGTATGTATGTGGTATGTATGTAGCATGTAGTATGTATGTAGCATGCATGTAGTATGTATGTAGTATGTATGTAGCATGCAGTATGTATGTAGCATGTATGTAGTATGTATGTAGTATATATGTAGTATGTATGTAGTATGTATGTAGCATGCATGTAGTATGTATGTAGCATGTAGTATGTATGTAGCATGCATGTAGTATGTATGTAGCATGCATGTAGTATGTATGTAGTATGTATGTAGTATGTATGTAGCATGTAGTATGTATGTAGCATGCATGTAGTATGTATGTAGTATATATGTAGTATGTATGTAGTATTTTTTTTTTTTTTTTTTTTTTTTTTTAACATTTAACACATTAGCCGGATGATGGGACTACTACTGTCCCATCATTGGCTAATGTGTCAATCACTGTCATGGTAGCAGGCATCGCCCGATGGGACTTGTAGTCCCATCGGACGATGCTTGCACAGACCCCCGGACATCAGCACAGCCCCCCGGCAGGCCGGCACAGCCCCCCGGCAGGCCGGTACAGACCCCCACAGGGTGCACAGCCCCCCGGCAGGCCGGCACAGCCCCCCGGCAGGCCGGCAGAGACCCCGGGCAGTCCACACAGCCCCCCGGCAGGCCGGCACAGCCCCCCGGCAGGCCGGCAGAGACCCCCGGAAGGCCCGAAATGACGGCGCATCATGATGCGCACACACCGCGCATCATGATGACGTCAGGCCGTCAATCAACTGAACTTCCGATTCCGATGCCGAATTCCGATATTGAAAAAATATCGGAAGTCGGTATTGGAATTCCGATACAGCAAGTATCGGCCGATACCCGATACTTGCGGTATCGGAATGCTCAACACTAGATGACGCCTTAACGTTCCCGAGGTTGTACATCTAGAACTGTGATGTAAACTGTGTGTCTTACTGCTGTCTTGGGTAAAACCACTCCTAAGATTGTCTACAAGTGTGTTTCGATATGCCAGCATGGGCTGGTTGTTGTGCTGAGAAAGGGTGGAGTAGGGTTAACATGACAAAATGCTAGACTGTGAGTGGGGTGTAGGTGGAGATGTTATGGTGGATTGAGATGTGCTTTGCTCGATGAAACAAAAACAGCAGGCATCTCCACTTCAGTAACAAATAATGGGCTCACACTCACCCCAACTGTAGGGGGTAAACAAGGGAAGGTTCTGCAGACATAGACCTGTGTGAGAACACTTGGTACAGTGATGGAGGCAGAAGAAACAGCAGCTGCGGTTGATGGGACAGCCAGTGGTGGGCAAGACCCACTATCCCGCATTTTAGCACATTGTAATTCCCAGAGGAGGAATGTTGATTGCAAGCATGTAGTAGGCAAATTATTGCAATTTATTTCCTTTACTGAGTTTTTTTATGAAAAGTTGGCAGATAACGTGAGTTTATCGCATGTTGATCACGCATGTGACGGTTTATGAATGTAACAATCAAATTATTGCAATTCTGGCTTCTACGAAGTCCTTTTTTTGCAAAGTTGACAGACAACGTATTTTGATTAATCATTTGTGGTCTCAAAAATGGCCAGGGCTAGTCAAAAATTGTCACCCATACAAAGTGAAGACTCGCAACCGTGCTGGCCACAGCTACAGTTGCAGCTAAGGAAGCAGTGCTTGTCGTGGTTGCATCACTTCATGTCTGTGCTGCAAGTTGCAATGTAACCTCCTCATCTTCCTTCTTCTACACTTCCTCGGCTGAGCTACTAAGCTGAGTGCCTCTGGGTTCACATCAAAGAGGATCTACAACCTCAATCATCCTCTCTGTTGTTTTACTCCTCGCCCTGAGAGTCACCCTCCTCCTCTTCCTGCCCTAACAGCACAGTTCAGTCTGCGTGCACCTGCAGACTGGCCCATTTTTGGTTCCCCATAGGCAGTTGGGCGATTGGAAAGTTGTGACATGGGGGGAAACAAGGGTAATTGGGGTGCCATTTCGGAGGATTGTACTGTTTGTGATGTTAAGGTGGAGGAAGAGGAAGAGAGGTCACTTGATGCAGTGCTTGCCATTCACTGGAACACATGCTCTTTTTGAGCCTCATCTACAAGATGTACTATTGTGCGACTGCCAAAAAAAAGCCAAGTATCCTGTCCAGTAACAGAAGATGTCTGGTGTCTATGGATTGGACGTGATGGTGTTGGTTTCATTGAGCTTTCGGTATCATTAACTCTTAACCCACTTACGCCTTGAACACCAAGCCTATTCCCCCTTCCACCATAATGTCACTTTTTCCCACTCATGTTGGATGAACGCTTCCCCTCTTTTAACCAGTTGTTTCACAACCTTACGCCCACACCTGTCAGTCACCTGTTACTAATTGAACAATCAATATTTATTTTCTTAGTGTGCCTTAGTGTGAATAACAGCCTTAGTGATTTTGATTGGCAAATGGGACCTCCTGGCTGAATTCCAATCTTATGAATAACAATTTTGATTCGCAAATGAGGCCTCCTGATTCCTGACTGCAACACAGTTTTGTGAAAAATGAGGATGAATGAACTCATGGAGATAAACATCCAACACTGCGGAGACACCATCACATGTTCCTCAACGCAGTGATTGTAGAGCAATTCCCCCATCCCTTATGGACAATATGCAAAAACATGCAAAACACAAGCCGCGGAGACACCATCACATGTTTCTCAACGCAAGCAATGACCAGCCAGATCTTTCCCCGGGAAGAAACAACCACGGGAAGGGCAGTCTCCAATGAAGGAAACCACCTATGCCAAAACATGGTATCCATCCACAGACAGCTGTTTCAGGGTATTGCCCCTCATCAGTGATGGTGTCATGTGATGGTGTCTCCGCAGTGTTGGATGTTGATCTCCATGAGTTCATTCATCCTCATTTTTCACAGACTTTTATTAGGCATTGCTCCTACTAGCCAGTTTCCTACTCCACACTGATATGGGGCAATACCCCGAAACAGCTGTCTGTGGATGGATACCATGTTTTGGCATAGGTGATTTCCTTCATTGGAGACTGCCCTTCCCGTGGTTGTTCCTTCCCGGGGAAAGACCTGACTGGTCATTGCTTGCGTTGAGAAACATGTGATGATGTCTCCGCGGCTTGTGTTTTGCATGTTTTTGCAACACAGTTTTAGCCTAAATGATTTGGATGAGCAAATGGGGCCTCCTGACTGTAGCATAGTTTTATCTCAAATGTTCTGGATTAACAAATAGGGCCTGCTGGCTGAAGCCCAATATTAGGCTTAATGATTTTGATTAGCAAATGAGACTTCATAATTCCTGACTGCAACACAGTTTAAGCTCAAATAATTTGGATTAGCAAATGGGACCTCCTGACTGCAACACAGCTTTAGCCCAAACAATTTGAATTAGCAAATAGGGCCTCCTAGCTGAACCCCAATATTAGGCCTAACAATTTTGGTTAGCAAATGGGGCCTACTGATTCCTGACTGCAACACAGTTTTAGACCAAATGATTTTGAGTATGAAATGTGAACTCCTGCCTGTGCAACACTATTAGCACAAACTAGTTAGATGCTGGAAGATCGATTTCACACAGGACAGGATCCTATCTCGTTAAATAACTAGTTCACTTGCAGCAGCAGCAGCAGGTGCAGCCTCTCTGAGCCATTACACTGAGAAAATGGAGTCAGAAAAGCAAGATGTCCACTTTTTATATGGAGAGGGACATGTGACTTTGGCAGCCAATCACAGAAGCTCATGTCATGACATTGTTAATAGTTTCTGCACCCTGATTGGCTGCCAGAAAGAACACACATTAAGTTATTAAAAAAAAATTACACTTCGCCACCCCTCTGACTTAGACACAACCCCCTCTTCTCATAAAACACATCCCCCAGCTCATCACACAGCACCACTCTCCTAGACAAAGTGAAAACAAAAGCATTAGTGGATTACTTACAGATGTTTGACCAAATTTTGCCGACTTTGAGAAAAAATGCTCTGGAAACCAAACATGAATCCGTTCATCTCTAGTAAAGTGAAGAATTAGTTCCAGGAACATGACAGTGAGCTCTCTTGCTTGGAGTATGCTGTTCAGTGTGTGTCAGTAGCTCCATATAACTTGCAGCAATTATGAGAAGCTAAACTCTGATCCTGCACCATCTATGTTGCCTGTTCTACAGAGAGACTAATTTTTCTCTATCCAATTTAGGATGCATGCATTTGTCCATGAAGCACAATCCAAAGAAAGACAGAGATGCATGGACTGTCAGTTTCTCTCCAGATCCAAAATTCGAAACTGCGTAAAGTCTGTGCATTGCAGTCCATGCATGAAGCGAGTTTCATGTATGTCTGCATGATAAATTACGTTGAACAGATATACAGTGGGGCAAAAAAGTATTTAGTCAGTCAGCAATAGTGCAAGTTCCACCACTTAAAAAGATGAGAGGCGTCTGTAATTTACATCATAGGTAGACCTCAACTATGGGAGACAAACTGAGAAAAAAAAATCCAGAAAATCACATTGTCTCTTTTTTTTCATTTTATTTGCATATTATGGTGGAAAATAAGTATTTGGTCAGAAACAAAATTTCATCTCAATACTTTGTGATATATCCTTTGTTGGCAATGACAGAGGTCAAACGTTTTCTGTAAGTCTTCACAAGGTTGCCACACACTGTTGTTGGTATGTTGGCCCATTCCTCCATGCAGATCTCCTCTAGAGCAGTGATGTTTTTGGCTTTTCGCTTGGCAACACGGACTTTCAACTCCCTCCAAAGGTTTTCTATAGGGTTGAGATCTGGAGACTGGCTAGGCCACTCCAGGACCTTGAAATGCTTCTTACGAAGCCACTCCTTCGTTGCCCTGGCGGTGTGCTTTGGATCATTGTCATGTTGAAAGACCCAGCCACGTTTCATCTTCAATGCCCTTGCTGATGGAAGGAGGTTTGCACTCAAAATCTCACGATACATGGCCCCATTCATTCTTTCATGTACCCGGATCAGTCGTCCTGGCCCCTTTGCAGAGAAACAGCCCCAAAGCATGATGTTTCCACCACCATGCTTTACAGTAGGTATGGTGTTTGATGGATGCAACTCAGTATTCTTTTTCCTCCAAACACGACAAGTTGTGTTTCTACCAAACAGTTCCAGTTTGGTTTCATCAGACCATAGGACATTCTCCCAAAACTCCTCTGGATCATCCAAATGCTCTCTAGCAAACTTCAGACGGGCCCGGACATGTACAGGCTTAAGCAGTGGGACACGTCTGGCACTGCAGGATCTGAGTCCATGGTGGCGTAGTGTGTTACTTATGGTAGGCCTTGTTACATTGGTCCCAGCTCTCTGCAGTTCATTCACTAGGTCCCCCCGCGTGGTTCTGGGATTTTTGCTCACCGTTCTTGTGATCATTCTGACCCCACGGGGTGGGATTTTGCATGGAGCACCAGATCGAGGGAGATTATCAGTGGTCTTGTATGTCTTCCATTTTCTAATTATTGCTCCCACAGTTGATTTCTTCACTCCAAGCTGGTTGGCTATTGCAGATTCAGTCTTCCCAGCCTGGTGCAGGGCTACAATTTTGTTTCTGGTGTCCTTTGACAGCTCTTTGGTCTTCACCATAGTGGAGTTTGGAGTCAGACTGTTTGAGGGTGTGCACAGGTGTCTTTTTATACTGATAACAAGTTTAAACAGGTGCCATTACTACAGGTAATGAGTGGAGGAAAGAGGAGACTCTTAAAGAAGAAGTTACAGGTCTGTGAGAGTCAGAAATCTTGATTGCTTGTTTCTGACCAAATACTTATTTTCCACCATAATATGCAAATAAAATGAAAAAAAAAGAGACAATGTGATTTTCTGGATTTTTTTTTCTCAGTTTGTCTCCCATAGTTGAGGTCTACCTATGATGTAAATTACAGACGCCTCTCATCTTTTTAAGTGGTGGAACTTGCACTATTGCTGACTGACTAAATACTTTTTTGCCCCACTGTAGATGAGCTGCATGGAAATATTGAAATTGAGATGTATTACTAAACTGCTGATCATCAAGATACATTATAGCAATGACAGAAAAAAATTAGATAAGCTACATAACATTAACTGTTGTAGAAGTATCTATCTATATAATCACCAGTTGGCCGCTGTCACCGAATCCCATAAGGCATCGTGGCAGGGCCACTTGCTGACTACAGTGCAGCAGCACAGCCAGAAGTCAGACTCCACCCACACATGTCACATGGTTCTGACGTCATCACAGATCCTTCAGCACAGCTGCCATCAGAGGTAGTGAGGCTTGGAACGCAGACAGGAAGTTTATGCTCCCGTCAGACACCTTCCTCCTAGGTGTGCGGTGTGGGTAGGAGCCAGGCAGTCTTTGTTCAGTAGTGATCTGCAGAGCAGTGCCGGGCAGTCTGCAGTGTATGTGAGACGCTGGGGAGAGAGTGCTGCTCCTGCTGCTGCTGCTCCTACTGCTGCTGGGATGATTACAGCAGGAGAACTGATATGAGCTGGAGGCTGGGCTGCTGATGAGCTCACCCACAGTCCTGGAGTCTTACACTGGTATGGATGCCAACATGCAGATATCAGTATCGAAACCTGCCACACCACCATGAGGAGAGCAGTCAAGGTTCTCTGCAGAGGATTCCTGCTTTCCATCCCATTAGGTGCTGCAGCATCAGACATTAAAGGGGTACTCCAATTTGACTATCTTCTCTTATAATATAATCACCAGTTGGGACTCCCGGTCGCTGTCCCCAAATCCCATAAGGCACCGCGGCAGTGTCACTTGCGCAGGCGCAGTTCACTGCATCGGGCCTATTTCTAGTCTTGTAAACAATACACTGTTAGTTTTACTTACTCTAAAGATATTTGATGTGATGCAGGGTCAAAAAACATCATGTCAGAGGTCAGAAAAATTTCTATGAGGTTAATCCTTTCTACATCCACCAGACAAAACTTGACTCAGCTTCTGACCCACTAATGGATCTCGAAATTTATAACCTAAAATGTGACCTTGCATAACAAGATCATAACAATATCAATTTAGGAAAACAGAATTCAGTGCTTTGCTTACTTTTTTGTTTCTACCAAATCATTAATTTGTAATAGTCCAAGATTGCTAAATATAAGTAAAAGCAGAAAATGAAGCAACGCATTTGTGGACATAGAGTGCTGACCTTTGCATTTAGTATTTAGGAACTAAAGGTTTTGCTTATCTCAAGAGTTTTAAATAGTAAATCAGTGGGTGAATGGCAGATGGATTCTATACCGTTTAATAGTAAGATAATCTACTCACAATGACAGTAACACATCAGAAAGAGAGAGCTCAGTGCAGGAAGATTTGCTTCTGAATAGCAATTAAGAAACATGCACATGTAGCATTCACTATCTTCCGAAAGAGACAGTAGCCGCACTGATAAGGCGGTGTGGACTCAGCCAGTGCTTGCGATGATTAAGTGACCTTGTCAGAAAGTTTAGATATTTATTGATGCAGCTGGGATTTTTTTCTTTACTCAAAAGAAAGACACAATTGCCTTCAGAAATAATCTTTAGGCCAAGGGACTGGAAATATTGAGTTACAGAAGATTTCAGTGAATGGTGTTTGTGACTCTTCCATAACATTTACCTCAAAAAAATCTATGATATGCATACCTTTTGGGTAATTGTAGAATAATGTTAACCATTATAGAATACATATATATGATATGTCATATCATATATTCTAGACTGCATTAAAGGTAAGGGTAACTGTGCAGAATGCGTGTCTGCCACCCCCCTGCCCTGTTATGCCCCTCACCTAACACTCATATATGAAATACACACATACAGATGCTTATAAATATTAAACATGTAAAAACTGTATAGAATTTTTTTTTTATTTTCACTTTGCCATTTACATGACCGTACATGGTATCTTGCTATTTGAGGTCTTGTTTGCAAGAAAACTTGTCCAAGGCCACGTTTTACATTTATGTACACTTGACGGGTTTTGCCCGCAATATACATCACTGCTGTGCCCGGCTCAGAATCCTCGCAACACACAGTGACTGTGCTGGAGGGATTTAAAATTCTGCAGTCATACAGAAGGACAAAACCCAAGATAGAAACAAAATGAACAAGTACACTGCAGTAAATAAATAAATAGTAATAGTAAAAGTGCATGAAAATACCATAGGGTACTTTATTTAACATAATTTTGAGAAAAAAATATTAAAAGCTATCCCATCACTTCAAGGTGACACAGAACAACTGCAGACTTTTTATTTTAGATTCGACAACTACTTTAATGCCCCTACATGTCTGTTATAATGCCATCTGCCGTCTAATGTTTAGATAGCATATCGAAGAGTAAAATACTATGAAATATGATAAGCATAGATACAATATTGTGATTCTGGGTAAACATGCAGCATTCCCAGCATAAACGGAGATTTAAGCAAAGATAAAAATCTAAGGGGGTCAGATCGAAAGATCTTGGTGACCATTCAACTGGCCCACTATGACCAATCCACTTTCCAGGAAAATGTTCATGTAGGAATGCTAGGACCTGACACGTATAATTGGTGGTATATTGGGTACAATGATAGTGGGGCCATTCTTCATCAATGGAAACCTCAATACCACTGGATATCTGAAATTGCTACATGATGATGTGTTGCCCTCTTTATGCACTGAAGATGGCATGTTCCCTGAGTTTTTCCAGCAAGATGGTGCACCACCAAATTATGTGTGTCAGGTCCAAGCATTCCTACCAGGAATCTGACCCTCTTAGACTAGCATTTATTCTGTGGTGTTGCTATCAGTGTGTCAAGAGTGGGAGAAGAGGGTTGCACTGACAATACAACACAATGGGAAGCACTTTGAACTCATTTTATAAGTGGTCATAAACTTGTAAATAACTCATGAAGTAATAAAATTATGTTAACACCAAGCACATTAATGTTTTTTTGTGAAATTCTCAATAAGTTTGATGTGTCACATGACCCTCTTCCCATTGAAAATAATAAAGTTGGATCCGAAATGGTAGACTTCAAAATGGATGTCATGGTCACCACCCATCTTGAAAAGTTTCCCCCTGCCATATACTAATGTGCCACAAGCAGGAAGTTGATATCACCCACCATTCCCAATTTATTTAGGTGTATCCATATAAATGACCCACCCTGTAGATTAGTGTTCCCAAACTCCAGTCCTCAAGAGCCACCAACAGGTCATGTTTTCAAGATTTCCTTAGTATTTCACAGGTGATGGAATTCCTGCTTGTTCAGGTGATGCAATTATCACCTATGCAATACTAAGGAAATCCTGAAAACATGACCTGTTGGTGGTGGTCATCCTCCTTCAAACATGCCATCATTACTCCATTACTAAAGAAACCCGCTCTCAACCCATCCTGCACAAACAACTACAGACCAGTCTCCAATCTCCCCTTCATCTCTAAACTTTTGGAGTGCCTAGTTTACTCCCGCCTTACCCGTTACTAGAGTTGAGCGACTTTTGTTTTTTTAGGGTCGAGTTTCGTTTCGTGAAACCCGACTTTTCCAAAAGTCGGGTCGAGCAAGATCGGCCGATTATAGGGAAAAGTCGGGGTCGTCCCGAAACACGAAACCCAATGTAAGTCAATGGGGAATAAAAGTCGGCAGTGAGAGGAGGACAGGAAACACACTTACAGTGCCCATTTGAATGCCAAAAGCATCAATTCTTCTTACTTAAGCTTGTCAACCTTAATTAACTTCATAATACAAGTTACGCACTGAAAAATGGGGGTTATTTGGCTAAAGTTGTGGGGGGTAGGGCTGGCTTCAAGTTTTCATGTGCCCTGGGCGAAAGAGCGCCCCTTTAACACATACCACAACTCATCATGCTCCGATACGGCAGAGAAATAGCGGTATAGTACAATGAAAAATACTTCACTTTTTACATCTCATGACGAGGTCCATCTATTTCTCCATACAGAATCATTGGTCCCATATAATGTTTGAAACAGTATATGATGAGCTCCACATAATGCTACAGTATATGTTGGTCCCCATGGATGAAGCTCCACTGTCTTATGGGCCCAAATAATGCTCCAAACATAATGGGCCCCATTTCTAATGCTCTAGTGTATAATGGGCCCTGTAAATGCTGCTCCAGTGTCTGATGTCCACCTTTGGAATGTTCCAGTGTATGGTGGGCCCCATCTATCATTCTCCAGAGTATAGTGCTCCCCAAAAATTGCTGTCCCAACATTGAAAACAATCAAATAAGTCTCCTCGCTAGGGAATCCCTGTACTAGTCTGGACTCCTCGTCGTCCCCATCTTCCATCTCACTGCACAGTATTTCAACCTTGCAAGTGCTGTGATCCTGAGCAAGCAGGGGGGGCCCACTCGTTGGCGACGGCACTGGCACAGGGCCCCTTATAGTACGGTGGTGTGTCTGATGGCGGGTGGGCCGAACCCGCACTTTCATCTGCAGCTTCCTCTTTGTCACCGTGTAAGATGGAACTGTATATGGGAAGGGTAACCTGAGTTTCGTCAGGGCCAGATTCAGGCCGTGTAGCGTGCGAGGGGAATGTAGTGGTCTGGGTCAATGTACCAGCAGATTCATCGAGCAGTGGCTGGGCAATCAGTGCACTTGTGTCGCCCCCAGGAGTACGGTCACTACAGTGGCATTACCTTCCTCCTAGGGAGTGTGATGTCATGCTTGGGAGCAACGAAGGATCTCTCTAGCAGGTTAACTGATTGGGCGGCGTTATTCCCACGAGTCATGACTAGAGTTGAGCGATACCGTCCGATACTTCAAAGTATCGTATCGGATGGTATCGGCCGATCTTTAAAAAAAGTATCGGTATCGCCGATTCCGATACCGGAAGTCCCATTCAAGTCTATGGGACTTCCGGTATCGGAATAAGAAAAACCCTTTCCTGCCCTTGTACAGCCTCTCTGGGGTCTGTACGGGCCTTTCGGGGGGCTGTGCCGGCCTGCCAGGGGGTCTGTGCAGGCTCCGGTGGTCTGTGCCGGCCTGCCAGGGGGTCTGTGCAGGCTCCGGGGGGCTGTGCCGGCCTGCCGGTGGTCTGTGCAGGCTCCGGGGGGCTGTGCCGGCCTGCCGGGTGGCTGTGCTGGCCTGCCGGGGGGCTGTGCCGGCCTGCCAGGGGGCTGTGCCGGCCTGCCGGGGGGCTGTGCAGGCTCCGGGGGGCTGTGCCGGCCTGCCGGGGGGCTGTGCCGGCCTGCCGGGGGGCTGTGCCGGCCTGCCGGTGGTCTGTGCAGGCTCCGGGGGTCTGTGCAGGCATCGTCCGATGGGACTACAAGTCCCATCGGGCGATGCCTGCTACCATGACAGTGATTGACACATTAGCCAATGATGGGACAGTAGTAGTCCCATCATCCGGCTAATGTGTTAAATGTAAAAAAAAAAAAAAAAAAAAATTACATGCTACATACATACAACATGCATACTACATACATGCTACATTCATACTACATACTACATACATGCTACATTCATACTACATAAATACTACATGCAACATACATACTACATATATACTACATGCATGCTACATACATACTACATGCTACATACATACCACATATATACTACATACATACTACATGCATGCTACATGCATGCTACATGCTACATACATAACACATATATACTACATGCATGCTACATACATACTACATGCTACATACTACATATATACTACATGCATGCTACATACATACTACATGCTACATACTACATATATACTACATGCATGCTACATACTACATGCTACATACATACTACATATATACTACATGCATGCTACATACATACTACATGCTACATACAAACCACATATATACTACATGCATACCACATACATACTACATACATACTACATACAATACATTCATACAATACATACATAGACATACAGTACATATAACATAGAGTAACATACTTACCAATACTTGTCACATTGTTCCCCGAAGCCATTGTCTTTTCCGGAATAAATATTAACATAACAAACCACAAAAATACTCACCCACGATCCGAAGCAGTCCACGAGTGTGTCCCACGACGATCTTGGGTAGAGAACTGCAGCATCAGATGATGCTGCCGTTCTCTACGGGCTGCAGGAATCCAATGACGGAAGGTAGGTATCCTTCCGCACTGTATTCCTCCGCCACTTAAAAAAAAAAAAAGTCCCTAGTCTCACTTTATGCCATTGCTGCGTGGGAAATTCCCACACAGCAATGGCATAAAGTGAGACTAGGGACTTTTTTTTTTTTAAGTGGCGGAGGAATACAGTGCGGAAGGATACCTACCTTCCGTCATTGGATTCCTGCAGCCCGTAGAG
Organism: Dendrobates tinctorius; assembly: GCF_039654945.1. NCBI lineage: Eukaryota > Metazoa > Chordata > Amphibia > Anura > Dendrobatidae > Dendrobates > Dendrobates tinctorius. The sequence continues at coordinate 14,779,584 of NW_027361910.1, read as the reverse complement.
AACGGCAGCATCATCTGATGCTGCCGTTCTCTACCCAAGATCGTCGTGGGACACACTCGTGGACTGCTTCGGATCGTGGGTGAGTATTTTTGTGGTTTGTTATGTTAATATTTATTCCGGAAAAGACAATGGCTTCGGGGGACAATGTGACAAGTATTGGTAAGTATGTTACTCTATGTTATATGTACTGTATGTCTATGTATGTATTGTATGAATGTATTGTATGTATGTAGTATATATGTGGTATGTATGTAGCATGTAGTATGTATGTAGTATGTATGTAGCATGCATGTAGCATGTAGTATGTATGTAGCATGCATGTAGTATATATGTAGTATGTATGTAGCATGCATGTAGTATATATGTAGCATGTATGTAGTATGTATGTGGTATGTATGTAGCATGTAGTATGTATGTAGCATGCATGTAGTATATATGTAGTATGTATGTAGCATGTAGTATGTATGTAGCATGCATGTAGTATGTATGTAGCATGTATGTAGTATGTATGTAGTATATATGTAGTATGTATGTAGCATGTAGTATGTATGTAGCATGCATGTAGTATGTATGTAGCATGTATGTAGTATGTATGTAGTATATATGTAGTATGTATGTAGCATGTAGTATGTATGTAGCATGCATGTAGTATGTATGTAGTATTTTTTTTTTTTTTTAACATTTAACACATTAGCCGGATGATGGGACTACTACTGTCCCATCATTGGCTAATGTGTCAATCACTGTCATGGTAGCAGGCATCGCCCGATGGGACTTGTAGTCCCATCGGACGATGCTTGCACAGACCCCCGGACATCAGCACAGCCCCCCGGCAGGCCGGCACAGCCCCCCGGCAGGCCGGTACAGACCCCCACAGGGTGCACAGACCACCGGCAGGCCGGCACAGCCCCCCGGCAGGCCGGTACAGACCCCCACAGGGTGCACAGACCACCGGCAGGCCGGCACAGCCCCCCGGCAGGCCGGTACAGACCCCCACAGGGTGCACAGACCACCGGCAGGCCGGCACAGCCCCCCGGCAGGCCAGTACAGACCCCGGGCAGTCCACACAGCCCCCCGGCAGGCCGGCACAGCCCCCCGGCAGGCCGGCAGAGACCCCCGGAAGGCCCGAAATGACGGCGCATCATGATGCGCACACACCGCGCATCATGATGACGTCAGTCTGTCAATCAACTTTGAACTTCCGATTCCGATGCCGAATTCCGATATTGAAAAAATATCGGAAGTCGGTATCGGAATTCCGATACAGCAAGTATCGGCCGATACCCGATACTTGCGGTATCGGAATGCTCAACACTAGTCATGACCCTCCAAACAGCGTTCATGAAGGCAAAGTGTTTGTTTTACGTGGGCAGTATGGTTGCAAAGCTGAACCTTAAAGGAATGTCCAGAAGGGCACCACCAGGAGTGGAGCCTACGGTTAAATTCGACTCCACCTGGGAAACCTCAACCATGCCAGCTACAGAAAAGATGCACACATTCAAGCTTAATTCCGTTAACGAACGAGACTCCGTCATGCCCCACAGTCCGAGTCCGGCTTACTAGAGGGACACGTGAGGCTCTGGCACATGAGATTGGCCAATAACTGGTGTGTCATGCCCTTACATGTCCGTGGCTGCATGTGCGCTACACTGAAAAGGCCAGCGTTTGTCGCTTACAGGTGCAGATAACACGCTGAACAACGTTAGTGATGGGAATCACTGTGTCACAGACACCGCACTGAACTTGCTCACTGAGCCAGTGCGCATGCCCCGAGAAAAGCAAAAGCGTGCTCAAGGCTACCTGTGGAGCGGGCAGCAACCGAATAGATGCGTACTTCAGAGCTGCAGGGCCTGAAGCACGTGACTGCTAGAGGCGTGGCTTAAACTCCACAGAGCTAGGAGCTGCAAGACAATTCCTAGCAGAGTAACTGTGAGACAAAGTTACCAAGGGGCATAGACAGGGAGAATAGTCAGGACGTAGCCAATGAGTCACACACAGAGATAGCTGCAAGGTACCAGAGGGGTGAGCAGAGAGTGGTCAGGTCACAGGCAATGAGTCATACACAGATAGTTGCAAGGTACAAGAGGGGTGAGCAGAGAGTGGTCAGGTCACAGGCAATGGGTCATACACAGATAATAACGCAGTACAAAATCAACAGGCAAACTCACAACGGGAAACAGAATCGGGTCAGAACCATATAAACAAGCTATAGCAATAAACAGGCACACGGGGGTCAGCACACTAGACCAAAGGGAAAAGTATAACTGGCAGGGATTGAAGCTACCCAGAGGTTTATGAAGCTCTCCCAGAACCAGAAAGAGGCCACAATCATTAACCCCAAGTGTGCAGGTCAAAACCTGCACAGAGCTCCAGACATTAACCCCCGGTGTGCAGCTCAAAAGCCTGCATTGGGATCATGACACACTGATTACAATTATTACCCGCAAACGATGATTTCCCAGTAAGTGAAGGTCAACCGCAGTTCCAGAATTAGGCCTAACCGTCATTCCTGAAAAAATGAAAAACTTACGTGTGCAAACCACAGGTGCTGTAGCTTGCTTAACAGCTCGCCAGCCGTTCTCACGCCCAGTATGGATTACACGTAATTACACAAAGGTGAGAAAGGGTACTGTATCCCCGGATAACATGTATGGATAGCGTACACATTCAAAATATATGTCAATACATCAGGAGGCAGGCTCAGACGGTGTTAGGCCCAGTATGGCTTGCACGTGATTGCACAAAGGTGAGAAAGGGTACCGTATCCCCGGATAACATGTATGGATAGCGTACACATTCAAAATATATGTCTATACATCAGGAGGCAGGCTCAGACGGTGTTAGGCCCAGTATGGCTTGCACGTGATTGCACAAAGGTAAGAAAGGGTACCGTATCCCCGGATAACATGTATGGATAGCGTACACATTCAAAATATATGTCTATACATCAGGAGGCAGGCTCAGACGGTGTTAGGCCCAGTATGGCTTGCAAGTGATTGCACAAAGGTGAGAAAGGGTACCGTATCCCCGGATAACATGTATGGATAGCGTACACATTCAAAATATATGTCTATACATCAGGAGGCAGGCTCAGACGGTGTTAGGCCCAGTATGGCTTGCACGTGATTGCACAAAGGTGAGAAAGGCTACCGTATCCCCGGATAACATGTATGGATAGCGTACACATTCAAAATATATGTCTATACATCAGGAGGCAGGCTCAGACGGTGTTAGGCCCAGTATGGCTTGCACGTGATTACACAAAGGTGAGAAAGGGTACCGTATCCTCGGATAACATGTATGGATAGCGTACACATTCAAAATATATGTCTATACATCAGGAGGCAGGCTCAGACGGTGTTAGGCCCAGTATGGATTGCACGTGATTGCACAAAGGTGAGAAAGGGTACCGTATCCCCGGATAACATGTATGGATAGCGTACACATTCAAAATATATGTCTATACATCAGGAGGCAGGCTCAGACGGTGTCAGGCACAGTATGGATTTGACAGCCCAGACTACACAGCGGAGGAGCAGGGAGAGGTAAAGATTGCAAATGCTGGGGCCCTGCCCAAGCAAGGGGGGCCCACTCGTGGGCGTCGGTACTGGCACTGGGCCCCTCATAGTATGGCGGTGTGTCTGATGGCGGGTGTGCTCCACCACCGTCAGAGACACTTGATTGCACTATGAGGGACCCTGTGCCAGTGCCCGCGCCCATGAGTCGGCCTACCCACCTGTCCAGGGCAATGGCACTCGCACGGTGTCGTGCGCTAGGTGGTGACCCCGGCCATGGGGGGGAGAGGCAGCACAGTTAGGGAGTTTTAGAAAGTGGCATATGTTGATGTTGGACATTCAGCTGATGCAAAAGGCGAAAAAGGTCAAGTCCCTGGAAGAGGTGGACCAAAGCAAGCCATTTTTCTGTCACCCTATGTGTCATCAGGGGAAGGTGAGACAAAATCCTTGGAAACCCATGCATGGTTCATTTTAATGAAGGTTAGATCATCCACATTTTGGGTTGACAGACGGGTCCTTTTTTCTGTCAGGATTGATCCAGCTGCACTGAAGACTCTTTCCGATAGCACACTTGCAGCTGGGCAAGCGAGCTCCTGTAAGGCATATTGTGCCAATTCAGGCCAGGTGTCCAGTTTAGCGGCCCAATAGTCAAAGGGGAATGACCTGTGTGGGAGAACATCGATATGGGAGGAAAAGTAGTTTGTAACCATAGTTGACAAATGCTGTCTCCTGTCACTTTCCATCGATGCAGTATTACCAGTTGTGTGAGCGGTACTTGAAAAATCAGTCCACAGCATTGTCATGAAACCCCTGTCTCCAACGCCACTTCTGCTGTGTGCACCATGAACACCTCTGCCAAGCTGCCCCGGCCCGTACGGCTCGTGTGAGAACCATCACCGCTGCTGTGTGCTGGGAATGCCTCAAGCAACCGATTTACCAGAGTTGCTTGTTTATTAGCCAATATTAGGTCAAGGTTCTCCTGTGGCATGATGTTTTGTAATTGCCTTTATAGCGTGGATCCAGGATGCTGGCCAACCAGTAGTCGTCATCATTCATCATTTTGGCAATGCGGGGATCCCTTTTTAGGATCTGCAAGGCATAATCTGACATGTGGGCCAATGTTCCCGGTGTCAATGATGCACTGCGAGTGCTGGTTGGAGGAGCACTTTCTGGCAAATCCACATCCCTCCAGTCACGCACAAACCCTGTACCAGACCTTGCCACGCCAACACTTTTAATTTGCCCCACGAGATGCATCCTCCTCCCCTAAATAATCATCCCCATCCTTCTCCTCCTCCTCCTCTTCTTCCTCCACCTCGTCCAGGAGAGGTCCCTGAGCAGACAATGGCTGAATGTCATCAAGGATTCCCTCCTCCTCTTTCTCCTCATCAACATTGGCTGCAGACGCCTGCTCCTTAAGGTGCGTCAAAGTTTGCATGAGCAGACGCATAAGTGGGATGCTCATGCTTAGGATGGCGTCGTCTGCACTTACCAGCCGTGTGCATTCCTCAAAACACTGAAGGACTTTACAGAGGTCTTTCAGCTTCGACCACTGCACACCTGTCAACTCCATGTCTGCTCTCAAAGTGCCTGGCCGAGTATCCTCCCACAAATGCATTATGGCCTGCCTCTGCTCGCACAGCCGCTCCACCATGTGCAGGGTGGAGTTCCACCTTGTTGCAATGTCGATAATGAGGCGGTGGTTGGGAAGGTGGAGCAATCGCTACAGCTTCTGCATACGAACGGAGTGTACAGGCGACCGGCGGATGTGCGCGCACAGTCTTCGCACCTTCTGGAGCAGGGCTGTTAACTCCGGATAATTTTTGAGGAAGCACTGCACCACCAGGTTCAAGGTGTGAGCCAAGCAAGGTATGTGGCTGAGTTTTGAAAGGGCTATGGCTGCCACAAAATTACGGCCGTTATCACTAACTACCTTGCCTGCCTCAAGATGTACACTGCCCAGCCATGACTCAGTTTGTCGCTTCAAGTACTCGGCCAGCACCTCGGCGGTGTGTCTGTCGCCCAAACACATCATCTGCAACACAGCCTGCTGACGCTTTCCACTAGCTGCTCGATAGGGGGACAATTCGTGTGCAACAGTGGCAGCTGCAGATGGAGTGCTCGTACGACTGCGCTCTGTGGACGAGCTTTCGCTTCTGGAGGAGGAGGAGGAGGAGGGTCGAACGCCTACAACCAACTGTTTCCTATACCGTGGGCTAGGCAGCACTGTCCCACCACCGCTGTCCCCTGTGGACCCTGCATCCACCACATTAACCCAGTGCGCAGTGATGGACACGTAATGGCCCTGGCCATGCCGACTGGACCATGCATCAGTTGTGAGGTGCACCTTTCCACTCACTGACTGCTTGAGTGTATGGACAATGCGGTCTTTTACATGATGGTGGAGGGCTGGGATGGCTTTGCGAGAGAAGAAGTGGTGACTGGGTAGGTCATAGCGTGGTACTGCATAGGCCATGAGTTCGCGGAAAGCTGCGCTTTCCACCAACCGATAGGGCATCATCTCAAACGAGATTAGTTTGGCAATGTGGGCGTTCAAACCCAGTGTACGTGGATGAGAGACTGAGTACTTTCTTGACCTACTGATAGTGTCTGGGAGGGTGAGCTGGACTTGAGAGCTGCATATGGTGGAAGTAGCGGTGGACAGGGCGGACTGAGAGAGGGTTGATGATGGTGATGGAGTTGGTGTTCTTTCTGATGGCCTAGATTCAGTATTTCGTTGATATAACAGTGGGATTCCCTGACTGCTGTGGCCTTGCAACGACACCTCAACATTTGCTGCTGTGCTAACCGGTGGGCTTACAGTGGGGGAAACAATGTAGTGTTGCTGACTTCCTTCTTTGTGATCAGTTGCACATGTGGCACTTGAGGTTTGGTGTTGTGTCCACGCTTGCAAGTGCATGCTGGTTAAATGTCTAAGCATGCAACTGGTATTCAAATTTTTCAGATTTTTCCCTCGGCTAAAGGTCTTTGCGCACTTCTTACAGATAACCTTGGCCTGATCATGAGGATTTTGTTCAAAAAAGTGCCACACTGCACTCTTCCTACTTTGGCAGACATTTTGCGGCCTAGCACGCTGTGATCTTTTGACCCTCTGGACAAGCTGTCCAGCAACTCTTTTGATTTTTGGAACCTGTCTTAGGAGTGCTCCGGGCCTGCCAGATAACAGCTGTTGCGATGTCGATGTCTGCTGTGGATGCTCCTCATCTGAGCTATTGGAAGCAGCACCCTCTTCCCCCAATGGATGCCAATCTGGGTCAACAACTGGGTCATCCATCACCTCCTCTTCAATGTCATGTGCACCTTCCTCTGTGTCACCGTGTATGGTGGTATAGTGTGCGGGAAGGGGAACCTGAGTCTCATCAGGGTCAGAATCTGGCTCTGTACACTGCGAGGACAATGTAGTGCTCTGAGTGAATGTACCAGCAGAATCATCTATCAGCGGCTGTGCATCAGTGCACTCCATGTCAGATTCATCTTGGCCTGGGTAATTCACCATTTCACTTGATAATCCAGGCATGGTATGTGAAAACAGCTCCATGGAGTAATCAGTAGTATGGCCTGCGTCATCCTTCAATCTTGGTTGGGGTGAAGGACACAAGGAAAGGTGTGGTTCATGAACATGAGCCTCCAATGCCGACTCAGTGCTTTTACTTTTTACAACTAGAGAAGAGGAGGTGATAGAGCTGGAGGCTGAGTCAGCAATGTAAAACAAAACTTTTTCCTGATGCTCTGGCTTTAAAAGCGGTTTGCCAACTCCTAGAAAACTAAGCCTTCGAAGCCTTATGTAGCCAGACGATGACGCAGGCTCAACACCTCCTGCATTCGGTCCTATTTTGCTCTTGCCACTACCATCAGATCCACCACCAACACTATCATTACCAGCTGCCAACCCCCGCCCAATTCCACGGCCTCTTCCACCAGCCTTCCTCATTTTTTGTAGAAATGTAGACAAAATCCAACAAACTATATAGTAATGTAAAACAAGGTACAAGGTGTCTATAGGACAGGGGAGATTTTGAATTTCTGCACACACTTGTGGACACTGGACACTTATGGACTGTGTGAGGCCCACTGAATATCACAGCGCTATGTCACAAGCTCGATGGAACAGGTATGAAAAAAGTGACTACAGGATAAGGGAGATTTTGAATTTCTGCACACACTAGTGGACACTGGACACTTTTGGATTGTGTGAGGCCCACTGAATATCAGAGCACTATGTCACAGGCTCAATGGCACAGGTGTGAAAAAAGTGACTACATGATAAGGGAGATTTTGAATTTCTGCACACACTAGTGGACACTGGACACTTTTGGATTGTGTGAGGCCCACTGAATATCAGAGCGCTATGTCACAGGCTCGATGGCACAGGTGTGAAAAAAGTGACTACAGGATCACAGAGATTTTGAATTTCTGCACACACTAGTGGACACTGGACACTTTTGGATTGTGTGAGGCCCACTGAATATCAGAGCGCTATGTCACAGGCTCGATGGCACAGGTGTGAAAAAAGTGACTACAGGATAAGGGAGATTTTGAATTTCTGCACACACTAGTGGACACTGGACACTTTTGGATTGTGTGAGGCCCACTGAATATCAGAGCGCTATGTCACAGGGTCGATGGCAAAGGTGTGAAAAAAGTGACTACAGGATCACAGAGATTTTGAATTTCTGCACACACTTGTGGACACTGGACACTTATGGATTGTGTGAGGCCCACTGAATATCAGAGCACTATGTCACAGGCTCGATGGCACAGGTGTGAAAAAAGTGACTACAGGATAAGGGAGATTTTTTGAATTTCTGCACACACTAGTGGACACTGGACACTTTTGGATTGTGTGAGGCCCACTGAATATCAGAGCGCTATGCCACAGGCTCGATGGCACAGGTGTGAAAAAAGTGACTACAGGATCACAGAGATTTTGATTTTCTGCACACACTAGTGGACACTGGACACTTTTGGATTGTGTGAGGCCCACTGAATATCAGAGCGCTATGTCACAGGCTCGATGGCACTGGTGTGAAAAAAGTGACTACAGGATAAGGGAGATTTTGAATTTCTGCACACACTAGTGGACACTGGACACTTTTGGATTGTGTGAGGCCCACTGAATATCAGAGCGCTATGTCACAGGCTCGATGGCACAGGTGTGAAAAAAGTGACTACAGGATAAGGGAGATTTTGAATTTCTGCACACACTAGTGGACACTTTTGGATTGTGTGAGGCCCACTGAATATCAGAGAGCTATGTCACAGGCTCGATGGAACAGGTGTGAAAAAAGTGACTACAGGATCACAGATATTTTGAATTTCTGCACACACTAGTGGACACTGGACACTTTTGGATTGTGTGAGGCCCACTGAATATCAGAGCGCTATGTCACAGGCAGAAATTGGCTAGTGTATCATAAACTACAAGGTGTATGTAGAATTGGGCAGAATAAGAATCTCCCTAGAGTGTAGGTCTGTAAGAACGGAACAAGTCCTCCACTTATCCTTCCACAGTGACACACAGCTTCACTGTGGCCGTGATAACAGCTGTTACACGGTACTGAGAGGAGCGTGCACGTACACGGCTGTCTGGTGTACATAAAATTGTCAAGCTCCGTGTTTTTTAAGTATACGGACTGACACACGCTGTCTCTCTATAGTTTTGAATGTGATCAAACAGCAAATATATTTAACTGTTTGAAAGCTTAGACAAAACTAGTAGGTGCAGGTCTGTAAGAACGGAATATGTCCTCGACTTATTCTCACAGAGTGACACACAGATAGCTTCACTGTGGCCGTGATAACAGCCATTACACGGTACTGAGAGGAGCGTGCACGTACACGGCTGTCCGGTGTACGTAAAATTGTCAAGCTCCGTGTTTTTTAAGTATACGGACTGACACACGCTGTCTCTCTATAGTTTTGAATGTGATCAAACAGCAAATATATTTAACTGTTTGAAAGCTAGACAAAACTAGTAAGTGCAGGTCTGTAAGAACGGAACATGTCCTCGACTTATTCTCACAGAGTGACACACAGATAGCTTCACTGTGGCTGTGATAACAGCCGTTACACGGTACTGTGTGAGGAGCGTACACCGCTGTATGGTGTGAAAAAATGCACGCTCAGTACCTCAGCAGGACAAAAAAAAAATTGGGATTGCTTTTAAAAAAGCAGTTTTCAGAGCAGTGGGTAAACAGCAATGCAGCTGTCAGGAAGCCTTAGAAGGCAGCCTAACAACCAACACCGCTGATCCACCACAATATAGCCTCCCCTTGCACTGCACACACAGTGACTGGTGTGTTGTACAGGCAAAATCGCTAGCAGCAGAAGCAGTTTTTTTTTCTTCTTCCCTGCCTAACGCTCTCCCTACAGAATCAGCAGCAGCAACCTCTCCCTATGCTAAGATCGGCAGAAGTAAGATGGCGGTCGGCGTGCACGCCCTTTTATAACCCCTGTGACGCCCACCAAAGCAAGCCAATCACTTGCATGCCCTTCTGAAAGATGGTGGTGACCCCTGCCTATGTCATCACGTTGACCACAGTGTCCGTGGATCCTGATTGGCTGAAAAAGAGCGCAAAACAAACTTTTGAAACGCGACTTTGGCGCGTAAGTCGCCGACCTCGTGGCCGACCTCATCCTAGGGTCGGGTTTCGTTTCATGAAACCCGACTTTGCCAAAAGTCGGCGACTTTTGAAATTTTTCGACCCGTTTCACTCAACTCTACCCGTTACCTCTCCACTCACTCCCTTCTAGACCCTTCACAGTCCGGCTTCCGCCCCCTACATTCGACTGAAACTGCACTCAGCAAAGTGACCAATGACCTTCTGACAGCAAAACGTAATGGTGACCACTCTCTGCTCATTCTTCTTGACCTATCTGCAGCTTTCTATACGGTTGACCACCATCTCCTACTCTCTAGGCTCCAGTCACTAGGCATTAAGGACACTGCTCTCTCCTGGTTCTCTTCCTATCTCTCTGACTGCTACTTCAGTGTTTTGTTCTCTGACTCCAATTCATCTCCTCTTCCTCTTGCTGTCGGGGTACCTCAGGGCTCAGTCCATGGCCCCCTTCTCTTCTCTCTCTACACAGCCCCAATTGGACAGACCATCAGCAGATTTGGCTTTCAGTACCATCTTTATGCTGATGACACACAACTATACACGTCATTCTCCGACCTTACCCCCTCTGTACTACAGAACGCCAGTGACTGTCTGTCCGCAGTCTCCAATATCATGTCCACTCTCTATCTGAAACCCAACCTCTCCAAAACTGAACTTCTTCTGCTCCTGCCATCTACTAACCTCCCTAAATCGGACATTTCCCTCTCCGTGGGTGGTACCACAATAACACCCCGGCAGCAGGCGCGCTGTCTAGGCGTTATGTTTGACACCAATCTCTCCTTCACATCCCATATACAATCTCTTGCCCACTCTTGTCGCTTACACCTAAGAACATCTCTAGAATCCGCCCTTTTCTCACCATGGTAACAACAAAAACCCTCACTGTAGCATTGATCCACTCCCGCTTGGATTACTGCAATACTCTATTAATTGGCTTCCCCGTCACTCGACTATCCCCTCTCCATTCCATACTTAATGCAGCAGCCAGGGTTGTCCATCTGGCTAATCGGTACTTGGACGTGTCCTCTCTTCATCAGTCATTACACTGGCTGCCCATTCATTATAGGATCCAATTCAAAGTACTTGTTCTCACCCACAAAGCTCTCCACGGTGCTGCACCCCCCTACATCTCCTCCCTCATTTCTGTCTATCAGCCTAGCCGATCGCTGCGCTCTGCAAACGACTTTCGACTAGCCTCTGCACTAATCTGTACCTCCCACTCCTGACTCCAAGACTTCTCCCGTGCTGCTCCTATCCTCTGGAATGCTCTAGCCCAAGAAATTAGGACTAACCACAATTTGCATAGTTTTAGGCGCTCCCTCAAAACACATTTGTTCAGAGCGGCTTATCACGTTCACTAAGCAAAGTCATTCTATGTGTAAGTGTGCGTGTGTAGCCCATTCACTATATCCATCCATCCTTCACTCCCTCAAGATGGCTGGACCTTCATTGTAAATATACAATTGTAATTACACACCTGTACTTTGTATCTCCCTCACCTCATTGTAGATTGAAAGCTCTCACGAGCAGGGTCATCTTATTTCGTCTTATTTTGCTTTAATTATTGTATTGTTAACGTTGTTACTTATGGCTTGTGTTTTGAAACTGTTAAACTGTAAAGTGCTGCGGAATATGTTGGCGATATATAAATAAATATTATTATTTTTATTATTATTATTATTATTATTGAGGTTCAGAGTTGGAAAACACTGCTGTAGATAGTGATCCCCAATGGGAAAAGCAATGTTCATGTGACATGTCTGGAAAGCGCTGTGGAGTTAGTGGCATTACATAAGTGAATAAAATAAATGCTCTGATGATAGTGAGGCTGGGTTTATATTGTTTTTTTCCCCTTTAACCAGTAGCACTATACGGACTCACATGCCCCCTCCCCACCCACACACACACACACACACACATGCAAAATGAGATTCAGGCATATTTGCTGATGGATCTATTGAATGTAATGAAGCTGATGGTGTCATTGTGTGCTCTTGACATCAGGTCAAACAATGAATGTTCATGTGAATGAGGTCCGGGTTCATGTATAGTTCTGGTACCCTAACTGAAATTTTTATAACCGCCGGACCCGAACACCTACTACTGTGATAGTCACATTCAGCATACATGACAGCCACAGATGCCCACACTACTATAAGTACCAACATACCCCATGAACAATTTTAACCATTTCACCCCGAAGCCTGTTTTCACCTTCCTGACCAGACCAATTTTTACAATTCTGACCACTGTCAATTTATGATGTCATAACTCTAGAACGCTTCAACAGATCCCGGTGATTCTGAGAAGGTTTTCTCAAGACATATTGTACTGTATGATAGTGGTAAAATGTATTTGATATGTCTTGCGTTTATTTGTTAAAAATATGGAAATTTGGCAAAAAATTTGAAAATTTTGCAATTTTCAAACTTTTAATTTTTATGCCCTTAAATCAGAGAGTAATATCGCACAAAAAAAGTTAATAAATAACATTTCCCACATGTCTAATTTGCATCAGCACAATTTTGGAAATTAATTTTTTTTGTTAGGAAGTTATAAGGGTACAAAGTTGACCAATGATTTTTCATTTTTACAACAAAATTTGCAAAACCATTTTTTTAAGGCACCACCACACATTTGAAGCGACTTTGAAGGGCCTATATGACAGAATATACCCCAAAATTACACCATTCTAAAAACTTCACCCCTGAAGGTACTCAAAACCAAATTCAAGAAGTTTAGTAAATCTTCAGGTGTTTCTCAGGAATTTATGTAATATGGAAGGAAAAAATACACATTTACTTTTCTTTCACAAAAAAATTCCATTAGACCTACTTTTTTAACTTTTGCAAGGGTAACAGGAGAAAATGGACCATACATTTTATTTTGTAATTTCTCCTGAGCATGCTGATATCCCATATATGGGGGAAAATCTAATGTTTGGGCCCACAGCAGGACTCGGAAGGGAAGGAGCACCATTTCACTTTTTGAATGTAAAATTTGCTGGCATAATTAGCAGTGATGTGCCTAAACAGTGGAAACCCCCAACAAGTGACATCATTTTGTAAACTAGACCCCTTATGGAACTTATCTAGATGTGTATTGAGCACCTTGAACCCCCAGGTGCTTCAAAGAAGTTTATAATGTTGAGCTGTGAAAATAAGAGAAATCACATTTTTCCTAGATAAATCTTTTTTTGTCTCCAAATTTTGCATTTTAGCAAGGGTAACAAGAGAAATTGATCCATAAAATGTGCAGATAACCAGTATGTGGAGGAAAACAACTGTTTGTGTGCACAGCAGGGCTTGGAAGCAAAGGAGCGCCATATAACTTTTTGAATGTAAAATATGCTGGAATAATTTGCAAATGCCATGTCGCCTTTGGAGAGCCCCTGATGTGCCTAATCAGTGGAAACCCCCCACAAGTGACACCATTTTGGAAATTAGACCCCTTTGGGACCTTGTCTAGATGTGTATTGAGCACCTTGAACCCCAAGGTGCTTCACCGAAGTTTATAACGCTAAGCTGGGAAAATAAAACAAAGATCACATTTTTCCCACAAAAATCTTTTTTAGCTACAAATTTTGTATTTTTCACAAGGACAACAAGAGAAAATGGGCCCCAATGTTTGTTTTGCAATTTCTCCTGAGTTCACCGATACCCCATATGTGGGTTTCATGTTACATTGGCAGAGCCCCTGAGGTGCCAGAACAGCAGAACCCCCCCATAAGTGATGCCATTTTACCAATTAAACCTCTCAATTAATTCATCTAGGGGTGAACTGATTATTAACACCACAGGTGTGTCACAGACTTTTATACCATTGGGCAGTGAAGAAAAAATAATTTACATTTTTACCACCAAGATTCTGTGTTAGCCCCAAGTTTTACATTTTCACACTGGGAAATGGATAAAAATGGCACCAAAATTTGTCGCACAATTTCTGTTGAATGTAGAAATACCCCATATGTGGCTATAGAGTACTACTTTGCCATTCGGAGTGACTTAGGAGGGACGGAGCACTATTTGCCCCCTGGAGCACAGATTTTCCTAGACTAGTTTGCGGATTCCATATAAAGAGCCCCTAAGTGCCAGAAAAGCAGAATCCCCTAAAGTGACCCTATTTTGGAAATTATAACCCTGAAAATATTTAACCGTCTCAAAAAGCTCAAAAGAGCCGTATGTTCCAGAGACAAGTCCTGCATCATCAGCATTAAACTAGACATCTGATCTGCCACGGTACGGAGTGGATCCATAGAATGGGGAGCAAAGAAAAAAAACTGCCTGTGGTCAGTTATAATGTCATGCTGCTGCTATGCAGGTAGATGCAAGCTCCACTAGATGGCAATAGAGTGGATGGAGGTCAGGGTCCAAGCAAAGTCAAATACAGAGAGTCCAAAACATGAAAGGAGAACACAGAGTTGGGAAGGAAAAGAACAAAATAGACATGGGCAATGTCAGCAACAGCAGGAGGAAAAGTCAGGGTATATACGGAGTAAGCTACTCGCGACATAGGAAGAAACTATAACTAACACCGCCTGTAGGATGCAGTGAAGAGAAATAGCCAGCCTGGCACCAGTACAAGGCAGAGAAAAGTTAACCCTTGACATGATAAGACAGGGAAAGGGAGACAGGATATAAAATGCGGCCTGGGTCATGACACTTTCTTTGCATTTTAGCTGATAAAGTTCATCTTGGATTTCTCCTTCTGCAAGAGTGTGATTCGTCTTTGAGATGATGCAGCTGTTATCTCTAGAAATAACTACATTCTCTTATTGCATGAGTTTACTGACAGAAGATTGCTTTCAAGGCTGGGAACATAGAGAACATCCTTTATTGGGATCATTCTACTCTGTGCTGAGGAAACTGGACAGTGGAGGTAGCAATATCCTACTCCTTCTATAGTGACCATTAGCTAAGATGACCTTTTCTGACTTGTTTTCATTAAGGTTAGTGAAGAAATCCTTGTTATTTGTCATATGACTGCTTGCACCAGAATCTATACAGCACACATGCTTTGCAGATGGGCCTGTACTGGCATTAAATGCAGCTTCAACACTTGGAGAATCTTCCTTTACAGCTGTTTTAAACTTGTGATGACTGTTCTGCTTTTTAAGCTGACTCATTCTTGCTTTCCAATTTCTGCTGTCTGCTTTAAGGTGGCCAGGCTTTTTACAGACAAAATATTCATGAGTTTCTCTTAGATTGCTCTTATATCACGAGTGTGTCATAACCCTCTGGAAGACCACTTAATAGACGTGCAGCAACATGAAAATCTTTAATTTCTTCTCCAATACCCTTAAGATGCTCCACAATCTCTAGGGTGTTTCTTATATAGTCCTGCATATTCTGTCCATCACTTAGCTTAGACTGATACAGCGTTCTCATGAGATAAAGCTAATTGCTGAAATTTGATCTTTCATGCACTCTCTGTAACTCATCCCACATCTCCTTTGTGCATATATGCAAGTGTGCAACTGCAATCTGATTATCATCTACAATGAGGGAGATCGTGCTTTGTGCTTTCTGATCCATCTCTAGGCAATCATCTGGTAATGGATGAGGCATTTGTTCCTGAGTATATTTCCACGTACCTTCTCTTATGAGCAGCATCTTCACCTTGAATTTCCAGGACTGGCATTTCTGGTTACTGAGGTTTGGCATTGAGAATTTGACAGGATTGCTGCTAGTGGACATAATCTCTATTGCTCTGTGATGCTTTTGCTTTGGTCTTCTGTTGCTGTGTTACTCCCGGGTACTGCGTCACTCTGGGCCCATAACATGTTGGCAGCGGATTATTCAGGATACTCTCCAAGCATGTGCCAACATAGCCTCTTTATTCAGGAACAAACAGGAATAATATATGATAAGCTTAATAGAGCAGGGTAAATCATTTGTGTGTCTCTATCTGTGCAGCATCTACAGCAGGCTGCTTTTATCATTTACAGACACAGGAAAAACAAGAAATACAGTCACATGCTCTCCCTGTGTGAGCCTCTGGGAGTTTTTTGTTCTAACTTTATGAACAGCATACAAATCTAGCAGCTAAACACTCATAGACAGGAATGGAGTTGTTGCACCAAACATATTCCAACACCCCTCCTTCTGAACCCCAGAGTGCCTAAACAACATTCAGCGCCCACATGTTTGGCATTTCTGTAGTGATGACAGCCCATCTAATATACTTCTGCATGTCTCCAAAAGCATGAGCTGTGCATAACGTACTGGTCCCTACAGTGTACTGGTCACTATAATGGCAGTTTGCCATTTTCACTCAGCAACATCCACTGCTGCCTGTTTCTGGAAAACACCCATGAAGTCAAAATTGTCACTATGTCTATAGATACAATCCCAAAGGGTTCTATTTCCCAGTCTGTCTTTAAGAACACTGACACTGTTGATGTTTTGCTGCACTCTCCTGAACGTACGGTCAGGCTCCCAGATACCTTCTCCAGAGAAAAGGAGAAATTACGTATGTTTAGGGAGAGTTGTAAGCTGCTGTTCTCACTTATACCCCAATCCTCTGGAAATGAGAGTCAGCTGGTGGGGATAGTTATTTCCTTAGTTCAGGAAGGTCTTCATTCATGGGCTTTCTCTTTACCTGCGACCGCCCATGAACGTGTGTCTGTCGATAAGTTCTTTGAGGCCTTAGGACTTATTTTTGATGAACCAGACTGGGTCGGGGTGGCTGAAGATAAAATAATGGGTCTCTTCCAGGGTAAGCTCTCTACCGAATGATATTGCTACGAGTTCAGACAATGGTCCACTGAGGTGTCCTGGAATGACTCTGTGTTTAGATGTTAGTTCAGGAGGGGACTGTCGGATCATCTGAAGGACACTCTGGCTCTTCATCCACCACCCAGCTCCTTGGAGGAGGCTATGATCCAGGCCATTCGTATGGATCGGAGGCTGTGGGAGGGAGGTGTAATGCAGCGAGAGGTTCCTTTGCTTCCTACTAATCCTGATGTTATGCCACATTCTGAACCTATGGAGGTGGGGGCCACCAACCTCAAGGAGAAGGAGAGGAGACCGTGATGTGAAGGAAAGTTATGTTTTTACTGTGGATATCCCGGTCATTACAAAAAGGACTGCCCCTCCTGCCCACCGACTAACAAGCTTGCAACATGCCCACTTCAGCTTTCGTGGACTGTGGGTCATCCATGAACTTTATTATTGACTTTAACTTGGTGACCTAGTGTAAGTTAGGGACAGTTAGGCTTGAGACTCCCATTCATATTGTGGCCATTGACAAAAAACCGCTGGCTAAGAATGTTATTAAATTTGTCTCAGAGGAGTTTCTCCTCAGGGTGGGTTCCTTGCATCAGGAACGTATTTCATGTTTGGTTCTGGACAATCTTCCTGCAAAACTGGTGGTGGATTTCCTTGGTTACAGTTACACAATCCTGTTACAGAATGGGAATCTCGAGATATTGCTAAATGGGGCTTAATTGTTCTAAGAGTTGTCTTGCTACTGTACTTGTGTCATCCGTTAAACTGGAGGGTATTCCGGAGAACCTGAAGGATTTTGAGGATGTTTTTTTCAAAATGGGGCCGAGGTCTTACCAGGACACTGCCCTTTTGATTGTACTATCAATCTGATTCCAGGTGCTAAATTGCCTAAGGCCCATCTGTGCAACTTTTCCGGCCCGGAGCGAACCACGATGAAGGAGTATATCTCAGAAAGCCTATGTAAAGGTCACATCCATCCATGTTTCTACTGTGATGGCTGGATTCTTTTTTGTTAAAAAAGATGGTCGTTTGCGCCCGTGCTTCGATTTTCATGAATTAAATAACATTATGGTGAGAAATACTTATGCAATAATGTGTGCAATAATGTCTTAAAGAGGTAAAGCAACACATCATAACATCACCAAAGACTCATATTGAATTAACTTTTTTAATTCCAAAAATATTTTTTTTTCGCTGAAAAATACCATATTTTAGCCATATGGCATATTGGCCATATTAAAGTTGGCCTATATTATTTTTAGCTAACAAAGAGAAAAAAAACAACAAAATTACAAAACAAAACAAAGCAAAAAAGTTATGGTAGGTTGGGGGTGGTGATGGCGGGAGTCCTGCTTGAGTGGTTTGCCTTGCTTGTTGGCCAACCTCACTGTCATCCTGTGTGATGCCAGATGCAGATGCAGGATGGGGAACCATGGCAGGCTCCTGTTGGGGGTTATAGTAGGGGCAAGAAGAAGCAGAGAAGAAGCAGGTGGATTGGGAGGCAGTCAGCACCCATACTGCTCAGAAATACATCAGGATAAGACGTTGCCCACAAACAACCTTGTATGCCCTCAGAGTCGTCCTTGATTAAAAAAAGAAAAATGTTGTGAAGAAGAAACGGAGAGTTGTGGTCATGGGGGATTCCCTGTTGAGAGGAACAGAGGCAGCTATCTGCAGACCGGCTATAACCTCAAGAGAAATGTGCTATCTTCCATGTGCAAAAATTAAAGATGTGTCTGACAGGATATCAGGACTCTTCAGACCTACAGATGAATACCCATTCCTGCTACTACATGTGGGGACAAATGACACAGCGAGAAATGACCTGGAAACCATCTGCAGTGACTTTGAAAACTTGGGTAAGAAAGTGAAAGAACTGGGAGAGCAGGTTGTCTTCTCATCCATCCTCCCAGTGTATGGCCAAGGAACAAGGAGGTGGAATAAGATTCTGCAGGTGAACAAATGGCTGCATTGATGGTGCCATGAACAAGGATTTGGATTTCTGGATCACGGAGTGAATTGCCTATACAATGGACTACTTGCTAGAGATGGGGTGCACCTTACAAAGACTAGAAAATATATATTTGGAAGTTGCCTTGCTACACTCATAAGGAGAGCTTTAAACTAGAACAATGTGGTAAGGGAAGAAAAAGGCCAGAAAAAGCCATACACCTGACAAATGCTATTGAGAACTCTGCTATTAGAAGTGGAAGGGAAGAACAAAGACAAAAAAAATCTAAATACTAAAAATAATGGAGAAAGAGAAACCAATCACAAACTAAAATGTTTCTATGCGAATACACAAAGCATGGGCAACAAACAAGGAGAATTGGAACTACTAACACAGGGAAAAAAATATGATGTAATTGGAATCATTGAAACTTGGTGGGACGATTCACATGACTGGAATACAAGGCTAGAAGGATACAACTTATTTGCAAGAAACAGACTTGATAAATGAGGAGGAGGTGGCGCACTGTATGTGAGAAAAGCGTATATCTCCACAGAGATTGAAGCTTCAGAGACTGGGAGTTCTGTGGAAACTGGGTAAGAATACAAGGACAGAACAATGGAAAGGACACCATTGTAGGCATTTACTACAGGTCGCCTGTGCAAGCTGAAGATATGGATGAACTCTTTATGCATCAAATGGCCAAGTTCTCAAAAAAATATGACATTGTGGTCATGGGAGATTTCAACTATCCAGACATTTGTTGGGAATCTCTCTCAGGCAAAACTAATAGGTCAAGGAAATTCTTATTCTCTCTTGTTGACAACTTTATTTTCCAAAAAGTTGGGGAGAAAACAAGGGGATCTGCTACCTTGGATCTAATCCTTATGTAAAGGGAGGAAATGGTTGAGGAGGTAGCAATGACTGGGACCCTAGCAGGTAGTAACCATGCTATTTTAGAATTTTGGATGACTAGAGGAGGAAGACCTGTGAAGACTCTGACGTCAAGGTTAGATTTCAGAAAGGCAGATTTTAAGAGACTCAGAAAGAGAATTGGAGGGATCCAATGGCTGGATATCCTTAAGGACAAAAATGTCCAGGAAGGATGGGAAATCTTGAAAAATGAGATTCTCAAAGCATAATTGTTAACAATTCCAAAAAGAGAGAAGAATAGGAAGCATATAAGGAAACCAGGATGGATGAGCACAGGACTTAAACACATGCTAAAAAGGAAGAAAGAAATGTTTATCAAATGGAAAGAGAGAGGCACATCTAAGGAACAATATAATGTTGTCTGCAGAACCTGCAGGAAACTAATCAGATTAGCTAAAGTTGACAAAGAATTAAGGCTTGCACAAGATGTCAAAAGCAATAAATAAGGATTTTGGGGATATGTCAAAAGTAAAAGAAAAGTCAAAGATGCTATAGGATTTTTACAGGATGAAAAAGATGAAATGGTAAGACAGGATGTTGAGAAGACCGAACTTTTAAATTCCTATTTTGCATCTGTTTTCTCTCAGAAAGGAAATGTAACATCAACTGATCTTCAGTGTCCTATTAAGGGAATAGAAGAATCCAGGATATCTATAAATAGAAAGATAGTGAGGAAACACTTAGCTAACCTAAATGAATTCAAGTATCCAGGTCCAGATGAATTACACCCCAGAGTACTGAAGGAGGTAGCAGAAGAAATTTATGAACCACTCTCCATAATCTTTGAAAATTCTTGGAGAACAGGAGAAGTCCCAGAAGACTGGAGAAGAGCAAATGTTGTTCCTATCTTCAACAGGGGGAAGGTGGAGCCAGGGAACTGTAGGCCGATTAGTCTGACTTCTATAACAGGAAAGATCTTTGAGCAAATTATTAAACAACATGTATGTAAGTACCTGGATAAGAATGAAGTGATTAAACAGAGTCAGCATAGGTTTGCAACTAATAAGTCATGTCAGACTAACTTAATTTCCTTCTGTGACAAAATCACTGGGTGGATCAGGAACATGCTGCAGGTAAAGTATATCTTGACTTCAGCAAAGCATTTGACAAAGTATCTCACACAATCCTTATTGAAAAAAATGACTAATGATGGAAAGGACAAGTCAACTGTTCGGACCCAAAGAGTGGTCGTAAATGGCTGAACATCCAGTTGGAAGAATGTCTCAAGTGGGGTACCACAGGGCTCTGTCCTGGGCCCTGTATTGTTCAACATCTTTATCAATGATTAAGATGAAGGAATTGAGAGTAAACTGATTAAATTTGCTGATGATACAAAGCTAGGAGGGATAACTAATACTAGAGAAGAGAGAGAGGATTCAAAAAGATATAAATAAACTGGAGCAGAGGACAGCAACTAACAGAATGTTTTTAACAGGGAAAAATGCAAAGTACTACATCTGGGCAATAAAAATGAAAAAAGCATATACAGAATGGGAGGAATAGGTCAAAGCAACAGCACATGTGAAAAACACTTGCGCATGCTAATATATCACAGACTGAACATGAGTCAACAGTGTGATGCAGCAGCAAAAAAGGCAATTACAATTCTAGGATGTATTAACCTAAACATACAGTCTAGATCACGTGAAGTCATTATTGCCCTCTACTCCTCTTTGGTCAGACCTCATCTGGAATACTGTGTCCAGTTTTGGCCACCACATTTTAAAAAAGACATCAACAAATTGGAGCTAGCTCAGAGAAGAGCGACCAGAATGGTGACCAGTCTGCAAGCCATGTCCTATGAGGAACGGTTGCAGGTTTTGGGAATGTTTAGCTTGCAAAGGAGAAGACTGAGAGGAGATTTAATAGCTGTCTCCAAATATCTCAAGGGTTGTCACATTGTAGAAGGATCATCTTTATTCTCCATGTTGAATTAGTGGCACATTAATACCCACTAGTAACCGCAGCAAAAATAGGGTCTAGACCAACAAGACCAATAAAATCAGAATAAAATATAAGATATAAATTATTTTGTGCAGGTATCTAGTTAATGGATAGTAGTTAAATAGTTAAATGATGTTTTTAGAGGTTGCTGGTTGCAGCCGCCATTGGTGAGAATATCACATTTAAACGTTATTCTAGATATAAATACAATAAATGCAATAAAATTTACCTTAAAATGTGGAGTGGGTATTTTCTTAAAGTGCAGATGTGCCACATAATTTGTAAGAATAATTCAAACTAGAGATCTTGTCTTTCATTTCAGAGTAGATGAGGGACACTAATGAAAGGTATGAGATTAATTAGAATATGCCCAAAAATCAAATCATAGAATATTCATATATTAAAATTATTTAAAAGAATAAATTAGATGCTACATACATTAAAAATCCACAGCGCTGCTAAGTCCCCATTCATAAGGTGATGCGCTCAGGAGAAGGAAAGCAGTGGTTTTTTATGCTTGTTTTAAACAGAAACCGCAACGAAGAAAAGTCCCCCTCGCTGCTGAAACCTAATGTTATAAATTGTAGAGCAATAATATGTAGTGAAATCAAATGAACTTAATATAGATATCTTAATAAAATTGAGGCAGCAATCACGGGAAAGCTGCTCGATTACCTAATTCTTCTGCCGTAGAAGTTCAGTGTATGACTGCGGTAGTGGGAGTAGCGGGCAGTAATCTTGATGTCTTGCCTTGGATATTAGAACATTAAATGAAATGCAGATTTTCTATGTTAGGTATCATCTGTTAGTAATTGCTTGATGGAAAATCCACGTTGTTGAATGATAGATTAGTAAATTACAGCGATGTCCCGGCCAGAGACATGCGCTGAGTAATGCGTCCTTCAGAGCAAGAGTTCCTGACACGTGTATCGCTCACTTTCGGTTCAGGACCTGCAGGACCTAGATGACATGTTCTGCCATGTGACTTGTTGAGAATCAGATGATACCTAGCATAGAAAATCTGCATTTCATACACTGAACTTCTACGGCATCATTTAACTATTTAACCCCTTTCTGACATCAGAAGTACTATCCCGTCCATGGGACCCGGGCCCCTATGCCCATGGACGGGATAGTACTTCTAGCGCCATCAGCTGTGCTCACGGGGGGGGAGCGCAGCTGATCGTGGCCGGGTGTCAGCTGATTATCACAGCTGACACCGGCACTATGTGTCAGGGGTGGTCACGGACCGTCCCGACATGTTAACCCCTTGCACACCGCGATCAAACACGATTGCGGTGTACCGGGGGATAAAGGGAAGCATCGGCAGGGAGGGGGCTCCCTCCATGTTTCCCTGAGCCCCCCACAGCAGCGCGATGTGCAGTGCTGCTGCGGGGGGCTCCATTCCAGCAGGTCTCCGAATCCAAGATGGCGACGGGGACCTTCGGGGGCCTGCAAGGAGCTGGCTTCCTCAGTGCCTGCAAAGCGCAGGCATGAGGAAGTCTGCGTCTATGCCTGTGACAGATCGCTGATCTGTCACAGGACAGTGATGTCCCCCCTCGGACAACCTAATAAAGTTAAAAAAAAGCGTAAAAGTAATTTTAAAAAAAATTGCTAAATAAATTAAAAAAAAAAAAAATATTCCCTAAAAAATTCATTTTTTGGAAATAAAAAAAACCAATAAAAGTACACATATTTGATATCGCCGCGTCCGTAACGACCCGCCCTATAAAACTGTCCCATTAGTTAACCCCTTTAGCGAACCCCTTAAAAATAAAAATAAAAAACGAAGCAAAAAATAATGATTTCTTATCATACTGCCAAACAAAAAGTGCAATAACGCGCGATCAAAATTGCGCATATAAATATCCATGGTACCGCTGAAAATATCATCTTGTCCTGCAAAAAAAGAGCTGCCATACAGCATCATCAGTGAAAAAATTAAAAAGTTATAGCTCGCAGAATAAAGCGATGCAAAAATAATTATTTTTTATATTAAATTGTTTTCATTGCATAAAAGCGCCAAAACATAAAAAAAGACATAAATGAGGTATCGCTGTAACCGTACTGACCCGAAGAATAAGACCACCTTATTAATTTTACGTGGAACGGTATAAACGCACCCTCCAAAACAAATTCTTGAAATGCTGGTTTTTGTTCATTCTGCGTCCCAAAAATCAGAATAAAAAGCGATAAAAAAAAGTCACGTGCCCAAACATGATACCAATAAAAGCGTCAACTCGTCCCACAAAAAATAAGACCTCTGTGGGTCAAAATACGGAAAAATTATATGTCTCAAAATGTAGTAATGCAAAAACTATTTTTACAATAAAAAGCGTCTTTTAGCGTGCGACAGCTGCCAAAAATAAAAACCCGCCATAAATAGTAACTCAAACCCCCCGTTATCACCCCCTTAGTTAGGGAAAAATAATAAAATTTAAAAAAAATCTATTTATTTCCATTTTCCCATTAGGGTTAGGGCTAGGGTTAAGGTTAGGGTTAGGGCTAGGGCTGAGATTAGGGTTAGGGGTGTGTTGGGTTTAGGGTTGGAGTTAGAATTGGGGTGTTTCCACTGTTTGGGCACATCAGGTGCTCTCCAAATGCAACATGGCGTCTGATCTCAATTCCAGCCAATTCTGCGTTGAAAAAGTCAAATGGTGCTCCTTCCCTTCCAACCTCTGCCATGCGCCCAAACAGTGGTTTACCCCCACATGTATCAGCCTACTCATGACAAATTGCAAAACAACTTTTGGGGTCCAATTTCTCCTGTTACCCTTAGAAAATAAAAAATTGGGGGCAAAAATATCATTTTTGTGGAAAAAAATATGATTTTTTTTATTTTCACGCCCGGATGTTATAAACTTCTGTGAAGCACTTGGGGGTTCAAAGTGCTCACCACTCATCTAGATAAGTTCCTTAGGTGGTCTAGTTTCCAAAATGGGGTCACTTGTGGGGGGTTTCCACTGTTTAGGCACATCAGAGGCTCTCCAAACGCGACATGACACCTGCAAACCATTCCATCAAAAGTCTGCAATCCAAAACATCACTACTTCACTTCTGAGTCCTGATGTTTGCCCATACAGTAGTTTTCTCCCACATATGGGGTATCAGCGTACTCAGGACAAATTGGCAGCAACTGTTGGGGTCCAATTTCTCCTGTTACCCTTAGAAAATAAAAAATTGGGGGCAAAAATATCATTTTTGTGGAAAAAAATATGATTTTTTTATTTTCACGCCCGGGCGTTATAAACTTCTGTGAAGCACTGGGGGGTTCAAAGTGCTCAACATACATCTAGATAAGTTCCTTAGGTGGTCTAGTTTCCAAAATGGGGTCACTTGTGGGGGTTTCCACTGTTTAGGTACATCAGGGGCTCTCCAAAGGCAACATGACCCCAGCAGACCATTCCATCAAAGTCTGCATTCCAAAACGTCACTACTTCCCTTCCGAGCCCCGACGTGTGCCCATACAGTAGTTTTCTCCCACATATGGGGTATCATGGTACTCAGGACAAATTGGACAACAACTTTTGGGGTCCAATTTCTCCTGTTACCCTTGGAAAAATAAAAAAATTGGGGACTAAAAGATCATGTTTGTGGAAAAAATATGATTTTTTTTATTTTCACGCCCTGGCGTTATAAGCTTCTATGAAGCACTGGGGGGTTCAAAGTGCTCACCACACATCTAGATAAGTTCCTTAGGGGATCTATTTTCCAAAATGGGGTCACTTGAGGGGAGTTTCCACTGTTTAGGTACATCAGGAGCTCTCCAAAGGCAACATGACACCAACTGACCATTCCATCAAAGTCTGCATTCCAAAACGTCACTACTTCCCTTCCGAGCCCCGACGTGTGCCCATACAGTAGTTTTCTCCCACATAAGGGGTATCAAGGTACTCAGGACAAATTGGAAAACAACTTTTGGGGTCCAATTTCTCCTGTTAACCTTGGAAAAATAAAAAAAATTGGGGACTAAAACATCATGTTTGTGGAAAAAATATGATTTTTTTATTTTCACGCCCGGGCGTTATAAGCTTCTATGAAGCACTGGGGGGTTCAAAGTGCTCACCACACATCTAGATAAGTTCCTTGGGGGGTCTAGTTTCCAAAATGGTGTCATTTGTGGGGGGTTTCCATGGTTTAGGCAAATCAGGGGCTTTCCAAATGCAGCATGGCGTCCAATCCCAATTCCAGCCAAAAAAGTCAAATGGCGCTGCTCCCTTCCGAGCTCTGCCATGCGCCTAAATAGTGGTTTACCCCTACATATGGGGTATCAGCGTACTCAGGACAAATTGCACAATAATGCTTGGGGTCCTGTTACTCTTGAAAAAATAAAAATTGTGGGTGAAAAGATCATTTTTGTGGAAAAAATGTGATTTTTTAATTGTACGGCAGTACGTTATAAACGTCTGTGAAGCCCTTGGGGGTTCAAAGTTCTCACCACACATCTAAATAAGTTCCTATGGGGGTCTAGTTTCCAAAATGGTGTCATTTGTGGGGGTTTCCACTGTTTTGGTATATCAGGGGCTTTCCAAACGCGACATGGTGTCCGATCTCAATTCCAGCCGAAAAAGTCAAATGGCGGTGCTTCCCTTCCGAGCTCTGCCATGCGCCCAAATAGTCGTTTACACCCACATATGGGGTATCAGCGTACTCAGGACAAATTGCACAATAACTTTTATGGCCCTGTTACCCTTGGGAAAATAAAAATTGGGGGTGAAAAGATCATTTTTCTGGAAAAAATATGATTTTTTAATTGTACGGCTGTACGTTATAAACTTCTGTGAAGCCCTTGTGAGTTCAAAGTCCTCACCACATATCTAGATAAGTTCCTTCGGGGGTCTAGTTTCGAAAATGTGGTCAATTGTGGGGGCTTTCCTTTGTTTAAGTACATCAGGGGCTCTCCAAACGTGACATGGCGTCCTATCTGAATTCCAGCCAATTTTGCATTGAAAAAGTCAAACGGCGCTCCTCCTCTTCTGAGCTCTGCCATGCGACGAAACAGTGGTTCCCCCCACATATCATGTATCAGCAGACTCACAACAAATTGCACAATAACTTTTACAGTCTAGTTTCTCCTGTTACCCTTGGTAAAATAAAAAAATTGGACCTGAAGTATTTTTTTTGTGAAAAAAAGCTAAATGTTCATTTTTTTATAAACATTCAAAAAATTTTTGTGAAGCACCTGAAGGGTTAATAAACTTGAGGGGTGCATTTTTTAGAATGGTGTCACTTTTGAGGATCTTCTATCATATAGACCCCTCAAAGTGACTTCAAATGTGATGTGGTCCGTAAAAATAAGATGATGTTGCAAAAATGAGAAATCGCTGGTTAAATTTTAACCCTTATAACTTCCTAACAAAAAAATTTTGGTTCCAAAATTGTGCTGATGTAAAGTAAACATGCGGGAAATGTTACTTATTAAGTTGTTTGTGTGCCATATCTCTGTGATTTAAGGGCATAAAAATTCAAAGTTGGAAAATTGCAAAATTTCAAAATTTTTGCCAAATTTCCGCTTTTTTCACAAATAAATGCAAGTTATATGAATGAAATTTTACCACTAGCATGAAGTACGATATGTCACGAGAAAACATTGTCAGAATCACCAGGATCCATGGAAGAGTTTCAGAGTTATTACCTCATAAAGGGACAGTGGTCAGAATTGTAAAAATTGGCCCGGTCATGAACGTGCAAACCACCCTTGAGGTTAAAGGAGTTAACGACTATCCATTAGCTAGATACCTGCGCAAAATAATTTATATTTCATCTTTATTCTCATGTGCACAAGGAAAGACTAGAAGCCATGGGATGAAACTGAATGGGAGGAGACACAGATTAGATATTAGACAAAACTTTTTGACAGGGTGATCAATGAGTGGAGCAGGCTGTCCCGAGAGGTGGTGAGTTCTCCTTCAATAGAATTCTTCAAACAGAGGCTGAACAGACATCTGTCTGGAATGATTTAGTGAATCCTGCTTTGAGCAGGGGGTTGGACCAAATGACCCAGGATGTCCCTTCCAACTCTACCATTCTATGATTCTCAGATGTGTATTGTGGTGGGTATTCCTGGATAGAGGCGTGCCCAATTAGTTCATACCCCCCAATACTCACCCGAGTCGATCTACACCAAGGGTAATGAAACTGTCATGTACCAAGGACAAGCCATTTTCATATTTTCTTATAAAAAGTGCTTTTTGTAGAATGTCTTGTTTGGTACACTGGAAAGGTAAACTAAACTTGTCAATAACTTTTATGTCTCCATAAGAAAAGGTTTTGAGCTTTTTATTTTATTTGTCTTAAGAGGTACACATGAGAATAGACTCTATGTAACCTTCAGTCCAGAGCATATTAGGAACTGTAAGGACTCTGTTTGATCTGAAACATTGCAGGAAAATGCTCCTTAATTAATAGTGTTAGCAGTGCAGTGGGATGATTATTTTGCCTATTTTTCTGCTATTGGTGCATTTTCATAAATAGGATGCATTTTATAATGAACCAATAGTCAAAGGATGCAGATTTAGCTGTATAATTTTTGCATGTACGTGATATTTATTGCTTTTACATTTTTAGGTTGACTTTTGGATGTTCTTTGGTAAAACATCTGTTGGTATATGGATTTTACAGTTGGGCATGTCAATCTGTTTACGGATTGATTGCTGTATAAACTTTAAGTTTCAATATGTTATTGGTATTTAATTTCCGTATGAGCAACATGACCTCATATAGTTCAATCATTTTACTCATTCTTATAAAAATAAAACTACCCCAAACTACCCCAATATTGGATTTTATGAAACAATTGATCTATTGATGCTGCTAACCAGTTCTTGATAACTTAAGGGTGTGAAATAGTATTTCATTTAAAATGACCAGAGAAATGTTCTTACAATGCCAGAATGATATGGAACTGTAAAATGTCAATTTCACAGGCAGCTTAAAGCTTCAGGAGAAACATGCGCAAGTTCAAATTAGCAGACTGCATGGCTGTAGGCTGTAACTGTCACTCATGAGTTAGTAAGAGTTTCAGCTTTTCCTTTTAACAAAGCTATGCCATTATTTCATATTAAAGTGCAGCAAGCACATTCTTAGTTACAATTTTGTTTCAGATATACATATAATTTATATATGATTTTCTTCTGACTTTTCTCAGCTTATGACTTTACTAACGCCCCTATCTCCCTCTCTGACCGAAGCTTTCTTTCTCTGTCAGGAGCTGTCGCCCAACCAAGGACACCCCCACATACCACCCATACAGAAATCTACATGTCATTAATACCCAGCAGTTTATGAACAAGCTACAGTCATATATTCCTCTCATGTCCTTCCTCTCTTGTCCAGACTTAATCAGCTTTAGTAGAAGACTCAAAACTCAAAACTTACAAAATTGCTCTCTATCTTGCTAAACAGGTCCACTTCACCATCTATCACATTACTATCTGACAAACCAAAATGACTATTCAAAATGATGCACTCCCTCTTTAGCTCTAAGGTACATTCCCCAATCACCAACCACAGAGCTGATGACCTGACCATTTATTCAAAAGAAAATAATATCCATCAGGATATTTTCACCTAATCCCCTCAGAGTTTGAATCCTCTTTCCTCCCATGCCTCAAGTTCACTTTTAACCTTTGAACCTGTAATAGAAAAAAATTCCTGACTCGTTGCCTCTCCTTGCCCTATTACCTCATATCTTCAATCCTTTGCTCCTGCTGTCACTGCCCACCTACAATATTTAACCTTTCTATTTCTTCC
The DNA here is from genome assembly GCF_039654945.1 of Dendrobates tinctorius. Taxonomy (NCBI): domain Eukaryota; kingdom Metazoa; phylum Chordata; class Amphibia; order Anura; family Dendrobatidae; genus Dendrobates; species Dendrobates tinctorius. The sequence continues at coordinate 14,750,120 of NW_027361910.1, read as the reverse complement.
GGGGATCTATCCTTCCTCATTCAAAGAAAATATCCCTTGACTAGAACTATTCTGTCAGCTAAAGACCTTTCTCTAATCTCCCCTTAATCACTAAGTTCCTGGAGTGCTTGGTTCACTTGTGTCTAATCTGCTAGCTCACAGAAAACATTTTTCCTAACCTTTTACAATTTGGTTTTTATGTCCTACTGAAACTGCCTTTTCTAAACTCTCTAATGATCTGCTAATAGCTAAATCTAATAAATCTAAGAGTCACTACTCTGTGCTGATTCACTTGGATCTCTCTGCTTCATTCGATACCATGGATCACCAGCTCATCGTCATTATGCGTCACACTTTAAACTGCTTTTTCTTGTTTCTCCTCCTACCTCTCTGACCACTACTTCAGTGTTTCACTTGCCTGCTATTCTTACCATCCACTTTCCTTAACTGTTGGGATTCCTCAAGGTTTAGTCCTAAGCCCCCTCCTCTTTTCTCTATATTAAATAAAACGTCAACAGTTTAGTTTCAAGTACTATGTGTATGCTAATTATATATTTCCTCTATTGACATAATTTCCACCTTATAGGAAATCTATCACTACATTTGTCCTATCTAAACTATTAATAGGAGCATACAGGATACAGGCTGTTGAAAAAGCCATACTTGTATGCCTCATATCAGATGCCTTGCTGTTGATAAATCATCTACTATAACTTTATGTACATGACCTCTTCCAAGGCTTTGGGAAGGATATTGCCTGGAAGATAACAACCTCCAGAGCTTATTTTACATGAAGGAGGTATTACCAGTGTGATGTGTATTGCTTGCTTTCTGCTCTCCTGATCTTACTGCAGAGCTGTGTGTGATTATAACTGACACATCTGCAGGTTCCTCTCAGTGCTTCAGCTTCCATCTCACAGGCAGACAGGATTACAATATTGTTGCAATACAAAAGATCTCAGAGAGCTACAACAAATGTGTTTGCTAGAGGATAAAGTTTATCCTGTTCTGTGTTATTTACTTGTGTCCCACTGGTAACCCCCCCTTTTATTTAAAATAAGCACTGGAGTCAAAGTTATCTTCCAGGCAAGATAACTCCCCATAGCCTGGAAGAGGTCATTTACATATAAGAAAAATGTGAATTTCTCTAGAATAAGACATTGAATAACAGATATCAAGGTATCACTTTATTCAGCTTCCTATGACTGACCTGCATGTCCATATAAATAGCTTAGCAGAGTTGATCCTACTGACAGATTCACTTTAATACAAAATACCAGGAATACCAAGGATTGTCTGTCTGCTTTCTCTAACATCATGTCCTACCTCTATCTGAAACTTAATCTCTCCAAAACTGAACTTCTTGTCTTTTGTTCTTCTAGTGACATACCTATATCAGATATTGAAATTTCCTTGGGTGGTTCAACATTAATTCCCAAGTTGCATTATCCTAAGGTATTGGAGCCTGCAGCATCCTGCTAGTGCATTTGTCATTTGATAAGGTTTTGGTGAGCCTATTTTTCATGAAGTGTTTTTTTTATTTTGAGTATCTCTATGTTAGCTGTTTTGCAATTAGTGTTAGGACTCGCAAGTTAATGAGGACCCTTGGCGTTGGGTTGCGAGCTTATCTGTTTTGGCCAAAATAGTACCCAATACCTCATTTAATGTATTTATCATATGCATTATTTTTTCATCTTTTTATTGCACTTTGTATCATTTTGTTGCAGGATGCAGCTAGGCCTCTTTATTTTGGCTTGGTTTTCTGTGTGGTGCATACATAGTGCCTGCCTGCTACTACTATGGGCGTGATCAATAGGCTGTTATCCAGACACTTTGCATCACACTTACCTGTGTAACTAGCGTCCTATGCAAGCCTTATCTGTGTGCATTTTTACTACTAGGCAGCCAACCCCTCCATTATATAGATGAGTGGGTGGCTGTTCTCATCAGTAGAGTGCACCTGTGCTGCTCAACCCTAGGTAAGCAAGATAGGTTTAATTCTTTTCTATACAACCAACAAAAGGAAAATGCATGCAAAAAAGTCTCATAAAATTAGCATCTTTTATTATTACAATGATAAAGTTAATAACATATAATAAAGGGTCAGAGTATTACTAAAATGGGTCCAGTACACTCCTATTGTATGACCTAGTGCATGATAACTAAATAGATGTAAATATACGTATGGAAGTATAATAAATCCCCTAGTCTTAAAGGCTAAATGCCAAAACAGTCCATAGAGGACCAAACAATAACTATAAACGTAGGTCATACTTACATTAGGTGATATGTCCGGGGGGGGAGGGAAGAAGTTTGTAACCTTGTCCAATAGCCCTTACGCACATTTCACCCGCAGCTTTGTTTATTTTGCATGAAAGCTTTTGTTGGTGATGACAGTTTCAAGACGCCTCCTGCATGTATAAAATAGTCACATGCCTTGCACAGGTGTGGCTTTGGCTCATTCTTCTATACAGACACTCTTCAAGAAGGGTAGTCAGAAAGTACCCTGTGCTGTATGCTTGAAAAATTATATTGCCATACAAAACTGGTGGTTAAGAAAATATATACAGGACCAAGAGATTTAAAACGATTTATATGATACTGAGACTACATTTTTTCAAATGAACTGCACTGGCACTTTTTAAATCTCTTTGTACTGTATATATTTTCATAAACACTATTTTTTTATGGCAATATAATTTTTCATGTATACACTAGTAGTACCTATCATTCTGTGTCCGCACCTATCCCCACTCATAATGCTGTGTCTGCACCCAACCCCTCATTCACTATACTGTGTCTGTAACAATCTCCCCCACTCACTGTACTGTATCTGCACACATTACCCAATACTGTTTCCTCATACATACCCGCAACTCACACTTGCTGCTCATACTGTGTCTTCAAATGTAACACGCTCCCCATATTGTATTTGCACCAGTCTATTCCTTGGTTATCAAACTGTGTCCTTAAATCTCCCCAAATATTGCTAAATCTTCCCCACCCCCATTACACTGAATCTCCCCCACCCCTCCCCCTATACTAAATCTCTGCCACCCTTCCCCTCTCCACTAAACCTCCCCAAACCACTCCCTCCACACTAAATCCCCCCTACACTAGATCTCCCTACCTCACCCCTATACAAAATCTCCCCCACATACTAAATCTCCCTACATTAAATCTCCCACACAGTAAATCTCCCACACACTACCCAGCAGTCAGAGCTTCAATTGTACTCGCATATGAAAGATGTAAGTACAATTATCCACAGGTTAAATTGTACTATCATTTGAATGAAAGATGTGAGTACAATTATTCATTGGAAGCTGACGCCCTGCACTCCCAGTCCGGGGGAGGAGTCAAAATGCAGCACCCAGAGAGACAACTCGCCCCACCTGCCCTCTCCTAGATCGCCTTTGGGTAAAGTTGTTCATTATGATGAGCTATTGGACTGCAAATTGCCTATATACATGGTGGGCCATTTATATGGATACTCCTGGGAGGGGCATTTATAAAGTTGCATCCAAAATGTCCAACTTCAAAATGGCCGCCATGGTCCCCACTCATCTTGAAAAGTTTCCCCCTCCCATACTAATGTGCCACAAACGGGAAGTTGATAACACCAACCATTCCCATTTAAGAAACTGGGTCTGAGCTGAAAAAGTAAATTAATGTGTATGCAAAATGTAAATGCATATGAACACATGACCTTTACACAGAGAAAACCAAAAACAATTTTGGTGTATCCATATACATGGCCCACCCAGGTGTATCCATATAAATGGCCCACCCTGTATTGTTCTTGTGTAGGGAAGGTGACCTGTCGGACGGACTTGTCAGAATAGAGAAAGGAAGGTTTGCACAGTTTAGACAGGTGTCAGTTATTACAGTGGGGAAACAGCTAGGAAAGTGTAGTGGACGTGCAGTACCTTGGGTTGACCATTAGAGGGCAGGGAGGAGTGTGAGCATAGGACTTGACATCAGCTTAGGGCTTAAGAAACCGTTGGTCATGGGGGTGGAGTTAGAGGGAACCGGGAGAGATATAAATTTGACAGGAGGGTTCCAGAAAGTTCCAGTCTCCAGGGGGAGCTCAAGTGATAAGGACACTGTGACAGTTGTGGCACTGTGAGGAAAACCCAACCAGGGGGACTGAGGAGAGAGAAAGTAAGGGGGGTGGTCCTGACATAAAATACCGCAGTATAGGCGAGGCTCCGGGTGTGGGACACCGTATTTGGAACGACGTTTGACCAGTAAAATTACTGTTGGTGCATAGGCCTACGGCGGCCACAGTGACGGAGCTGTCAGAAACGTCTCAGAGTGGAAAAGGGACGGTACGTACATATACGTCCCTGGAGAAAGTACGTGTCACAAAGTACTCTGTAACCAGAGAGTTGTGCAGAGAAGTGCGGTGTGTTGAGAGGCCGTCTGGTGGACGGCGAGAAAGCGAATAAACTTGGACCTGTTGCACCCGAAGCTGCCTCCAGCCTGTGTCTGTATGTTACTGCGCTGCATACAGTGGGACCATCCCCCAGTCCGGCCCACGAACAATACACTTGCACAAGTCTGTGTCCACCAGTGCTTTGCATTATAATTTACCTTTTTTTTTTGCAGGAAAATGTTGTTCTGTTTCTATGTATCAGAATTAAAATACTAGGCCATACAATGGGACTATAGTCAAGTATAAAAGGTATTCAGTTTTAGCAGCAAGAGGGAATATGTAAATACAAAGTGAAGTTTGCTTTGTTTTTGTGTAACTAGATGTTAGGTATGCTAAAGCTTTGTTCTATGCTATAAATAGCAGTACACACTTCAATACACAAGCACTGAATAATATGACTGATTGCTCTACATGACGTATTATTTTATCTAAAAATAATTGATTATTGTTAAGGTTGTTGAGTATGGAGCATACATACATACATTTCTTTGTCTGTTCTATTGGCATCAATCTGTTTCATCCAGCTTTTCTGTGTAGAACTTAAATAAAAATAAGTCAAAACTTTAATGTCCTCCAGTTAATCAGTGTTAAGAAGTTGTTTCAAATGGAGACTGGTTATTTCAAATTCTTTTGACCAATTTCATCAAAGTGTTTAGAAATCTGGCAAGGTTGCACACAAATTCTGTTTTTTGAGTAGGATTTTTCATGCAAGTTTCAGCTAGTTCTCCTAAAACTGGTGGTGATGAGGCAGGACAGAGTGGGATGAGGTGTGGCGAGGCCCTCTTGTCTAATTTATGATGACTAGAGTTGAGCGAAACGGGTCGAAAAATTTCAAAAGTCGCCGACTTTTGGCAAAGTCGGGTTTCATGAAATGAAACCCGACCCTAGGATGAGGTCGGCCACGAGGTCGGCGACTTACGCGCCAAAGTTTGTTTTGCGCTCTTTTTCAGCCAATCAGGATCCACGGACACTGTGGGCAACGTGATGACATAGGCAGGGGTCACCACCATCTTTCAGAAGGGCATGCAAGTGATTGGCTTGCTTTGGTAGGCGTCACAGGGGGTATAAAAGGGCGTGCACGCCGACCGCCATCTTACTTCTGCCGATCTCAGTATAGGGAGAGGTTGCTGCTGATTCTGTAGGGAGAGCGTTAGGCAGGGAAGAAGACAAAAAAACTGCTTCTGCTGCTAGCGATTTGGCCTGCACAACACACCAGTCACTGTGTGTGCAGTGCAAGGGGAGGCTATATAGTGGTGTATCAGTGGTGTTGGTTGTTGGGCTGCCTTCTAAGGCTTCCTGACATTCCTGCATTGCTGTTTACCCACTGCTCCGCAAACTGCTTTTTTAAAAGCAATCCCAATTTTTTTTTTTTGTCCTGCTGAGAAGAAAAAAAAACTGCTTCTGCTGCTAGCAATTTGGCCTGCACAACACACCAGTCACTGTGTGTGCAGTGCAAGGGGAGGCTATATAGTGGTGTATCAGTGGTGTTGGTTGTTGGGCTGCCTTTTAAGGCTTCCTGACAGGCTGGCATTGCTGTTTACCCACTGCTCTGCAAACTGCTTTTTTAAAAGCAATCCAATCTCCCTTATCCTCTAGTCACTTTTGTCACAGCTTTGCCATCGAGCCTGTGACATAGCGCTCAGATATCAGTGGGCCTCACACAATCCAAAAGTGTCCAGTGTCCAAAAGTGTGTGCAGAGATTCAAAATCTCCCTTATCCTCTAGTCACTTTGGTCACAGCTGTGCCATCGAGCCTGTCACATAGCGCTCAGATATTCTTTGGGCCTCACACAATCCAAAAGTGTCCAGTGTCCAAAAGTGTGTGCAGAGATTCAAAATCTCCCTTATCCTCTAGTCACTTTGGTCACAGCTGTGCCATCGAGCCTGTCACATAGCGCTCAGATATTCATTGGGCCTCACACAATCCAAAAGTGTCCAGTGTCCAAAAGTGTGTGCAGAGATTCAAAATCTCCCTTATCCTCTAGTCACTTTGGTCACAGCTGTGCCATCGAGCCTGTCACATAGCGCTCAGATATTCATTGGGCCTCACACAATCCAAAAGTGTCCAGTGTCCAAAAGTGTGTGCAGAGATTCAAAATCTCCCTTATCCTCTAGTCACTTTGGTCACAGCTGTGCCATCGAGCCTGTCACATAGCGCTCAGATATTCATTGGGCCTCACACAATCCAAAAGTGTCCAGTGTTCAAAAGTGTGTGCAGAGATTCAAAATCTCCCTTATCCTCTAGTCACTTTGGTCACAGCTGTGCCATCGAGCCTGTCACATAGCGCTCAGATATTCATTGGGCCTCACACAATCCAAAAGTGTCCAGTGTCCAAAAGTGTGTGCAGAGATTCAAAATCTCCCTTAACCTCTAGTCACTTTGGTCACAGCTGTGCCATCGAGCCTGTCAAATAGCGCTCAGATATTCATTGGGACTCACACAATCCAAAAGTGTCCAGTGTCCAAAAGTGTGTGCAGAGATTCAAAATCTCCCTTATCCTCTAGTCACTTTGGTCACAGCTGTGCCATCGAGCCTGTCACATAGCGCTCAGATATTCATTGGGCCTCACACAATCCAAAAGTGTCCAGTGTCCAAAAGTGTGTGCAGAGATTCAAAATCTCCCTTATCCTCTAGTCACTTTGGTCACAGCTGTGCCATCGAGCCTGTCACATAGCGCTCAGATATTCATTGGGGACACACAATCCAAAAGTGTCCAGTGTCCAAAAGTGTGTGCAGAGATTCAAAATCTCCCTTATCCTCTAGTCACTTTGGTCACAGCTGTGCCATCGAGCCTGTCACATAGCGCTCAGATATTCATTGGGCCTCACACAATCCAAAAGTGTCCAGTGTCCAAAAGTGTGTGCAGAGATTCAAAATCTCCCTTATCCTCTAGTCACTTTGGTCACAGCTGTGCCATCGAGCCTGTCACATAGCGCTCAGATATTCATTGGGCCTCACACAATCCAAAAGTGTCCAGTGTCCACAAGTGTCTGCAGAAATTCAAAATCTCCCCTGTCCTATAGACACCTTGTACCTTGTTTTACATTACTATATAGTTTGTTGGATTTTGTCTACATTTCTACCAAAAATGAGGAAGGCTGGTGGAAGAGGCCGTGGAATTGGGCGGGGGTTGGCAGCTGGTAATGATGGTGTTGGTGGTGGATCTGATGGTAGTGGCAAGAGCAAAATAGGACCGAATGCAGGAGGTGTTGAGCCTGCGTCATCGTCTGGCTACATAAGGCCTCGAACGCTTAGTTTTCTAGGAGTTGGCAAACCGCTTTTAAAGCCAGAGCATCAGGAAAAAGTTTTGTCTTACATTGCTGACTCAGCCTCCAGCTCTATCGCCTCCTCTTCTTCAGTTGTAAAAAGTAAAAGCACTGAGTCGTCATTGGAGGCTCATGTTCATGAACCACATCTTTCCTTGTGTCCTTCACCCCAACCAAGATTGAAGGATGACGCAGGCCATACTACTGATTACTCCATGGAGCTGTTTTCACATACCATGCCTGGATTATCAAGTGAAATGGTGAATTACCCAGGCCAAGATGAATCTGACATGGAGTGCACTGATGCACAGCCGCTGATGGATGATTCTGCTGGTACATTCACTCAGAGCACTACATTGTCCTCGTAGTGTACAGAGCCAGATTCTGACCCTGATGAGACTCAGGTGCCCCTTCCCGCACACTATACCACCATACACGTTGACACAGAGGATGGTGCACATGACATAGAAGAGGAGGTGATGGATGACCCAGTTGTTGACCCAGATTGGCATCCATTGGGGGAAGAGGGTGCTGCTTCCAATAGCTCAGATGAGGAGCATCCACAGCAGACATCGACATCGCAACAGCTGTTATCTGGCAGGCCCGGAGCACTCCAAAGACAGGTTCCAAACATCAAAAGAGTTGCTGGACAGCTTGTCCAGAGGGTCAAAAGATCACAGCGTGCAAGGCTGCAAAATGTCTGCCAAAGTAGGAAGAGTGCAGTGTGGCACTTTTTTGAACAAAATCCTCATGATCAGGCCAAGGTTATCTGTAAGAAGTGCGCAAAGACCTTTAGCCGAGGGAAAAATCTGAAAAATTTGAATACCAGTTGCATGCTTAGACATTTAACCAGCATGCACTTGCAAGCGTGGACACAACACCAAACCTCAAGTGCCACATGTGCAACTGATCACAACGAAGGTAGTCAGCAACGCTACATTGTTTCCCCCACTGTAAGCCCACCGGTTAGCACAGCAGCAAATGTTGAGGTGTCGTTGCAAGGCCACAGCAGTCATGGAATCCCACTGTTATATCAACGAAAGACTGATTCTAGGCCATCAGAAAGAACACCAACTCCATCACCATCATCAACCCTCTCTCAGTCCGCCCTGTCCACCGCTACTTCCACCATATGCAGCTCTCAAGTCCAGATCACCCTCCCAGACACTATGAGTAGGTCAAGAAAGTACTCAGTCTCTCATCCGCGTACACTGGGTTTGAACGCCCACATTGCCAAACTAATCTCGTTTGAGATGATGCCCTTTCGGTTGGTGGAAAGCACAGCTTTCCGCGAACTCATGGCCTATGCAGTACCACGCTATGACCTACCCAGTCGCCACTTCTTCTCTCGCAAAGCCATCCCAGCCCTCCACCATCATGTGAAAGACCGCATTGTCCATGCACTCAAGCAGTCAGTGAGCGGAAAGGTGCACCTCACAACTGATGCATGGTCCAGTCGGCATGGCCAGGGCCGTTACGTGTCCATCACTGCGCACTGGGTTAATGTGGTGGATGCAGGGTCCACAGGGGACATCGGTGGTGGGACAGTGCTGCCTAGCCCACGGTATAGGAAACAGTTGGCTGTAGGCGTTCGACCCTCCTCCTCCTCCTTCAGAAGCGAAAGCTCGTCCACAGAGCGCAGTCGTACGAGCACTCCATCTGCAGCTGCCACTGTTGCACACGATGTGTCCCCCTATCGAGCAGCTAGTGGAAAGCGTCAGCAGTAGAGTTGAGCGATACCGTCCGATACTTCAAAGTATCGTATCGGATGGTATCGGCCGATCTTTAAAAAAAGTATCGGTATCGCTGATTCCGATACCGGAAGTCCCATTCAAGTCTATGGGACTTCCGGTATCGGAATAAGAAAAACCCTTTCCTGCCCTTGTACAGCCTCTCTGGGGTCTGTACGGGCCTTTCGGGGGCTGTGCCGGCCTGCCAGGGGGTCTGTGCAGGCTCCGGTGGTCTGTGCCGGCCTGCCGGGGGGCTGTGCAGGCTCCGGGGGGCTGTGCCGGCCTGCCGGGGGGCTGTGCCGGCCTGCCGGGGGGCTGTGCAGGCTCCGGGGGGCTGTGCCGGCCTGCCGGTGGTCTGTGCAGGCTCCGGTGGGCTGTGCCGGCCTGCCGGGGGGCTGTGCGGGCCTGCCGGTGGTCTGTGCAGGCTTCGGGGGTCTGTGCAGGCATCGTCCGATGGGACTACAAGTCCCATCGGGCGATGCCTGCTACCATGACAGTGATTGACACATTAGCCAATGATGGGACAGTAATAGTCCCATCATCCGGCTAATGTGTTGAATGTAAAAAAAAAAAAAAAAAATTACATGCTAAATACATACAACATGCATACTACATACATGCTACATTCATACTACATACTACATACATGCTACATTCATACTACATAAATACTACATGCAACATACATACTACTTATATACTACATACATACTACATATATACTACATGCATGCTACATACATACTGCATGCTACATACATACTACATGCTACATACATACCACATATATACTACATACATACTACATATATACTACATATATACTACATGCAACATGCATACTACATATATACTACATGCATGCAACATGCATACTACATATATACTACATGCTACATACATACTACATGCTACATACATACTACATATATACTACATGCATGCTACATACATACTGCATGCTACATACATACTACATACATACTACATACATACTACATATATACTACATGCATGCTACATACATACTACATATATACTACATGCATGCTACATACATACTGCATGCTACATGCATGCTACATACATACTACATACATACTACATGCTACATACATACCACATATATACTACATACATACAATACATTCATACAATACATACATAGACATACAGTACATATAACATAGAGTAACATACTTACCAATACTTGTCACATTGTTCCCCGAAGCCATTGTCTTTTCCGGAATAAATATTAACATAACAAACCACAAAAATACTCACCCACGATCCGAAGCAGTCCACGAGTGTGTCCCACGACGATCTTGGGTAGAGAACTGCAGCATCAGCTGATGCTGCCGTTCTCTACGGGCTGTAGGAATCCAATGACAGAAGGTAGGTATCCTTCCGCACTGTATTCCTCCGCCACTTAAAAAAAAAAAAAGTCCCTAGTCTCACTTTATGCCATTGCTGTGTGGGAATTTCCCACGCAGCAATGGCATAAAGTGAGACTAGGGACTTTTTTTTTTTTTAAGTGGCGGAGGAATACAGTGCGGAAGGATACCTACCTTCCGTCATTGGATTCCTGCAGCCCGTAGAGAACGGCAGCATCATCTGATGCTGCAGTTCTCTACCCAAGATCGTCATGGGACACACTCGTGGACTGCTTCGGATCGTGGGTGAGTATTTTTGTGGTTTGTTATGTTAATATTTATTCCGGAAAAGACAATGGCTTCGGGGAACAATGTGACAAGTATTGGTAAGTATGTTACTCTATGTTATATGTACTGTATGTCTATGTATGTATTGTATGAATGTATTGTATGTATGTAGTATATATGTGGTATGTATGTAGCATGTAGTATGTATGTAGTATGTATGTAGCATGCATGTAGCATGCAGTATGTATGTAGCATGCATGTAGTATATATGTAGTATGTATGTAGCATGCATGTAGTATATATGTAGTATGTATGTAGTATGTATGTAGTATGTATGTAGCATGCAGTATGTATGTAGCATGCATGTAGTATATATGTAGTATGTATGTAGCATGTAGTATGTATGTAGCATGTAGTATATATGTAGTATGCATGTTGCATGCATGTAGTATATATATAGTATGTATGTTGCATGTAGTATATATGTAGTATGTATGTAGTATGTATGTAGTATGTATGTAGTATGTATGTAGCATGCAGTATGTATGTAGCATGTATGTAGCATGTTTGTAGTATGTATGTAGTATATATGTAGTATGTATGTAGCATGTAGTATGTATGTAGCATGTAGTATGTATGTAGCATGTATGTAGCATGTATGTAGTATGTATGTAGTATATATGTAGTATGTATGTAGCATGTAGTATGTATGTAGCATGCATGTAGTATATATGTAGTATGTATGTATGTAGTATGTATGTAGTATATATGTAGCATGTAGTATGTATGTAGCATGCATGTAGTATATATGTAGTATGTATGTATGTAGTATGTATGTAGTATGTATGTAGCATGTAGTATGTATGTAGCATGTAGTATGTATGTAGCATGCATGTAGTATGTATGTAGTATGTATGTAGCATGTAGTATGTATGTAGCATGCATGTAGTATATATGTAGTATTTTTTTTTTTTTTTTTTTTAACATTTAACACATTAGCCGGATGATGGGACTACTACTGTCCCATCATTGGCTAATGTGTCAATCACTGTCATGGTGGCAGGCATCGCCAGATGGGACTTGTAGTCCCATCGGACGATGCTTGCACAGACCCCCGGACATCAGCACAGCCCCCCGGCAGGCCGGCACAGCCCCCCGGCAGGCCGGTACAGACCCCCACAGGGTGCACAGCCCCCCGGCAGGCCGGCACAGCCCCCCGGCAGGCCGGTACAGACCCCCACAGGGTGCACAGACCACCGGCAGGCCGGCACAGCCCCCCGGCAGGCTGGTACAGACCCCCACAGGGTGCACAGACCACCGGCAGGCCGGCACAGCCCCCCGGCAGGCCGGTACAGACCCCGGGCAGTCCACACAGCCCCCCGGCAGGCCGGCACAGCCCCCCGGCAGGCCGGCAGAGAACCCCGGAAGGCCCGAAATGACGGCGCATCATGATGCGCACACACCGCGCATCATGATGACGTCAGGCTGTCAATCAACTTTGAACTTCCGATTCCGATGCCGACTTCCGATATTGAAAAAATATCGGAAGTCGGTATCGGAATTCCGATACAGCAAGTATCGGCCGATACCCGATACTTGCGGTATCGGAATGCTCAACACTAGTCAGCAGGCTGTGTTGCAGATGATGTGTTTGGGCAACAGACACACCGCCGAGGTGCTGGCCGAGTACTTGAAGCGACAAACTGAGTCATGGCTGGGCAGTGTACATCTTGAGGCAGGCAAGGTAGTTAGTGATAACGGCCGTAATTTTGTGGCAGCCATAGCCCTTTCAAAACTCAGCCATATACCTTGCTTGGCTCACACCTTGAACCTGGTGGTGCAGTGCTTCCTCAAAAATTATCCGGAGTTAACAGCCCTGCTCCAGAAGGTGCGAAGACTGTGCGCGCACATCCGCCGGTCGCCTGTACACTCCGTTCGTATGCAGAAGCTGCAGCGATTGCTCCACCTTCCCAACCACCGCCTCATTATCGACATTGCAACAAGGTGGAACTCCACCCTGCACATGGTGGAGCGGCTGTGCGAGCAGAGGCAGGCCATAATGCATTTGTGGGAGGATACACGGCCAGGCACTTTGAGAGCAGACATGGAGTTGACAGGTGTGCAGTGGTCAAAGCTGAAAGACCTCTGTAAAGTCCTTCAGTGTTTTGAGGAATGCACACGGCTGGTAAGCGCAGACGACGCCATCCTAAGCATGAGCATCCCACTTATGCGTCTGCTCATGCAAACTTTGACGCACCTTAAGGAGCAGGTGTCTGCAGCCAATGTTGATGAGGAGTAAGAGGAGGAGGGAATCCTTGATGACATTCAGCCATTGTCTGCTCAGGGACCTCTCCTGGACGAGGTGGAGGAAGAAGAGGAGGAGGAGGAGGAGTATGATGGGGATGATTACTTAGGGGAGGAGGATGCATCTCGTGGGGCAAGTGAAAATGTTGGCGTGGCAAGGTCTGGTACAGGGTTTGTGCGTGACTGGAGGGATGTGGATTTGCCAGAAAGTGCTCCTCCAACCAGCACTCGCAGTGCATCATTGACACCGGGAACATTGGCCCACATGTCAGATTATGCCTTGCAGATCCTAAAAAGGGACCCACGCATTGCCAAAATGATGAACGATGATGACTACTGGTTGGCCAGCATCCTGGATCCACGCTATAAAGGCAAATTACAAAACATCATGCCACAGGAGAACCTTGACCTAATATTGGCTAATAAACAAGCAACTCTGGTAAATAGGTTGCTTGAGGCATTCCCAGCACACAGCAGCGGTGATGGTTCTCACACGAGCCGTACGGGCCGGGGGAAGCTTGGCAGAGGTGTTCGTGGTGCACACAGCAGAAGTGGCGTTGGAGACAGGGGTTTCATGACAATGTTGTGGACTGATTTTTCAAGTACCGCTCACACAACTGGTAATACTGCATCGATGGAAAGTGACAGGAGACAGCAGTTGTCAACTATGGTTACAAACTACTTTTCCTCCCATATCGATGTTCTCCCACACAGGTCATTCCCCTTTGACTATTGGGCCGCTAAACTGGACACCTGGCCTGAATTGGCACAATATGCCTTACAGGAGCTCGCTTGCCCAGCTGCAAGTGTGCTATCGGAAAGAGTCTTCAGTGCAGCTGGATCAATCCTGACAGAAAAAAGGACCCGTCTGCCAACCCAAAATGTGGATGATCTAACCTTCATTAAAATGAACCACGCATGGGTTTCCAAGGATTTTGTCCCACCTTCCTCTGATGACACATAGGGTGACAGAAAAATGGCTTGCTTTGGACCACCTCTTCCTGGGACTTGACCTATTTCACCTTTTGCATCAGCTGAATGTCCAACATCAACATATGCCACTTTCTAAAACTCCCTAACTGTGCTGCCTCCCCCCCCATGGCCAGGGTCACCACCTAGCGCACGACACCGTGCGAGTGCCGTTGCCCTGGACAGGTGGGTAGGCCGACTCTTGGGCGCGGGCACTGGTACTGGGTCCTTCATAGTGCAATCAAGTGTCTCTGACGGTGGTGGTGCACACCCGCCGTCAGACACACCGCCGTACTATGAGGGGCCCAGTGCCAGTACCGACGCCCACGAGTGGGCCCCCCTTGCTTGGGCAGGGCCCCAGCATTTGCAATCTTTACCTCTCCCTGCTCCTCCGCTGTGTAGTCTGGGCCGTCAAATCCATACTGTGCCTGACACCGTCTGAGCCTGCCTCCTGATGTATAGACATATATTTTGAATGTGTACGCTATCCATACATGTTATCCGGGGAAACGGTACTCTTTCTAACCTTTGTGCAATCACGTGCAATCCATACTGGGCCTAACACCGTCTGAGCCTGCCTCCTGAGACATATATTTTGAATGTGTACGCTATCCATACATGTTATCCGGGGATACGGTACCCTTTCTAACCTTTGTGCAATCACTTGCAATCCATACTGGGCCTAACACCGTCTGAGCCTGCCTCCTGAGACATATATTTTGAATGTGTACGCTATCCATATATGTTATCCGGGGATACGGTACCCTTTCTAACCTTTGTGCAATCATGTGCAATCCATACTGGGCCTAACACCGTCTGAGCCTGCCTCCTGAGACATATATTTTGAATGTGTACGCTATCCATACATGTTATCCGGGGATACGGTACCCTTTCTAACCTTTGTGCAATCACGTGCAATCCATACTGGGCCTAACACCGTCTGAGCCTGCCTCCTGAGACATATATTTTGAATGTGTACGCTATCCATACATGTTATCCGGGGATACGGTACCCTTTCTAACCTTTGTGCAATCACGTGCAATCCATACTGGGCCTAACACCGTCTGAGCCTGCCTCCTGAGACATATATTTTGAATGTGTACGCTATCCATACATGTTATCCGGGGATACGGTACCCTTTCTAACCTTTGTGCAATCACGTGCAATCCATACTGGGCCTAACACCGTCTGAGCCTGCCTCCTGAGACATATATTTTGAATGTGTACGCTATCCATACATGTTATCCAGGGAAACGGTACCCTTTCTAACCTTTGTGCAATCACGTGCAATCCATACTGGGCCTAACACCGTCTGAGCCTGCCTCCTGATGTATAGACATATATTTTGAATGTGTACGCTATCCATACATGTTATCTGGGGATACGGTACCCTTTCTCACCTTTGTGCAATCACGTGTAATCCATACTGGGCGTGAGAACGGCTGGCGAGCTGTTAAGCAAGCTACAGCACCTGTGGTTTGCACACGTAAGTTTTTCATTTTTTCAGGAATGACGGTTAGGCCTAATTCCGGAACTGCGGATGACCTGCACTTACTGGGAAATCATTGTTCGCGGGTAATAATTGTAATCAGTGATCCCCATCACTAACGTTGTTCAGCGGGTTATCTGCACCTGTAAGCGACAAACGCTGGCCTTTTCAGTGTAGCGCACATGCAGCCACGGACATGTAAGGGCATGACACACCAGTTATTGGCCAATCTCATGTGCCAGAGCCTCACGTGTCCCTCTAGTAAGCCGGACTCGGACTGCGGGGCATGACGGAGTCTCGTTCGTTAACGGAATTAAGCTTGCAATGTGTGCATCTGTTCTGTAGCTGGCATGGTTGAGGTTTCCCAGGTGGAGTCGAATTTAACCATAGGCTCCACTCCTGGTGGTGCCCTTCTGGACATTCCTTTAAGGTTCAGCTTTGCAACCATACTGCCCACGTAAAACAAACACTTTGCCTTCATGAACGCTGTTTGGAGGGTCATGACTCGTGGGAATAACGCCGCCCAATCAGTTAACCTGCTAGAGAGATCCTTCGTTGCTCCCAAGCATGACATCACACTCCCTAGGAAGAAGGTAATGACACTGTGGCGACCGTACTCCTGGGGGCGACACAAGTGCACTGATGCCCAGCCACTGCTCGATGAATCTGCTGGTACATTGACCCAGACCACTACATTCCCCTCGCACGCTACACGACCTGAATCTGACCCTGATGAAACTCAGGTTACCCTTCCAATATACAGTTCCATCTTACACGGTGACAAAGAGGAAGCTGCAGATGAAAGTGCAGGTTCGGCCCACCTGCCATCAGACACACCACCGTACTATCAGGGGCCCTGTGCCAGTGCCATCGCCAACGAGTGGGCCCCCCCTGCTTGCCCAGGATCACAGCACTTGCAAAGTTGAAATACTGTGCAGTGAGATGGAAGATGGGGACGACGAGGAATCCAGACAAGTACAGGGATTCCCTAGCGAGGAGACTTATTTGATTGTTTTCAATGTTGGGACAGCAATTTTTGGGGAGCACTATACTCTGGAGAATGATAGATGGGGCCCACCATACACTGGAACATTCCAAAGGTGGACATCAGACACTGGAGCAGCATTTACAGGGCCCATTATACACTAGAGCATTAGAAATGGGGCCCATTATGTTTGGAGCATTATTTGGACCCATAAGACAGTGGAGCTTCATCCATGGGGACCAACATATACTGTAGAATTATGTGGAGCTCATCATATACTGTTTCAAACATTATATGGGACCAATGATTCTGTATGGAGAAACAGATGGGCCTAGTCATGAGATGTAAAAAGTGAGGTATTTTTCATTGTACTATACCGCTATTTCTCTGCCGTATCGGAGCATGATGAGTTGTGGTATGTGTTAAAGGGGCGCTCTTTCGCCCAGGGCACATGAAAACCTGCAGCCAGCCCTCCCCCCCCACAACTTTAGCCAAATAACCCCCATTTTTCAGTGCGTAACTTGTATTATGAAGTTAATTAAGGTTGACAAGCTTAAGTAAGAAGAATTGATGCTTTCGGCATTCAAATGGGCACTGTAGGTGTGTTTCCGACTTTTATTCCCCATTGACTTACATTGGGTTTCGTGTTTCGGGACGATCCCGACTTTTCCCTATAAACGGACGATCTTGCTCGACCCGACTTTTGGAAAAGTCGGGTTTCACGAAACGAAACACGACCCTAAAAAACCAAAAGTCGCTCAACTCTAATGATGACCCATAGTGTACTTTATGCCACAAATCTTACTCTAGTCACTGATTGGAGTAAGATTTACATTAACTAATGCAATCACTAGGGACGTCTTTTGACATACCCAGAGTACTTATAAGCCTTACTTGCATATGAACTAAAATTATGTGCTTCTGTTTGATAGCAATGGATGACATTATCTTTCAGAAAGCATCATGACCACATAAACAATTTGGATGTGTGAATCATTGTGACTAGTGTTGAGCTTTCCGATACCGCAAGTATCGGGTATCGGCCGATATTAGCTGTATCGGAATTCCGATACTGACTTTCGATACTTTTTTCATATCGGATACCAGAATCGGAAGTTCCCATAATGCTATCAGCCCGCTCGCTTTGATTCAGCCAATGGGATTCGTCAGAAGTGTGGGCACATTCTGTTAGGCATGTAGGCATGTTAACTATTCGCATGGCTGTGATTGGCTGCTGAAATGATGTCATGATGCACTATAAAAGCCACTGCCGCCGCCATTTCTGGTCACTCTGCTGTGAATTCAGTTAGGGACAGGCTGCTGTTGAAGACTGTGAGGGACAGATAGAAATATCGATTCTAAAAACAATATTGTGCTTTACCCAGGCTACATAAACCACCACTGTAGCTTGCTTTTCCCTAGCAGCAGTGTTCACAGCTGTCTGCAAGGGCTGTGTGAGTGCAGCTCACGCTGTGGAGTGGGTCCTGCAGCCACGTCTGTTTGTAGGCCGCCCAGCGTGCCTCACTGCTGCCTCATACATATTTTTCTTTTTGAGCTGCTTATTTTAAAAAAATTCTATCTAGTGTGCTTCCATCCGTATCCATATACGTTGGTTGCAAACACTAGTAGTAGACAGCGGAGCCTTTCTGCAGCCTGTCAGTGCTAGTGCCCACTTAGCTGCACTGTTCACGGCTGTCTGAGAGGTCTCTGACTGTGTGTGAGTGCAGCTCACGCTGAGTAGTGTGTCCTGCAGCTACGTCTGGTTGTAGGCCGCTCAGCGTGTCACTGCCTCACACATTTTTCTTTTATTGCAGCTCATTTTTTCTCTATAAGTGTGCATCCATTCGTATCCATATACGGTGGTTGCAAACACTCTAGGAGTACACAGCGGAGCCTTTCTGCAGCCTGTCAGTGCTAGTGCCCACTTAGCTGCACTGTTCACGGATGTCTGAGAAGTCTCTGACTGTGAGTGAGTGCAGCTCACGCTGAGTAGTGTGTCCTGCAGCTACGTCTTGTTGTAGGCTGCTCAGCGTGTGTCACTGCCTCACACATATATTTCTTCAATTGCAGATCATTTTTTCTTCTCCTATTAGTGTGCATCCATCCATATCCATCTACATTGGTTGGTTGCAAACACTATATATGAGTAGATAGAGGAGCCTTTTTTCTGGCTTGTGCCCTTCAGCTGCAGCCAGATTAGTATTACCCAATTTTTTTGGAGCCTCATCTTTTGCATTGTAGGTTACCTGCCTGCATTGTAATAGCTCTAGAAAGTTGGTGATACTCTGACTTTCAAATCTTTGGTCACATCCTTTTAGTTTTTTTTCCCCACAAAAAAACAACAAAGTTCACCAAACACTACATTTGAAAGTTGTGTAGGCCACATTATCTCCTATTAAAGTGTAGTCGACACACACACTTCATAAAATTAGTGTTCTTATACCTGTAACCAGCTGTTCAGGAATAAGCACACTAAGGCCCCCCTTTGTACTTTTCTGCCTATCTTTCTCAGTCTAGCAAGATGAAGAAGGCAGGGAGTAAGGCACGTGGCCGTGTGCGTGGAGTTTCAGCAGGGAGAGGACGTGGGGATTCTGCAGGGAGAGGACGTGGGGATTCTGCAGGGAGAGGACGTGGGGATTCTGTGCCTGCTGTTGGCACCAGTGAGTCAGCATCCCCCAGTTTTAGCAGGCAACAGTCCTTTATGCGCAGCTTTGTAGGACCTCACCGTACCCCACTGCTGCAGGAGGAACAAATTGAAGCCGTTGTCGGATGGATGGCAGCTAACGCATCGACTTCAATTACTTCCACATCCTCTCAGGGCCAGAGCACCAAAGAGCAACCATCTGTCTCTTCACCACCTGCCAAAGTGCCCAGGCAGTCAGAGACCCCTGGATAGGAGCCATCTCAGTCTCTACTTCTGTTCTTTGAATCTGTTGGCTTGGAAAGAGGGGGACAGCCAAGCAGCATTGAAGAATGTGAAGAAGAGGGAGTATGCAGTGATGCGCAACTGCTTTGTCCCTCTGAATCTGAAGAAGCGGGTGGGCCAGTGCCTATGGTCAGCACACCTCAGTACGCATCAGATGATGACGAGACTCAGTTACCACTTTCTGGTGCGTATGGTGCTGGCGAGACAACCCAGGAGAAGCAGGTGTTTGAAGAGGGGAGTGTAGATGATGAGCCCATCATAGCGTGAGGAACAGGAAGGTGGTGGGAGCAGCTCTGAGGAAGAGATTCCCCGAACGGCCAAAACCGGAGGGAGAGGGAGGGGGCAGACTTGGTTGCCTGTAGCCTCCACTTCGGCACCCGTTAGGAGCATTCCACTTTCAAAAGGCAAAAAGGGCGCTCCCAAGACTTGCAGTGCGTGGTCCTTTTTTGACACAGTTGCAGATGACATTTGCTTTGTCAAATGCAAGCTGTGTCATCAGAGAGTCAAAAGAGGGAAAAATGTCAGCAACCTCAATACAACTAATATGTGGAAACATGTGCGGACCAAGCATGAGCTGGAGTTACACAGACACACTGAAGACGTAGGCCAACGTACAGCACCACCTACCACCTCTTCAGCTCGTGTTGGGGCCTCTTCCTCACACACAGCTGGTTCGGCTTCCTCACAGGATCGCCAAGGAAGAACCTCTGGCACTGTTGTCCGGAGACCCTGTGACATTCCACCCACAGCACCACGTTCCAAGTCATCCTCACACTCCCAGGCCACTCGGCAGCCATCGGTAGCACAGGCATGGGAGAAAAGGCGGCCATACTTGGCAAACCATCCCCGAGCACAGGCTCTGAATGCTGGCATTGCCAAACTACTGGCCCTTGAAATGCTGTCATTCAGGCTGGTGGAGACTGACACCTTCCGGGACTTCATGGCATTGGCAGTCCCACAATACACTGTGCCCAGCCGCTTTTATTTCAGCAGGCGAGCCGTCCCTGCAGAAACATGTGGAGGCAAACATAAAACATGTGCTATTAAACGCCGTCAGTAGCAAGGTCCACCTGACCACCGATGCGTGGACCAGTAACCATGGACAGGGACGATACCTTTCCCTCACTGCCCATTGGGTTAATGTTGTGGAGCCGGGTACAGATCTGGAGAGTGGCGCTCTACGTGTTCTGCCAACTCCATGGATTGCAGGAATCCAGTCTGTACACATTGACTCCTCCTCCTACTCCAGTTCCTCTGAAACAGCGCAGCAGGAGCCTGTTACAACCGATATGAGCACAGCCATGGCTAAATGTCAACAGGCCATACTGAAATTAATTTCATTGGGGAATCGAAGCCACACAGCGCAGGAGCTCTGGAATGCCATCAAGCAGGAGAGCGACGTGTGGTTTCTGCCAGCGAATCTCCAGCCGGGCTTGGTAGTGTGTGACAATGGCCAAAATCTGGTGGCAGCTCTTGGCCTTGGCAACCTCACTCACATCCCATGTCTGGCACATGTGCTCAACTTGGTCGTGCAGAGCTTTCTGAGGGACTATCCGGATCTTGATGCACTGCTGCACAAGGTCGGCATAGAGTGCGCTCACTTGCGGCGTTCCAGCACGGCAAGATCGCGCCTTGCTGCTCTGCAGCGCCGATTACGCCTTCTGGAACATCGCATCATATGTGACCTACTCACCAGGTGGATTTCAACGTTACATATGTTGGAGCGGTTGTGTGAGCAGCAGGCAGCAGTCATGGAGTACCAGCTGCATCAGGTGCAAACAAGTTGCAAAGTGCGCCGGTCACACTTCAGCACCACTGAGTGGGCCTCTATGAAGGACATCTGCTTCGTTTTGCGTGCCTTCGATGATTCCACGTGGATGGCGAGTGCAGATGATGCACTAGTCAGCATGACTGTCCCCCTTATCTGCATGCTTCAAAAAACACTGCAAGCACTAAGGGATGAGGTTTTGGAAGAGGTGGAGGATGAGGAGTCCCAAATGCCATCTGCTTCTGGACAGTCTGCGCTATGTGCTTCCTCACAAAGGCCTAGGCAGGGGACACTTTGTGAGGAGGATGAGGAGGAGTCGATGGAGGAGGAAGACATCTCTCCACAGGAGGGAGGTACACAAAGCTCTAGTCAGTATGTACAGCGAGGGTGGGGTGATGCAGAGCAGGCAGAGATCACGCCTCAAGCAGGGGACAGCGGTTCTTTGGCAGTTGGGAGTCTGCAGCACATGGTTGACTTCATGCTGCAGTGCCTGAGAAACGACCGCCGCATCGCCCACATTCTCTACATGGCTGATTATTGGGTGTACACCCTCCTAGATCCTCGCTACAAGGACAACTTGCAAACCCTCATACCAACGATGAACCTGGAGCGTAAACTGCGGGAGTACCAAGACACACTGGTGCAGGCCATCATGTTTTCCATTCCACCCGACAGCTGTGGTGCTAGAGCTTTACAAAGCACCTCTGTGCATCGACCCAGTGGAGGAAACTCGGCACAAAGAGGGAGCAGAGGCAGCGCCTCAGCACAAGGCAAGACCACTATTGCCCAAATGTGGCAAAGTTTTGTGTGTCCGCCACAATTGTCTACACCATCACTGACGGCTCCAGTCAGCAGGAGGCAACGTTTCCGTCAGATGGTGACAGACTACATGTCTTGCCCTGTGAGTGTACTCCCAGATGGCTCTTCCCCCTTCAAGTTTTGGGTCTCTAAGCTGGATACATGGCCGGAGCTTAGCCAGTATGCATTGGAGGTGCTGGCTTGCCCTGCTGCCAGTGTATTATCGGAACGCGTCTTTAGTGCCGCAGGTGGTGTACTAACAGACCGTCGCACGCGACTTTCTTCCAATAATGTCGACCGGCTTACTTTTCTGAAAATGAACAAGGCCTGGATCTCCCCAGAATTTGCCTGTCCTCTTCCCGACTAAATAATTGGTTGGCAACTGTATCCGGGTCTCCTGTTGTGTTCATGTTTCTACCAACTGAACTATAATCCCTGGGCTTCAACACAGCCAGTTGTTGCTCAGATGTGTCGTCTGCACAGAGAAAAACACTAGCTCCTGTGTTACTGGGGTTCAGTAACGACAGCTCTTCCCCTGCTGTGTGGACGGCAAAGTCTCCTGCTCCATCCACATTCAAACTACTACTGATTTTTAACCCTGCTCCACTTAGGCCTCTAGCTCCACTGTCTCTAGTATTTCCCCTGGCCTCCAACCCCGCCAGTGACAGCTCTTAAGTGGCGTCTGCATAATCCACACTTGTTCCAGTGTTACTTGGCCTCAGTCACGTCAGTTGATCCCCTGATGTGTGTCCGGCAAGGTCTCCTGCTCTGTCCACATTCCCATTACTAGTAGTGTGAATGAGGACTGAGCAGGAGATCTTGCCGGACACACATCAGGGGATCAACTGCCTGGACTGAGCCCAAGTAACACAGGAACAAGTGTGGATTGTGCTGACGCCACTTCAGAGCTGTCACTGGCGGGGTTGGAGGCCAGGGGAAATACTAGAGACACTGGAGCCAGAGGCCTAAGTGGAGCACGGTTACAATCAGTAGTGGTCTCAAACCTCTATAAAACGTGCTGGAAGTTGGCCTCAGCCAACTCCATGCCTCATCCTGGGCTCCAACAATGCCAGTTGGTGTTCAGAAGTGCCGTCTTAACAGAGAAACACACACTATCTCCTGTGTTAGTGGGGTTCAGCAATGCCAGCTGTTCCCCTGCTGTGCGGATGGCAAAGTCTCCTGCTGCCTCCAACATCACACTACATGTTATTTTCCACTTGCTCCAAGTAGGCCTCAGCCTGCTCGGAGCATTGATCCTGGGCTTCAACACAGCCAGTTGTAGCTTGGAAGTGCCGTCCGCACAGATAGAAACACTCGCTCCTGTGTCTGTGGGGTTCAGTAACGCCAGCTGTACCCCTGCTGTGCGGATGGCAAAGTCTCCTGCTGCCTCCAACATCACACTACTACTGACTTTTAACCGTGGTCCACTTAGGCCTCTGGCTGTACTGTCTCTAGTATTTCCCCTGGCCTCCAACCCCGCCAGTCGCTGCTCTGATGTGCCGTCGGCACAATCCACACTTGTTCCTGTGTTACTGGGGCTCAGTCACGTCAGTTGATCCCCTGTGGTGTGTCCGTCAATGTCTCCTGCTCTGTCCCCATTCCCATTAATAGTTGTGGGAATGTGGACAGAGCAGGACTCCTTGCCGGACACACATCAGGGGATCAACTGACGTGACTGAGCCCCAGTAACTCAGGAACAAGTGTAGATTGTGCAGACAACTCTGCAGAGCAGCAACTGCCATGGTTGGAGGCCAAGGGAAATACTAGAGACAGTAGAGCCAGAGGCCAAAGTGGATCACGGTTACAATCAGTAGATTTGTACAACCAATATAAAACTCACTCCAAGATGGCCTCAGCCTGCTGCCTGATTGAACCCTGGGCTTCAACATTGCATGTTGCTGCTCAGAAGTGTGTTTGCCACGGGTACTCCCTTCTGCCCAGCCGGGTTCTAGCACTGTCAGCTGGTTCTCGGCAGTGCATTTGGCCTAGGTGCCTCCTTCTTGGTATCCGAGTTCCAGCAACGTCTGCTGGTCCTTGGTAGTGCTTTGGAGCACAGGTACCTCCTGCTTAGTAACCGTGTTCCAGAAACGTCAGCTGGTCCACGGTTGTGCCATTGGCTCTTGTTCCTTTTGCTGCCCCTCCGGGTTCCAGCACCATCAGCTGGTTCTCGGCAGTGTCTTTGGCACGGGTACTCCCTCCTGCCCAGCCTGGTTGCAACACGCATGCTGTTTCCGGGTATTGTCGACGTCACTTTGCCACTGATACGTTGTCCTGTCATGTTGCAGTCGGGTTAGCCGAGTCTATGGTGCCTGCAGTTTCAGTGCTTCCTATGTGGGCTGTGGGTTCTGGTAGCAAAGGCTGGTTCCATAGTGCCAATAGGACAAGCACTCCCTGTAGGACTGTGGGTTTCGGTAACTGTGGCCGGCTCGCTGCCTTGCAACTTTGTTTTTCATGGGTACCTTCTGCTACCCATCCAGGTTCCAGCACCGTCAGCTGGTTCTCGGTAGTGCCTTTGGCCTAGGTGCCTCCTTCATGGTATCCGAGTTCCAGCAACGTCTGCTGGTCCTTGGTTGTGCTTTTTAGCACAGGTACCTCCTGCTTAGAAACCGTGTTCTAGCACCGTCAGCTGGTCCACGGTTGTCCCATTGGCTCTTGTTCCTTCTGCTGCCTCTCCGGGTTCCAGCATCGTCAGCTGGTTCTCGGTAGTTCCATTGACTCTTGTAGCTAATGCTACCCATCCGGGTTCCAGCACCGTCAGCTGGCTCTCAGCAGAGCCTTTGGCCTAGGTGCCTCCTTCTCGGTATCTGAGTTCCATCAACGTCTGCTGGTCCTTGGTAGTGCTTGGAGCACAGGTACCTCCTGCTTAGTAACCGTGTTTCAGCACCATCAGCTGGTCCACGGTTGTGCCATTGGCTCTTGTTCCTTCTGCTGCCCCTCCGGGTTCCAGCACCGTCAGCTGGTTCTCGGTAGTTCCATTGACTCTTGTAGCTAATGCTACCCATCCGGGTTCCAGCACCGTCAGCTGGTTCTCGGAAGTGTCTTTGGCACGGGCACTCCCTCCTGCCCAGCCTGGTTCCAGCACGCCTGCTGTTTCCAGGTAGTGTCAACGTCACTTTGCCACCGATACGTTGTCCTGTCGTGTTGCGGTTGGGATAGCCGAGTCTGTGGTGCCTGCAGTTTCGGTGCTTCCTATGTGGGCTGCGGGTACTGGTAATAAAGGCTGGTTCCGTAGTGCCAATAGGACAAGCACCCCCTGTAGGACGGTGGGTTTCGGTAACTGCGGCCGGCTCACGGCCTTGCAAATTTTTTCCTGGGTACCTTCTGCTACCCATCCAGGTTCCAGCACCGTCAGCTGGTTCTCAGCAGAGCCTTTGGCCTAGGTGCCTCCTTCATGGTATTCGAGTTCCAGCAACGTCAGCTGGTCCTTGGTAGTGCTTTGTAGCACAGGTACCTCCTGCTTAGAAACCGTGTTACAGCACCGTCAGCTGCTCCACGGTTCTCCCATTGGCTCTTGTTCCTTCTGCTGCCCAACCGGGTTCCAGCACCGTCAGCTGGTCCTCGCTAGTGTCATTTGCTCTTGCAGCTTCTGCTACCCATCCGGGTTCCAGCACCGTCAGCTGGTTCTCGGCAGTGCCTTTGGCCTAGGTGCCTCCTTTTTGGTATCCGAGTTCCAGCAACGTCTGCTGGTCCTTGGTAGTGCTTTGGAGCACAGGTACCTCCTGCTTAGTAACCATGTTCCAGCAACGTCAGCTGGTCCACGGTTGTGCCATTGGCTCTTGTTACTTCTGCTGCCCCTCCGGGTTCCAGTACCGTCAGCTGGTTCTTGGAAGTTCCTCAGCCTTCTTGTACCTTCTGCTACTTTTCCAAGTTCAAGCTTGTAGAAATGGTTTTTGATTCTCACTCTGGATCTCCCTGACAATCACCCTGAAGATGACGACCCTGAAGACCACACAGAAGAATACCTAAAAGATGACCCTGAAGAAGATGACCAAGAGGACAAAGAACAGGAAGACAACCACCAAGATGCAGAACAACAAGAGACAGAAGACCAAGAAGCATAAAAACCAAAAGCAGAAGAACATGAAGCATAAGACTAACAATCAGAGCAAATGATATTATCTAATTTATAAGCAGAAGAAGACTAAGCAGTGTATGGGGGTGAGTCCGTTCCTCCTCGTGGTTTCCCTGGAAAAGGCCTGCTGCTGCAGGCCAAACTGAATGCGTACAAATCCTGTTGTAAATATTTTGTGACAGGCTGAACGGAAGGTGTCATCTTCAAACTTTTATAGATAACAACTACAGGAATGCCTGACACAAATAAGAATATGATGAAGAAGAATAGGAAGAAGATGAAGAAGTAGAATATGAAGAAGAATAAAAGAAAAAAAAGAAAAGTGTGGGAGAAGTAAAAAAGAAGGTGAAGAGCATGGAAGTAGTGAAACATACATATCTGACAAAAAATTAAAGACTTTAACATAGTCAATATCTTTGCAACTACGAACGTCTTTAAAAAAAAAAAAATACTGCGATTCCATTTGATTGGGCTAAAGCTCTATGGCTTTAATGTCTCCTACACCTCCCACAATACATTCTACATTATTATTAGTTGTTTTTCTCCATGTAGAATTAACCAACAGGGAAAGAAAGGGTTTTTTTAATTCCGATATTTCTGTTCCATTGACTTGAATGGGACTTCCGGGATCGGAATCGGCGATACCCGATACTTTTTTTAGATCGGCCGATCGATTCCGATACGATATTTTTCAGTATTGGGTGGTATCGCTCAACACTAATTGTGACAGATTTTCCTTAAAAACCTCTTGCAAAAGCATCTAATTCATAGATGGTTACCCTGACTGATTTTGCCTTCTGGCTTCATCAGGAAATGATGATGAAGCCAGAAGGAAAATCCAGTCGGGAAAATGGTCTACTATAGATGAGTGAACCTTTTGAAATTCGAATTCACCAGCTTTGAAGAATTTTTCCAAAAAGCTTGATTCACAGTGAATACATTTTTGGCAAGTTGAAAGTTCTTTAATTGCCCTGAAAAGATGGGTATAACACTTTGAGGTCTTCTAGGATTGTAGTCAAGCACTTTAATGCAAACATAGCCTTAGTAATGTTAATGGGACCACAACATACAGTGGGGAAAAAAATATTGTGGGGTTAATATTTATGGGGTTGATATCCCCTTTGTATTGTCAGGTGACATCAAGCTCACGGCTTAGTAATTGAGAGGCATCTATGAGACACCTGTCCATTACTAATCCTATAGTTGTATGGTAAATAAAGACACAGCCAGTATA